>NC_136433.1:20472500-21672500 GCF_052849685.1 Lactuca virosa
TTTACCTGAGTTCCACTTCCATTATCGCTGCCACCCTTGGCAGTTAGATCCATGCTTACGTCATCATCACTAGTATGACTATCATCCTCATCATCATTATCATCTGAGTGTTTGTTGTTGGTTATTGATTTTGCAGAAGATTTACGAGTCCGAATACCACTCTCACTCCCACTACCGCTAGACTGATGAAATAATGAGAAATTTAAGCAAAAGAACAGAAAGATTTTTAGATCGATTAATGGTGAATTTTGATAAAAATATAATTTTTGACATGGACAGATGAGCATATTGGAGAAGTTAAGTACGTAGTAGCTAGCTCAAATCCAGTACACTCCACCCCACAATAAGTAACATACGAAATCAGAACACACCTGAAGCCGAAGTCCAAAACTTGTTTCCATTTTTAGTCATGAAGATAGATCATACATGAAACCATAACATATAACACTAAATTAACTCACACTGTGACATTTCCTCCACACATGCTGCCAGAGGTTTTTTAGCTCATTCTTTCGAATAGGCTTGACTAAAAAGTCAACAGCACCTTTGGATAAACAATTAAAGACTATACCCATTGAGTCATCGGATGACATCACTGCACGTAAAACTCATTAAGTACAAATCTAACCACATAATAAGGATTTAATTTGTTAAAACTTAATAAGTTGTAAGAATACACGAGAGAAGAACAAAGATATATACTCACTTATCACTGGGACATTCTTGCGAGTCACATGGTTCATGATCTTGGATAAAAGACCAATACCCGATAAATATGGCATTAAAACCTCCGTTAAAACAATATCGATTTGTTTGTTTTGATCAATCAAAACTTTCCATGCTTCTACACCATTTGCTACAGCCGTAACTGCAACAAAGTAATTAAATTTCGTCAATAAATTAATAAAAAGAATCAGTTATAAACCTTCATAGCCTCAGTTTACTTACACCATCAATCATCAGAGTATCGAGAGTAAACAATACTAGGCAATAGGCATATACGTATACGTACCAGAAGCATTTATTGACATATGAAAAGTAAAAAACCTTCATAGCTGCAATTACGGAGGAGAGCACTGACAACATGACGAGTTGAATCATCGTTTTCAACCAGAAGAACTTTGAGAGATCTAAGAGGAAGAAACCTCTCCCATTCAACCATGGAGCCTTGATGTTGTTGATGTTGTCTATGGAGAGCATCGTGGGGGGGATGAACGTGAACCAGGTTTTTCTGGTTCTGGCGACCACTATTCACATCTTCGTTAATCCTTGACTCGTCTTCTTCAGAGAGACCTTGACCATCAAACCCCGCTCCATTTCTGACTTGCTTGAGCTCGTCCCGGTGGTGGTGGTTGAGCTCCGCCAACCCTTTAGTTGCCGGAACATTGGTGTTCACTGTAATACTCCTCATCAACAGAATTCAAACAGACTGTCGGTGAACAAGGCGTTGGTTTGAGAAATTAACACAAATTGCTTCTTGTTTGAAAAGTGGCACATAACGTTGTCTCCAAGTGATGAACGTTTTGAAAGATATCTTCAAATAATCCTCTGTATAAATCGGATGAGAGAATCAGAAAATATGAACCGATCAAGGTAAAATGATTCACGGTAGTTAAAAGGAAACAGTTTAGATCAAACAACAAGCTGTAATTAGGTTCATACATATTTCTATAATTTCCCTTTTTTACAACAAGCCACTAGACTCAGATTCATACAAAATCCATCATGAACGTCTAAAACAACCAGAATTAAAAGTAGCTACATACAAATTTCAATCTACAGAAAAATAGAAAACTTCTCAGATCTTCCCTGGACCAATTTACTCAACAATTAACGAAAAATTAAGTAAAAAACAAACCAAATGAATCATATTATGCTTCCACAACATTTCAGTTTGACTGTCACTTACTCATCGTTCCCGAGTTTAACTAGAGAAAAGAAGAGAAAGGAAAGGAAAACATAATTTTCTTTTGTAAAATGAATCATTTTGTTCTTTCTTTCCAAATCCTTCCAAATCGGAAGGAAAGTTAGGAGGGAAAGTGATCCTCCCATTTCCTTTCACTTCCTTCCACTTCCACCAATTTCTTTTATTTTCTTCTCATTTCCACCCACTTCTTTTCCTTTCTTTCGTTAAGTGAACTCGGGATCGGGGTGTTAAGAATAATAACATTACCGTGGTTACAGGAGAAACAGAGGACAGGGCTTTGACTCAAAGCTCAAATCCTCAAAATTCGGTCAAATTTTGCGTTGAACACCAAAACGTTACAGCAAATCTGATAATATTTTGGTTTGATTTATCGATGACACAAGTTTGAAGTTAAAGAAATCAGCCGGAATGGAGATTTATATATAGGGTTTGTTAGGTTATCAGAAAGAGTAAAGGGGGTTTCGTATCTACTGGTTCATCGAGATTTTGTGGAGGAAGATATTATATTCGTTGTGATTACGTGGATGTATCAAGGGCCACGAAGGTGCCATGTAATCAGACACGTCGAATGACACGTAGGAAGGAGGAAGGGAAATCAATATACGGGCTGAGAGTTGTTTTGGGGCGGATTTTGGATCTTGTCGGATCATTTTTAGATCCGATTTGCGTGGACACGTGGCGCTCTGTGTGATAAGTTAAAGGTTTGTCCTAACTTTTTGAACTAACAGACGCTTCAATATAACGGAAACATAATGGAAACACGCTTTTCCTTTCGCTTTAGCTGGAAACATGTGAACATGAAAATATCTTGTTATGGGCTGGAAAAGACGACCAGCAACTGTTTAGCCCGGCCCATGTAAAATTGTAAATAACTAGGGTTTCAACGTTCAAAATTAACAATTCCAGGAGTACAATGTATTAAAAAAGTAATTCTATAACAATATAAATAAAAATAATAATAATTAATAGCGATATATATAAAAACAAATTCTGAGACCAACATTATGTCTTAGTTTGATATATATATATCCGATTGTGACAAAAATATTTCACCATATAGATAAAAATTAGACAATTTCAATGATATAGTCGAATTTATACGGATTATTAAGTAATATAAAATGTACTTTATAATGATATAAAGGAAGAAAACGTATTTATAACGATATAGATAAACGGAATGTTAACACTAAGCATTAAGGTTTTTGTTTTTGGATTTTTGATTAGATGATTGTTGTGAAGTTACCTCTTGTTGTTCTTAATTAGTTAACTATTGTTCTTCATCTATACTTTATAAATGTGTATGCTGTAAAAGTAACTCAAGAGTTATAAACTCATTTCTTCTTAGTTAAATGTAATCTGTGTTTGAATCAAAAGAGGTTTAGAAAACTCACATGGTATCATATAGACGGCTTAGTTACAGATTATAAATTCTTAACCCCGTGTTAGCTAGAATCTAATTGTTCTCATGAGGTTGTGATCGAAAACGTTTTAAATCGTTAGATCTATGATGATTCATCCTTCTTCCAAATCATTCTAAAAATTTTGAAGCTCCTTTGAAATTAGGGTTTGTGAGGTACTCTAATATGTTAATGAGTTTTTTTGTTAACACTTGTTGTGCTGAATTTGAATTTTGTTTTATTTTATAAAATTCTATGATAAATTAGGCCTTAGTGTACTGAACAACTTTGTACTTGAAGTTCTTGATGCATCTCAATCTGATTTATTTACCAAGTTTGCATTCTCAAATGATCAAATTGCAAACTTTCTGAATTTAATAAATGAAAAATATAGACTAGAAGATGCATCCGCTAAACTCACAAGTAAGAGTTGTTTTTATGTTAATATGGTTAATCTCAACTTTCATCATTTTAGAATCTTTGATAAGAGGGTTGTTCAGCGAACCAACACATGACAATTTCTGATAAAGCTCTTTCAAATATAGTTGAGGTTCTAGTCTTTGTTTAAGGGTCGATAGCCCAATTGAAACTTTTGCACAAATTATAAAAATTAAAAATTTGTAATTGTCATGTTATCTCACTTTATAAGGTGTATTAATAGTTCCTAATTTCGGAATCCATCTTATTTTAGTTTACAAATAAGTTACGGACAATAAATGTTTAGCAAAAAAAAAAAATGAAGTATATTTTCAGAATTTGTAGTAAAATCTGATTGTGAGGAGTGATAATAATTATATGGGATATATTATTTGAATTCCATCTTATTAAATAAATGTGTAACTAATCTTACCATATAGCTTCTAGTCTAACAGTATCAAGTGGTGTCCTCATTCTTTGAGGTCGAGGGTTCACCTCTCTAATATAGTTTTAAGATTTTTAAAGAAAATTCCAAAATTAGGTAATAAGAATGTTCCTTGTTTATTTAGATGTATGAGATCCTTGGTGACTACTTATTATGGATCCATATCCTTTCTTACTGTTGTTACTACTGACTACACTAGAGTCGTTTGGGTTTAGCTAT
The DNA here is from genome assembly GCF_052849685.1 of Lactuca virosa. Taxonomy (NCBI): domain Eukaryota; kingdom Viridiplantae; phylum Streptophyta; class Magnoliopsida; order Asterales; family Asteraceae; genus Lactuca; species Lactuca virosa. Next base: position 20,476,909 of record NC_136433.1, read on the forward strand.
TAAAGTCTAAAGAATAAGTTTTTGACTGTATAATCTCCTTTTAATATTGCTAAAACGCAGTTTAATAAAAAATATTAAGATCATTTGCACATACAATGATATGAAAATATGTTTTAATTGGGGTTTTAAATGTAAATAACGCTTATAAAGTTTTGACCCTTAAAAATAACTCTATTTTTTTCTCAAGCAATGTTAAGTTTTATAAAGATATTTTTTTGTTCAAAATGAAGTAAAAAATTTCAAAAAAATAGTTGTTGGATTAGATGATTGTCTAAATATTTTGATGTTGATATTGGTGTCATCGAATGATAAAAAGTCATACGTCTCTATAAATTGATGAGAATGGAGTTACTTATTTATGAGACAAGAGCATCGGAAGCATCTTATGATAAAACAAAATTTCCAGTGAAAAATTCACTTGATGATTGTATTGTTGTTACAAATGAGTTAGTACTTGGAGATCACCTTTGTATTATATATGAGAGTTTTTTGTGAAGCTTTTTCACTAAAAAACTTAAAATGAAAATCCCCATGATAGGGAAGTTTTTTCAATTTAATTGTTTATGTTTTGTTTGAATATCCGTGTATTTGTGACTGGTTAAAAAACTATAGATCCACTATATCGTTGAAAAAGCTCAAAGGAATGAAAGAACTTGTTAATTATCCTTAAAAATGTTTTACTTTTAAAAAGCTTATTTATTAGGCTTTTTATTTTTAGAGCCTTTTAGTTATAAAAAAAAAAAAAAAAAAAAAGGTTTTTATAATGGATGCTCTAATAGGAAGTCTAAGTAAAGAGTCAAGGCTCCCACGAAGGTTTGATGGCTTTGCTGTAGAGGTAAAATATAAATAAATTGCAGTGTATAATCTAAACCAGTAAATATACTTTCATATTTTAACATCGTTGTTTTTTTTATTTCCATTGTTTTTTACATATTATAATTTCATCATAAAGATATCCAAAAGTCATACTTTCATATTTACCTTCATTTTGAGCATAGTCGAAATCTAGTATGTTATGTTAAGTGAAACGTATAAACAAAACAAACGACTAGCTTAATGTCCTAAACACTTACAAATGCATAACTCTTGATACAATTAACTTGAATGGGTATGCCTTTTTACACACCTTCCTTTTATATGCAATTCATCACAACGTTTAACAAAACTAACAATTAAATCTTACACCGAATATATATAACCAATATCCATAAAGTCATTGGTAACACGTGATTGTTTTATATATATAATGCTAATAAAACGTGATTAGTTATTTTGACCTTGGAAATAAAAGCAATATCATATATATGTGGACACCATGAAGCATATATATAAGTTGCATTTCAAAGGAATAACTTTCACACTGAGGTTGATCACTACATCTTTAGTGTCACAAACATGATTCGGGCATCTTTTGTGTGGCCAAGAGGCCACTTGCTAGAATTGGTGAGACATAGGAAATACAAGTGTCTTCCAGTTATTTCCTATTTAAAACACTGATAGGCTTCTTCTAATGTATGTTATCTTTCATCCAATGTGATTAGATGATATCCCCAATCAACTGCAAACTTATTGTTGCAATATAAAGTTGTAAATAATTTTGACATATGTAACAAGTGTGTTTTTTATATATTTTTTATTTTGTAACAACAAATCTAATATAATTTTAAAATACTTTAATTTCATTTTTAATTTCATTTATGTCCGAAACGGTACTTAAACTCTTGACCACAAAGAGGAGTGCAATTGAGCAACACTTAATACTATTGAGCTAGAAACCATTTGATGTTTTTGATAAATTTTATAAGAAAATTAAGTAATCTAACCATTATAAATGAGTTTTTCAAAGAAAATAACCATATTTTTTCACTTTTTGAAAAATAATCATTTTCCGGAGTACTATTCACAATCTAGAGGCTTCTTTTTGTTTTTTTTTTCAAAGAAATCTTTTTATTTTTGTTTGGGATTCCGAATGTTACATTTCGAAATGTTTAATGTCACCGTTTTTCAATAAAATGTCTAATTTTATGCACTAATATCGTATATATTTCGCATTACTATGCCTATTTAACTTTTTGTTAGTTTTAAGTTAAAAAAAAACAAAAAGAAATTCTCACAATCGGTATTATTCATCGAATTTTGGATTTGTTTTTGAAATTCCAGAGTTTTTTTTTTTGAAATCCGGAATGTTGGTCCGAAATCAATCTGAAATGTACTTTATAATTAATGATACACCAAAAACACAACTTATAACTATTGGGATTTTATAAATATTGGTTTTATGGGTGGAAGACAATAATGACGTCGTTCATAACACAACGATCCAATTGATCATTCAATTATCAATTGAAAATATAATTTAACCTACATTGATAAAACACATGTGATGATCATGGCACATAAGAAAGCATTGTTTCCTTCAATGTTTATATAACACTCTAAAACGTTGTGAATCTCGTGTGTGACAACCTTACCATTTGGTGCAACTATTCGATGCAAACATACATTATTGTCAATTGTTAGTATATAATTATTATTAATTAGTATTGTACATGTTATGTATTTTCCGGCCCATGGGTTTATTCATGGTGCAATCTTTGTTGTATTATTCTTATAAATTGTCAATCAATGACTCAATGAGAGAAGGATGGCCACGGAAAAATACATATTACATGGTATCAAAGCTAAATTAACCCTATTCTTTTTCCTTAATTCTTTTCTTCAAAGCTAAATTAATCATTTTTCACTTCGAAAGACCTCTTCATTTCCACCCCTATTCGATTTCATCCCCTCTCTTTGGTACTAAGCATACTGCCAAAGCACTCATTTGCATTATTTCTTCGGATGTCTTCCCAATGATTAAATCCTAAATGCCTTCAAAGATAAGTTATGTAGTTCCAAATGAACTACTAACAATTGTGACTATTCCATACACGCTTTCCGATAGTGATGATAATAACAAAGTGACTAGACTTCGTCATCAAAACCAATATCAACATATCTTGATATTTATTGAATTGAACTTGCTGTCGTGGTTTCTCACATATCCTCCTTCATCTGTCTTTGTATTCACAAGTTGTCTAATCAATAAAACCTTATTGGTTGCATAAGGTTTATCGTACATGGGCGACAAATCTCATTTAATTTTTATATTTTTGTTTTTGGCAACATTAATAACCGTTCTTAAAAATATGCATAAGAAATTCAGATTTTCGAATTTGCTAAAAAATTGAAATATTGATTTTTTAATATATTAGACTTGTGGAACTTTTTTTTTGATCAACAGTATTTTATAAATGACTAGGCAATGGCTAGAAAAAAAAACCAATTTTACAAGGTTTTTTTTCGTTCTCTTAATATTTTATTTATTATTTTGTGTTGGTTGTTTCAATTTTAATAGTTTTGTATAATTTGGTGGTTGAATTTAAAATTGTTACAAAGTAAAATTAATGAATATGTACCCCATCCAACCGATCCCAAGGTGAACTATCATCATTAAAACTTAATTGTTTTTTCTTTTTTATGTTAATGATCTCATATCACACCGGTGCAAAGTCATTATGTGGCAAGTAACTCGTAGAGGAGTAAGATCCAAGGGAACATGTCTAAGTTTTGTAATTTCAGATCCATATTATAAAATTCTAATAACTTTGGCTCATGTCAATTGTCATGGGTGCATGTTTGTAACTATTAAGTGTATCGTTGTATGCACTTGAGACATCTTAAATAATTTTCCATCGTCCACTGCTTTCTGATATTGCGAAATTTGAGGGAAATGACTGACATTTAACGATGAAACTAAACAATTCATTTTGGAACTGTGTCGTGCATGCTTCTCCTGCCAATCCTGATTGAAACCCTAAAGATTTGAAAATGAGACCTATGTGAGGTGCACAAATAATACTCGGTGAGTCAAGGTGTTGTTACTTGAGACATCTTAATAGACCCAAAATTTTCGTTGCTCTAACCTTTGGAAAACAATAATATCATTGCTCAACTGGTAACCTATGAAAAACAATAAAAAGAAAGCCATTTTCTTTTATTTCCCATTGGTTTCCTTTTATTTTCTTTCTCGTTGGTTCTTACTAAATAACTTTGAATCTTATTATATTTGTTTCTTTAGTTTTCTTCTTTGCATCTTATGCTTTATCAAGGTGGAAATGCTTGTGGCATAGAGTACATCGCTTATTTTATCCCCTTCTTTTATGAACCAACCCTTTTTTACCAACAAAAATGGAACATATATTCATGGTCCTTCCCCATCACTTGTGATACCCTTTGAAGTTGCCCATATACATGAATGGATGGTAATCGATGTGTTTTACAGTACTGGATATTGGTTTATTCTTCTTTCTTTATATTTTATAAATCATGATTCATTAAAATTAGGGGACCAAATGGACATGAGAAAGATTTTTGAATCCAATTTGGATATGGGAGAAATATAAGATATAACGACAAACCTTGTATTCATCTAATAAAAGAAATTAAATATTGTTCTATTTTTTGTTCCTACACATCCTCTTACCCAATTAAATTAAATAGCGACATATTTACATTTAATGCTCATTTAATGAAAATTTAATGATATTTTAGGAACAAAAAGTAGAAGAATATTTAATTTCTCATCTAATAAGGTTGGAGGGAGTGGTGTCACATTCACTCTTTTTGCCACACTTTTTTACCACAGGTAAGGAGTGGTATTCCATAAAAAGAGAAAAGAGAAAGAAGAGAGAGATAGAGAGAGGGAGGAAGAGTGAGAGAGAAAGGAACACTCCCATTTTTGGCCGCACACCCAAACCGCATGGGGGGGGGGGGGGGTTCACTGCGGTTTCACATGCCACATAGGCTGAAACCGTACTCCACTCCTTCTGGTCTAAATAATGTATAATATATAGTTTCACCGTACTTTCAAATCAATGTTTAAATATATTTTTTCTTTCAACTTGATATGTTTTATATTTTATAATTTTTATCTATATATTATATAAACATATTACATATCTATACATCTATAGTTATATATAGGGAAAAATATAAATGAATGTCTATAATTCATTTTTATTCTTCTCATAATGAATCTCTCTCTCTCTCTTTCTCTCTCTCTCTCTCTCTCTCTCTCTCTCTCTCTCTATATATATATATATATATATATATATATATATATATATATATATATCGAATTGGAACGACGTGGTTTTAATAAGTGCATGGGTTATAAGCATAAGGGAGGTCATATTCATCATATAATTCATGGAAAACCCTTATAAGAAACCCTTACACACTCAACTTGGTGGGATGTCAAGTCCACCAAACAAATTATACTCTTTGTTTGCAAATAAAACGTAATATAATGGTAAAAAGGGGGTATCGATCTTCGGAGAAATACTTGTATTTAATCACCAATGCAATCCAATAGAACTAGTGTAAATAAACTAACTAACTACAATTAAACTAAAATGGGGTGTTGTGATTGTTTGAAAACTAAAAGACTTAAATAACTAAAAAGCTTGCAATTAAGCAAGATGGTGAGATGATCAATATTGGAGAGAATTTGTTAACCAAAGCAATTCAACACAATGAACATTTGTGTGTTTATCATTAGGATTCAATATGAAGCTTATCATTCATCCCAAATTGGTTATAGCAATCATGAAACATGATATGTCAAGATTCTTCATAGGTAGTATAGAGGTTGGGGAAGCCCACAACACACCTTCTTAATCAAAATCAAGGATTCAATTGAAGCAATTGAACCCAAGAAGTTATCCTTAAGAATGAAGGAATCCCCAATTCCTAGAGGATGTCAATGCTTACACATCCATAAAGAAGTCATGATTCATAAGCTAGAGATGATTTCTACCATCATAAAGCCCTTGTTCTAAGTAAATTCAATGATTCAATGCTAAACCAAAGAAATAAACCAACAATTGCTCATTCAAGTATCAAGCTCATGACCAAAGTATTAAACAAGCATAAGAAATATGAACTAGAATCATAAACATAAGATAAATGACAATTAAGCATGAATCCTTCAAAAACCCACAAATATCCAAGGGTTTTAGCAAAAGCTAACCAAAATAGAGAAACTAGCCACTCATGACAACAAAATAACAATCACAAAAGTATAATTGCATCAATAAACTACCAATTACTTAGAAAGATGAGAAGAAATGAGTATCAAGCTTCAAAAATCGCCTCTAATGGTCTCCAATAGAGGAAAATCGAAGTGAATGCTGAAAGATCCAACCCCCAAGACCAAAATGCCCAAAAATGTGCAGTTGCGCGGGTACCCGCGCAAGTGTTGCGCGACTAAGACTCCACCCTCACAAGTATTGTTGGAATGTTATTGGCTCATTTTTCTCCACTACACACCCCACTACCCAAGATTCCATTGGTCCCCTCCATGCCCACATGATTCAAATTTGGTCAATCATCTTCAAGCTTTAAATATGGATAGTCCAAGCCCAAAATAAGAATCCATGACCCATCTTCACAAGCCCACTTCATCCAAATCTTCAACTTTTTATGCCCAAATCTCATTTGATGGATCCGTAAAGCCCAATAATGCATCGAAAAGCCCACCAAGCCCAACTGCAGTCAAACCGCAACCGCAACGAGCTCCAAAATTCTGCAAAATATCTCATGCAAAATAGAAAGTACCCGACACGATCCATGATAAAGAAAATAAAGAATATACAATGCAATACCAATAAAAAGACCTAAAAAATCTAAAATAAACTAATAAAAAGAATGAAATAAAATAAACTATCACAACTCCATTTGCAACATCAGTTCCAAGACAGTGAAAATTCCTGCCTATTATAAGCTAAGCACTTTTACGAGGGCACAAAACCCTGTTATATACTTGTATATGAATGGATTTGATAACTTTAATATTTCAATTGTTATGAACACGTTGTAATTTATTTTTTTAATAAATTAAACGTGTCACATAATATATCGAAAATGGTATGATACTTTAGAAAGTACATACCATATCATATCACATTATGAGTTATGAAAAATATTAAGTGTTAGGTAACCTAAACATGTCAATAATATCTCCAAAATGGTAATGTGTTTTGCAAAGTACATTATCGGTATGCAAAAGACAATATGCAATACATTGCCACAATGATAATATCTCGGTCCTTTTGGTCGCATTATGCCACAACATAACTGTTATGCAAATAATAATATGCAAACAACAACATGCAAACCTCGTCGTTGTGGTAACTGTTTCAGTTTCTATTGCTTTCTTAATGAATTACATTGCCATCAACACAATCTAGGACATTGCCATTTACTTTACATAATCACAGCCCCTATTGATTTTCTCATTATGTATTGGGCCCTTTGGACATTCTAAAATTCTTGGGTTTTAGAAAAGAAGAAACCAAGAAAATAATATTTTTAGGACAAGATTGTTACACATATGTTTTTTCGTTGAATTCTAAAAAAGGCTAAGATAAAACTTAAGTAGGTGGGTTGGTTATAGAAACTAAATATTGTTATATTATTATTATTATTATTATTTTAATTTTTACTAGTTTCTAGTTAGTTTTCCAATTATCATTCGTCTGTTCAAAAATAAAATCAGTGGTAGTGTAAGTTTATTTTTCAATAAGTTATTTCTATAATTTTCTTATTAAAATATATATTATACATTTAACAAGTAATGGATAATTTTCGTTGAATTAGGTCATAGTCTAAACCCTTAAGTATCATATGTTCTAAAATTGGAATGAGTCCTTTTTTGGGAAAAAATATTGTTAAAGGAATACTTATGAGTGGCTCATATTGAATTCCAAAACCCATCACGATTTCTCAAAGCCTGGACCAGAAGAGTTCGATTCCAATGAACAAAAGCTCAATTTGATTCTAAGTAGCAACTTACACTTACGCGACACATGTAACATCATAAATGTTAACAAGACAAGAGACTTGAATCCAAGATATAGCTAAACCATCCACATTAATACACTTATGAATTCCTTTTTCTTAGGTCATTTTTCACGATTACGTTCTACATCAATTAAATTACATATTATTGATGCAAATAATATGATTAGACCAAACGGTATACAAAGCACGAATGGGTTTGTGGTATACGTGGCCACAGAAAACCACCGTACACACCACCCTGAGGATTCGTGGTCCTCCGTGTGTCGTGGTCGTTCGTGGTGTATACAACGAGCAACGGCCAATTGAATTTGATTTGCAATTTACTGCTTCTAACGGCTAGTTTAGGGTTTTTTTTTTTTTTAATTTTTACCTAAATAAAAAATCATTATAAACCTACTATATAAATACAACAGTACACCTTCTATCTCACGCAATTCTTCTCTCACAATCACACATTTATGTTTCTTGATCTTTCAAAAACCATGATTCCCAAAATGCGAAATTGGTCGAAAGAGGAAGAAGAGAAGTTAGCAGTAGCACGGGTGTCGGTTTCGGAAGACGTAAGTAGTAGTGTGTCTAGAGATTTTTTTGGGAAGAGTTCGAAACGTTTTCCATGATTTAATGGGTTGTCCAAGTCGTAATCTTGATGAAATATGTTCTAAGTATCGTGATATGAGGGTAAAATGTCGCGAGTTTGTGAGACCTTATAACTCTGTTATAAACAAGGGACACGAAGACGATATCGATTCAGTTGTTGTGGTCATGCATCAATATGAAAACATAAACCACAAACCGTTTACACACCTCAAAGTTTAGCTAAAGTTTAATGATTCTCCAAAATGGATTTCTTAAAAAATGGGGTTTAAAAAACTAGTTTAAGTTGTTTGTGTTTGTATTTTATGTTTTTTTTTTCTATTTTATTTTAAGTTGTTTTTCTAAATTAATATAATGTTTTTTTATTGAATAAAAAATTAGTTAAAAATATGTTTTTATTGTATTTTTTAATTAAATTTAATTAAAAAAAATAAGGTAGAATTATATGTTTAGTGGTAGGTAGTGTGACGATGATGTGACACCCACCACTTATATTCTCGATAAACACAAAATGGGAGTTACATTGTTATAAAAAGTTATTGTTTGAATTTGTAAAAAAAATCTATCTAGCTATATCTCTACATATCTATATATATCTATATATAAAAATAAGTTTAATAGATAACTATATTTACGGAAAGAAACCGAACAACTTGTTATTCATATTGAATTTTGATATCAAATTTATACGTAGATTTGGTATAACTCATCTATGAGATATGTACACCAAATTTATATGTACCAAATTCATTTTTTTTTTAAATATTTTTTTTAAAACCTCTTACACGCATTATAAGGGGAAAAATATTCCTTTAGTATCACATATATGCATAGCTTCATGTGTACAATTTCTTTTTCCAATATTGCGAAAATTTCAAAAATATTTTGTTTTTAACTTTAAAAAAAATACATATTTTGTGCAATACATATATTTTTATGTATATGCGAATTTCCAAAAAAATGTGCACATAGATTTACAAAAAAATATTTTTCAATTGTTTTTTATTAGTTGTGAGACTCATGTACTACATGGGTTAATTTAAATAAAAAAAACTAAATATAAATGTCAAAATATTTAAGAACTTTGAATTTATAAGAAATAAGAAAAATAATGAATTATTATAATGAAAATGTTTTTTTATCTTTTAAATTTAAATAAATAAAAAACTAATGAGCTTTAATTTTGGGAATTTTGAAATTAAAAGGTAAGTTCATTAATAAAATTGATATCAATTTATTACTATTATTACATTACAATATTATGTGGAATTCAATAAAATAAAATAAAACTCATAAAATGACATATGGAAAAAAAATTCAAAATATCCACGAAATGACATTTGACAAATTGAATGAGAGTTTTACAAGTGGCAAAAAAAACATTCAGAGAGTATATTTCCTTTAGCCAAGTCATACCCAATATACATTTGAAATTTGCGTCCAAATTCAAAGTAGATAAAAATATTTCAGTTTCATTTCCTTCAATGGTGCATATACATATATTTTTGTTTATATGTGCATTTTCAAAAAAACAAAAAATATATATATATTATGCACATAGACCTATAAAAAAAGTTATTTTTCAATTATCTTTTATATTTCTCTTAGACAAGCCATACCCAATTTAGTTTCATTCCTTCAATTTAGTTAAGCCATATTTATTTGAAATGCCAAAAACTTTTCATTTTATCTTATTTGACTGTTTGTTTAATTGAAATGTTTGGCATATATACGAACATTATTTCCATAGGTATAAAATTACATAAACATATATGTACAAAATGTTTAATTGAAATGTTTGGCATATATATGAACATTATTTCCTATTGTATTAAAATTACATAAACATATATGTACAAAAGAAAAAAATAATAATATGAAAGATATGCAAAAGGAGAAAGGAGAATATGTGTGTATTTGTTCTTATTACTTATAGATTGAGCCTTAGATGCAAGTAGCCTTTGATCTTTAAGAAAAGGTTGAATGATGAAATATATGGGAAGAAATAAAGACTTATGCAATTTCTATCTTTTTTTTTCTTCTATATTCTTCTGATTTTAAGAAAAAAAAATATGTAGTTGTACATTTAGAGTTTTATCAATCAACTTTTTAATATATATATATATATATATATATATATATATATATATATATATATATATATATATATATATATATATAGTTTTTCAGTTATTTCATTAGTTTAGTCATAACAACATAATTAATTTTTACCATACTTTCGCATGAGCTATAAATATCCAGTATAGCCTGTTATGGATTCAGATAATTTTTGTTTTTCAATAACCATGTTTCGAATTAATCCACATAAAGTCTCAATTTCTTTAAAAAAATCAAATTTATTCCAATCAAATAAATACTTGAACTTTAACAAAAACGGATAAAGTTTTTTGAAACAAGCGTTTTTTAATCAGATACATATCTATATTTTTTAAACTAGTTAATGTTTGTGTACCTTTATGTATAACTCGAAACATAACCAAATAGTTTTATAAAACTGAAAGAAAAATAAATAGTGGTTTGGAGAATGGTTGTTAAGATCCCGATTTTGATTTTAAGATCTTACGATCTTATGATCCTATAAGTCAAAAACGATCACAATCTCAGTAGGATCTATCTGAAGCAAGATCTATAGTGAGATCTTAAGATCCCGTCTAGGGTCTTAAGATCTTAGCACGATCCGACCTCACCTCTCGAGTTTTATTATATAGTCGAGCCTCAAAATTTTGTATATTCGACTTTAAATTGAATTCAAGAAGCCTCATAGAGTTTAATCGATTCATTTCAAATTAGGCAGGTCACACGCATGATATTCCTTTTGTGATGTTAAGCCTTTAGTGTTATGTGTTATATGATCATAATTATCTTATTTCTTGTTGCAATTAAAATGTTTTCTTCATAATTTTTAGGGTTTGAAACAACAAAAATTATGGTTCATGTTTGAACAGTTAAAGTTAACTTCATATTAACGTCTTAATCAACATCAAGTTATAATGTATATTGACACCCAATACCATACAAGCACATTTGAATATGATTTCATTTTTGTAACGTTCCAAAAATCAAAGTCAAAATTTTCATTTTTAAGTTAAATAGAAACATTGTTTCCATGAAAACTAAGTCAATAAAATCATAAGTATCAAAATACAATCATCCCAAAAATTAGAGTATGACAAAATGCAATATCATGAAAGCTACCAAGGAGAGTGTACAGTCAAGTTTTCGCCTTTCCACGATCATTTGAAGTACCCGAAACACATTTAAATCCACAACTACAAGCATAAAGCTCAGTGAGTCCCCCAAAATATCACATACAACACATCATAATAAATAGTTATGCGTTATCAGCAACCCTAAGACTATCAACAGTCCTGAGGACTATCAACAGTCATATGGGCTCACAGCAGCCCTATGGATTATCAACAACCTTGGGGACTATCAGCAGTTTTGGAGTTATCAACAACTCAATAATCACATATAACATCAGTCAACAAATAAGACTCAGTTAGTTTAGCATACACACCACTATGACATAGGTAATATAGTGAGAAGACTCACCTTGCAAATAGCAGGCTAACACAACAGCTCTCCGATAGAGGAGACCAACACTACGAGACACCTAAACACAGTATACGAGTACCCTCTCAGTCTACACTCTAAAACTCTTAAGTTGACCAAAGTCAACAATGATCAAAAGTCAATGGTCAAGGTCAACCAGCTGACTGCCACGTCGTGGACACTCATTGACCACGTCGTGGCGACATTAGGACAAAACATTCGCGAAGCTGAAGGTCACCACGTCGTGATGGTTAATCTGTCATGTCGTAGGGACTGCTTTAGACAGCTTAATGTCGTAAGCTCTTAATCCTTCAAGTCATGCACTAAAACTTTCCAGAAGGCTTTCTCCATCCCAAAGCATCGTAAAAATCATTATTTTTTAAACATGCATGTCCAATGCATGTTTTGAGCACAAGTTAGGTCAAAATGAAGAAAATGATATCAAATCTCATGCATGAAACTCATAACTCAAAAACCTTCCAGATCTGGGACAATAGGCCACAAAGGAACCTGAAGGACTCATAAATTTGCTAACTTTATGAGATCCCACCAATTAAATCACCTCAAACATGGAGGAAAATGGACAAAAACCTACATCTAACATGGTTGGTTACAAAAGGTAGGAGCTTGAGTACTTCCAAGGGTCCAAAAACTACTCAAGATGATGAGGGAGAGGGTTGCTTGTTGGAACAAAGCTCAAGAACACCTTCTTCTTCTTCAAGGGATAGAATTACCACAAAGAGCTCACAAGGTCAAAAAGGAGGCTAGGGTTTCTTGGAGGATGAAAGGGAGGTGATGAAGGCTAAGGGTGTGCAAACCCTAGCCCTCACTTCCCTTAAATAGGGACACAAACCCCGGAATTAAGGTTAAGCCTTCAGGCGGCCGCCACGTCGTGACCATCAGCTTGTCACGTCGTGGCACACGAGGTGATGCGCGTTTTATTTTACCATGGCCACGTCGTGGTGTATCCTTCACCACGTCGTGGCCATCACAAAGTCCACATTTTAACTCTTTAATTGCCCGAAACATAAATGAAACATTTACCTAAAATAGATGTTACAATTTTGGTAGGATCTTAAGATCCCGGTCTTATCTTACGATCACGATCTTGCAAAACATGAAACGATATCAGGTAACATCTCGATCTTGACAACCTTGTTTTGGAGAAAACTTTAGGGATCGCCATGCATTCATATTCAATATAAAGATATTTACTTAGAAGACGAACACATGTTGAACTTGGCGGCGTACGACAGACTTTGTATGAAAGAACAAATATGAATACAGACTTCGTATGAAAGAAAAAAAAATATGAATATGAACCTTTTCGAGTATGATTAGTACCCCTGGTATAGTTGTATTTGATGGTTGATGATGTTCAATCAATTAATTATGCTTATTTTAATTAATAAATGTGCTTCAATGTTTTGAAAAATATTTTTTCTTAAAAGTATTAAATAACAATATTAAATAATGTAATGAATAAAACATTGAAAAATGTGTTCGAACAAAACATAAAAAAAAACTTCTAATTTCATAAAAATTAATAAATGAACCAATAATAAAATAACAAGATAGTGTTATAGTTTAGATAATTGAATTAAAAAAAAAATCAAAAAACACACAAAAAAAATACTATTAATGAAAATTGATTGAATCAAATATTCAACAAGAATTTCTTACAACATTTTACTCTATTTTCTTGCAACATTTATCTTATTAAAAACACTGACAAATCAAAACCAAAAGTTTAATACCTTTTTAGCCATTTCACCCTAACAAAATCAAACCCCCTACTTTTTAAAATTGTCTTTCCACCCCAAAAAAGCAATGAAGCTTCTTGTGAAAAAACACTATAAAAAAATTGCAGATAGTTTAACATCATGGTATCAAAAACACACAACTTGATATTACATGCCACTTCCATCATATCCACCCTCAAACCAAAGGGCCAAAACTTGTCCAAATTTCACAAAACATAAACATTGAATTGAAACACTAATATGAATTTAACTACAAACTACACAAGCTCAAGTCAATGCCATTAAGGTTACTTTACATACGGTCAACCCTTCCATCATCCTCACTGCTCCCGTCACCACCATGCCTGTAAAACAAAACTTAAAAGTCATCCCTCTTGTGCACGACATGACAAATGTCAGTCTTGTCCTGCAGCTGACTGTTACTGTGACTCTGACTGTCAGAAAGGAATGAATGAGAAACTAACCGCCAAGAGGTAGTGAAATTACGAGTCTTTCTATCCAATTGAAGGTTTTCTAAGGCAGCTGAGGCGCGCATAATGTCCTCTGGAATATCAATATCATCACTCTCATATCTTCTATTGTACCCCGAATTTAAAGAACCTCCCCTTCGATCTGAATAATTAAAATCATAAATATAACTTTATAGTTTAACAAATTACCTTAATTTAAAGCGATTTAGGATCTTACCAGATGCCTGGGAAGAAGGAATCGGTCTGGAATATGAGAAAAAAATAAGCATTAGTGATTAAAAAAAAAAAAATGGTGAATTTACCTATTTGCCCATGGCTAAAAACAGTGTTTAGAAATTTAACCTTCCGAGAGGGGGTCTTCTACTTCGAGAGTCAAAATTAGTCAAAGAATCTTGCTCGTGCATGACTGGTCTCCTTCCACCACTTCTTACTTGAGATTGATTCTACAAGAATGGATCTTTATTAGCAATATGAATGATAAACAAAAAAGTGTATACTTGATTTTGATGTTTCCATGGTTTAAAAGTAGATGAAACTAAGGTTAGATGACCAAAAAAAAAAAAAAACACAAAGTATTTTCATTATTAAACTGAAATCACATAATATATGTTACATAAAGTATTATCAAATGAGACGTATATTATTTGTGTTATATGCATGCATATAATATAAACTCGTTAAACAACAAACCTCAAATTTCAAGAATCCTTCAAGTACATCCAACAACAATGGAACACTATCTCCATTTCGGTTTATATCATATCCGTTCTTATTACTAAAATCTTTTAATTCAGATTTCCACACATCCTTTTGCTGCAACACAAAGTTTACAAAAATAGTTATACAAATTGCAAATTTGCAACATAATCCGAGTGATTGTTTTTTTTTTAATGCAAACTAATGTGGAAATGTACACAAAAAAAAGAAAGAACATTGTATTTACCAAATTACACTCGGGCAAATAAACTTTAAGTGTGTGGCTAAGTTGTGCCCAATCCAAGTATTCACATATTAGAGCTGTTAAAAGCCGACCTGAAACCATGTCAATGAAACTCACATGAGAAACCACAAATTGCATATTACATATGCCAACAAAATATAAAATCTTGCTTGTAAAACAAAAGAATCTCATTATAAAACCAAATAGAATTTAAGTAATTGAATACGGATTTTAATCAAGTTCATATACCTGAAGGTAAAGCATGAAGTTGCCTTGCACGTTCATTGCAACTACCCAATAGTGCAGGAGGCAAGCCTTCATCTTTTTCAATTGCTTTATCTTCTTCCTCTATTGCCTCAAACACACTTGCTCTAAGTTCAGCCTTGCATCATCAAGTTAGTCATTTAGTAAAACAAAATTGCAAACTTTTCTTTAAAAATTTCTAAATCTCAATCATTATGATTCAAAATGTGATGGATGAAGAGTTATCACATCAGCGTTTGATCGACAATAGAAGCCCTAATAGCTTATACCAAACGAATTCATGTTCGCAACCAAAACGCAAGAAAACAAAATAACCATTAGAGGAAAATTTAAGTCCAGGCAAGATGACACCTCTTTAGCGCAAGCAAACCCTTGAGCGCTATCGTATCAAACACTTAAATCAAACCTATCATTTTTGGAGGTGTACACCAACGTACATGATATAAAGTACACATACCCATCTGATCCAACAATCGTGTGTGCTTCATTGTCAAGAAAACCAGTATTTTCGTGGAAATAAATTTGGAACGCGTGTGATTTTGGGTATTTGGGGTAAATGTGATGAACGTATGAAACCCCAGATGAATTCAATAGTAAAAAGGTTAAAAGGGAAGTGGGTTTACTCGAATCTTGGCGAGAACCCCTTTTTTTTCTAGGGTTCTAGTGACGAGGGTCTTCAGCTCCATCATTTCTCTGGTGTAATCATCCATCGTGGTTGTTTTAGATGTGTTCGTCTTCTTCAGGTGTATCTTTGTAAGAATAACCCCAACTGAACTTTACTGAACTTGGGGTGTATGCACTTCTCCAAAGCGTGATCCAAGAGAAAAAACGGGTTGTCAACTTGTGATTATTTTGGAATTGGGGACACAATCTGGATCGACCGCACCAGTGAGCATTGGGCAACAAATATTTTTTATGGGGAGATTTTACTTTTTCTCTTTAAACCCAAAACCCAAGAGAAAAATATAGATTACATCTTCCTATACATGTTAAAAAGGATATTTATGGTGACTTTAGTTGCGGAAAAATAAGCCGTTTTTTGAAAAAAAAATTCATAAAAATGAGAATTTTGAAAACGCGTTTAGTTCGTCTATTTTTCTAAATTTTTAACGGAAAATGAAAATTTTCCGTTTTCTAAAATTACAAAGAAGTTGGAAATTTTTTGAAAACTCATAATCATTGTTTTTCACATTTTTCTAATTCTAATTTTTTTCTAAAATATAAACATACACTCATTCACACCTCTACCTACCCCCACCTCTATACCCAACCCACCACACCCCTACCCATCCACTCCCAAGCCCACCCCCACAAACACACACACACACACAAACACACCTACCCCAACCCCCACCCATACCCCCCCCCCTCACACACACACACACAAACACAAAGGCAGCCCACACACACAAACACACACACACACAAACACAAAGCCCCCCCCCCCCACACACACACACACACCCACACCCACAAATACACACCCACCCCAACCCCCACTCACACACACACACACAAACACACACCCACACCCACTCCCACCCCTATAAACACACTCACACACACCCACCCAACACCATTACCACAATCACCGACCTACCATCACCACCACCACTACCCCCATCACCAGCATCACCACCGCCGCCGCAATCACCACCGCCGCCGCCGCACCACCACCATTGTCTGTCATCACCATCGCCGCCACCACCACCACCACCATCGCCATCATCGACACCACCACTGCCCCCCACCGCTGCCCCCATTGCCGCCACCTTCCCCACGCCTACCCTACCACCGCTACTGTTTTCTAAAAATGAAACCGATAGAAAAATACACATCTAAACACGTTTTCTAATTTTCTAAAACTGGAAATGAAAAATGAATAAGTTTTAACTAAACGCGTTTTCTAAATTTTCCAATGAAAACTAAAAACGGAAAACAAAAGCTGAAAAGGGAAAACGAAAAACAGAAAATGAAAACTGTTTTTCCGTAACTAAACGCAACCTTATTCTTTATTTTTTAAAATTAATTGGATCGTTCTTGTATTATTATTTTTCACTCCGATGTACTATTTTGCTCTTAATAATCTATTTTTTAATTTTGTTTTTGTTTATTTATCATTTTTTAATTAAAAAATATCCAGTAACCCACCCCTCCCGCCTCCCCTTTCCCAAGATCCTATCTACCCATTCGTCTCCCTCTTTCTCATATTTTTCTTTGGAGCTGCTGAATCTAGATCGTCAGAGTAAAAAGGAAGAACATATATGTTATTTTTCGCCTTCATCTTCGTTCGAAACCCTAGCTCCACCTACATATCTTTGGAATCTGGTGATTCCGATGTACCGGGTGGTGCGAACGACGATGATTCAAGTGATGGCAAACCCTAAATGGTTCAACAAAACAAAACTATTCTCTCTTCTCTCCGTCGGAAACCGCCAACCACTACTGCTCCACTTCCCCTTCTTTTTGCGTCTCCTTCTTCCTATGTTCAGTTAGACTGACACATCCAAGACCCTCAATTCCTTCATTTTAATCACACCAACTCTCTTTCATTCTCCCTCCAATCGCACCAAAGGAACACGAGGTTCAACCCATTTCCTTTTAATTGAGTTGCAGGTTCACCTTCTTTCTCTCACTCTTCTTTTTTCTTAAAATCGATACAAAAGCACACCCTCTTCTCTTTTAATTCTTGAATTTCGGATGTTAATTTGTGGTGATGTGTGACAGGTGGACGCTTGATGATGGTATAAGATGGCTTGATGGTAAGTGATGAACATGGGGATAAGAGTTGTAGCATCCCAAAAATCATAAATAAAATTTTCATTTTTAATTCAACCCAAAACCATCAAATATTTATATCAAACCATCCAGAAGTATATTATATTAAAATAGTTATCAAAGTACAATCAGAAAAACATGAAAGTGCAGAAACATGGGTGGATGCGTTGCGATCAAGTCGGACCCTTCTCTTTCGAACTGAAAGTACCTGAAATATAAACTTAAATTATAAGCACAAAGCTTAATGAGTTCCTCAAATACCACATACCATACATATCATACATACATATCATGCTAAAGCAAGTACATATCTATTTCACCCATGAGTCCCTTCCGACTCTCTCAGTCCCTTCCGACTCCTTGAGTTCTGTAACATCCCGAAATAAGGTATAATTTTCATTCTTGAATCTTTCCTTAAAATGTCATAATTAGTCCCTAAAAGAGAAAAGTTAGCTTGAGAAGTACGCAGGGCGTATGCATGAGTACGCGCAGCGTACTCATGCACCATGTAGGATCGCGGAGGCCACCTAGCACGTTAGGCGTACCCAGGGGTACGTTGGGCATACTAGGCTCAGATGCAAAACCCTAACATTTCATGTGTCCCTATATAAAGAACATTATGGTCTCATTTCTAGCCACCCTTATCTGCCTCTAACCCTTTCTAAAACCCTAATCTCGTGTGTGTAGCTTGTGTGTGTGATTTTGCAAGTTGTGAGTGATTCTTGGCTCTTGTAGTTGAAGAAAAAGGTTAGAGAAGAAGAATCTTCCATCAAGCTTATAGATTTAATAACTTCCCACCTGTGTCCATCATTTTCAAGTATAAAACTTATACCTTGGCTAGTGCTCTTCAAGATCTCTTTAGTGTGAGATTTATGAGCTTAAGTCCCCAAGTTTGGACCTTTTTGAGTTTGAGACTCTCCAGAGAGTTTAAGTTGTCCTTTCATGTATATTAAGGCATCTAGGTTGATAAAAATGTTTTCTTGATCTTTCCTTTGACCTCATGCATGAGTAAAGTACTTTGGAATGGATGAAATGATGTTTTAGCCTCTCCTAGCCATGCAAAGGCTTAAAGCCCACGACTTTATGGATTAAGAGGTCTTAAATTAGTCAGATATACGGATGGAATGGTTATCTTAACCATATTGTACGCCCAACGTTAAGGGTAGTGCGCCCAACGTACTCGCTGGGTGTTGACTTTTGTTGGCTTTGACTTTTGGTCAAAGTTTAGGGTTTTGGACCTATGGAGGGGCAAAATGTTTTTTTTCCTTAGTAGGTTTAACCTTGGACTTTGGACTCGTGGGTGGTTTTGACCTTAATTTTAATTAAGGTTAATTATTGTGTTAACTAGGCGGAGTCTAGATCCGGCAGCTCGGGTGTTAGGTTTTCCTTTTCATCAATATCAGGTGAGTCTCCTCACTTACTCTTACTTGTATGGTAGGTTAGTTGTAATACCATGACCATTTGGGTCTAGCTGTTATATTATGTTATGTGACGATATGATAATTTGTGATTGGGGTTGCTGATAGCCAACCAGGGGTTGCGGATAACCTTACGAGCGTGTTGTTAGCTCACTAGGACTGCTGATAGTCCCACGGTTGCAGATAACACATAGTTGTATTACTTATGTTGTGTTATATGTGGTATCTTGGGGAACACACTAAGCTTTGTGCTTACAGTTGTTGATTTGTATGTGGAAGGTACTTCGCAAGACCGCGGAAAGGCGAATGTATGATTGTACACACGCACTGGGAATTTACTACTGGGACATAGCCCAGCGGTATCCGGTGTTGCCCTCCCTCCTTGAGGTTGAGGGTTCAAGTCCCGTCGTGGACATAGGTGGATTTAAGGTGTAGTTTAGGAGTAGGTTAGATTTGTCGTTTCAAAAAAAAAACACATGATCTTTTATGTACTCTAATAACTAAGATGATTGTGTTTTTGAGGTGACGTGTAATTGATCTGGTTGTGAAACTAAGTTTTTGGAAGTTTTAAAAATGAAAAAAAATTTGTCTAAAATTTGAGGTGTTACAAGTTCCTTCCAACTCCTTCGGTATCTTTCAACTGGTACGGGTCTATATCACTGTAACGTCCATGTTTATCGATAGGCATTAATTAGATGATTATGGTTAACAATTGTAACTTATTTGATATAATAACGAAAAAATTACTTGAGTATTATGTGATTATCTGTAGTATACGTGCTTACGACAATATAATAAAATAAGAATAAAATACGCGTCTAAAATAGAATAATAATTAGGCCGAATACCCTTGACAAAAGTTGAAATAGTCGTGATAAGGATTCTGGGGATATAAGGAACGCTTAAATCAGACTTATAACAAAGAAGTTATGGTTTGTCAAAGTTTCACAATTCGACCCAGTTCGGCAACGCGCGTCGTAAAAAGTAAAATTTTGTTAGGGTACGTTTTAGGCTTAGGTCCCGTTTGATAGTTTCTGTCTGGGAAAGTGTTGTCTGGTAAAGTGCTGTCTGGGAAAGTTTTCTGACTGGGAAAGAAACCATGCTGTTTGATTGTACATCTGATTGAATGATGAAAAAAAGTAATAATTCAATAAAAAATAAATTTAAAAAAAGTTATTTAAAAAAATTAATAATCCAATAAAGAAAGAAAGATGCGGGGTTTGGTGTATAATTGTCTTTCCAGCCCATTCGCCAGAAAGATATGATTTTGAGGCTTTCTGGGAAAGACATATCTTACTGGGAAAGACCCCTTCTTTTGTGCAAATCAAACAGTCTTTCCGGTCCATTCAGCCAGAAAGATCTGTTTGGACCTGGAAAGATGCGTATCAAACGGGGCCTTAGTGACCTAAACAAAAGTCGCAATAGTTGTTAAACCGCGAGCGCACATATATAAAACGTCCAAATCTGAATTCATTAGAGGAAGTTATGATTTTTCTAAGATTCAGCGTATCAATAGACAACTCAAATATCGAATTTTAGATCGGTAGATTGTTAACCGAAACAATCTAAACGAGAGTTGAAGATCTCATTGAAAGGATTCCAACGATCTAAAGACAGACAAAAACGGACGTCAGATGACAAAGTTATGCATTTTATACGGGTTTTAACAGTCTAAGCCTGTGTGAAATAAATAAAGTCAAAATTAGCCGACAGAGTCTAAATGAAAGTTGTAGATCTCATCGATAGTTACACGTGGATATAAAGAACGTCAAAAATGGAGCTTGTACCAAGAAGTTATGCAATTTTGAAGTTTGAATTTTGTTGCTCGCGTCTGCGTCCCACACACGTCCTTCTGGAAGCCACCCCGGTGCCCCAGCTATTGATCACCACATGTCAGCAAGCCTGAGGAGCCACGACCCCCATGTGCGTGGTGCGCAAATGGCCATGCACGGCGTGCAAGCGTCTCCAACAGCTTATAAATAACTCATTTGTGTCCAACCATTCCTCACAGTCCTCTCTACAACCCCCTCTCGATTTCACATCCTTTGGTCCGAATTTTTCCTTAGTAGTTAGGATATTTTGGCAAGTTTAGAAGTCCCTAGGAGCCCGATATCTAGTAGCTATCAACCCGGAGTTCCGCTAGTGCAATTTCCGGACTTTTGTCCATGGAATCTCTGTAAGTTAAATTACACTTTATTTTATTCTAGTGTAATTTATATTTAAATTCACAGTCGTTGTTATGAATTTATAAATATTATTTTTCTAATAATTCTAATGTCACATTACTGATTGATCTACTTACGGGGGTGATGTCTAGGCGGGATTTAGTGAGGTGTTTAAAGTGGGATTTCCGAAAGTATACTCTGTATACCAAACGGACCCTACCTCCGATATGATCCTACCTGTTTGTCCCTTATCAGCTATAGATCAGTAGACTTTGGAATTAGTGATGGATCTAGACTATCTTTACTCATAAGGAATATTAGCCTAAGACTTAGTGTTAATTGAACATAGGTCACGTCAAAGGAAAAGACAAGTGCTAAAGCGAAGCATTTTCCGAGTTTCTAGTCATGACTTTAGCAAGTGAGTGCATAGTTACTTTCATCTTACACATATATATGAAGTATTTAAGATAATTACAATCTATATATGCCTATTATCTGTATTCTTGTTATCTATGCTAGCTAAACGATTTATACTTGATTTACTCGATTCAAACTGTATATGTATTTTTATATCCATAAATATATTGGGTAGAGATGGGTAGAGAAAAGATTATATAAATGATGAGAGAGGAAAGATGAGATATATGATGAGAGGCCTTGACTTTAAAGATGATCTAGTCGTCTAGCGGAGTATAGATAACGACCACGGATTATTCTAGACAGTCCAGTGGAACGTTGCAGGCTCACAACCGGAAGGTGTTTTTGAACTAAGTGACCACCAGGTGTACTCCATCCCCCCATGGTTGCCTTATTGTCACATAGTGTTAAGGAATCCCCTGAGCATTATTGTCTATTCCAAAGATAATCCTTAGGATAGGTCCCTAGAATTAGATGCTTTAGGGACAAAAAATGAGGATAACGGGAATGGGTATTCAGGTTGAATGTTTTGATGAAAATATATAATATAGTTATTATGGGTTGAAAACCCTATGTACTCACCAGGACCCCAAGCCTGACCCACAAGTGTTTTGTTATGATGAGCGATTTATGGATGCTTATAAGCCAGAAGTTTAGATAAACTAGTGTAAGGCTTATATTATTTGTGGTTATGCTTATGAATTGTATTGAAGATGACATCCCAATTTTTTTAATATAAATAAAATACATTTTTTCGGGAATGTTTTGATAATATCATTATCATATTTTTGGGAATAAATTCTGTAATATTATTCTTTAAAAAGGATACTCTGATTTTAAATAAGCATAAATAAATCGGTCTTTTCTTGTAACGCCTTGTTCCGAATCGATTCCTAATTCGAGGTTGCGGCCCGAAGATCGGTCATCATAAGGCTTAGGGCCTTTGAATAGGTAAGATCTAGGGCCATTTGGTTGCGAGTGATGTAATTGAAGTGATTCAGGTGTTCGGTTTGTGTTTTGGAGCCTAGGGGTATTTCGGTAAAGTGTCGGTTCGTGCTTTTGTGGAAATTGGATTTTTGTTCGGAAGGTCTTAAGGCTGGTATGATTTGTTAGAAGTGTAGGGCTTCCCGTTACCTTTCCGTGGATATAAGGATCGCCAGAAACAGACTTATAACGAAAAAGTTTTGGCATTCAGAAGTTTGGTGGTTTTAAGGTTTAGCCGGGTACACGGGGGCGTACACAAAGGGTATGTAGGGAGTAATAGTGAAAAGGGCAGTACGCGGGGCGTACCTTGGTGTATGTTGGGCGTACTGACCAGGATGGTCGCGGATGCTCTTCAGAGTACGCTGGGTGTACCATATGTACGTTGGGCGTACTCTAATCAGACCAAACCCTATTTTAGGGTCTTGGACCCTATTTAAGCTCCTTATATCATAACCTAACCCTAATATCTTCAGCCTCCATCCCTCTAAACCCTAGAAACCGAACCTTAGCCCCCATTTGAGTGATTGTTAAGATTCAAAGTGATTTATGTGTGTTTTTGGTGCTTGAGGAGGAAGAAGGAACTTCTTGAAGAGTCATTGCTTGACTTGGAGCTTTTGGATCCATAATTTGTTCACCTAGATCTAACTCCTGGAGGTATAAAGTCTCAACCTTGACAACTCTTTCTTGTAGATCTAACTAGGTTTCATTTTGTTATGATTTTGGTCCCTTTGTAGTGGTTCTTGTGAGTAGAAGTTACTCCAGAACCTTTGAGCTTCATATTTGGCCTTTGTTGGGGTTATGGAGTCATAAAGTTTGGATCTTGATGAGTATAAACCTTCCATGCATGATTTGTTAGTCTTTTGGTGAATCTTGGGACTTAGGGTTTTGATTTGGGTTCCATTAAGTCATGCTAAGTCATAAAGTCTGGAACTTTATGACTTAAGAAGTCCCTTTGAATCAGATCTGGAAGTTTGGACTAAGTTGTTAAGGTATTAAGAAGTTTTTAAGACATTTTGGGAGTAATTTTGACCCTTGGAGTTCATCTTTGCTGTTGGGCTTCATTAAGCCATGCAAAGGTTTAAAGCCTTCGACTTTATGGACCAAGTCACTTATATTTAGCTATTATGAGGTTTGGGACGTCTTGGCTTAAGGGATTTAGACGTTTTCTAGATTGGTTGTGGGCAGGGTCAGTACGCGGGGCGTACTGGGTTTCTTGGTCGTACGCTTAGCGTACTCACTGAGTACGCGGGGCGTACTCAGTCAGATGGGATTTTGCAATTGGGCTTCGAGTTTGGGATTTCTTTTGGGCTTGTGTGTTGGGTTATTAACGGGCCATCTGAGTACAAGTGTTTTGGACTAGGAAAAATGGTTGGGCTTTAGGGTAATTGGGCCATATTTGGGCCATCTGAGTACAATTGGGCCATATTTGGGCCTTGGTTGATTAGTTGGCCTTCGGGACTTACAGATTGTGAGTTTGGGCCTTAGTCTTGGACCAAGCTAGGTTAGGGGTAAAATGGTTTTTTTTTACCCCAAGTATGGATTTATGGTTATGGATTGGAACCCAATTGCTGATTGGGTGTTGTTTTGACTTTAATAGTTCGGGGATTTGTCAGTCAGCAGTTAGGGATTTTATGTTTCTTTTTTCGAGGCTCATGGGTAGGGGAGCCTTTGGGTGATGGTGTTAAGGAAGTGATAGGTGCATTTTATGCACTTATTTTGCATGTTTATTTTCGCCCTTTCATAGCATTCTACTTCATAATTCTTGCATTTAGTTAATTATTTGGGCAACTGCATGTTTCATTAAGAATGTCTGGTACTTCACTACTTTTGATTCATTTTGAAGACAATATGGAGCGTGGAGCTTGGAGCTTGGAAGCATGGAACTTGGAGCATGAAGAGAAGATGAATCGATCATTCCATGGAGGACAACATGAAGACGTAACCCAAGTCGTTGTTGCATTGTCATCATAGCAAAGGACTACGTTTGAAACACAGTTTTATCACACCGACACGGGTCGTGTTTGTCCTTTATCATCTTATATTTGAGCAACATGACTCGCGGTGAAGCTAGACTGAAGATGGAGCCAACAGTGAAGACTTATCAGACTTTTAGCAAAAAGCATGGGCCATGCCAAAAACACATGGTCAAGACAAATGGCCATGCCAAAAACACATGGGCAAAAGGCATGGCCATTCTAAAAACGCATGGCCTTATGGCATGCACGTGAGAACTTAATAAAACAAAGGAAGGTCGACATTTTAACACACGACGATTTATGGAGCAGTTTGGGGGCGATCTTGGGTGATTCTAGGAGATTTATTGGAGCTTTTGAGAATACTTAATCATTGCAAACACTTTTGATTCCATTTTTGTAAGCATTAAACATTTCAATTTCATATTTATTCTTGTTTGATTTGTTCTTAGCCATGTGTGGCTAAGAAACCCTAGTTTCTAGTTCTTGTTCAAAACATGTTGATTGCTTGACTTGAAGCATGTGATTTGATGTTTGATTTGTGATTCTATTCTAGTGATTATGTTATTGTTTAAACTATAATCCTTAAATTTGATTTGTGTTTGATTGGCCACTTTCATGAATTGAATTTTTGTGTAGTTATTTAACTTTTAGGGCACCTAATCGTTCTATGAAGTTAATGATTGGTAACAAACAATAAGTTTTCTTATTGTAGAACATTTATCACATGTTTTCACACTTCCGAGCTTATGAGAAGAAATTATCATTGTTGGGAAGCTTGTAGAAAACTTAATGCAGTTTTTCAATACAATCTAAGAGCGTGTTTAGGTTGAATTAGTAAAGATAGGTCTAGTCAAAGAGCGTGTTTTGGTTAGATAATTTGGCAAGCGAGAGGTATTAGAGCGTGTTAATATCTTTTAGTACCAACTTAGAATAGCAATCATTAATTACATCAAGTCATAATCAATTCGAACAACAACATTGAGAACTAGAACTATAACCATTCAATCAAACTGTTTAGAAGTTTATTTCATTTTGTGCATGCTTTTAAAGTAGATTGTTATTTTGTTATTTTACATTTGCTAACAAAAACCCCCCTTTGTGACCAAAGTACCTTGCGCAAAGAGGTATAGACTTTTAACCTGTGTCTCTATGGTCCGACCCTGCTTGCCTTGTACTACTTTTTAGTGCATTAAAGCAGTGTATTTGGAGTCTGTTGTACCCCTATCATTTGTTGGGTTTGACACGCCTAACAAATTGGTGTCGTTGTCGGGGACACAGTGTTACTAATTGTGTATGCCAAGATTTTTTCGTATAGGTTCACCATTGCCAACTGACACAGAGATAGAGAAGACTGCGAAGAGGTTACTGAAGCAAGCCAAGCTTCGTATGCGGCAACCAGGTTCCAAAAATTCTTCATCATCTATCCCTCCGGTCATCAACATTTGGGAGGACATACCCCTCTCAAGTGTGTCAGAAACTGAAATAGAAAACCCCTCATCATCATCTCAACCATCCTCACCCATAAATACCACCCCACCTTCCTCATCCACTCATAACATCCCAGATCCCACACTTAACATAGGCGACAATCCACCCGATCAAAGCCTTCGCCAATGGGCGAGGCAAGAGGTTACTCAACAACCTCTTTGCATCACATATCCGGCAGCCACAAACCTTAAACTAAAATCCGGACTCATCGACTTACTCCCAACCTTTAGAGGCCTAGAAAACGAAGATCCCCACAAGTTCCTCACCGAGTTTCATGTTGTGTGTGTTGTCATGAAACCACACAATGTCACAGAGGACCAAATCAAACTTAGGGCATTCCCCTTTGCAGTGCAAGATGCAGCAAAAGATTGGCTTTATGACCTCCCACCGGGGACGGCCACCACATGGGTAGATCTTGCACGATTATGTTTGGATAAATATTTTCCTGATATGAAAGCTTCAGCCTTGAGAAGGGAGATCATTGGAATCAAGCAAACCAAGAATGAAGCATTGCACTAATATTGGGAAAGATTCAAGAAGTTGTGCACTCGATGTCCGAAGCATGGTATATCCGAGTATAACCTTCTTCAATACTTATGTGAAGGCATGTTACCATGGAAGAGACGACTCCTCAATGCTTCAAGTAGAGGGTCAATTGTTGACAAAACTCCAACAAAAATTCGGGCATTAATCAAAAACATGGCTGAAGATTCCAAGCATACTTCTCATGAAGATAATTGGTACATGGATCCACCTCGAGGTGTGAAAGAGGTCCACACTCCTCAAATCAAAGCTCAACTATCTGAGCTAACAAAGGTGGTAATGATGCTTGCTAAAGACAAAGATGTGCAATCCACACCCCGTCCTTGTGGTATTTGCACTCAAGTGGGACACCCGACCGATATGTATCCTCAATTGCAAGAAGAAGAATATGAATAAGCAAATGCAATGGGAGGCTACTCCGGGAATAATCAAAGAGCTTATGATCATCCCCGAGACAATCAAGGGTGGAACTATAATCAAGGCATGGGTTATCAACCAAGACAACCACCTTCATACCAACAAAGACCATCATTTCAACCTCAGAATTTCCAGCCAAGGCAGCCACAACATCCACCTCAACAAGCGGGTTCATCAAGTATGTCCTTAGAGGAAATAGTGAAGAGTTTGGCTACTAGCACCCAAACCTTTCAAAAAGAGACAAAAGCAAGCATCAAGAACCTAGAGCAACAAATTTCACAACTTGCCACTTCGGTTAGTAGGTTGGAATCTCAAGGAAAGTTACATGCCCAAACTGAGACAAACCCAAGGCACAACGTATGTGCTATCACATTGACAGGTGGAAAGAGTCATGATGGCCTATCAATATCGGTTGATCAAGAAATAGAATAAGATGAGATAGTGGTGAATAAGTCGAGTAACGAGGAGGAAAATAAAGAAAAATCCAACAAAAGGAAGTCTGCCACCACCGAAGTCAAATACACTTCAGTCGCTCCATTTCCCGAAAGATTGGTGAGCACAAAGAAAGAACGGGAGGAGAGTGAGATCATGCAAATGTTTCGGAAAGTTCATGTCAATATCCCTCTCCTTGATGCCATCAAATAGGTACCTAGATATGCTAAGTTCTTAAAAGAACTTTGCATATCTAAAAAGAAACTTAAAGGTAATGAAACGGTAAAAGTTGGTGAGAACATTTCAGCGGTTTTGCAAAAGAGGATGCCCATAAAGTGCAAGGATCCTGACGTCTTTACTGTGCCTTGCAAATTGGGGAATCTTCATGTACCTCGAGCTATGCTTGATTTGGGTGCATCTATAAATGTCATACCGTAATTTGTTTACAAATCAATTGGTATAGGAACATTGAGCAAAACCGGTGTAATCATTCAACTTGCTGACCGGTCGATAGTACACCCAAAAGGTGTATTAGAGGATGTGTTAGTTTAAGTCAATGAACTTGTTTTCCCAGCTGATTTTTATGTTCTAGACATGGGGGATGATGACACTCCAAATTCAAGTTCCATACTTTTGGGTAGACCTTTTCTTAAAACAGCAAAAAACCAAAATTGATGTCTACAATGGAACTTTATCAATGGAATTTGATGGGGAGGTCATTAACTTCAATATTTTTGAAGAGAAGAGGTGCCTAAATGATGTTCACTCTTTAAATTTTGTGGATATTGTTCGGCCTTTGACTAAAGAATGCTTTGAGTTGACTAACCATGATTTTTTAGAGTTGTCTTTAAGTAGGAACTTTGATAAAAATTTGGTCGAGGAGATTCCAGAAAAATTCAAGTTGGATAATGAGATGTTGGGAAATGTGGAGTTTGTAGATGAAAAGAAGAACATGGAATTCCATGAAAAGGGTATTCTTCGAAAAGCAAAGTTTCAAGAGTTGGAGGAATTCCAAAATAAAACCTTCGAGAGCTCACACATCTACAAAGACAACACCAAAGCATTCCATGATAAGCACCTCTCCCGTAATACCTTTGAGATTGGTCAAAGGTATTACTCTATGACTCTCGACTTAAATGGTTTTTCGGTAAGTTATGGTCCCGGTGGGTGGGACCGTTCATTGTTACTAATGTATTTGATCATGGTGCAGTCGAGATCAAAGGTAACAAAACTGGAAAAGTGTTCAAGGTTAATGGTCACATGTTAAAGGTCTTTTATGAAGGTTTCCAAGAGAAAGACATGGAGGTTGATAGTTTGGAACGCCCGGACTACATTGAATGAATCTAAAGGGCAAAGTCGAGCCAAAGACTTGAAACAAGGGCGGCTAACCGAGAGGCAACTCAGAAGTATTTCTTTCCATTCTTCTTTTATTACTTTATTTTTTTGTGTTGCAATGTTTTTTAGTCTTTTTAAAGTTCCAAAAAAAACTATCTAAAAGATTGAGAGGGAGTCATGTGTAAAAAAAAAAAAAACATGATTTTTGAGGTTAACAGAAAAGAAAAGCATGGGCATGTGAAATTGGCATCGGCAACACTCAAAAACGCATGGCCTAATTTTTTGACCATGTGTGGACATCGAGGATTTCAAAAGAAAAAAAAAAGTTGCACGGGCCATGCTAAAAAACGCATGGGCAGGTCTAAAAACGCATGGCCTAAAATAGACCATGCTTAAAAATGCATGGGCAAGCTTCGAAAAACACATGGTCTGAACTCACCCGTGCATGTCATCGTAACTTTAAAAAAAACGCATGGGCAAACACCAAAACACACGGGCAAACATAAAAAACGTCTTCTTTCCGCCCATGCTTTTTGGCCTGAAAAAAATAATAATAATAAAATAAAAAGAAAAATAATTGGGTACTCTCCAAAACCTCCTAAAACCACAATTTTCTATAAAGTTCTTCAATATTAAGCCCAAAAAGGTATGAAAAAAATTGATTCTCTAACTTCATCTTCTTCATCCTCATGGTCGATTTCCCCATTGACGGCTAAAAATCGAACCCATGTTTTTGTTTTGCAAAGTGTGACTTGATTCTTGTGTAGGGTTTCAAGAGCAAGCTTGGGGATGTATTTTGTAAAGAAGAAGAGAAGCTTTTAGCTCCGTTTGTGTATTCCACCATTGAAGAGCTCAACTTTTCTTGAGGTTGAAGATGAAGCGAAAAAGTCAAGCACACATCACAAATTCAAGCATTTAAATGGTACATTCGTTTCATATCTCAAGTTTGATGCATGAATCCTACGATTGTTTGACTACAATTGTTGAGAATTCGTTCATATGTTCTATATAATTATACATTCGTGGTCAGTAGGTTGCCCTACCCTCTCCGAGCATCGAGGACGATGCTAAATCTTAAGCTTGGGGAGGGGTCTGTGTACATTAGGTTCTAGTTGCCACATGCATTTCATCATTCAAAAAAAAAATCCAAAACGATTTTACTTTTCTTATTTTCATTTTTCGTGCATTCATTTCAAAGCATTCAAATATATATATATATATATATATATATATATATATATATATATATATATATATATATATATATATATATATATTCATTTTTTTTCTTTTTCTCAGTTTCTTTGCATTTTGCATTGTTAATCACAAAAAAGAAAAAAACAAATAATACAAGATGAGGACAATCTTTACATACGATAGCTCCATGAAGTGGGAAAATAAAAAATCAAAATGAAAAAAAAATACCGAAGCGACCGAATAGTTTCTGGAATTGTAGAATCAGCTGTTATAACTAGGGGACCCAAACACCGTAATTCGAGACCCCAACCTTAGATAATAAAAAAATGGCATACTAAAACGTTTTTGTGGGCGGTAATAACAGCTTTAGGATGATTTGCTTCTGAATGTTTAAAAAGAATCTTTATCGACAAATCTGGACCCACAGAACACGGACCTATTTGTTGACACGCGTTACCCTTGCGGTAACAGAGAGCTTAAGTATCATATCCACACAGTCAAGAATGAAGAAAGGGTACAACCGTCATATCCGGTACCCAAATCAAAATTTCAAGCGCTCAATCGAAGAAATTTTAAGAAATTCAAAAAGTTGATTGAAGAACTCAAGCTCAAAACGAAGACACAAATCCAAGTTCAATAAAACCAGAAGCCATCTCAAAGTCAAATCTGGCGAATGAAGAACTGTGTGATATGATACTTGTGGCTCTCGAAAAAGTGAAAGCATAGGAGTTGGGCCCCTTCGGGTGGGCTCACTGCTTCGGCGAAAGCTGATTTGCCGTGACGGGTTCTTAAAGATGCGTCGATTCTGATTCTTGACTATCTAGTCTTAAGGACATGAGGTCTCGAACTAAGTTATTTTCGCTCACAAAGCTAATTAAGGTATAAAGTTTAAATAAAACTATGATTGGATTATTGGGTTACATTGTTTCGTGGTCTTCCTCACTTTGGGAGTCTGTGATACATGAAAGGTAGCAGGATGGTCGCCTAGGTATTAGTGATTGGAGCCCCATCGATGTAAAGTCTGATCGTAAAAAAAAACAAAAAAAAAAAATAATAACTAATAATAATAATACAATAAAATATTATTTGTGTTTTTGAATTTTTCTTTGTTAATCTTTTTTGTACATATGTTATTTTCATTAGTTTTTCTTTTATTGCATGCATTCACTCTTAATTCCCTTTAGGTCCTTTTCGTTCCTTCCATTCTTTTCATCTTAGTTTCTTTTTAGTCGCCTATCGTCTTCTCTAGGGTGATTCTTAATTTTGTTCTTTCTTGAGGACAAGAAAGGTCTAAGCTTGGGGAGGTTTGATAGGTGCATTTTATGCACCTATTTTGCATGTTTATTTTCGTCCTTTCTAGCATTCTACTTCATAATTCTTGCATTTAGTTAATTATTTGGGCAACTGCATGTTTCATTAAGAATGTATGGTACTTCACTACTTTTGATTCATTTTGCAGACAATATGGAGCGTGGAGCTTGGAGCTTGGAAGCATGGAACTTGGAGCATGAAGAGAAGATGAACCGGTCATTCCATGGAGGAAAGCATGAAGACATAATCCGAGTCGTTGTTGCATTGTCATCATAGCAAAGGAATACGTTTGAAACACGGTTCTTATCACACCGACACGGGTCGTGTTTGTCCTTTATTGTGACATCCCCATTTTCACGGCCATAAAAGACCGATTTTGTTTATGCTTTGTTTAAAAATCAGAGTAACATTTTAAATAAAAGTGTTGCGGAATTTGTTCCCAAAATAAAATATGATAAAGATTTATCAAAGCATTTCCGTAGAAATGTATTTCATTAAAAACCTCGGGATGTCATGTTCGATACAGATCAAAAGCATAAACAGTACAATATAAGCCTTACTACATTTATTCATATCTACAGGCCTATATCCGTAATCTCTCATCACAAACATCATATCTATGCTCGTGCACCACTACATGTAATACAAGAAACTGAGTGGGTCGGGCTTGGGAGCCTGGTGAGCACATAGGGTTTTCAACCCACAATAAATAAGTTTATTAATTTCATCAACCAACAATAACCCGATTACCCGTTCCCGTTATCCTCACTTTACGTCCCTAAACACCTATCATAAGGGACCTAGCCTAAGGATCATCATCGGGATGGACACTACTGCTAAGGGGGTTCCTCAACAATAAATGTCCTAAAGGCAACCATGAGGGGGACGGAGTACACCGGTGAACACATCGTTCACAAACACCTACAGGTTGCGAGCCTGCTAGCGTTCCACTGGACTGTCTAGAAGAGTCCGTGGTTATCATCCATACTCCGCTAGATGACAGAATCAACAACAACATCATCGAGGCCTCTCATCATTTTATCACACATCGTCTATTACATCTACCCATGTTTTACCCCAACATTTTGTAGATATAAAATACATATACAGTTTAAATCATTTAAAACATGTATAAAAATCTTTAATCAGCATAGACAGCAAGTATTCAGACAATATGCATACATAGCACGTAATTTATATTAAATACTTCATATCTATGTGTAAGATGAAAGTGACTATGCACTCACCTGAAAAGATGGTGACTCTGCACTCGGACAGCGCTTCGTTACTCTTAAAACAATTTTCCTCGACAAAACAGCGGGTTTTTATTAAAAACCGGGCTTCGTTGGAGCAGCGTTTCCGAGCCGAAAGCTTTTCTTCTCGGAGCCGTCGGGCGCTCCGGGGCTTCCTTCTCGTGCTAGGGAGGTTCCCTAGACTTGGGAGGGGTTTAGGGAGGCTAGAGAGAAGTTAGAGAGAGAAAGAAAGGCTTATGGTGTGAAGAAAATATGAAGAGTTCACCCTTTATTTATAGGGATTTTATAGTAAAGTAGCCCCTAAGTTTCGTCTGTATCTTCCGCGTACGAGCTCCATTTTCTACGTTCTTTATATCCACGCGTTGGTATTTACGAGTACTACAACTTTCATTTAGACCCCGTCGGCTAATTCTCCTTCTATCTCAGATTTACAAAAACTGTATCGTATTTATCGCGCACGAAGAGTAGCGACTAAGCTTCGTCCATATATCTCTCGCATACGAGCTCCGTTTCCGACGTTATTTATATCCACGCGTTGGTATTTACGAGTACTACAACTTTCATTTAGACCCCGTTGGCTAATTCTCATTCTATCTCGGATTTACAAAACTGTATCGTATTCGTCGCGCTCGAAAAGTAGAGACTAAGCTTCGTCCATAACTTTCGCATACGAGCTCCGTTTTTGACGTTATTGAAACATCCCAAAAATACTAGCCAAAAATTTAATTTTCAAAATCATTTAACAAACATAATATCATCGTCATAGTATAAAATCTTAAAACATGTATCTCGAAGTCTCATAAAATCTGTCATCATATCACAATCTCATATAACATATCAGAGTAAACTCCCAGGCTGCAGAAGGTGGTGTGTGCCATGCGATCATCCCGAGCTCTTCCCTTTGCTACCGGAAGTACCTGAAACCAAAACTGAAACTGTAAGCACGAAGCTTAGTGAGCTCCCCCCAAACTACCACATACCATACATAGCACAAATAACATAACTCTAGGACTACACCCAACTGCATCGGGACGAATCCCGGCATCGGCTTACCCGACATCGAACTCCTGTCCGGCATCGGGCTCACCCCGGCATCCGACCGCATCGGGCATCGGGTTCACCCCGGCATCGGGCTTACCCCGGCACATACACAACATAACACACATCATAAACACATAACATAATCACATGATCTGCATCGGGCTTGCCCCGACATCAGACCGAAGCCCGGAACATATAATCATAACATATAAACGAGTATACATCGGGCTTGCCCCAGAACATATAATGCATGGCATAATAACTAACACACGTCGGGCTTACCCCGGAACACATAATCGCATAGCATGTAAACTAAAATACATCGGTCTTGCCCCGACATCGGGCTGAATCCCGGAACACTTAACACATATCATATAACACGCATGAATCACAAAGACATCACGCATACTTTAACTACTTCTCGGGACCGCCCCGACATCGGATCGAACTTCGGACCTACTATCATCTAAACGGGTCGACATTGTGCCCGTAGACCCGTTCCTACTAGAGGAAAACTCACCTCGTGTAACTAGCTGCTAAACACTGAGCGGAAAGATATCTGGTTGCTGCTCCGACGACTCTCCGGCTATAATTTCCACAATGACACTTAGTCAGAAACTAATAACTATCCTTAGGGTGAAATGACCCTTTTACCCCTGGCTAAAGTCCACATCCTGGTCAAAGTCAACTTTTCAGTTGACCGGACTCGCCAAGTTGGCTCGACAACTCGCCGAGTCCCAATCTTCCCAACTACCCCCAACCCGACTCTACTCGTCGAGTTTAGCAAGAAATCGACGAGTTCACCTTCAATCATAACGTCGAGACAATCTTCATCTGACTCGCCGAGTTCTTCCTGAACTCGTCGAGTTTATCTTCATATTAAGAACGTGTCCAGTCTGTGACTCGCCGAGTTGTATGAACAACTTGTCGGGTCCGTCTTCATGAGTTGGGAGATGGCCTTGGACTCGTCGAGTACGTTCCTGCACTCGCCGAGTCCCATGGTTTCCAGATCCATGGCTATGTCCATTTCGTTGAGTCCCTTCCCTGGACTCCTCTAAAACCCTTCAAAACTCAACTTGGT
Organism: Lactuca virosa; assembly: GCF_052849685.1. Lineage (NCBI taxonomy): Eukaryota > Viridiplantae > Streptophyta > Magnoliopsida > Asterales > Asteraceae > Lactuca > Lactuca virosa. The sequence continues at coordinate 20,512,257 of NC_136433.1, forward strand.
TCCTCTGAATCATAACAGTTTTGGGAATCAACTCACGACTCGCCGAGTCCATGCATGTCCCAGTCTAATAATTCGATTTCTGATGGGCAAAACTCATCCAGAAGGTAGATCTAGGCTCCTAAGATTGGTATAACACGTAAAGCCATGAACTTTACGTTCATGCATGGGACTTTTATGCTCAAAGGACCAAAAATGGGGTTTATTTCATTATTGGGGTTCTCATGGCCATAAAGGTGGCACCTTTATGCTGTGAGAACCCTCTAAGGTTCCAGATCTGTGGGTAAAATGACTTGGGACGTCCAAGTCTCAAGAATCAAGCTTCTTGGACCCAAAACTCCATAAAATGACAATAAGAAGATCTATGAAACTACAAGTCAAGTATGAAGCTTGACTACCAGAAAAGATGGCAAATGAGATGGGGTTTCTGGATCTACTCTTTCTCCCTTGAATCTTCTAGCTTCCACTTCTTCCACTAACTTCAAGATACACCAAATAACTCTCAAAATAACCAAGAAGGCTCAAACTCACTTATGGAGGATTAGGGTTTCGGGATTGCTGCTCTGGAGGCGATGGAGGCTGGAGAAGAGGCCCATAATGTTGCTTAAATGGGGTGCAAACCCTAAATATTAGAGTTTCCCCCAGACTGGCCTACTCGTCGAGTCAAGGCGCGGACTCGCCGAGTAGATCACTTAAAACCCGCGTCCAAACCTGGCATCTACTCGACGAGTTAGAGCTACAACTCGTCGAGTAGGTCTTATAAAATGACAATTAATGAATTAAATACGTACCAGAAACGGGGCATTACATTTCTCCCCCACTTATCCTAGACTTCGCACTCGAAGTCTGCTGTCTCTGGAAACAACTCTGGGTAGTGCTCCCTCATCTCTTCCTCGGGCTCCCACGTCCACTCTGAACCCTTGCGGTGCTGCCACTGCACCTTAACTAACTCTACCCTTTTGTTCCTTAGCTCCTTCATCTTGCGATCCAAAATCGCCTCTGGTCTCTCAATGTAGTTCATGCCATCGTCAACCTGAATGTCCTCAAGGGGTACCACTGCTGACTCGTCCACTAAGCACTTCCGCAATTGAGAAACATGGAAAGTGTTGTGGATCTGGCTGAGCTCTGCTAGAAGATCTAGTCGATAAGCAACCCGACCCACCCGGGCCAAAACCCTAAACGGACCAATGAACCTGGTGTAACACCCAGAATCAGAAAGACCAAGAAAGGAAAGGAAACCCTAAGTCAAAGGGGTCAACTCGTCGAGTCTAGGGAAGAACTCGACGAGTCGGAGCGGGTTCTGTGTCAAAGATTAAGTGACCGACTCGGCGAGTCGGCGAGTGGACTCGGCGTGTCTGGTCTGGGTTTGGAAACCCTAATTCCGGGACTTGGTACCCTATTTAAGCATCTTATTCTCTTCCCTAGGGCTCATTTGCGGCCCCTATTGTCCAGAACTCGAAACCCTAGCCACCCAACTCCATTGTTGAGCTAGTTCTTGCCTTGAGAGTGAATTGAAGCTTGAAGAAGGAAGAAGGACCTTGGTGGTGCAAGAAGAAGCTATAGATCCAGAGTTGGGGTAGCATTTCAGACCATATAGAGGTAAAAAGCTTATACCTTGACTGTTAATCATCTAGATCCCCTTACTAGCATAGATTTTGTCACATTTGAACCATTTCCAAGGTCAATCCGAGCATTGAGCTATTAAGGACGAAAAGGACTTAAGATCTAAGCATTTCTGAGCTTTAGAAGCTCTGAGGGGGCAGCTTTACCCAACCATGGCTTCATTTCATGACCTAGGCCTTCTTTGTAGCTTGGACTAAGTGTTCTAGCCTCATAATACCTTGCATGCACGTAAAGTTAGCAACTTTACGTGCAATGCTAGCATTAGAAGTCCAGATATATGGGTTGAAGGTGTTGCAATGGACTGTAATCGACAGAATAGAGATGTCACAAGGTGGACTCGGCGAGTCAGTTCTTGGACTCGGCGAGTCGGGTCGCAAACCCAAACCCTTCTGTTGATGATTCGGATCAGTGAGTGGAGTTAGTAAAGGATTCAACCAGACTGGGTCCGTAATGGACATGAAGATCATAGTACTCGACGAGTTCGAAGAGGAATTCGGCGAGTCCAAGGCAATCTTCTTAGTTATGAAGATGAACTCGACGAGTTGTTCATACAACTCGGCGAGTCATGGCCTAGATATTCATACGATAATGATGAACCCGACGAGTTCAATGATGAACTCGACGAGTTCAATGATGAACTCGGCGAGTCGGTTGAAGATAGTCCCGAAGTGTTAGATGAAGGAGAACTCGTCAAGTTCTCGCTAGATTCGACAAATGGAGTCGGGGTTGTTTTGGGATTTGAGGAGCATGGACTCGGCGAGTTGGCAGAACAACTCGACGAGTCGAGTCAACTGGAAGGTTGACTTTGACCAGGACTTTGACCTTGAGAAGGACTTTGACCAGAGTTGACTTAGTTGACTTCTTGAGGACAGTTAGGCTAAGTGTTACTATTATTTGGTATTAGTAGCTCGGGGAGCTAGAGGAGCAGCAGTTTGGAGAGTTGTTGGATAACAGCCAGAGGGTTATCAGCAGTTTCAGCAGTACGAGGTGAGTCTCCTCACTGTTTGTATGGGTCTACGGCCATAATGCCGGCCCATTTAGTTTATGTATGGTAGTAAGACCCGAGGGTTAGCCCTAGGCATTATGCATGAAAGACCAGGAGGAGGCTCCTGGCACACAGTATGTTATTATGTATGGTAGGAAGACCCGGGGGTTAGCCCTAGGCAACATGTATGAAAGACCAGGAGGTGGCTCCTGGCACACTGTATGCTATTATGAATGAAAGACCAGGAGGTGGCTCCTGGAATACTGTATGTTGAGTAGCCTAGTAGATTAGTATGTATAGTTGTCTTTGTGATGCTTGCATGGAAGACCAGGGGTGGCCCTTGGCACTTGTCTTTAAGACCCAGGGAGTGGCCCCAGGCCTGACAAGAAAGACCACGTGCGGCCCATGGCAAAACAGCAAGACTATGTTTGGCACATAGCACCTTATTCGATAATGGATATGTTTGTTATGAATGGCTCATAGTTACGTATGGCATGTGTGGATCAGTTGATATGTATGGTATGTGGTATCTGGGGAACTCACTAAGCTCCGTGCTTACGGTTTTCAGCTATTTGTTTCAGGTACTAATGTTTTTTCCAAGGCAGGGGCTCGGGGCGATCGCAGCGCATCACACCATGTTTTCCGCACTAGATGATCTTTGGGATTTAAAACTCTTATAATTGTTTGATTAAGAATGTTATTAAATGATTGGACAAATTTATTAAGCGGTTCTAATTAATTAAAACGAAATTTTTGGCCTTGAATTTCGGGATGTTACACCTGGGGCCCAGCTTGCCCCGCTTCCGAAATCTGATAACACCCTTTCAGGGTGACACTTTCAGGAGGACCATATCGCCCACCTGAAACTCCAAGTCCGAACGCCGCTTGTCGGCGTAACTCTTCTGTCGACTCTTAGCAGTCTGGAGCCTGCTCCGGACTTGCTGAATCCGCTCTGTAGTCTTGAGTACCACCTCTGTACTCCCCATGACTCGCTGACCGACCTCACCCCAACAGATTGGGGTCCTACACTTCCTCCCATAGAGCATCTCGAAGGGAGGTCGGTCTATACTGGAGTGATAGCTGTTGTTATACAAAAATTCCGCTAACGGAAGATACGTATCCCAACTGCCACCGAAATCTAGCACACATCCCCGAAGCATGTCCTCGAGAGTCTGGATCGTCCTCTCGCTCTGTACGTCCGTCTGAGGGTGGAAAGCGGTGCTAAAATGGAGACGAGTACCCATCTCGTCGTGGAACCGCTTCCAAAACCTGGAAGTGAACCGGACGTCTCGGTCTGACACCACCGAGACAGGCACTCCATGACGTGCCACTACCTCTCGCACATAAATCTCGGCCAACTTCTCGGCCGAGATGCTCTCCTGGATCGGTATAAAATGGGCACTCTTGGTCAACCGATCCACGATGACCCATATCGAATCAACCCCTCGTGCGGTCCTGGGAAGCTTAGTAATGAAGTCCATAGCTGAAATGTCGTTCACTAAGAACGACCCTATACATAAATATATAATCATGAGAAATAAACAAAATCAATTACAGAGATAAGAGGAAATACATACCCGTCACCACGTTAGGAGCTGCTCGTGCCTCCTCTGCAGTAAGCTGAAAAGCCCTGCTCCGAGCCGTACGCGCCTCCGCCCGGCCCTGACGGCCATATGTAGCCTCAAGGTGGCAGGAGAAGGTGCTACCACCTTCCCTGCTGCTGCTAAACTCGGGTACTGGGACCGCTTGTGTCCCCTCTGATTGCACTGGAAGCAAATCAGGTTTGATGCTGGTGTGGTGGTGGTAGTAGTTGTACAATCTCGGCTCAAATGACTCATTGGGCCACACTTGTAGCAGCCCGAACTCCCTGCCTTGCACGCCCCCTCGTGCATCCTGCCGCATTTGCCACAACGACCGTGGCTCTGCTGGCTCCGAGATCTGTGATCTGGTACTTTGGGCTTCTTGCCCGAACCTCCTGACTGAACCCCCTCTGGCTTCCTCTTCCTCTCCATCTCTAAATCTAACTCCCTCTCTCGAGCCCTCGCTATCATATCTTCCAGCGTCTTGCAGCTGGATCGGCTCAAAAACTGGCGGATGTCACTCCGCATCATCTCATGATATCGGGACTTCTTCATCTCCTCATCCGCCGCATACTGCGAAACAAGGAGGGCCCTCTCCCTAAACTTGGTGGTAATCTCCGCCACAGTCTCTGTCGTCTGCTGGAGATCCTGGAACTCCCTGGCAAGCTGCTGCACCTCAATAACAGGTGCAAACTCGACTCTGAACCTGGTCGTAAAATCACTCCATGTCATAGCATCCAACACAGTGTCATCTCCAATGGCTCTCCCGACCTCCTCCCACCAATCACGTGCCCAATCCTTCAGAAGACAGGACGCGAGCCTAACCTTGTCCCCCTCGGGATATCTGCTGGTGCGGAATGCGTTGGCGACATCTGCCAACCATCGGGTACTAGCAATGGGGTCTCGATCCCCCTCATAACCAGGAGCTCCACATGCTCTGAACTCTCTGAACGTGAGCATGCGCGACCCCATCATGGTCGTCACCTCAGTGCGAAACACAACCAACCTCTCATCCATAAGCTCCATGATACCCTCCTTGATCGAACCGAAGATCACAGGAGTCTGCTCAAGTATGCTACGCGTGATCTCTGAGGAGATAAACTCCCTAGTCTGCTCATCCAAGCGCTCATCTCCAGAGCCTGAACCTGATCCCTCCCCGGCACCTGAACTGCCGACTGCTGGTCTCGGGCGTAAACCACCATTCTGAAAACACATAATGAAAAACGTCAGAATACTACTATAACTCGAGGGATCACATATATCACAAGTTCCTTGGTCTTATCTCAACCTTCCTTGATTCGAGTACGGATCCTCTGCTTCCAGTAGTACGGGCCCATACTACCTTCCACATCTATCCATACTTTCCTCAAGTACTACCTCGACTCCACCAAGTCCCTTCTACTACTACTGCTGATCTCATGCTAATATCATCCTAGGCTGGCCCTAGGGAAATCACTAACCCACTCTCCGCCATCAGCTGCATAAGAAGTCCCTGCTTTCTTCCCCCAACTAGCTCGCGAATACTATTACATATTACTCAGACTAGGTAATTCTTCGAATGAGAGATCCTACCCCACAACGGTTGGACTCAAACAAGAGCTGCGAAATAGAGCTAGACCTAACCTTCTGAAATTATTTAGTCCTTGCAATATGTAATTTAACATATTCGTTTACTAGTTAATGAAAGAAAACTAGAACTCCTAAAAGCACAAAGCAAGCAGCATTCGGTCATTGAGTACACATAATCAAGCATATGCTACTCTGGCTATCATACTGTCTAATCTGTACTAGCATGCAGTTCTCATAAAGTTGAACACATATAACAGGCACATAAGGCATCCTTCCTAGATCCTTAATCCTAATCTAGCATGTTGTTCTAATAAAGCTGATAATCATAACATGATCTTGTATGGGTAATTTGGGAGTACTTACTTGAGCTCGGCCGATTGCATGCACCATATCCTTTTCTCTTTTCAAAGTTCTTTCCTATTTCAAAATTCTTTTTGAAAAAAATGATTTTCTTTTGAAAATTTCATACTACTTCCTTAGTTTGAGTTCAGACACACCCGAGAGTGTGCCCGAATCCCTCAAACCAAGGCTCTGATACCAACTTGAAACATCCCAAAAATACTAGCCAAAAATTTCGTTTTCAAAATCATTTAACAAACATAATATCATTGTCATAGTATAAAATCTTAAAACATGTATCTCGAAGTTTCATAAAATCTGTCATCATATCACAATCTCATATAACATATCAGAGTAAACTCCCATGCTGCAGAAGGTGGTGTGTGCCATGCGATCATCCCGAGCTCTTCCCTTTGCTACCGGAAATACCTGAAACCAAAACTGAAACTGTAAGCACGAAGCTTAGTGAGCTCCCCCCAAACTACCACATAGCATACATAGCACAAATAACATAACTCTGGGACTACACCCAACTGCATCGGGACGAATCCCAGCATCGGCTTACCCGACATCGAACTCCTGTCCGGCATCGGGCTCACCCCGGCATCCGACTGCATCAGGCATCGGGCTCACCCCGGCATCGGGCTTACCCCGACACATACACAACATAACATACATCATAAACACATAACATAATCACATGATCTGCATCGAGCTTGCCCCGGCATCGGACCGAAGCCCGAAACATATAATCATAACATATAAACTAGCATACATCGGGCTTGCCCCGGAACATATAATGCATGGCATAATAACTAACACACGTCGGGCTTGCCCCGACATCGGGCTTATCTCGGAACACATAATCGCATAACATGTAAACTAACATACATCGGGCTTGCCCTGACATCGGGCCGAAGCCCGAAACACTTAACACATATCATATAACACGCATGAATCACAAAGACATCACACATACTATAACTACTTCTCGGGACCGCCCCGGCATCGGATCGAACTCCGGAACTACTATCATCTAAACGGGCCGGCATTGTGGCCGTAGACCCGTTCCTACTAGAGGAAAACTCACCTCGTGTAACTAGCTGCTGAACACTGAGCGGAAAGATATCTGGTTGCTGCTCCGGCGACTCTCCAGCTATAATTTCCACAATGACACTTAGTCAGAAACTAATAGCTATCCTTAGGGTGAAATGACCCTTTTACCCCTGGCTAAAGTCCACATCCTAGTCAAAGTCAACTTTTCAGTTGACCGGACTCACCGAGTTGGCTCGACAACTCGCCGAGTCCCAATCTTCCCGACTACCCCCAACCCGACTCTACTCGTCGAGTTTAGCAAGAACTCGACGAGTTCACCTTCAATCATATCGTCGAGACAATCTTCATCTGACTCGTCGAGTTCTTCCTGAACTCGTCGAGTTTATCTTCATATTAAGAACGTGTCCAGTCTGTGACTCGCCGAGTTGTATGAACAACTCGTCGAGTCCGTCTTCATGAGTTGGGAGATGGCCTTGGACTCGCCGAGTACGTTCCTGCACTCGCCGAGTCCCATGGTTTCCAGATCCATGGCTATGTCCATTTCGTTGAGTCCCTTCCCTGGACTCCTCTAAAACCCTTCAAAACTCAACTGGGTTCCTCTGAATCATAGCAGTTTTGGGAATCAACTCACGACTCGCCGAGTCCTAAGAACGACTCGCCGAGTCCATGCATGTCCCAGTCTAATAATTCGATTTCTGATGGTCAAAACTCATCCATAAGGTAGATCTAGGCTCCTAAGATTGGTATAACACGTAAAGCCATGAACTTTACGTTCATGCATGGGACTTTTATGCTCAAAGGACCAAAAATGGGGTTTATTTCATTATTGGGGTTCTCATGGCCATAAAGGTGGCACCTTTATACTCTGAGAACCCTCCAAGGTTCCAGATCTGTGGGTAAAATGACTTGGGACGTCCAAGTCTCAAGAATCAAGCTTCTTGGACCCAAAACTCCATAAAATGACAATAAGAAGATCTATGAAACTACAAGTCAAGTATGAAGCTTGACTACCAGAAAAGATGGCAAATGAGATGGGGTTTCTGGATCTACTCTTTCTCCCTTGAATCTTCTAGCTTTCACTTCTTCCACTAACTTCAAGATACACCAAATAACTCTCAAAATAACCAAGAAGGCTCAAACTCACTTATGGAGGATTAGGGTTTCGGGATTGCTGCTCTGGAGGCGATGGAGGCTGGAGAAGAGGCCCATAATGTTGCTTAAATAGGGTGCAAACCCTAAATATTAGGGTTTCCCCCAGACTGGCCTACTCGTCGAGTCAAGGCGCGGACTCGCCGACTAGATCACTTAAAACCTGCGTCCAAACCTGGCATCTACTCGACGAGTTAGGGCTACAACTCGTCGAGTAGGTCTTATAAAATGACAATTAATGAATTAAATATGTACCAGAAATGGGGCGTTACATTTATTTATATCCACGCGTTGCTAAAAATAAAATCTACAACTTTCCTTTTTACTCTGTCGGCTAATTCTCGACCGATCTTAAATTTAACAGTAGGAGGTGATTACATTGTTAAATGTCCGCGTAAAATTCATAACTTTTACATAGGGACTCCGTTTTCGTCTGTCTTTTTGTCGTTAAGTTCCTATTAATGAGATCTTCAACTCTTATTTAGGTTGCGTAAGCTAAAAACCGCTCGAACTAAAATTCGAGTTTCGGGTCGTACACTGCTATGCCAAATCTTAGAAAAATCATAACTTCCTCATACGAAGTCAGATTTGGGCGTTCTTTATATCCCCGGAATCCTTGTTTCGACCACCACCACTTTATGTAAAGATATCGGGTTTATCTCACACTTTAATTTTGACGCTTATTTTTATTCTTTTTTAATTATACCTTTATAATTAAGTATAAAGCACATAAATTCACATAATTCACATAATACTCAAATAATTCATTTTTATTACTTCAAAAAAAGTTACAATAGTTGACCTAGACTATTACATCATCTATTAATGCTAGCCCCGAAACCCGGGCGTTACATTTATCATCTTTTATTTGAGCAACATGACTCGTGGTAAAGCTAGACTGAAGATGGAGCCAACAGTGAAGACTTATTGGACTTTTAGCAAAAAGCATGGGCCATGCCAAAAACACATGGTCAAGACAAATGGCCATGCCTAAAACACATGGGCAAAAGGCATGGCCATGCTAAAAATGCATGGCCTTATGGCATGCACGTCAGCACGTGAGAACTTAATAAACAAAGGAAGGTCGACATTTTAACACATAACAGCTTCTAGAGCAGTTTGGGGGCAATCTTGGGTGATTCTAGGAGATTTCTTGGAGCTTTTGAGAAGACTTAATCATTGCAAACACTTTTGATTCCATTTTTGTAAGCATTAAACATTTCAATTTCATCTTTATTCTTGTTTGATTTGTTCTTAGCCATGTGTGGCTAAGAAACCCTAGTTTCTAGTTCTTGTTCAAAACATGTTGATTGCTTGACTTGAAGCATGTGATTTGATGTTTGATTTGTGATTCTATTCTAGTGATTATGTTATTGTTTAAACTAGAATCCTTAAATTTGATTTGTGTTTGATTGGCCACTTTCATGAATTGAATTTTTGTGTAGTTATTTAACTTTTAGGGCACCTAATCGTTCTATGAAGTTAATGATTGGTAACAAACAATAAGTTTTCTTATTGTAGAACATTTATCACATGTTTTCACACTTCCGAGCGTATGAGAAGAAATTATCATTGTTGGGAAGCTTGTAGAAAACTTAATGCAGTTTTTCAATACAATCTAAGAGCGTGTTTAGGTTGAATTAGTAAAGCTAGGTCTATGATAGCTTATTTTATTTCCTTATTTTTATTAGTTTATTTTAGATTTTTAGATCTTTTTATCATTATTGCATTGTATTTTATTTATTTTTCTTTAGTATGGATCGTACCGGGTGCTTTTTATGTTGTATGGGGTATTTTGCAGGGGTTTAGAGCTTATTACGATTATGGATTAGAGTGAAGACGGACTTGTGGGCTTTCGATGCATTATTGGGCTTGGCGGATCCACCAAAGGAGATTTGGGCTTAAAAAGATAAAGACTTTGATGAAGTGGGCTTGTGAAGATGGATCATGGATAATTAATTTTGGGTTTGGAGCATCCACATTTGAAGATAAAAGATGATTGGCTGATTTGAATCACATGGATATGGAGGGGACCAAAGGAATCTTTGGTAGTGGAAGGGTGGAGTGGTGGAATGAAGGACCAATAGCATTACAGCAACATTTGCGTGGGTGGAATTTTCGTCGCGCGGGTACCCGCGCAACTGCCCAGTTTGGGCATTTTGGTCATTTAGCTCACCATAACCTTGGGGGGTCAGATCTAGCAGCCATAACTTCGATTTTACACCATTGGAGAGCTGAGAGAGGCGATTTTGGAGCTAGAAACCCATTTCCTTTCATCTTTCCAATATTTTTAGTAGTTTCTTTATGCAATTAGATTTTTGTGATTGTTGTTCTATTGCCATGAGTGGCTAAACCCTTTATATTGGTTAACTTTGGTTAAAACCTTTGAATGTTTGTGGGTTTTTGAAGGATTCATGCTAGATTATCAATTATCTTATGTTTATGGTTCTAGATCATATTTCTTATGCTTGTTTAATGCTTTGATCATGAGCTTGGCACTTGAATGAGCTATTGTTAGTTTATTTCTTTGGTTTTGCATTGAATCATTGAATTAACTTAGAACAAGGGCTTTATGATGGTAAAAATCATCTCTAGTTTATGAATCATAACTCCTTTATGGATGTGTAAGCATTGACATCCTCTCGGAATTGGGGATTCCTTCTTTCTTAAGGCTAATTAACTTCTTGGGTTCAATTGCTTCAATTAAACCCTTGATCTTGATTAAGAAGGTGTGTTGTGGGCTTCCCCAACCTCCATACTACCTAAGAGGAATCTTGGCATATCATGCTTCATGATTGCTATAACCAATTTAGGATGAATGATAAGCTTCATGTTGAATCCTAATTATAAACACACAAATGTTCATTGTGTTGAATTGCCTTGGTTAACCAATTGTTCCCAACATTTGAGCATCTCACTATCTTGCTTAATTGCAAGTTTTTAGTTATTCAAGTCTTTTAGTTTTCAAGCAATCATAACACCCCCCCCCTCCCTTTTAGTTTAATTGTAGTTAGTTAGTTTATTTACAATAGTTCTTTTAGATTGCATTGGTGATTGAATACAACCATTTCCCCGAGGATCGATACCCTTTTTTACCATTATATTACGTTTTATTTGCAAAAAAAGGGTGTAATTTGCTTGGTGGACTTGACAACCCATCAAGTTTTGGCGCCGTTGTCGGGGAAATTGGTTATTGTTATTTGATTGTTTATGCCTAGGTCTACAAGAACCGGTGAACTACTCTACAATTCGGAAATTGAAAAAGAAGCAAAAAGATTGAAAAAGTTAGCCAAACAAGCAAAACAACAACAACTAGTTCAAGCTTCTTCCTCTTCTCCACTAATCAACATAGAAGACCAAGTTCACACTTCAAGTGATACCGACACCGAGCCGAGTTCTCCAATTGTTGGTCATTCCTTTGAAGACATTCCGTTTGAAAACTACATAGGCATGAATCACACTCCACCTCACAATCCCAACCCAAACCCAAACAATCAAGATGCCAATACACCACCCCAACAACCAAGACAACAACAAGAACCTCTCATTGATATGCCACCTTGGAATCAAGCCCCTCCTCAAAACCAACCCAATTATCAACATCCACAACCACAAAACCAACAATTCCACCAAAACAACCAACCTCAAAACAATGTTTTTCATGTTCAACAAGTACATTACCCTAATCAACCCAATTACCAACACCCTCCAATGTACCAAAACCCAATGTACCCCCAACAACAACCTCCTTACAACCAATACCCTAACTACCAACCTTATCCACCACCAATCTACAATCCCCAACAATACCCATACCCACCTTACCAACAACATCCTAATTACTTGCAACAAACTCCCAATTACCCCAATCCACCCAATCCCCCTCAAGAGTTGACACTTCGACAAATGATAGAGACGGATGTTACTCACACACCTCTTGGTATTGTTTATCCCGCAAACCGCCGAGGGATTGAATTGAAGTCAAGTTTCATACATCAACTCACCAAGTTCCATGGTTTGGATAGAGAAGATCCTTAAAGGCATTTGAAGTCCTTTCATATGATATGTGTTAGCATGTTGCCCGAAAATGTGACATTGGATGATTTCAAGCTAACCGCCTTCCCGCTCACCTTGGAAGATAAAGCTAGAGAGTGGTTATTCAACTTACCACCGGGATCTATCCTCACATGGGAAGAGTTACTCAAAGCCTTCAATAGCAAGTTCTATCCCACCTCCCGAATTTCAAGTCAAAGAAGTGACATTTTGGGGATTCGTCAAGGAGAGAATGAGACTTTTCATGATTTTTGGGAACGATTCAACAACTTGTGTACAAGTTGTCCTCAACACAACATTCCCGAACAATTACTTCTTCAACAATTTTATGAGGGTATGAATGAAAAAGATCGAAGGATGATTGATGCTTCAAGTGGTGGTGACATCTTCAACAAAACCCCTCAAGAGATAAGATCACTTTTTGGAACCATTTCTCAAAATCAAAGGAACTTTGGGACTAGAAATGACATGAAGAGAAATTCTCCACAAGTGGTTGGTGAAGTTAGCAACACTCAACACTTGGAATCAAAGCTCTTAGATTTGACTAATGTATTAAGTCAAATGGTGGTGGGAAGTGGTCAGCAATTGATGGTATGCGGTATTTGTGCCATGACGGGGCATTATACGGATAAGTGTCCCACTCTTGGAAGTGAACCGGAAGATGTGAATGCAATGGGCGGATATCAAGGTCAACCAAGACCCACGGGATTTCAAAACAATTTCAACCCAAATTGGAGGAATAACCCAAACAATCCATACCCACCAAAGCAAAATCCACCAAACATTTTGATGAGACCTCAACATCCGCAATATCCATCCCAAAAACCTCCATATCCACAAACCTCTTATACCCCTCCAAATTACCAACCGCATCATCAACAAGGCCAATCAAGTGGTACCCACCAAATGAGCCTTCAAGAACTTGTCACTTCTCTTGCTCAAAGCCAAACTCAATTTCAACAAGAGACCAAGAACACTTTCTCAAACATTCAAGCACAAATTGGAGACTTGGCCACCGCTCTCAACAAGATGGAACAAAGGGGAAAACTTCCATCTCAAACCGAGAAAAATCCTAATGTGAGTGCAATAACTTTAAGAAGTGGGAAAACCCTTGGAGAAAGCAACCCCAAAAGAGTTTCAAGAGAAGAAGAAGATGAGGTTATTATTGTTGATCCTCCGAAGGTTGTAGTTCCTCCAAAGGAACCGGTTGTTCCAAACATTGATCAACCCGACTCTTCCACCAAGCCTATCAAGCCATTGGTCATACCACCACCTTTCCCTTCTCGGTTAGCCTTTTCCAAGAAACAAGAGGAAGAGAAAGAAATTATTGAGACTTTCCGAAAAGTTCAAATCAACATTTCGCTATTGGATGCCATAAAGCAGATTCCGCGCTATGCCAAATTTCTTAAGGATTTGTGCACTAATAAGAGGAAGTTTAAGGCGAATGAAAAGATTCAAGTCAATGCCAATGTGTCCGCGGTTATCCAAAAGAAGCTTCCACCCAAATGCAAGGATCCGGGCATGTTTGCTATTCCTTGTACCATTGGTGACTTACATGTTGAAAGTGCCATGTTAGATCTTGGAGCCTCAATCAATGTAATGCCTTACTCGGTTTTTAAATCTCTTAATGTTGGACCTTTGGAAGAAACCGGAGTCATCATTCAATTAGCGGACAAGTCAAGTGTATTTCCAAGAGGCGTGTTGGAGGATGTACTAGTTCAAGTCAATCAACTAGTATTTCCCGCGGACTTCTATGTCATTGACCTTGAAGAGAAGACCCCTTCCAAGTCATCTATGATCCTTCTTGGAAGACCTTTCATGAATACCGCTCACACAATTATTGATGTCTATAATGGGAAGATCACAATGGAATTTGATGGAGAGATCATTCATTTCAACATCTTTGAAGCCATGAGATACCCTAGCAATATTTCTCCATTATATCGGGTTGATGTGATTGAACCAATCACCCAAGAATTATTCGAGTTATCACATGGGGATCTTTTGAAGATGGTGCTCAACATGAGTTTTGATGTTGAAGGTTTGAAGAAAACATTGGACATGTATACATTGGACTCCGAAGTTGAAGAGATTGTGAAGACTTTAGAACTTAACAACTCAACAAAAAAGGATGTTTCTCAAGTTGCCTTATCTTATTCTCCAAACAAGATGCCACCTTCCATAATCCACCCACCCACACTTGAATTGCAAGTCTTACCTAGCCATTTAAAATATGCTTATCTAGGTCAAGATGAAACTCTACCGGTGATCATCTCTTCTCAATTAAAAGACTTTGAAGAAAACCAACTAATTGAAGTTTCGAAAGATCATAAAGAGGCCATGGGGTGGACAATAGCGGACATTAACGGAATAAGCCATAATGTATGCAATCACAAGATACTCATGGAAGACGATTGTAAGCCTAGGAGGGAAGCTAAAAGACGATTAAATCCTCCCATGATGGAAGTTGTCAAGAAAGAGATAATCAAACTCCTTGATGCGGATATGATTTACCTAATTTCCGACTCAAAGTGGGTTAGTCCAGTTCAAGTGGTTCCCAAGAAAACGGGAATCACGGTTGTTGAGAATAACAAAGGAATAATGGTACCCACTCGAGTTCAAAATGGATGGAGGGTATGCATTGATTATCGAAAGTTGAATCCAAGCACAAGAAAAGATCACTTTCCTCTTCCTTTCATCGACCAAATGCTCGAGAGATTGGCGGGCAAGTCGCATTATTGTTGCCTCGATGGATACTCGGGTTTTCATCAAATACCCGTTGCCCCCGAAGATCAAGACAAGACAACCTTCACATGCCCCTTTGGCACGTTTGCCTACAAGCGGATGCCATTTGGATTATGCAATGCCCCCGCCACATTCCAAAGATGCATGGTGAGCATTTTTTCCGAGTATGTAGAGAATATAATTGAGGTATTCATGGACGACTTCACAGTGTACGACAATTCATTTGACGAATGCTTGGATAATCTTAAAAAGATTTTGAAAAGATGCATTGAGAAAAAGTTGGTGTTAAACTTTGAGAAGTGTCACTTTATGGTCAATCAAGGCATCATCTTGGGTCATATTGTCTCCAAAAAGGGAATTGAAGTTGATAAAGCAAAAATTGATGTCATCCAAACCCTTCCTTACCCAACATGTGTTAGAGAAGTGCGATCTTTCTTAGGCCATGCGGGATTCTATAGAAGATTTATCAAAGATTTCTCGAAGATCACGCGACCAATGTGCCTCCTTCTTCAAAAAGATGTTGATTTTGACTTCAATGTTGCATGTCAAGAAGCCTTTGATCAACTCAAAACCTTGCTCACTTCCGCTCCAATAATCCAACCTCCAAATTGGGAGCTTCCCTTTGAAATAATGTGTGATGCAAGCAATTTTGCAATTGGAGCGGTTTTAGGACAAAAGGAGGGCAAAGCATCACATGTTATCTACTACGCCTCCAAAACCTTAGATAATGCTCAAGTCAATTATTCCACCACTGAGAAAGAACTTCTAGCAATTGTATTCGCATTGGAGAAATTCCGGCAATACCTTCTCGGAACAAAAGTGATTGTATACTCCGACCATGCCGCATTGAAGTACCTCATGACCAAGAAAGATGCCAAACCACGGTTGATTCGGTGGATTCTTCTCTTACAAGAATTCGATCTTGAGATAAAAGACAAAAATGGTGCCGAAAACCTAGTTGCGGATCACTTAAGTCGGTTGAATATTGGTGATTCTTCTTCTCCCATCCTTGATGAATTCCCGGATGAACACCTACTCTACATTTCAAACACTATTCCATGGTATGCAGATATTTTGAATTACTTGGTTACGAAAGAAATTCCCCATGCGTTTAGCAAGCACCAAAAGGCCAAGTTAAAGAGTGATTCCAAATACTACGTATGGGACGACCCTTATCTTTGGAAGCATTGTCCGGATCAACTAATACGGAGGTGTGTTCACCATAATGAGGTCGAATCAATCTTGAAGTTTTGTCATGAGTATGCATGCGGAGGACATTTTGGTCAAAACAAAACCATGCGAAAGGTCTTAGAATGTGGACTCTATTGGCCAACAATGTCAAGAGATACATATCTATTTTGCAAAAGTTGTGATAGATGTCAAAGAACGGGAACCGTATCCACGAGGCATGAAATGATTCAAAGTCCCATCCTCATTTGCGAAATCTTTGATGTTTGGGGAATCGATTTCATGGGCCCTTTCCACGTCTCTTTCGGATACACTTATATACTCTTGGCGGTTGATTACGTATCAAAGTGGGTTGAAGCAAAGGCTACAAGGCATGATGATTCCAAAACTGTGATTGACTTCTTGAAGTCCAACATTTTTGCAAGATATGGTGTACCAAGAGCTTTGGTGAGTGATAGGGGCACTCATTTTTGCAATAAAATGATGGAAGCCATGACAAAGAGATATGGTGTCACACACCGGATATCGACCGCTTATCATCCACAAACAAACGGCCAAGCCGAAGTGTCAAATCGAGAAGTCAAACAAATTCTTGAGAAGACGGTCAACACTACACGCAAATATTGGAGCTTGAAGTTGGAAGATGCATTATGGGCGTATCGGACCGCCTACAAAACTCCAATTGGTATGTCTCCATTCCACCTCGTCTATGGAAAGTCTTGTCATTTACCGGTGGAATTGGAACACAAGGCATATTGGGCGGTTAAAAAGTGCAATTTCAATCTTGAAGAAAGTGGAAAGCACCGAAAAATGAAACTTCAAGAAATCGAGGAGTTGAGGAACGAGTCTTATGAAAATGCAAGCATCTACAAAGATAAGACAAAAGCGTTTCACGACAAACACATCACTCGTAAGCATTTTATTCCGGGCTAAAAAGTTCTTCTTTATCATTCACGCTTAAAGCTATTCCCGGGAAAGTTGCGATCTCGATGGCACGGACCTTTTATTGTTATAAAAGTGTTTGATCACGGTGCGGTTAAAATAAAGAGTTTTGACACAAATCAAATATTCAAAGTGAATGGGCACCGCTTGAAACCGTTCTATGAAGGCTTCGACACGGGAGAATTCGACAAAGTAACATTGGAAAACCCGAATTACGAAGATTGACGGAGGCGGTGCTATGTCTTGGCAAAGACGTTAAATAAATGCATTGTGAATAAATAATATCCGCTTGAAGTTTTGGGTGTTTCTAAACTTGAAGTTGGCCTAAAAATAAGCATATAGAAGTCTTCCAGTGATTTTGGTGAAGTTTGAACAATTCCAAAAATTCGACTTTTGCGCGGGTACCCGCGCAGCCTCTGCGCGACCGACCCCAGCCGCGCAGGTTCCGAGTTCCAAATTGCACCAACATGGGATGCAAACTGTGAGTTGCGCGCGGCCGAAATCCACCCTCGCAGATGTTTGCGCGGCCAAGAACAAAATGCTACCTTCCCTTGTGCGGCCAGCCAATGCCACACCCCCTTATAACTCCCACCGGTAGGCCGCTCCATGCCCGCCCCACACCCGAAAACCCGACTCGTTCCTCCTTAACCCACCCTTATCCCCCCTAAACACGGCGGACTACCCCACCCACGTTGTGCCTCCCGTCTTCAACCGTCGGTCGACGACGCAGCGTCTGCCACCTCCGACGTCAGCCTCCGCTGACGAGCTCCGCTACCACCGTTTCCAATCAACACCACCGGTGGCCAGCCTTCTCCTCCTACAGCGACACTACAGCGGCAGCCCCGATCTCGCCCCCTTCGTCGCCGGAAAAGCGCAAGCAGCGCCTACAGCCTCCCCGCTCGCTGCTACCGCCGGCGCTCCACCACCACCCTATTCCCCACTCGATTCCGACTAAACCCCCACTTTCCTTTCACCGAAAACACCCCCCGCCACCGTCATTCCCGTGCTCACCGGAAAACTGCACAAATCACGATTCCAAAGCCAACTCTCCGACAAATTCAAAATTTCTTGGGGCATTATTCACTAAACACTCCACCACACACCGATCTACTACGCATTTGACCAAATCACATCGCCGGAAACCCTAGCTCCACCGCCGACCGCTGTCTGTCGCCGCCGCTCGTTTTGACCAAAAAAAAAAATTCCAAATTTTTGTTTCTCTCCGGATATTCAAAAGATTCAATCTTTCGGGTCAACTTCAAGCTTGGGGTGCGATTTTAGCGAATTTCTTTTTGAGTTTCAACACACGAATTTGGTACATTTCTTTAATTTTATCGCATTCAACTTCTAATTTAAATTAGCTTGTGTTATGCATTAGATTGATTTGAATTGGACTTAGTTTGCTTTGAATTGATTGAATTGCATTGAATTGTACCAAATTGCAAGTTTGGAATATTTGCCCGGATTATATTCTTATTATTTAGTTTGTTTGGATTGGTGTGAGGCGAGTGTGAGGGATAATTTTGGCCAAGTTTTTGTTGTTTGTTAGATTATATTGATAGGTGTAATGGCAAGGGACAAAACCATTCACGCCTCTCATGGTTCTTCCCGTGAGGCTTCATCCTCGCAATCCACAAAAAAAGCGTCAACCGAGAATACCGATCGTGCGGGTAACCTTGTCCTCACTAGCGCGCAAATCAAACAATTCAAGTCAAACCTCCAAAAACGTGCAATTCGAGCCACCAAATTTTACCACCAAGATTCCATGATGTACCTTGGCCTTGACGATTGCCTGCAACAGCTGTTCTTCAACATCGGTTGGCACGAGTTCCTCGCTCTTTCCGCGCGCACTTACCAACAACCCACAATAGAGTTCCTTTCCACTTATGTATGGGATGACACGGCAGGGGTGCTCACATTTAAACTCCAGGGTCGACAGCACCGACTCACCTACGACACCCTCAACACTATCATGGGCACATACGATAACGACAACACCGACATCTATAGCCATCAGTGGACTCGATTCAAACGCGTACCTAATGTAGAGTTTTGGACTCAAATCATAAGTCTTCCAAACTTCAATCCAAGTCGACAAAAAGATCCTTACATCATCCATCCTTGTTGGAGAATTGCTCACCGGATCCTCTCAACTTCCATCTTTACCCGTCACGAGCCGGGACAAATCAACACAGTCGAGCTCTATTTCCTCTATTGCATGAACCATCGGCGTTGGTCTTTACCCGGTTTCACCACCTTTTTTCTGGATAAATGTGACAGCATTCGCATGAAGACCACTGGCGACATTTGCATTGGAGGTCTCATTACCCTAATTGGTTTGGGTGTGGGCCTTGACTTTCCCGAGTCTGAGTATGTGCCAGTGGATGATCCACCTCTCTACCTCCTTGACTGCATAGCCCTCACCCGGATGGAATTACTGATGCCTCATCCTACCCGTCATAACCATTTTTCTTGGCTCAATCATATCAAGGAGCCAGTTTACATCTTGCCTAATCCTAGCATCTCCGCCTTTTCCACCAGCGACCCCGAAACTTGGTTCTTACCTGAAGAGTTACACGATGATGATGATGCAGGAAATGATGATGAAATGCAGGTCGACCATTCCAATGCTGGTAGTCCATTTGAAACCGAAGACCATTATGACCTCCCGATCCAACAATTGCCACCACCCCTTTATGGTCAGCCTTCGGGAGCCCATTTTGAGCCACAACATGAGTACCACTCTTATCCACAACGCAATGAGCCAGATCCCGAACACGAGTTTCCTCTTGATATCTACAGTCAGCTTGCTTCCTTGCGCCTCCAGGGCAATCGGAATACAACAGCCATTCGCCGCATCGAGGAGCAGCAAGCCCGCGCCAACAACTACATAGAGGATCTTTGGTATCACTTTCGCCCCGACGACGGTTACCCCCCTCGTGGGCCTCCTCCACCTTGATCCCGGTATGATCCTTCCTTACTCTCATCCTAAGCATTGAGGACAATGCTTAATTTTAAGCTTGGGGTGAGGTATTCTTAAATTTTTATTTTTATTGCATTTAGGTTGTATATAGTTGAATTTAAAGTAACTCATTTAGGTCATTCATAAAAATTGCATAAAAATTTCAAAAATATTGCATATTTTGTTTCTTTCTTTTCTAATTTTCATACTTTTTAGATGCATTCTAGTTTAAGTTCATGCATTTTTGTTCTCTCTTGTCTTCTCATCCCTACAGGTACCAGAGCACCGAGTCATAAGTATTGAATCATAGATTGGTCCCGGGTCTTGATATGGAATTCCTTGTATTTGATAAGTGGGACACGTTTCGAGCCTCACAGACCATTTTAAGACCGCTTGTGTGGGGGTCAGATGCAGGTAGCTTGATTGGGTCTAGGTGCGGAGGGATGTGGTTGGTCAAACCGATGTGTGCGAACAAAGATTAGCCCGGTAAGGTACATTGAAGATATTGAAGACTCGCATCTTGGTTTTGGGGGGGGGGGGGAGTACCCCTTAGTACTCCCGAGTCTTGTCCGAGCCTTACTTAGTTAGATTCTCACCACCTTTTTAAGATGGGTTATTTTTTTAGGAGTCTAGAGTAGATAGTTAGATAGATTTTGTTTATCACACCTTGCATTAAGGTGCTTGATGAACTTTGAAGTGGGTCCCCCAATTCACATCTTTTGGGACCAAGTTTTTTCGGTAACACCCATTTTTGTGTCATATCCCACCCTGTTTAGTTGATCTTGGCACATTGTCAATGATCATTAGGTGTTCATGTTAGCCTCCATCCTATGTTACATGGTGAAATTCCTTAGACCTTCAAAGAAGAAAACACAAAAAAATGAAGAAATTGGAAAAGTGAAGACAAAAAAAAAGAAACAATGAAGAAGATTAAAGAAAAGCAACAAAATCAAAGAAGAAAAAATGAAGAAAAAGAGCAACACAAAAAGAAGAACAAGAGTCCAAGTTCAAGGCTTTAGTTCAAAAAAAAAAATTGAAGATTCGAGAAAGCTGAATATCAGGCAGCAAAGAAGACTGAAGACCAAATAAAAGAAGTTCAAGATTGAAGATTTAGGTTGTTAGGTTTAGATTTAGGTTAAGTAGAATTTTTATTATTTTATTTTATTTTATTTTTGATTTTTGGTGAGAAAAGGCCCCGACGATGAGACGGTAAACTGTAAAGGACAGTACAAGGGAGAAACTTCTGAAACCGGATGTTTGCCCGGAGGCCGCGCTGCAAAGCCCTATTTCGTACTATACACTTTAGCCTGACAAATGTAGGAATCATATTGTGTGAAGAGGCGCCTTTCCTTCATGCACTATGGTCTACATTGGTGATTTAAAGTGCCCCCACTGGGCGCATCTCTGTTTCCTTTGTCTTGCACACCGCGACTACATCCAGCCATGATCTATTCGCCCATCAAGTGGTTGAGAATGTGGTTTATGGCTCTAAAACGGGGAACATTTTGAAGATGCGTAGGGTCCATGAAGGACTAATTCTGACCATGTTGACTGATGTTGACCAAGTTCTATGGTACCTTTCTTTTTCCTTTTTAGTTTAGCTCATCCCGAGCTCATTTTAGTCTTGTTCTAACTTGAGGACAAGTTAGGTTTAAGCTTGGGGTGATTTGATAGCTTATTTTATTTCCTTATTTTTATTAGTTTATTTTAGATTTTTAGATCTTTTTATCATTATTGCATTGTATTTTATTTATTTTTCTTTAGTATGGATCGTACCGGGTGCTTTTTATGTTGCATGAGGTATTTTGCAGGGGTTTAGAGCTTATTACGATTATGGATTAGAGTGAAGACGGACTTGTGGGCTTTCGATGCATTATTGGGCTTGGCGGATCCACCAAAGGAGATTTGGGCTTAAAAAGATAAAGACTTTGATGAAGTGGGCTTGTGAAGATGGATCATGGATAATTAATTTTGGGTTTGGAGCATCCACATTTGAAGATAAAAGATGATTGGCTGATTTGAATCACATGGATATGGAGGGGACCAAAGGAATCTTTGGTAGTGGAAGGGTGGAGTGGTGGAATGAAGGACCGATAACATTACAGCAACATTTGCGCGGGTGGAATTTTCGTTGCGCGGGTGGAAATTTCGTCGCGCGGGTACCCGCGCAACTGCCCAGTTTGGGCATTTTGGTCATTTAGCTCACCATAACCTTGGGGGATCAGATCTAGCAGCCATAACTTCGATTTTACACCATTGGAGAGCTGAGAGAGGTGATTTTGGAGCTAGAAACCCATTTCCTTTCATCTTTCCCAGATTTTTGGTAGTTTCATTATGCAATTAGACTTTTGTGATTGTTGTTCTATTGCCATGAGTGGCTAAACCCTTTATATTGGTTAACTTTGGTTAAAACCTTTGAATGTTTGTGGGTTTTTGAAGGATTCATGCTAGATTATCAATTATCTTATGTTTATGGTTCTAGATCATATTTCTTATGCTTGTTTAATGCTTTGATCATGAGCTTGGCACTTGAATGAGCTATTGTTAGTTTATTTCTTTGGTTTTGCATTGAATCATTGAATTAACTTAGAACAAGGGCTTTATGATGGTAAAAATCATCTCTATTTTATGAATCATAGCTCCTTTATGGATGTGTAAGCATTGACATCCTCTAGGAATTGGAGATTCCTTCTTTCTTATGGCTAATTAACTTCTTGGGTTCAATTGCTTCAATTAAACCCTTGATCTTGATTAAGAAGGTGTCTTGTGGGTTTCCCCAACCTCCATACTACCTAAGAGGAATCTTGGCATATCATGCTTCATGATTGCTATAACCAATTTGGGATGAATGATAAGCTTCATGTTGAATCCTAATGATAAACACACAAATGTTCATTGTGTTGAACTGCCTTGGTTAACCAATTGTTCCCAACATTTGAGCATCTCACTATCTTGCTTAATTGCAAGTTTTTAGTTATTCAAGTCTTTTAGTTTTCAAGCAATCATAACACCCCCCCTTTTTAGTTTAATTGTAATTAGTTAGTTTATTTACAATAGTTCTTTTAGATTGCATTGGTGATTGAATACAACCATTTCCCCGAGGATCGATACCCCTTTTTACCATTATATTACGTTTTATTTGCAAACAAAGGGTGTAATTTGCTTGGTGGACTTGACAACCCATCAAGTTTTGTTGAATTAGTAAAGCTAGGTCTAGTCAAAGAGCGTGTTTTGGTTAGATAATTTGGCAAGCGAGAGGTATTAGAGCGTGTTAATATCTTTTAGTACCAACTTAGAATAGCAATCATTAATTACATCAAGTCATAATCAATTTGAACAACAACATTGAGAACTAGAACTATAACCATTCAATCAAACTGTTTACAAGTTTATTTCATTTTGTGCATGCTTTTAAAGTAGATTGTTATTTTGTTATTTTACATTTGCTAACAAAACCCCCCTTTGTGACCAAAGTACCTTGCGCAAAGAGGTATAGACTTTTAACCCGTGTCTCTGTGGTTCGACCCTGCTTGCCTTGTACTACTTTTTAGTGCATTAAAGCAGTGTATTTGGAGTCTGTTGTACCCCTATCATTTGTTGGGTTTGACACGCCTAACAGGAAGGTGCCCTGTGAACTTATGTGTCGGGAAAATCAGTACGATCAATCTATGTTGAGCTAACTATCCACCATTCAGAACGACTCTCAGCTTCTGTCGTCTCCAACTTCTGTACAAGTCTGTTATCCTGCTAACAAAATTATAAAACTATAAATAAACATAAACTATACATATAAAAGAAAATCTTAAAATATATAAGTAACAATACGCCGTCGATTGTTATAAATTAGTTGCGGTGAGTCTTTTGTAAAGGCCTCAGTTTCGACCATGCAACAGCCCGAATGATCATATTCTCTTGTTGGGTACCAAACAAACTGCTCACATGAAAAGTTTCAAGAATCCATATCTGAAAAAATCATTTATTAGAATGTTAGCAAACAAAAAAAATAATAAATTGTTAATCAGGTAATTACCTTGAAAGCATATAAAAATGCGTTTAAGGTGTAAGTCACTTTTTGAAGTTGTTTCTCTTTTGGTTCCATTAGATGTATATGCTTGTCAACCTTATTAAATACAATAATTAGCTGTGAGTACAGTTAATCCCAAAGTACCCTCTCCATGGATATATGCGATATAAAAAGTTCTCAATTAAATTTCTAAATAATATTACTAATAATAATTAATTAACCTTAATGATAGCTTATTTTATTTCCTTATTTTTATTAGTTTATTTTAGATTTTTAGCTCTTTTTATTAGTATTGCATTGTATATTCTTTATTTTCTTTATCATGGATCGTATCGGGGATTTTTTATTTTGCATGAGGAATTTTGGAGGGTTTTGGAGCTCATTGCGGTTGTGGTTTTACTGGAGTTGGGCTTAGTGGGCTTTCCGATGCATTATTGGGTTTGGCGGATCCACCAAAGAAAATTTGGGCTTAAAAAACTAAAGGCTTGGATGAAGTGGGCTTGTGAAGATGGATCTTGGACTTTTATTTTGGGCTTGGAGCATCCATTTTTGAAGCTAAAAGTTGATTGGTTAATTTGAATCATGTGGGATATGGAGGGGACCAAGGGAATCTTTGGTAGTGGGATGGTTAGTGGAGGAAAAATGAGCCAATAGCATTCCAGCAGCACTTGCGCGGGTGGAATCTCCGTCGCGGGGGTACCCGTGCAACTGCCCAGTTTTAGGCATTTTGGTCATTTGACACATCATTACCTTGGGGGGTTGGATCTATCAGCTATCACTTTGATTTTACACCATTAGAGACCAGAAGAAGGCGATTTTGGAGCTTGAGACTCATTTCTTTTCATCTTTCCAAGTTATTGGTAGTTTCTTTATGCAATTAGACTTTTGTGATTGTTATTCTATTGCCACGAGTGGCTAATTTCTCTATTTTGGTTAGCCTTGGCTAAAACCTTTAAATGTTTGTGGGTTTTTGAAGGATTCATGTTTATTTATCATTTATCTTATGTTTATGGTTCTAGTTCATATTTCCTATGCTTGTTTAATGTTTTGATCATGAGCTTGGTACTTGAATAAGCAATTGTTGGTTTATTTCTTTGGTTTAGCATTGAATCATTGAATTTAGTTAGAACAAGGACTTTATGATGGTAGACATCATCTCTAGCTTATGAATCATAACTCCTTTATGGATGTGTAAGCATTGACATCCTCTAGGAATTGGGGATTCCTTCATTCTTAAGGCTAATCAAATTGGGTTCAATTGCTTCACTTGGATCTTTGATTTTGATTAAGAAGGTGTGTTGTGGGCTTCCCCAACCTCCATACTACTTATGAGGAATCTTGGCATATCATGCTTCATGATTTCTATAACCAATTTGGGATGAATGATAAGCTTCATATTGAATCCTAATGATACACACACAAATGTTCATTGTGTTAAATTGCCTTGGTTAACCAATTCTCATCAATATTTGAGCATCTCATCATCCTGCTTAATTGCAAGCTTTTTAGTTATTCAAGCCTTTTAGTTTTCAAGCAATCACAACACCCCCCTTTTAGTTTAATTGTAGTTAGTTAGTTTATTTACACTAGTTCTATTGGATTGCATTGGTGATTGAATACAACCATTTCCCTGAGGATCGATACCCCTTTTTACCATTATATTACGTTTTATTTGCAAACAAAGGGTGTAATTTGCTTGGTGGACTTGACATCCCACCAAGTTTTGGCGCCGTTGCCGGGGATCGAACCCGGGTCACCCGCGTGACAGGCGAGAATACTTACCACTATACTACAACAAGACATCTCAAGAGATAAGATCACTCTTTGGAACCATTTCTCAAAACCAAAGGAACTTTGGAACTCAAAATGAAATGAAGAGAAATTCCCCACAAGTGGTTGGTGAAGTTAGTAACACCCAACACTTAGAATCAAAGCTCTTGGCTTTGACTAATGTGTTAAGTCAAATGGTGGTGGGAAGTGGTCAACAATTGATGGTGTGTGGTATTTGTGTAATGACGAGACATTATACGGATAAGTGTCCCACACTTGCTAGTGAACCGGAGGATGTTAATGCAATGGCCGGATATCAAGGTCAACCAAGACCCATGGAATTTCAAAACACATACAACCAAAATTGGAGGAATAACCCAAACAACCCATACCCACCAAATCAAAACCCACCAAATGTTATAATGAGACCCCAATTTTCTCAATACCCATCACAAAAACCTCCATATCCACAAACATATCACCCCCCTCCAAAATACCAACAACCTCATCAACAAGGCCAATCAAGTGGTAACCATCAAATGAGTCTTCAAGAACTCGTCACTTCTCTTGCTCAAAGCCAAACCCAATTTCAACAAGAGACCAAGAACACTTTCTCCAACATTCAAGCACACATTAGAGACTTGGCCACCGCTCTCAACAAGATGGAACAAAGGGGTAAACTTCCATCTCAAACCGAGAAGAATCCCAATGTGAGTGCAATAACCTTGAGAAGTGGGAAAACACTTGGAGAAAGCAACCCCAAAAGAGTTTCAAGAGAAGAAGAAGATGAAGTTATTATTGTTGAAACTTCAAAGGTTGTAGTTCCTCCAAAGGAACCGGTTGTTCCAAACATTGAGCAACTTGAATCATCCAACAAGCCTATAAACCCATTGGTCATACCACCACCCTTTCCTTCCCGGTTAGCCGCTTCGAAGAAAAAAAAGGAAGAAAATGAATTCTTTGAAATTTTCCGCAAGGTCCAAATCAACATTCCACTATTGAATGCTATTAAGAAAATTCCAAGTTATGCAAAATTCCTCAAGGATTTGTGCACCAAGAAGAGGAAATTCAAAGCAAATGAAAAGATTCAAGTCAATGCAAACGTGTCTGCGGTTATCCAAAAGAAGTTACCTCCCAAATGCAAGGATCCGGGAATATTTGCTATCCCTTGTACCATTGGTGATTTGCATGTCGAAAGTTCCATGTTAGATCTTGGAGTCTCGATCATTGTGATGCCATATTCAGTTTTTCAATCTCTCAATGTTGGACCTTTGGAAGAAACCGGAGTAATCATTCAATTCACGGACAAGTCAAGTGTATCTCCAAGAGGAGTGTTGGAGGATGTGTTAGTACAAATTAATCAACTTGTTTTTCCCGTGGATTTTTATGTCATTGATCTTGAAGAGAAGACTCCTTCCAAATCATCTATGATCCTCCTTGGAAGACCTTTCATGAATACCGCTCACACGATCATTGATGTTCATAAAGGGAAAATTACTATGGAGTTTGATGGAGAGATCATTCACTTCAACATATTTAAAGCAATGAGGCACCCTAGCAATATTTCTCCATTGTATCGGGTTGATGTGATTGAGCCAATAAACGGGATAAGCCCTAAAGTATGCACACACAAGATTCTTATGGAAGATTATTGCAAGCCTAAGAGAGAGGTTCAAAGAAGATTGAATCATCCATTGATAAAAGTGGTCAAGAAGAAGATAATTAAAAGGTTCAAAAGATGCAAAGAGAAGAAAAAGGCATTTCATGACAAGCACATAACCCAAAAACACTTTATTCCGGGTCAAGAAGTTCTTCTTTATCATTCACGCTTAAAGATATTCCTGGGAAAATTGCGATCTCGATGACACGAACCTTTTATTGTTATAAAAGTGTTTAATCACGGTGCAGTTGATATTAAGAGTTTGGAAACAAATCGAATATTCAAAGTGAATGGGCATCGTTTCAAACCATTTTATGAAGGCTTTGACACGGGATAATTTGACAATGTAACATTGGAAACTCCGATTTATAAAGGTTGATGAAAGCGAGGCTATGTCTTGGCAAAGACGTTAAATAAATGCATTGTAAATAAATAATTTCCGCTTGAAGTTTTGATGTTTCTAGGTTTGAAGTTGGTCAAAAATAAGCATCTTGAGGTTTAGCAAGGATCTTGGTAAAGTATGGAAGAAAACCGGAGCATGTAGAGCGAAAAATTGCAAAAAATGTCAAAATCTGCAACTTGCGCGGGTACCCGCGTAAACGTTGCGCGACCCAACCCTACCCACGCAAAATCCGAGCTCAAACTACCCCCACACGAGTTGCAATCTGATGTATGCGCGCGGCTGCCCCTCGCCCGTGCAAAGTTTGTGAGGGTACCCGCGCAAATCTACCACTTCATAATAAAATTTCGAGCCATTTCATATGCTTCCTTTGCGCGACCAAGCTTTCATCCATGTGTATTTAGGCGGCCAAGAACTCAACCCACACATCATTGTACGACCCATGTGTTGCTTCTATACCATCCTCGCGAGCCTCCTCCACCTTGATCCCGGTATGATCCTTCCTTACTCTCATCCTAAGCATTGAGGACAATGCTTAATTTTAAGCTTGGGGTGAGGTATTCTTTATCTTTTATTTTTTGATTGCATTTTGATTGTATATTGTTGCATTTAGAGTAAGTCATTTAGGTCATTCATAAAAATTGCATAAAAAATTCAAAAATATTGCATATTTTGTTTCTTTCTTTTCTAATTTTCATACTTTTTAGATGCATTCTAGTTTAAGTTCATGCATTTTTGTTCTCTCTTGTCTTCTCATCCCTACAGGTACCATAGCGCCGAGTCATAAGTATTGAATCATAGATTGGTCCCGGGTCTTGATATGAAATTCCTTGTATTTGAGAAATGGGACACGTTTTGAGCCTCACAGACCACTTTGAGACCGCTTGTGTGGGGGTCAGATGCAGGTAGCTTGATTGGGTCTAGGTGCGGAGGGATGTGGTTGGTCAAACCGATGTGCGCGAGCAAAGATTAGCCTGGTAAGGTATTTTGAAGACATTGAAGACTCGCATCTTGGTTTTGGGGGGAGTACCCCTTAGTACTCCTGAGTCTCGTCCGAGCTTTGCTTAGTTAGATTCTCACCACTTTTTTAAAATAGGTCATCATTTTTCTTGGGGTCTAGATTAGATAGTTAGATAGATTTTGTTTATCACACCTTGCATTGAGGTGCTTGATGAACTTTGAAGTGGGTCCCACAATTCACATCTTTTGGGACCAAGTCTTTTCGGTAACATCCATTTTTGAGTCATTCCCCACCCCTTTTTAGTAGATCTTGACACATTGTCAATGATCATTAGGTGTTCATGTTAGCCTCCATCTATTACTCCATTTTCACTATTGGAGTCTTATGTTACATGGTGAAATTCCTTAGACCTTCCAAGAAGAAAACACAAAAAAATGAAGAAATTGGAAAAGTGAAGACAAAAAGAAACAATGAAGAAGATTAAAGAAAAGCAATAAAAAGAAAGAATAAAAATGAAGAAAAAGAGCAACACAAAAAGAAGAACAAGAATCCAAGTTCAAGACTTCTCTAAAAAAAAAAGATCGAGCTACATAGAGGCTGAAGACCAAATAACAGAAGTTCAAGATTGAAGATTTAAGCTGTTAGGTTTAGATTTAGGATAAGTAGAATTTTTATTATTTTATTTTTATTTTTGATTTTTGGTGAGAAGGCTATGACGATGAGACGGTAAACTGTAAAGGACAGTACAAGGGAGAAGCCTCTGAAACCGGATGTTTGCCCGGAGGCCACGCTGCAAAACCCTATTTCGTTATTATACACTTTAGCCTGACAAGTGTAGGAATCATAGTGTGTGAAGAGGCGCCTTTCCTTCATGCACTATGGTCTACATTGGTGATTTAAAGTGCCCCCACTGGGCGCATCCTCTGTTTCATTTGTCTTGCACACCGCGACTACATCCAGCCGTGATCTATTCGCCCATCAGGTGGTTGAGAATGTGGTTTATGGTTCTAAAGCGGGGAACATTTTGAAGATGCGTAGGGTCCATGAAAGACTGATTCTGACAATGTTGACTGATGTTGACCAAGTTCTATGGTATCTTTCTTTTTCCTTTTTAGTTTAGCTCACCCCGAGCTCATTTTAGTCTTGTTCTAACTTGAGGACAAGTTAGGTTTATGCTTGTCAACCTTATTAAATACAATAATTAGCTGTGAGTACAGTTTATCCCAAAGTACCCTCTCCATGGATATATGCGATATAAAAAGTTCTCAAATAAATTTCTAAATAATATTAGTAATGATATTTAATTAACCTTAATTATAATCTGTAATAAATTAACTACAAGAAACCTGTTGAATTCATCAAAGTCGGATACCAAAGCCAAATACTCATCTAAAACAGGTTGTTTAGCCAACCGCCTATTGAACCCCTTCTCTAATAGATATAAGAGACATACACGGACCACATCTTTGTTCGATAAGTCATTAAGCGAATGCTCAAACACCTTCTTCACATTCCTCGTAACTATAGGAAACATACGGGAACGAAAGGCGGCGTCGGAATTGGACGCAAGAAAATAATCTCCAAAACACAAGCCGGTAACAAAACAAAATTCTTTTTTCCCGAAAGAAAGCTCGTAACCCAATCTCAAAAACCATTTATTCTGCTTCGCTTCGGGGGTCCATGATAACTTCGTGGCAAAAAATATAATGTAGAAGCAAAGGATCCCCATCTACATTAGGAATGTCTAACCACCTACCAAAACCTGCATTCCAGAACATAGTCGTGCATGTCGGTCTGTCTTCCAATGCCACAAGAATTTCCCCACCGATTTTAGATTTACAAGACAGTGTAATGGATGCATCAAAAACTCTGTCGTGATGCACAAATAAAAAAGTTGTTATGACCCAAATTCCCGATCGCGTCGGAAAGTCGGAGCAAGATCCGGAATGAAGTCGAGGGTCCAAATGTTTTCAAAATATATTCCAGATTTTGAAAATCAAATTCCCGATTTGGAACACGTACCAAAACTTCGGAATATGCATTCCGGAAACAACAAAATGGGCCGGCCCACCCGAAAAAGAGTTTGAAATACGTTCCAGAACAACCTATTCTGAAGAATGTGGTTATTTTGAAAAAAAATGGCTCATATTTATTAAAAACACATAAAAATGATTAGTTTAATCAATTTCCCTAAATAAAAGAAAACAAAGATTATCATTTCCTTAAAAATAAAATAGCTTCTACATTTTCTCTCGAAGGTTATTTGTTTAATTTGCTTATTATGTTATATCACATGCTAAATTTGAAAAATGGAACAAACGTACGAAATTTTATCAAAAAAAAAAATAAAAACAATCAACTTTTCTAGACATTTGACGAAAAAAATACAGTTATTCTAATAAACAATTTAACCTTTTTTAACATATAACCGTTTATATATAAAAATGTCATTTTTTTTTTGTTCACTTGCTAATTTTAAGACTTCAACTTACGTAGTCATAACATATTTGTGCATTTTAAAAATATATAATTTTAAAAAATATATTTTAAATCTAGAAGCTAAAACAAAATATAATTAGAAGTCGAAGCAATCATGAGTTTGAAACAATAAGTTTCATATTGGACGTCACTAAACTATATAATTAAGATCAATGATTATGATTTTGATCGTTTTTATATAATTTTATTTTATACACGGGTTATTACCTGGTGCATAATACATGAATTAATAATATTGCGAATCAAATTCTACACTAATGCGTTACTTTATTATAGAAAGGCTTGCTGCAATTCTTACACTTGCGAATCAAAACCAAATAAATCCCTTGATTAGCTCCTGCGTTTGCCCTCTCGATCGATACAAAGAAACACATTCGTCGTCACCAAAACCCTAGAAGTTCAACAATGGCACCGATTGATCCACACTCGTTCACCGATTCAACCCACCCCCTAACAACCCACATCTCCCTTTCTCTCTACTTCGATTTCTCCACCTCCACCATCTCATCCTCTGCCTTGCTCACTCTATGCGCTCCACATACCGGCGATCTGCTCCTCGACACTCGGTCACTCACCATAAAGTCTGTCATCGACCCGATCAACAATACCCCACTCTCATTTTGTCTTTCTTCCGACGTTGACCCCATAAAGGGCCAACCTTTAACCGTTTCCCTCAACAACAATTCGAAAATCTTGATTACTTTTGTCACTTCTCCATCTAGTTCAGCCCTTCAATGGCTAACTCCTCCACAGACGTTCAACAAAAAGTTCCCTTTCGTGTATACCCAGTGTCAATCCATCCATGCGAGGTCGATTTTCCCGTGTCAGGACACACCCGCATCACGAGTCCGATACAATGCCAAGCTGAACATTCCTCATCAGTTATCAGCTGTTATGAGCGCGAGACACGTCGAAAGGAGAGCACCGTTGGCTGGGGGCGATTCAAGTTTCGCGTGCGATGAATCTTTATGGTGTGCAGAAGGAAGAGTCGTTGAAGAATTCACCATGGAACAACCGATTCCACCTTATTTATTCGCCTTCGCGGTTGGAGAAATTGGGTTTAGGGAAGTGGGCCCCAGGACTAAGGTGTTCGCAGAGTCGGTCCCTGCGGTTCTTGATGCTGCAGCAAAGGAGTTCGCAGGTACTGAAGATATGATTAGGGTTGGAGAGAAGCTATTTGGGGATTACGATTGGGAGAGGTTCGATTTACTGGTTTTGCCTCCTAGTTTTCCTTATGGTGGAATGGAGAATCCGCGGATGGTGTTTTTAACTCCTACTGTAATCAAAGGAGATGCTAGTGGTGCCCAAGTTGTAGCACATGAACTTGCTCATAGCTGGACTGGGAATTTGATCACCAACAAAACTAATGATCATTTCTGGTTGAATGAGGGATTTACAACTTATGCAGAAAGAAGAATAGTTGAGGCTGTTCAAGGAGAAGACATAGCTGCTTTGAATATAGGAATTGGTTGGAAAGGTTTGGTTGATGAAATGGAAAGGTTCAAAGATAACATTGAGTTCACAAAACTTTTAACTAATCAAGAAGGTGTAGATCCAGATGATGTATATTCTCAAGTTCCATATGAGAAAGGGTTTCAGTTTCTATGGCGCATTGAAAGACAGGTTCTTTACTTCTTTCATATATCATGTTTTCATTTCTTTTTCTATGAATCTTGTTTTATTTTTATATTTGGTTTGTGGGTTATGTTCAGATTGGGAGGCCGGCTTTTGATGAGTTTCTAAAGAAGTACATAGCTGCATTTAAGTTTCAATCGATTGATACTTATATGTTTCTTGATTTCTTGAAAGTGAATGTTCCTGGAATTGAGAAAGAGATTGATTTAAAGATATGGACTGAAGGCACTGGTATTCCTTTTGATGCTATGGAGCCAGTTTCTAATATCTATAAAAAGATAGTTTCATTAGCAAATGAATTTAAGCAAGGTAGGATGCCAAGTGAGGAAGAAGTTGCTAATTGGCATGGACAGGAATGGGAGCTTTATTTGGAAAATCTCCCTAAATCTGTTGAAGCTTCACAGGTATGATCGTTTCCTTTAATAATTGCTTTATGTTAAATATGATCTTTGATTGTAAAATCTTGATGATGATGATGATGATGATGATGATGATGCAGGTTACAGCTTTGGATTCTAGATACAGGCTATCAGAATCAAAGGACTATGAGGTGAAAGTAGCATTCCTCCAACTAGCCATTGCTTCAAGATGCAGTGAATATTATAACATTGTGGAGAAAACCTTAAAGGAAGTGGGGAGAATGAAATACCTTCGCCCATTGTACACAGCACTTGTGCAAGGGAATGTGAAGAAAGAAGAAGAGAAAATATTTGCACAAAGGGTTTTCTCAGAAGCGCGTGAAACTTATCATCCAATAGCTCAAGGTGTTGTGGAGTCTATTCTTTCCAAGCATCTTTAATCGTATCAATTAACCAAAAACTTTTGACTCAAAGACTTGTTACTTTTCATGAATTGATGTGGTTTGTTTCTAACGTTAGGCTCAAGTTTGTGGATGTGTTTTTCAATTAATTTTCTTGGTAGTTTTGCATATGGAAATATGTTTTTGCCATATTTAATTGGTTCACACATTAATTTTTCTCATAATAAAAGGTCTAGCACTTATGAATCAATTTAATTGGAAGTTAGAAATTTTGTTGCTTTTTACAATGATCTTAAGCGTTATCAAGAACATGATAGAAGTTATTTATAGTCGCTATGGAGGGACTCAACATTGCAATGAAAGTGGCTTGCCAGAAGGGTCTTTTCCATGGAATAAAAAAATACCACATTCAGAAATATCAATCTCTCACGTGTTCTATGCCGATGATGGGAGAGTGGAGTCAAAGCAACATTAAGAACTTAGCAAGGGTGTTAAGATGCTTTCAGGTGGCGTCAGGATTGAAGGTCAACTTCAACAAATCCAGAGTATTTGGTGTTGGAGTTGATATGTCTGAGGTTTCTCGTTGGGCTGTACCTTTGGGTTGTCAACCAGCTTCGCTGCCCTTCACATACCTGGTCCTGTAGGCGCGAACATGAAGTTAAAGATGGTCCTGTAGGCACGAACATGAAGTTAAAGAAGCACTGGAAGCCTATAATTGATCGTTTTTATTCTAAACTTTCGCCTTGGAAATCGAAAGCGCACTCCTTTGGAGGAAGATTAACCTTAGCCAAAGCGGTCCTTGGCAGCCTACCGTATTATTATTTCTCTCTATTTGTGGCTCCGGTGGGAGTTATTGACATTCTTGAAAAAATTCGTAGACAGTTCTTAAGGGGTAGGAGTGATAACAAGTACAAATTGCTTGGGTATCGTGGGAAAAGGTCGTTGCACCAAAGGATAGAGGGGGACTTGGTTTAAGCTCACTCCGAGCCTTCAACATATCGACGATTGTCAAATGGTGGTGGGCATTAAAAACAAACAAAACAGCCTTATGGAGCCGTGTAATTATGGGTATTCATAATTTACATAACAAACCTGCTAATGTTTTATCAAAAAGAACTATTCCAGACGTGTAGAACAATATGGCGGAGGTGATGAATGATCTAACTAAGGTTGGGATAAGCTTTCATGACATTTTAAAGAAACAAGTGAAGAATGGTAACGACACCCTCTTCTGGATGGACGGGTGGTGTGATGGTGAGCCACTAAAAGATAAATTCCCAGAACTCTATCAGCTTGAAAGACGTAAGACTTGCAGGTTTAGTCAAAGAATACAAGTGGAGGGCCAAACTTGGGAATGGAGAGCACCCCCTGCA
Organism: Lactuca virosa; assembly: GCF_052849685.1. NCBI lineage: Eukaryota > Viridiplantae > Streptophyta > Magnoliopsida > Asterales > Asteraceae > Lactuca > Lactuca virosa. The sequence goes on from NC_136433.1 coordinate 20,547,527, forward strand.
TCTGCGGAACAGATTCATAGCCTTCCGATGTTGTATGTTGTCATTGGAGATCACCGACCATCCCCAGAACCTAATACATGGAACTGCCCGTTATCGGAGGATGGTACCTTTCACGTAGAGTCGATCAGACTAAAGATTGATAATATAGAGCCGACGAACAACGAAGTAATCATCCCTTGGATTCATGATATTCCTATAAAGGTTAATACCTTTATTTGGAAAGCTAATCTGGGACGTATCCCAACCAACTTGGCGTTAAAGAAGAGAGGAGTCACAGTTGTAAACTCAACATGCTCACAATGCCATCTTGAGGACAAAGATACGGAGCACATCCTGATCCGTTGCCCGGTGGCGAGCACTATATGGGATCTGGTATTTAAATGGTGCGATATTCCGAATCCACAATTCCAAACCATCGGGGAACTCATCAGTTTTGTAAAAACTTGGGGGAGATGTTGGAGAAGGAGAAACAGCCTAATTAGTGTTTGTTATGGTGTAGTTTGGTTACTATGGAAAGCAAGATGCGATTGGGTGTTTAGGAGCATACGAACTTCCCACTTCTAGATTCTAGATAGCGCTAAGTCTCTTGTGCTCACTTGGCTTAGACACCGGAAAGCCAATTGTCATTATAGTTGGGCTGATTGGTGTATTTGCCCACTGAAATGTTTGTAATCCAAATTCAATTGTAACTTCCTTTTTCTGGGTCCGCCTAGTACCTTGCTAGGCGGTGATCCTTTAATAATATTTGCCGGTTCTAAAAAAAAGAAGTTGTGTAGAAACTTCCTTCTAAATATCTATAAATATAAATAGAAGTTTCTAAATAATGAACACTCATGAATTCTCACACTATACATATGTATTTCCTTTTTCATCTTTAATCATTCTTTAATTTGTGTGTCCTATCTTATAAGCACTTTAATATTAATAGAGTGGGTTCCCTTTCCAAATTTACTTCCTTCATCAATTGGTTTTGTTCCAAGCTTTATATATATTTTTGGATTAAAGGCAAAAATAAAAATATGTTTTCATAAACTTATTAACTATAATATCTTGTTTATAGTATATATTATTACATCTTGTACATCAAAAAATCTATCAAAAAAATCTATTTAATTATAATCATTTCATTCATTAACATAACAATTTTCACTTTAAGGTCACATAACATTTCCATAATAAATACAAACATGCTTAAAGTACAAAAGTCATATACAAAGTGATGAAAATAAAATACTTTAATAATACACATAAAAATAAAAAAATTGATACTATTTTTGCATTTATCCTTGCAAGAAATAGTTAACTGACATCGGAGTTAGGTACGACGTAAGGGTTCCTAGGGACATGAATTGACGGTGGAGGGAGTGGTTGGTTGCTTGGAATCAGTGGTGAGAACAGGGGGATCGGAGGTGCGATTAAGAGGAGTAATAAGATTTGGGGATGAATGGAGGTTAAGGTTTTTGATTTTTAGTTATTGGGCTAGCTTCAAATCATTTGGGTGATTGGGTAGTTGAGCTAGCGGCTTTAATGACATTTCGCCATTGCTGGAGCTTGTCGCCATTGATCTTTGATCGTCGGTGCCAGGGGTAGAAGCCTAGAAGGGGAGAGCGAGAGGGTCTCCATTAACGTTGTGTTCCCAAGTTGAATTAGCTGTATGATATGGGTGGGAGTAAGCTCCCGTAAGTCTCTGAGGTTGCGTAGAAGACGACGCGTGAACACCATTCTCAAGCATCCATAAAGTATACTGTGGAGTCGAGTGTCTTACGCCTGACAACTAATGTTGAAAGAGAAGATGCAACGGTCTATTGACCGTTTGAAGCATTTAACAATTTTTTTTCTTAAAGTATCCGTTTTTATAAGTGAAAAAAAAACGTTGGGTAGTTTCAATGGAAGAAAAGATGCTTCTCAATCTCGATTCTCTGTGTTGATTTCTAGATCCTTATGAGATATTAGATTTGATGGTTGATGTTTCAAAGGAAGAAGATGAAATTCTAAGAAGCTATTTTTGTTGCCCACCAAGTGTTTGATAAAATGCCCAAACCAGTTTTTCTCTTGTTGCAACTTTATTGTTTAAGATAATGTAGTTTGCTTAGTTTGGATGCTCTTTGTGCACACAAACAGTGTGTTGGTGTGCCATTTCCTTCCCTTCCTTGTTAAATATTGCTTCATAGCTTTAGCTTCATCTCGAGGCTTGTTCTCTTGTATGACTTCTTCTTCTACAAGTTCGAGTGATATTTGTCTGTGCCCGTTCAGAAGCTTCCATTGTTGCCCAAATGGTGAAGTGGGAAGTAAGGGGATTGCCCGTATGATTTCACACATCAAAAGGCATCATCTACCTACTGAAGATCGTAAATGTGTTTTACGTGAAGCTCTTTCTAGTGATGTTGGTTTATTTATGGCAGTGGAAGAAACTTTGAAGGCCTTTGGTCAATGGATATGTGGGAAGTGTACGACTTTGCATTCTCTTAGCTGTTATTGTCATCACCCGGATGGTCATGCGAGATTTGTTACAAGGACTGACGGCTCGAGTCGTTACATTGTCAGTATTCTAAACCGTCTACTAAAGAGTCGGTGAAAAATGCTCTTGGAGGTTTGGTTTTTGATGTTGGGCTCATTGATCGTGTTTTTAAAGAGCCTATCACTACTGTCAAGAGTATCCCCCATAATTTCCGCCTTGCTTTCTTTCAGGCTTTGAAAACTGCTCTTTACAAGGTGATTGCCCAACCTGGCTCGGTTGATGCATGGATTTGTTTGTTACTTCTTCCTCGCTGCACACTGCAGGTGTTTAGGCCCAAAAAATAAACAAGAATGCAGGTCTGGGAATAGAAAATCCTTACAGCAAAGCTCCATCCTGAAGTCCTTGGATACATGGGGGAAAGAGGATGGTATCAGGAAGTTAGTTCAAAATATGATAGATAATCCCGAGGTTGGGGCCATGAGACAGGGTGGAGGCATCCTTCAGAAGGAGTCTACATCAAGTAACACCAACATCAGACAGTGTCTCCCTAAGGTTGCAGATGGGCATTTAACCGCAACAGTGAAAGTGTTATGCTCATCGGGTGTTGCGCCATATAATGGTGATGCTATTAAAGCTTTGGAGGATAAACACCCTTTCAGGCCACCCCTATCCATGCCGAGCCCCATAATTTCTGAACCTCCCCTTGTAGCATACTCTGAATGTGTATTTGGTTGCATCAAATATTTCCCTAAAGGAACTTCTTGCGGGAGAGATGGCTTGAGGGATCAACACTTACTGGATGCCCTTTGTGGAGAAGGGTCTGCTATTGCCACATATCTCGTACGTGCTATCACTTCAGTGGTTAATCTATGGTTAGCGGGATGATGTCCGACCATTTTGGCAGAGTTTGTTGCATCCACTCCTCTCACGCCTCTGCTTAAACATGACAACGGGATCCGTGCAATTGCAGTTGGCACTATATGGAGACATCTGGTTTCCAAGGTTGCCATGAAAGGTGTGGGTAAAGAAATGGCCAAGTACCTTAATGATTTTCAGTTTGGAGTTGGTGTGTCCGGGGGTGTCGTGGCTGTGTTACACAATGCCAATAGGGTGTTGAATGAACACCATGCTGATGGGTCTCTTGTAATGCCGATAATGGATTTCTCGAATGCCTTTAACCTGGTGGATAGATCAGCATTGCTCCATGAGGTGAAGAGGATGTGCTCTTCTATTTCTTTGTGGGTGAATTTATCGTACGGGCAAGCAACGATACTTTATATCAGAAACCAACATATATGGTCTGCCACTGGGGTGCAGCAAGGCGACCCCTAGGGCCATCTTCTTTTTGCCCACGTTTTGCACCCGGTTGTGCACAAGATTAAAGACAATTGTAAGCTTCTTCTCTATGCTTGGTATCTAGATGATGGGACTGTCATTGGGGATTCAGAGGAGGTGGCTAGAGTGTTGAACATTATTCGGTTGAATGGTCCAGGCTTGGGTCTTGAGTTGAACATCCAGAAAATGGAGATTTTTTTGGTGATGGTAGGAAGCTTCGTGTCGATTTATTCCCAATGGATATAAGGAGACCTTCTTTGGGGGTGAAGCTCCTTGGGGGGGGGGGGGGCTGTCAGAGACACAGGGTTTATTAGCGGGCTGGTCATGAAGAAAGCGGTCAATGCTGTTGATTTGATGGGCCTTATTCCACAACTATGTGACCCGCAGAGTGAGCTCCTTTTGCTTCGATCATGTATGGGCATTACAAAACTTTTCGTTGGTTTAAGGACATGCCAACCGGTGCACATAGAAGAGGCAACTTTGTTCTTTGATAAAGGATTGCATAGGTCTATCGAGGATATGGTGGTATCTGGAGGCCCCTTCTTTGGAGACATTCAGTGACATCTGGCTTCCTTACCTATTCGTTTCGGTGGTTTGTGTTTGTACTCGGCATACGAGGTTTCCACCTATGCATTTGTAGCACCGACGACCCAATCTTGGGAATTACAAAACCACATCTTATGTGACAGTGGCATATGTGGTATAGACTCTGATTACCTATGTGCTATGACTCGTCTTTGCGATACAATTCTAGGATTCGACTGTAGTGGTTTCACTAATAATGACACCCCCCCTAAAATCCCAAAAAACATTGGCGTGTGCCCTTTTTAGCAAAATCGTCAAAGATATGGAAGTCGACTTCGACATGACTGTTAGACAGAAAGCAGTCTTTGAGTGTCTGCGGGCACCTCATGCTCAGGATTTTCTGCTAAATATCCCTATTGATGGCCTTGGCCTGCATATGTCTCCTGTGGAGTACCGAACTATCATTAGTTACCGCCTCATGATTCCTCTATTCCCAATTGACGAGATATGCACAGTTTTCCGCAAGGCATGTTTGGATACCTTTGGGGAACATGCGGTTCATTGTAGAGAGCTCCCTGGTTTCAAGTACAGACATGATGTGGTTAGGGATGTTCTCTTTGATGCTTGTCGGCGTGCTGGTATTTTTGCGAAGAAAGAAGCGCCAGTGAACTTTTTGACGGACCCTCAGGATGGAAGATCCACACTTAGACCGACTGACATTTTAGTCTTCGGATGAGTAGGAGGGAAGCACGCGTGTGTGGATGTTACTGGGGTCTCTCATCTTGTTGGTTTGAGAAGCGGGGGTTTCACAGCAGGACATGCCGCTTTGAAAGCCGTTGCTTTGTATAGAAAATCAACATGTGTTTGTACCTTTTGCATTTGATACATTTGGTTTTTTCGCACCAGAGGCGGTGGAGCTCCTCAACAGAGTCCAACAAGTTATGCATTCTAATGTCATGTCTCCTAAATCCACAGATGTTGTTTTCAAAAGAATTAGTTTTTCCATCAAGAAAGGGCTAGCGGCGCAACTTGTTGCCCGTTTGTCTTCCATCGATATGTATTGAACTATATTAGTCGAATTCATGAATTAAAATATAATAAAAATATTAAATGATATGCCCGAAATTATTTGTCTTGTATAAAGTTGACATTGTAAACATTTAATTAATAATTATTTAAATTGAATTTTGTAAATTCCTTTTAGGATAAACATACAAATAAAGTTTATAACTTTATATATAACTAGATGGAATTAGTTGTGCCTTTGGCGCTTTGTTTTTTTTCTCTCGTTATTTTAGGGTGTAGTAAATAAGAAAACATATGGTAAATTTTGCAAAAGGATATTACATATACGGAAGACTTGTTCATGCCAGTTACATAGCAAGTACTACATTATATTTGGAAAAGCAAGGTACTTGAAGACAACAAAAGATTATTTATGTGAACATGGAAAAGCAAGATACTTGAAAGAGCAAAAGATTGTTTATGCGAATAGTTCAAAATATATATGGTTTTAAAAAAAAATCAAATATAACATAATGACTTTTTTGTATAAAAAATATATTGAATTTTCTTCATCCCCTATGGCCAACGTGGCCTCGATCACTTGAAAGTAAAACAAATGGCCAATTTTCCTGAATTTAAATTATTAGGCCTCCATGTTATCATATTTTAAGTGTATGGGATTGTCAGAGTCCGACTATTGTTTGGGCTAGGCCTACCACCTAAGCAAACCAAATTTTGTGGAACAACAATCTGACGATATTATGCTAATAGAAGGAATTTGGTTGTGTCGTTGGCGATGGTTTGAACAATGCTTGAACACAAAATACGAAGAACGGAATGGTCCATTCCATGCCATTTGGCAACGGAATGAATAATTCCATTCCTTCCTTCATTCCATTCTTGTTGGATGGCTACCACTATAAAAAACACAATAAAGCATAGCAACCCTCCACTGTTGATTTCTTGCTTGAACATGAGACCTGAATTATGGTGATGGCTGAAAGGAAATTATTAGGCATAAGCAATGTGTACAATTCATTTTTTTGTGTTATTAAAATTTAGTAATAGTACGTACATGATTCCATTTGTTCCCCACATGACTCTTCGGATAGATCATCGCATGTCATTAATGGTTACCAATGAGCAACTCCTAACACCCGACAACTCTTCACCAAATTTTTTCAAAATCGATTACTTATTCCATTTTCCGACCAAAACACCACCTACATCCACAGGATGAAAATCAATATCAACATCAGGGAACCCATTATGAATAAATAAATAAATAAAGATTCATGTACCAGAAACATCATGGTAGAAGGGTTTTGTTATACATTACCATCTAACTTCACATTTTTTTTTCTTATCTTACCTTGTGGTAACCGAGGGTTCTACTTAATGGCTGATTTGGCATCTTACTCGACATGTAGATTGCTTAGTTAGCATAAGCTTCTTCTTAGTCAAATTCTTACATTTATCAAATATATAGATAGACTCTTTAACTCAAACACAAAGCATAAAAAGATACAACTGTTGGCAAGGGAAAAATGGTCAAACTATTGGCAAGGGAAAAATAGTCAAATTAAATGGTTAATTTCTCTTACCAGCAAGCACAGGAAGAAATGAACCATCAAGTGAACAGGCTAATCCTCTGAAGAAATATAGGAGTGTCTCATTATGGAAAAGAAGGCGTTTAGTCGACTGCAATTATATCTAACTGTAAGAAAATAAAAATAAGAAAAGTATGTATTAAGATCTCTTTCTGAGGTCTGACCTTGACTCCTTCAACCGCTTGTGGTTCCACTTTTGCAAGAACATGCCGACATACATAATTAAAATGATCACAAAATAAATTAATTAGTGATTATTCACAAAAAATAATATTAAATAACACCGAATTAGAGAGGCCAATAGAATACAATCGACAGTTACACGAGTGAAGGCTAAATCATCGGAAATTCAAGCCAACAAATCGATGTTTCCATAAAATTCCACTGAATTTTTGAGTATCAGTAGAACATAATGAGATATTACATAACAATTACAAAAGTACAACATATTTAAATCTCCACAATTCAAATATTACCTGTTACTAATCAGACAGTGATTAAAAATGATTACTAACCTAAATTTAATAAATCTAATCGATTATAAACTAAGGACTTAGAAATTCAATTCACAGAAACAAAATCAAAGTAAAAGGAGAATGAAATGTTAGTACATGATAAAATGGAATGAAGTTACACAATATTATTATTCTATCAAAGTGTAAAGTTCAATTTTCTACTAAAAAGAAGTTATAATCCATATCGACTGTGAAGTTGGAAACTGAAATCCAATTGAGAAAGATAGTCAAAGCACAAATTTTATTTGGCAGAGCTAGACTAATAAGATATAGAATCATAAATTTGAAGCTTACCAGACACACTATACATTGTGTTTGTTCATTGAGTCATTTTATCAAACAGTTAATAAGCATAGTAAAAAACCCATACATAATTAAGCTTCACAAAAGATAAAATTCGCCTTTTGCATCCTACAGAATAATTAATTCATATCATATAATAGAATTTCTACTTAGGGCTTAGAACTTACCTTGAATTTCTTCTCAACCATATCGAGAACACCTTGAAACACCTCTCTCTTAGAACAAACATTCTCATGATTATACTGAAAAACTGGATTTAACCAATAGGCTGCACAATGAATACTTTTTCTTAGCATTCAATCCCAACGACGATCAATTATGTCAGTATAAGGCTTGTATAATTCTTTCTTCTTCTTAAATAATTCCTTTACTCCTCTTCTTGCTCGATACATTATGTGACAACCCAAAAATTTCTATTCTGTACAACCATTCAATTCAATAGAAGTCAGAACAGTTTCTGCTAACTTTCAAGCTTTTTGGAATAAGTTTGATTGTTTTAAAGTTAGTACTTCGGGAGATATCAGGAGAGGGGATGCCCTAGGGTTTATTGTGCAACAATAATGTCCCAAAACTCCAAGAGTTTGGAGTTTACGGCCTAAACAAAGGTGTTTACGGCCGTAAACCCTAAAAGGGGGTATAAATATGACACTTAGTCATTATTTACCACTTTTTCACATTTTCAAGATCCAAACTCAAATCCTCTCAAGTATCATCCAACTTTTCTTCTTGATTTTCAACTTTGTAAGTGTTTCTATCCCTAAAAAGTTGATATCTTACTTAATCTAGTGATCTTACATGATTCCATTCGTGAAATCATTCCAAAAGTGTAGATCTTCAAGTTTCACCAAGAACACCAAGAACACACACTAGTGTTCTTGGACTTTTAGCACCTTTTCAAGCTTCTACCTAGTAAGTACTCTTACCCTAGTGTATTATAAGACTTGTTACACTTCTAATCATCTAGAAAACACCAAGGAAGCACAAGATCAAAGGTGTTTACGGTCCAAGAACACCTTGGACCGTAAACCCTAATAAAGGGACCAAAGTGTGCCCTAGTCCCTTACCAAGCCTTGGAAACTAGTCTAGATACCATCCTTTATGTGCTAGGGGCTTGAAACATCAAAATGACCATAAACCATTTGGGTTTACGGCCGTAAACCCAAAGACAAATGGTCCAAGGACCGTAAACTCCACAAAGGAGTGAAATGGTGCCCTAATCACTTCCAAAGGCTTATACTTGAAGTAGGAATGCTTCTTAGGACTTGTAAAGCTTCAAAACTCAACATGGTAAAAGTACCATGAGTTTACGGCCATAAAATCATGGTTTTACGACCGTAAACTCAATGAGTGATGGTCACAAAACCGTAAACTCCAAAGGAGTTTACCCTTGAACCCTAAACTCAATAGCAAGGTCCTACCACCCTTAGATGCAATCCTGAGTACTTATAACACTTAAATAAGGTGTTTTACATGTCCTAGGATGTCTTAACTTGGTAAATTAGTTGTTTAATGACTAATTGGATACATATATGTGTTATTATATGTTAACTAGGATCATTGTGTGTGTACAAGTCTTCACTTGACACCTAGCATCCTGAAACATCCGTTCATCCAAACCACTCACTACAGGTGAGTTCATACCCCTTAATTAACCTTATAAATGTTTTTAAATGCTTTTATGGGGGGGGGGGATACAAGTTGATCTATTATAGTTATTATATCAATCACATGTGATTAATAACTACCAAACAAGTGGATTTCTTACTTTTCAAACCGTGTTTTCAAACAAACTTCTTCAAACTGTTTTATCAAACTCTTTTACATACCAAATGCTTTTATTTAAACTCTTCTAAACTTATATTCTGTTAAATGTGTATCTATATAGGTATAGTTATATAAGTAGGATTGAAAGGACTTAGGACTGATAACTCACCTTAACCTCCTGTTCCTCGTTTGGTTGTGGACTTAGGGTATCGGTTATTTGTCCGAAGGTCGTTTGAATCCTAGTTATATATTATGCATATGTATATAGATATAAAAGTCCTTCTTTCTATTCAATACCTTGGGTAGCAAGGGTATACAAACATGTTCATACTTACAAACCATATTACTAGTAAGCTATAATAGGTGTAGTTTAGGGAGATACTAATACTATTACTAGAACAGTGAAACATACAATGAGTCAGTTCATACATGAGTCAATAACAAACAAACAATAGAATACTATGATGAGAAACAAACAATAGAATATTATGATGAGAAACAAACAATAGAATACTATGATGAGAAACAAACAATAGATACTATGATGAGAAACAAACAATAGATACTATGATGAGAAACAAAAAATAGAATACTATGATGAGAAACAAACATTACATGCTAGACAGGGAGAGAACACACAATACAGCTAGCACATACATATACTAGAACATTACTACATTTATGTGAGCCACGTAACGGGGCATGGCACTACCTGTCATGACCGTTTTGTATCCAAAATCTCCTTAATTGGGGAGCGTATGAGTTTGTGTATAGATCTATACTGGATTGACTATCCTACACCTCGCTGCTCGCTACAGTGGGATTTGCAAGTCCACGGGTGTCAAACGTCATTTCTTCTGACATCTTACATTGTCGCGTTCTATAGTCGGTAGCAGGGTACAGGCCGATCACATGGTACTTTAAATTACAATTGGTTTAAGGTAGTTAGTACAGCAGTAGTCACTTAACACAACACTACAATACTATTTCATTTTCCCATTACATATACTTTGTGATCTTCACACAATAAACAATAATGTAAAAACTATATTTTTGGTTAACGATAGTCAGATTTGGGAAAATACATACTCTTACAAGAGACACACACACAGACACTAGATGCCTTGGTAGAAGGCTACTTTTAGTATGAGACATTGGGTTTTCTAGGAGAGTCAAACCTTTTACAAACATTCACAAACTTTTGCATACTTACACATCACATACTTACAAGTACTTTCATACAAATACAGACACTAAAATACTTATGATCTCATCAACTTTAAAGCTGATAAACTCTTTCAAAATAACTTGTATCTTCAGGTCACCAGTAGACAGGTACCGATGCAGGGTTTAGAGAAGATGGAGCTCGTTCAAGACTCATCTTTCATTTTGGATTTATATTTTTGGTGTCTATATAACTTGACAGAACACACTTGTATTAAATTATATTATTAATGCAATGGATGATGTTGTTGCTTGTTTACTACTTTGCATTGTTGTGATACTGTACATGACGTCCTCCACCCCCGAACGATTCCGCCGTTCTTGGTTTTGGGGTGTGACACATTCCCTCATAAACATAACCCAATGCAGGTTTTTCATCTGAATCACATAACCGCAAAAGCCTTAACAAAGGAGTCATCACTTTTACCGTAATCAAACAATTTTTCCAAAAATTTTCATTGCTTGTAAAGTCGTTAGATATGACCATTGCTTGTAAATCGGCTTTATGGTCATACAAACTTTTCAATGCAATAAACGCAGTACCAAAACGGGTAGCACATGAACGGATGATTTCTGTCCAACCATCTCTTTTTCTTAACCAATTCAAGGGCCACTTATGATTGTAAATAAAAATAGTAACCCTGGATGCAAGAGTGACCAAACTTTTTACATTATGTAATTCCGAAACATCCTTTAATATAAGATTAAGACAATGTGCTGCACATGGAGACCAAGTAATAGAAGGATATCTTTCACATAGGTTATTACCAACAAGTTTGTAATTGGCAACATTATCAGTAACAATTTGAACCACATTCTTGTGTCCTACCATTTCAACAATCTCAGCAAACAAATTACACAAGTTTGAAGCATTACTCTTTATATCAGATGCATCAATAGATTTAAGATATGATATTCCTTTCAGACAATAAACTAAAAAATTAATCAAATGGCGTTGCCTAATATCCATCCACCCATCACTCATGATTGTGCAACCACTTTCAATCCATTGGCTTCTATATGAATCAATTAACAATGAAATAGACTTCTTTGCATCTCATAATAAATTGAACCTCAAAGCATGATAATTAGGTGCTTTGTACCCATGACCAATACCCGATACTTTATCTACCATATGTTGAAGATAAGGAGAGTTACAAGCATTCATAGGTACACATGCATCATAGAACCACATCGCAATTGCTAAATCGACATCATGTATTTTTTGCTTAGTTTGCATGGCAGATTTAATAGTGGGTTGAGAATGATCAGTTATACCTTTTGTGAAGCAAGGATGAAGACTTGATGTACCTTTCCGTTTTCCTTCTTTATTAGGTCGTGCTTTGACATTTCGATTTTGTGTTTCTTACGTCTCTTCATCGTCATCCCAGATAGTAACACTGTTTATGCCATCACTACTAGCTTTACGTTTTTCCCATTGTGCCGTTTCTTTCAAAAGACCTTGCATTAAGAAACGGAATTCTGGAGACAATTTAGTACAAGGTGATATGTCACCAATAACACCGGCAAGATGTTTCTTAGCTCTGCTTATGCCACCACCACGCCAAAATTTTTGACAAAAATTACATATGTAACTCTTGTTTCCTTTATCATCCTTAGCTAGAGTTATATGTTCCCATGCTTTATCCGTCTTTGTTCTTACATTTGATTGAACGAAAGGTTGTGATTAAGATTGTGTTTCCATTGGTTGTTTGTCTCTAGAATCCATGTTGAATTGTAGTAAAACCATAATTTCAAAATCAGAATAACAAACATAAATAAACTAAAACTAACAAAATTTGACAAATACAATTCGACTAACCAAACAATTTTTGAAGTTCCATATATATATATATATATATATATATATATATATAATAAACTTAAACAGTGAGTAATCATTTATAACCAAAATTAATTAGAATAATGTATGGTGAAACTTGAAAGTAAAGAGGATAGAAATTATGTATTGATTTTTTCAATTGACTTAATTAAAGTCATGTATCATGTATGAACTATGGATCGTAGGTTCATCAATTAAAATTGAATTAAAATTGAACTAAAAAAACATATGTGCTCAATTCTTACCTGTAGTTGGTTGCGGCTTTCGAAGATGAATGCTATATTAAAAAAAAGCAACGTGATTATGGAAGATTAAGTATTGAACTATTGATTACGTCGACCATGGAGATAACGAGAGACAAGAACTTGACCTACTGTGCGTAACATTCAATCTAAATTGTAACATGTTGGGGAATTCGAATTAGGGTTCTGGGAAATCTGGATAACAAACAAGAATTGTGTAAACACTTTCCTTGTTTGATATTTCGACCCTATATGCCTTGGGTATCACGAAATCCAAACTGGGATAATTCCTGATGTAGCAATTCAGATTTTAGGCATAAAATCAGAATCAATTTGGAGAAGATGAAGAGAGAGCGTTCTGCGTTTTCTGTGTGTTTCAAACAGGCGCCGTTGTGCCAGATTTATACAACAACGGATAAATCAAAACGGTTTTCATCTTTCAAGAATGACAAATTAGACCTTGTCACAGTTGATTAGGGTTCAGTACTAACAATATTTAGTAAATACAAGTGTGCACTCCCGCACCTCTTAACTTGTATTATAACTAAAACATTATTCTTGAAACACTTGTTAAGTCCATTACACTAAAATATATTTGGTGATAAAATCACCAACAATCCTCCCCTATTTTAGTGTAACCTTGAATTAACAAACTTAAAACAAAAGAAACGAAACTAATGCATAAATGAAAATATCGATACGATTGAATTTTCATGTTAGTATATTACACATTTCAAACATTCGAGAAATCAAGGTATCTTAAAGATTGAACCCATCAACTCGTTTAAATATCTGAAGATAATATACACATTAGTTTTACAATCATTTAAAACAAAATAACTTCACACTAATTATAAAGCCGTGTGTCCCAATCCATTCTTGATCGTATAAAAGCCAAGTCCCAAGCTCTTTGAAGTACGGCTACACTTCACGATCATATAGGTGATTTTTTTATTCATGTACCTGTATACATTTTATCAAAAGAATCATTAAGAAATCAAATTCATCCTGGTCTCTACAGGTTCAAACACACGTACCTTGGGATGGTTATAATGTGTGTTCCAATTCATATAAATAAGCTTTCCACATTGAATTCAACCTCTAACATTGTATTAGAGGGGAATTGGGTGTCTCATTCATAAGAATTCTTAAGGACTTTAAGCCCATCCCTATAACAGACTTGTGCACTAAGTCTCGCGCCAAACTCTTAGTGAGATGGTCCACCAAATTTTGTTGTGATTTTAAAAACTCAATCGAAATCACACCATCCATTATTAGATTTCTAATCATCCCATGTCTAACATCAATATGTCTCGATTTACCATTATAAACTTGACTATAAGCTTTACTCAAAGTAGGAACACTATCACAGCGGATAGATAATGGCGCAATCGGTTTCCTCCACAATGGAATCTCATAAATCAAATTCTTTAACCATTCTGTTTTGTGACAACCCAAAATTTTTTATTGCCGAGAAAGCTCAGCCAGTCAACCCAATTAGTGTCAGACTTATTCCTGCTATCATTTAGCACAATTAAAAGTCTGTTCGAGCTTTCCGAGCCTTGTACACTTAAGGGATAAGTGTCGGGGTTTATCTGCCGAAGCTATAGTACAACGAACGGGCCGGAAACACATCTACCTAGAGTTCACGGCCACCACATGGGAGTGTACGGCCGTAAACTCCATGTGGGCCGTAAACTCCACCTTAAATGGTGAAATGTGGCCATTTGTTCATTCCCTCCTTTTCCTTTGGCTGAAATCCTCTCAACTATCATCCCGATCTTCGTCCCCGATCTTCAAAACTCGTAAGCTTCTTGTCCTAACTAGTTGATATGTTACTTGGTCTAGTGATCTTACACGATTTCATCCATGAAATCATTCCATTTGTGTAGATCTTCAAGTTTCACCAAGAACACCAAGAACACACACTAGTGTTCTTGGCCAAAAATCGACCATTCGAGCTCCTAGATCGTAAGTACTCTTGTTCTAACTCGTTGTATACTAGGTTTAACATGTTTAGGGCTTAGAAACATCAAGAATCAATGGATGAATGAGAGTTTACGGCCAAGGCATGTTCTTGGGCCGTAAACTCCCTTTAAAGGTGCAAAGTTTCCCTTTCTTCCTTCCTTAAGCCCAGAACTTAGCCTAGAACCAACCACCATTGGACTACGGACCTTAAACATCAAAGAAACCATGTCCTCATAGAGTTTACGGCCGTAAACCCTTAAGGAAATGGTCCTTGGGCCGTAAACTCTATAAAGGGGTCATATGGTGCCCCTAACACCCCCTATGGCTTGTTTAAAATACTAGAACCTTGCATGCTTAACCTAGGAACACCAAAACACGAAATGAGTGGGCAAACATGAGTTTACGGCCGTAAACTCATGTGTTTACGACCGTAAACTCCACCAAGGGTCCATTTGGAGCCCTAGTCACTTCCTAAGCCCTTGATTCGAGTCTAGCTTAATTCCTTGAGTGGTTTAAGACTTTTGAACACCCAATGGCACCACTTCCATGAGTTTACGGCCGTAAACTCATGGGGGAAGTGGTCCAGAAACCGTAAACACCCCTAAGGGCCACCATTTGAGTAGTAAACTCCAATGTGAGGCCATACTCTCTTTATATGCAACCCTAGGTACTCCTAGCACTTGTATCAAAGTGTTTTCATGCATTAAGGATGTCCTTACTTGCATAATTAGTTATTAAATGACTAATTAGATACTTAAATGTATCATTACATGTTAAATAGGATTCGCGTGTGTGGTCAAGTCCTCACTTGACACTTAGCATCCTATATCATCCGTTCATCCGAATCACCCACGTCAGGTGAGTTCATACCCCTGAATCAACCTTTTAAATGATTTTAAATGCTTTTATGGGGGAGGGGAATACAAGTTGAACTATAGGGTTATTATATCAATCACATGTGATTAATAACCGTATAACAAATAGATTTTTGCATGTTAAACTGTTTTATCCAGCTAAAGGTTTTCAAATCTTGTTTTCAGATTCTCTTTTAAAGTATGAAAATCCCTTTTTAGATTATTAAAGCTTTTTCAAAGGTTTTACCAAAATTTGTTATATGCTTTTATATTGTAAAATGCATGCCTATATATGTATAGTTATATAAGTAATGTTTAAAGGACTTAGGAAGGCTAGCTCGCTTTAATTCCTTTTCCTTGTTTGGATGTGGCTTTAGAGTATCGGTTATCCGTCCGAAGGTCGTTTAAATATTAGTTATATATCATGTATACATATATAGTCATAAAAAGTTCTATCAGCCAGTTCATCACCTTTGGGTAGCAAAGGCATCTAGATAACCTCTCAAGTAAACTATAATAGGTATAGTTTAGAAACCAACCATAACATTCATGAAAGAGAACTTAGTTACAACTAGATTCTAAAAACTTATACTTTTAGTAAAAGAAAGGTTTATAGAAATCAAAACACGGGATACATCCTCATGACGCGGATTTCACCGTTGTCGAGCGGTAACCAGAGTCTCCTGGAGGGAGAGCGGGCATTGTGTGTATAGATCTATACGGGACAGACACTCCCACATCCTGACTGCTAGCTACAGTCCCGGCTGACCAAGCCAAGGGGTGACAAATGTCACATTCATTCCGACGCCAGCATGTCGTCAAGTATTCGATTGTCAATCAGTATGGTTACGAGTATCTTCACGCTTACCTTATAATTCATGGCTTTAAGGTAATAAGGATTATCACGGTATTTTCTATATATGAAACCACCATAACCTATTTTCCTAGTTATACACTAGGCTACATTTTAAACCTTTAAACCAACCCACTTAGGATTAAAGGCTATTTTAGACTCTTCGAGGCGTATTGTTCATTCAATACTTCCTGGAGTCTGTATTTCCTTGTTTTAGACTCTCCGAGGCGTATTGTTCATTCAATACTTCCTGGAGTCGGTATTTCCTTGTTTTAGACTCTCCGAGGCGTATTGTTCATTCAATACTTCCTGGAGTCTGTATTTCCTTGTTTTAGACTCTCCGAGGCGTATTGTTCATTCAATACTTCCTGGAGTCTGTATTTCCTTGTTTTAGACTCTCCGAGGCGTATTGTTCATTCAATACTTCCTGGAGTCTGTATTTCCTTGTTTTAGACTCTCCGAGGCGTATTGTTCATTCAATACTTCCTGGAGTCGGTATTTCCTTGTTTTAGACTTTCCGAGGCGTATTGTTCACTTAATACTTCCTGGAGTCTGTATTTCATTATTTTAGACTCTCCGAGGCGTGTTGATCATTCAATACCACCTGGAGTCTATGTTTTATTTACTTTTAGCCAGCAGTGTTACTGTTGAGGTAAAAATATTATTTTCCCTATTACTTTTGATTGTGATCTTCTCACATATTCTTTAAAGTATAAAATTATATTTTAATAATGATATACCTTTAAGGGAAAATGTTTCTTAATGGATAAACAATTGGGTCTTGGTAGAAGACTACTTTTATTAGAAAATATAGGATTTTCTGGGAGAAATACTAATACTCTGTAAATTCTAATCACCATCATTGTGTGAGATTATTTTGAAGTAAAACACGTATTTATACCAATGTCATTAAATACTTATGAACTCACCAGCATTTAAAAATGCTGATACTCGCTTTCAAAATAACTTGTATTCTCAGGTCATCGGTAGACAGGTACACTCCGGGAGCTTTTGCGAAGTCAGCCTAGTACCAAGCTGCAGTTTATATTATTCTCTGTATTTACTCTTGATGTTGTTGCTAAATGTAACCTATGTAAAATTATTACTATTAGTGCAATGGTTGTTGTACTTTGATTACTATATTGCATATGTTGTGATACTTGACATGACGTCCTCCACCCCAGAACGTTTCCGCCGTTCCGGTTTTGGGGTGTGATAGATTGGTATCAGAGCATTGTTTATAGTGAGCTCAGTATATCAAATCATAAAAGATATACAGCCTATAAATACATTGGGATAAAACACTCTGACCAAGAATTATACTTTAAAATATAACCATATTTTACAAAAGTATAAGAACATCCAGAATCTAAACACCCGAACAAAGTATCACAAGAAGAACAAGAATAAAAGTCTTCGGATGTTGAGCATTTCCATCAAACCTGGGCAGTTATGTAATCGTAAGCTGGAATAAATGTAACCTGATCAACTACATTTATTCGAGATGCGACTAACGTGTGCTTGGGAGTGATGGTGGTGTTGCAACAAATCTGAAACTTACCAAATAGGAATGCTAGAGCCAAACATGAAGTTTAAAATACTATAGGAGTATTTTAGGATACTAAAAGACTCACAATAAACCCAAAAGCATGTTCAGAAGTTAAGAATCAAACATGTAATTAAAATACCATAGGGGTATTTTAGGAACCATAAATAACCTTGCGTGAGAACTAAAAAGATCCTTATTGATATACCTATGATTACAAAGTGTATACTTCCAAGATTATATATAGTAAGGATCTCATAGGCTAAGAATGTGTGGTTTCGCTCTACTTCCTTTTCCTTGTTTGGATGTGGATATAGAGTAGTATCACATATTCGAAGGCCTATCAGATCTAAGTTATATATGATTTGTGTACGCTATGTAATTGCAGTAGGACTCGATATGGATCACCCAGTGAAATGTTTTAATAATCTCTTAGGATTCTTTAGAAATTTCCATTCTCGCACGAACCCCCTTTAGAAAACCTTATCCACTTCAATAATCGACAGAAGAGTCGATACATACCCAGAAGAGGTTCATTGAGAAGGTTTCCAATTAGGAAATAAATGAACAGGGACGAGACTATTGAAACCACCATGTGCCTATACCTTTTAGGGACATCGGTGGGAAATTCGCCTGAACTTCCGAGATTCCAGTCATCCATTATGAGGTGATGACACTCAGAGTCAGAATCAGAAGTAAGGCGGAGCAGAAATTCAATATGTCTGCAAGAGAAGAAAACCCTAGGAAAATACCCGAAGAAAACCAACGCCTGTTCCAGTCAAGGATAAGAGGTGGACAGAGGGAGCCAATACATGGAACCCGAGAAGTGTCTCTTCCTCATTATCGTCACGCTAATAAATCCATAAAATAATGCAATTTAGTGAGTTAGTGATTACACTGCTCACACTATGTGTTAGGCAAATCGTCTTTCCCGTCGCAATTGATACGAATAGATCGGATCTCAAAACCTCGATTGAGAGAGTTTAGCCATAAGTTTTCATGAGCTTTTTCTTCTATGATCTTCGTTCCGAAATTCTCTCAATTCTTTTCAAGGCCGGAGAGTGAACCTCTCCAATGTAAAGATAACTTAGTAGGAACGACACCCATTTTATGGCTTTCCGATACACTTACTCCTACCCTGTTACCCAGACTGCATCATAGGGATGTAGGTCGACACTCAGATAACCATAATTCGAGGCGCGGGAAAATTTATGTCTGTCATAGTAAAGAAAGATACGTCTAGGGTTAACCATCGTCTCTCATCAGCTGGTTTTCCTTTTCGTATAGGAAAAACCATGCCTCCGAAGAGACGTAACCAACCCATTAGTAAGACACAGGTCCTTCAATTCGATGAAGCTACGTTCCGAGCTGCAGTTTCAGCAGCCGTAGCAGCTGTCATGGCTCACTTGAATGCTAACAACGCCGATGTTAGCAAGAGCCCTATCGGGAATCCCGATCTTAGCAATGGACAGCAGCAACCAACACCTGTGTACCCAGCCACCCAAGAACCCCAACCAAATCCACTGAAAAGAAAGTTTAAGAACGAGGAGGGAAGTACCTCAACTCAAGGACCTTCCTCAGGGCAACGAGCTGAGGTAGTCAATACCCCTGTCAACCCTTCTGCCTCGACACTGTGACTTCCATCATTATGGAGCCTGTTGGGAACCCTTTTGCTTGAGGTGTAACATGAAGGGGGCATACCGCTCGCAGCTGCAGAACCCCGGGTGAGTTTGTTACATCAACCACCAATGTGGAGACCAGTCCAGTATGCCATTTATGTGGTAAAATTAGACACTTCAAGAGGGACTGCCCAACTGAAGGAAATGACAAGGGCGCAGGAGGAGTCTAACCCTAATGCCTAGGGGAAACATCAAGGAACCCAGTAGAATTTTGGTACGTCTCTCAATCCTAAGCAGCTAACCGAGAACTTTAAATGATTAATTCTAATTGTAATTACTCCCTCGTTAAGGCGAAAGTCGCAGCACTGTTGTAAGAATTCAAAAATCCATCAGGTAAAGCTATGATGGCTTGATATATACGTTAAGGCCATTTATAATTAAGATTGATAGACCTCGAGTGAGTGATGCTGCCTTATCTCCTGTTCCTTGTTTGGTTGTGGATCTAGGGTGGAGTCGCTCAGTCAACAGTCCTTTTAACCATAATTATACATGACTAGTGTATACTAGGCGATTATAGAGAGGCCTCGTGAGAAATCCATTCATGAAAAGTACATTACTCCAAAATATCAGGACCCCCTAGAGTTCCGCGTCAATTCTATTGGTCCAAGTATCCACGATAGTGATACCATGGACGAAACCCGAGACGCTAAGAACTTGTGTGCCCCGTTCAGCACATGGTCCTATCGATATTCATTCCATATCATGTCGATGTTTGTTAAATTCGACACTGCCGTCAATCATGGTTCGGCTTGGTGCGACCATGTGAAAATTCCTAGTGCTGTGTAAAGAGAACTTTCACCATAGCCTATGCGTCAAATAAAGGTTCTTCCGAACCTAATAAGAAAACCTAATGCGAACCGTCAGTCGTCTCTCTCACCCAAACCTTCCGAAGTACCCAGGAAAAGGGTACCACGCGCGCTGTTAACCAACCCCTCCTTAGACCATTAGAACCAAAAGCGGAAGACACCGCAGATTTCACGAAAGACAATAACCGCCCGAAGCCTACTCGGTAAATCCTCCAGAAAGTCCATCCGCACCGCACAATCAGGTTCGTGAATCAAGAGAAAGAACTCATGGGATTAACTTACTACTACTGAGTAGATGCATTAGAGTGGTATATAATTTAGATCAATAAGATTTAAGATGTGTGCTTCCTCCCTACTCCCTGTTCATCGTTTGGTTGTGGGTTTGGGGTCGGGCCACACATCTGAACATCCCGTCAAATCTCAATTATATACGACTTGCATACACCGAGTATTAGTGATTAAGCCGAGTATGAGGTCGACCACGAACCTTATAGTGAGACCCTTCATCCTATCCTATAGAAAAGGAGCTAGAGTTAAGAGAACCACTGCGGGTTGAGCTACTAAAATGACCACAAATTCGAAATTTGTTGTCATCCCGGTTAAGCCAACATAGTAGCTAACACCCTCGGTTAAGAAAGGTAAACCAAGTTGTAAGAGTCAAAAGCATTGACTGCGACCATCCATTCACGCTTAATCCCACGAATTAAGCATCTTAGTAGAGATCCCGAAAACTTGGAAGCTGTGACAGGTTAAACTCTGAGAAGAATGGATGAGGAAATTAGAAGTTCCGAGTGACGGAACCCTATACTCTCTAGATTTAATCTAGATCGAGAAAACTCCATAACACCGGAAGAGTAGTTGTAAGGGGTACTCGCACTACTCAGGCACTTCGTCCATCCCGTTACAGACGAGTAGTGCCTAGGACACAATGCCTCCTCATGCGAGGACAAGTCATCGTCACCCTATAGACGATCGACCGCGTTCATCGAAGTTAATACTAGAATGCTAAGAACCGCAGGACCACCTCCGCAACCAAGAATACTTGAATAAAGTAAAATGGTATGTTGCGTTAAGCCTTATAACCCGGATCATAAAGAGATTGTAGACTGGCACCAGTCTAGGTGTTAGTCGATGGGTTATACAAGAACACGCGCTTCCTATAAACTGGAGGGAGCCAACTCATTGAGAATAGGGCATGTCGTAGAGATTTGTTGGACTACTAGGTGTCCAAGGAATACTATCTCAAAAGAAATAGTAGAACCACCTCCTGAAATAGTCCAGCACTTCAGAAAATCTCTAAGGGCTAAGTTAGCCCTGATCAGAGACTGCTATCCATGAAACAGCGAAGCGAGTAAGAGAATGATTCTTTCCAGTTAGGAATCATACTGTGAAAGCATCGTCTGATAAAACCCCCTATCACACCGACTTTGAGAGTTTCCGTTAGAAACACCTCAAGAGTCAGAAGTGCAGGTCCATTTTGCACTAGGTCGAGATAGATGCCACATAACCAATAGGTACCAGTATATAGCCAATACCTCCGATGATCCAGAAAACCTCCGAAAGCCAATCAGTAGGAGATACGAATCCGAAGACGACCTGAGCCTTCTAAGAACCAACCCGGGAACTACACCCTCAATAAGAGAGAACTTTTGGAACTGCAAAATGGCGATCACGCCAGTGATGATCTCACCATAGAAGTACATTATGTTCTAAGTACTCGAAAGCTCTATCTTCCCAAGAGCGTAGGACCATCCGAGATTCTTGATAAGAATTGGTCTAGCATCCGCCAGACCTCAACTACTTTTGGAATTCCATAAATTCCACCCAAATCTATCCACATCTTAGACTTGGAAAAGTACTTGTCCGACGTGACCCTCGAAACCCCACTCGTTGAGATTGAAACCATTGAGAACCCCAACTTCGTGGAAGAACCTGTAGAAATCATGGACCGAGAGGCCAAGCGAACGAAATGAATCCGCATCCCAATCGTGAAGGTTCACTGGAACACCAAGTGTGGACCGGAGTCACTTGGGAGCGCGAGGACCGATCGAATAGGAAGTATCCTCATCTCTTTACTCGATTGTTCATACCTACTTCCTTGCCTAAACTCTAATTTCGGGACGAAATTCCCTCTAACGGGGGGATGATGTGACAACCCAAAATTTTCTATTGCCTAGAAAGCTCAGCCAGTCAACCCAATTAGTGTCAGACTTATTCCTGCTATCATTTAGCACAATCAAAAGTCTGTTCGAGCGTTCCGAGCCTTGTACACTTAAGGGATAAGTGTCGGGGTTTATCTGCCGAAGCTATAGTACAACGAACGGGCCGGAAACACATCTACCTGGAGTTCACGGCCACCACATGTGAGTTTACGGCCGTAAACTCTATGTGGGCCGTAAACTCCACCTTAAATGGTGAAATGTGGCCATTTGTTCATTCCCTCCTTTTCCTTTGGCTGAAATCCTCTCAACTATCATCCCGATCTTCGTCCCCGATCTTCAAAACTCGTAAGCTTCTTGTCCTAACTAGTTGATATGTTACTTGGTCTAGTGATCTTACACGATTTCATCCATGAAATCATTCCATTTGTGTAGATCTTCAAGTTTCACCAAGAACACCAAGAACACACACAAGTGTTCTTGGCCAAAAATCGACCATTCGAGCTCCTAGATCGTAAGTACTCTTGTTCTAACTCGTTGTATACTAGGTTTAACATGTTTAGGGCTTAGAAACATCAAGAATCAATGGATGAATGAGAGTTTACGGCCAAGGCATGTTCTTGGGCCGTAAACTCCCTTTAAAGGTGCAAAGTTGCCCTTTCTTCCTTCCTTAAGCCCAGAACTTAGCCTAGAACCAACCACCATTGGACTAGGGACCTTAAACATCAAAGAAACCATGTCCTCATAGAGTTTACGGCCGTAAACCCTTAAGGAAATGGTCCTTGGGCCGTAAACTCTATAAAGGGGTCATATGGTGCCCCTAACACCCCCTATGGCTTGTTTAAAAGACTAGAACCTTGCATGCTTAACCTAGGAACACCAAAACATGAAATGGGTGTGCAAACATGAGTTTACGGCCGTAAACTCATGTGTTTACGACCGTAAACTCCACCAAGGGTCCATTTGGAGCCCTAGTCACTTCCTAAGCCCTTGATTCGAGTCTAGCTTAATTCCTTGAGTGGTTTAAGACTTTTGAACACCCAATGGCACCACTTCCATGAGTTTACGGCCGTAAACTCATGGGGGAAGTGGTCCAGAAACCGTAAACACCCCTAAGGGCCACCATTTGAGTAGTAAACTCCAATGTGAGGCCATACTCTCTTTATATGCAACCCTAGGTACTCCTAGCACTTGTATCAAAGTGTTTTCATGCATTAAGGATGTCCTTACTTGCATAATTAGTTATTAAATGACTAATTAGATACTTAAATGTATCATTACATGTTAAATAGGATTCGCGTGTGTGGTCAAGTCCTCACTTGACACTTAGCATCCTATATCATCCGTTCATCCGAATCACCCACGTCAGGTGAGTTCATACCCCTGAATCAACCTTTTAAATGATTTTAAATGCTTTTATGGGGGAGGGGAATACAAGTTGAACTATAGGGTTATTATATCAATCACATGTGATTAATAACCGTATAGCAAATAGATTTTTGCATGTTAAACTGTTTTATCCAGCTAAAGGTTTTCAAATCTTGTTTTCAGATTCTCTTTTAAAGTATGAAAATCCCTTTTTAGATTATTAAAGCTTTTTCAAAGGTTTTACCAAAACTTCTTATATGCTTTTATATTGTAAAATGCATGCCTATATATGTATAGTTATATAAGTAATGTTTAAAGGACTTAGGAAGGCTAGCTCGCTTTAATTCCTTTTCCTTGTTTGGATGTGGCTTTAGAGTATCGGTTATCCGTCCGAAGGTCGTTTAAATATTAGTTATATATCATGTATACATATATAGTCATAAAAAGTTCTATCAGCCAGTTCATCACCTTTGGGTAGCAAAGGCATCTAGATAACCTCTCAAGTAAACTATAACAGGTATAGTTTAGAAACCAACCATAACATTCACGAAAGAGAACTTAGTTACAACTAGATTCTAAAAACTTATACTTTTAGTAAAAGAAAGGTTTATAGAAATCAAAACACGGGATACATCCTCATGACGCGGATTTTACCGTTTTCGAGCGGTAACCAGAGTTTCCTGGAGGGAGAGCGGGCATTATGTGTATAGATCTATACGGGACAGACACTCCCACATCCTGACTGCTAGCTACAGTCTCGGCTGACCAAGCCAAGGGGTGACAAATATCACATTCATTCCGGCGCCAGCAGGTCGTCAAGTATTCGATTGTCAATCAGTATGGTTACGAGTATCTTCACGCTTACCTTATAATTCATGGCTTTAAGGTAATAAGGATTATCACGGTATTTTCTATATATGAAACCACCATAACCTATTTTCCTAGTTATACACTAGGCTACATTTTAAACCTTTAAACCAACCCACTTAGGATTAAAGGCTATTTTAGACTCTCCGAGGCATATTGTTCATTCAATACTTCCTGGAGTTTGTATTTCCTTGTTTTAGACTCTCCGAGGCGTATTATTCATTCAATACTTCCTGGAGTCGGTATTTCCTTGTTTTAGACTCTCCGAGGCGTATTGTTCATTCAATACTTCCTGGAGTCGGTATTTCCTTGTTTTAGACTCTCCGAGGCGTATTGTTCATTCAATACTTCCTGGAGTCTGTATTTCCTTGTTTTAGACTCTCCGAGGCGTATTGTTCATTCAATACTTCCTGGAGTCTGTATTTCCTTGTTTTAGACTCTCCGAGGCGTATTGTTCATTCAATACTTCCTGGAGTCGGTATTTCCTTGTTTTAGACTTTCCGAGGCGTATTGTTCACTTAATACTTCCTGGAGTCTGTATTTCATTCTTTTAGACTCTCCGAGGCGTGTTGATCATTCAATACCACCTGGAGTCTATGTTTTATTTACTTTTAGCCAGAAGTGTTACTGCTGAGGTAAAAATATTATTTTCCCTATTACTTTTGATTGTGATCTTCTCACATATTCTTTAAAGTATAAAATTATATTTTAATAATGATAGTACCTTTAAGGGAAAATGTTTCTTAATCGATAAACAATTGGGTCTTGGTAGAAGACTACTTTTATTAGAAAATATAGGATTTTCTGGGAGAAATACTAATACTCTGTAAATTCTAATCACCATCATTGTGTGAGATTATTTTGAAGTAAAACACGTATTTATACCAATGTCATTAAATACTTATGAACTCACCAGCATTTAAAAATGCTGATACTCACTTTCAAAATAACTTGTATTCTCAGGTCATCGGTAGACAGGTACACTCCGGGAGCTTTTGCGAAGTCAGCCTAGTACCAAGCTGCAGTTTGTATTATTCTCTGTATTTACTCTTGATGTTGTTGCAACCTATGTAAAATTATTACTATTAATGCAATGGTTGTTGTACTTTGATTACTATACTGCATATGTTGTGATACTTGACATGACGTCCTCCACCCCAGAACGTTTCCGCCATTCCGGTTTTGGGGTGTGACATGTTTCCTTGCTTGCAGCGGCCAATGCAATAAACTCAGATTCCATTGTTGAACTTGTTATATAAGATTGCTTCTTAGATGCCCATGAGATAGCACCTCCACCAAGTAAGAATACCCAACCAGTTGTAGAAGAATGATCTTCTCTATTGGATATCCAACTCGCATCAGAATATCCTTCCAAGACCAAAGGAAATCCTGAATAACACAAACAATAATCCTTGGTTCCTTTCAAATACTTGAAAACACGATGAACCGCTTGCCAATGTTGATTACTAGGATTATGAGTAAATCTACTCAATCTTCCCACTGTGAAAGCTATATCAGGACGAGTGCTAGTCATAGCATACATCAAAGAGCCAATAGCTTGCGAGTACTCCAGTTGAGAAACTGGTTTGCCTCTATTAGGCATCAACTTCATGCTTGAATCCATAGGGGTGCTAACGGGTGTACAATCATTGTAATTGAACCGTTTGAGAATTTTCTCAATGTAATGTGACTGTGTAATAACAAGTCCCTTGTTCACCCGTTTAATCCTTATTCCAAGGATTACATCCGTCTCCCCCATATCCTTTATGGAAAGCTTTGAAGACAACAAATTCTTAGTTGCATTAATTTGATTTTGACCAGTGCCAAAAAATCAACATATCATCTACATACAAGCAAATGATCACACCAGATCCAGATGAATCAAAACGGCTGTAAACACATTTGTCAGATTGGTTTAAAGAAAAACCATTACACAAAATAACTTCATCAAACTTCAAATGCCATTGTTTTGGAGCTTGTTTAAGTCCATACAATGATTTCACAAGTCTACACACTTTTTGCTCATTTCCAGGCAAAACAAAACCTTCTGGTTGTTTCATATAAACTTCCTCGTCAAGATCACCATTCAGAAAAGCTGTTTTAACATCCATTTGATGAATCACTAGATTGTGAATAGCTGCTAAAGCAAGCAACAATCTAATGGTAGAAATCCGTGCTACCGGTGCATACGTATCAAAATAATTGATACCGGCCTTTTGTCTAAAACCTTGTATGACCAAACGAGCCTTGAATTTATCAATGGTTCCATCTACCTTCATTTTATTCTTGAAAATCCATTTACATCCCAAAGGTTTAGAACCAGGAGATAAATCAGATAACACCCAAAGATTGTTCTCCATAATGGATGACATTTCGTCATCAACCGCTTCTTTCCAAAACGCAACATCTCGAGACTCCATAGCTTCCTTAAAAGTCTTTGGATCAGTCTCAAGATGAGAGGAATATGAGTATTTTTTCTTCACTTTATCCCTCGAACCTTCAACCAAAAATAGTTGAAAGTCCTCGCCAAAATTTTTTGCGACTCGACCTCGTTTGCTTTTACGAAGTTGATGTGTTTCTGGAATTGAAACAACTTCCTTTCCATCTGATTTAGGCACCTCACTTGTTCTTGGAATCAGATCCTTTGGTCTTTGAATTGAAGAATACCGCAACTCATCAAAAATCGCATCTCGCGACTCTATAATGGTATGAACGGAATATGCCTCATTAGGTTCTATAACATAAAACCTATAAGCTTTGGAATGTTCTGCATATCCAATAAATATACAATCAATTCCTCTTTCACCCAAATTTTTCTTTTTAGGTTCGGCTAATTTCACAACTGCTCGACATCCCCAAATTCAAAAATAATTCAAATTTGGTGCTTTCTTGTGCCAAAGCTCATAAGGAGTAAGTTTGTTCCGTTTATTAGGAACCCAGTTTAGCACATAATTAGCTGTGAGCATAGCTTCACCCCAAAAGCCTT
Source organism: Lactuca virosa (assembly GCF_052849685.1). Lineage (NCBI taxonomy): Eukaryota > Viridiplantae > Streptophyta > Magnoliopsida > Asterales > Asteraceae > Lactuca > Lactuca virosa. The sequence continues at coordinate 20,575,437 of NC_136433.1, forward strand.
CACTTAAACCCGAAAAAGAAAGCATCGAATTTACCATTTCCTTTAAAACTCAATTTTTTCGTTCAGCAACAACATTTTGTTGTGGATTGTAAGGAGATGTGGTTTCATGAATGATTCCAACCGATTGAAAGTATTCAGAATCCATGTACTCTCCTCCCCTATCCGTCCTAAGACATTTTATCAAAATACCCAATTTTAATTCGACTTCGGTTTTGTATATTTTAAACTTTTCCAAAGTTTCATTTTTGGAATGTAACAAATACACATAACAAAATCGACTTGAATCATCAATAAAAGTAACAATGTACTCTTTATTTCCCAAGGAAGGTGTAGAATGGAAATCACATAGATCACTATGAATCAATTCCAACACTTCTGATTTTCTATTAACGTTTGGAAACGGTTGTTTCGTGATTTTAGTTAACATACAAGTTTTGCATTTTTCAGAATTAATGTCAAAAGCCAGAAGCAATCCGGATTTTGACATTTCAACCATTCTCTTAACATGAACATGTCCTAATCTATTATGCCATAACATAGAATTATCAAGATTAGGTGCAGAAGTCATAAAAGTAGATTTGACATGTGATGCAAAACAACTTATAACATTTAACTTAAAAACACGTTCACAATAATAACCAAATCCCACAAATATTCCACATTTAGACAACACAAACTTGTTCGACTCGATAACTTGTTTATAACCCATACAATTCAACAAACCACTAGACACAAGTTTCTTTCGAACCTTTGGAACATATAATACATCAAACAAACTAATTGTTTTTTCCAGAAGTAAACGTAATACTAACAACACCAATTCCTAAAATTGGCTTTGATCCTTCATCCGCCATGCGTAAGACGGAACCTTTATTTACTATGTTCAACTTCATGAACCATCGTTCATCATTACACACGTGATGTGTAGAACATGTATCAAGCCACCATGAATCTGTATCAGCCTCCTGTACAAAAGAAACTTCTGGAGTTAGTAGAATAACATTAGGTACTGAACTTACAAGATCAATAGTAAATTGACCTTTGGTTGCAGATTGGTCATGAGACCCACTGCCATCACCAGCACCCTCTTTTCCACTACCACCAGCACCTTTATTTCCAAGTTTCACCCGACAGTCACGTTTCATATGCCCTTTCAAATTGCATCTCCAACACACAAGTTCCTTGGAATCCTTGTATTTTTTGTTGGACCTTTTGTTGTTACCCTCATACTTACGTTTTTTACCCTTGCCCTTGTGATTAGAATTGTCTTCTTTATCATATTCAACCATATGAACTTGGGGCTGTCCAAATTCAGATTTGCCCTTTCCAGTTCCTTTGTCATTCTCTTGATCACGAAGTCCTTCTTCGATTCTCAAATGACTACCAAGTTGAATCAAACTTATCTCTTCCTTTTTATGTTTCAGACGGTGTTTGAAATCTTTCCATGAGGGTGGAAGTTTATCAATCACACTTGAAACAACAAAGGATTCGTCCATGGACATGTTGTGTTGTGTGAATTGACCATAAATTCGTAGGATTTCATTATATTGTTCCATTACAGATCGAGAATCAACCATCTTATAATTGTTGAAATCAGAAACAATGAACTTTTTACTTGAAGCATCTTCAGCAATATATTTAGCTTCAAGTGTGTTCCATAATTCACTTGCTGTTTCAACATTTTGATGAGTGTCAAAGAGGGAGTCACACATACCATTCAGAATGTGACCAAGGAAGATGTAGTTGTCATTCTCCCATTTGCTTCTCCTTCTGATCTGTTCCAGACTTGCAACTTCAACCTCTTCTGGTTTTGGAGTAGAAAGAACATAGACAACCTTCAAAGTGGTTAACCAGAAGTGCATCTTCTTTTGCCAACGTCTGAAATCTTGGCCCTGAAATTTCTCTAATTTGCCAAACGAAGTATTCATGTCTTTCAGTGAATTGCCATCCATCTTTTCCAGAAATCGAAATATCAAACAAGATTGTTAGGGAATTCGAATTAGGGTTCTGGGAAATCTGGATAACAAACAGGAATTGTGTAAACACTTTCCTTGTTTGATATTTTGACCTTATATGCCTTGGGTATCACGAAATCCAAACTGGGATAATTCCTGATGTAGCAATTCAAAATTTAGGCATAAAATCATAATCAATTTGGAGAAGATGAAGAGAGAGCGTTCTGCATTTTCTGTGTGTTTCAAACAGGCGCAGTTGTGCCAGATTTATACAACAACGGATAAATCAAAACGGTTTTCATCTTTCAAGAATGACAAATTAGACCTTGTCACAGTTGATTAGGGTTCAGTACTAAAAATATTTAGTAAATACAAGTGTGCACTCCCGCACCTCTTAACTTGTATTATAACTAAAACATTATTCTTGAAACACTTGTTAAGTCCATTACACTAAAATATATTTGGTGATAAAATCACCAACATAGCAGGCTATATTTGCTGCAACTTATGAAGCCCACATTCCATATTTTAGCCCAAAATTTTTTACTCACCAGTTTAAACGGTATTTATCCGGTTCATTACAACCGGTTCAACTGGAAAATAACAATAACCGGCCGGTTCACACCGGCATAGAATCTAACATAAAATTGGTCCTAATTAAACCGGACACTACACTGGTTCCCGGTTCGATCGGTTCAACCGGTCGGTTCGAACCGGTTTTTAAAACCTTAATGAATACTTAATCATACATAACACGAAAAACACGAAAAGCACGACAAGGAAACGCTAAATCGTCTCAAATTCTTGTCGAATTTTGAACACGAACACGACACGACACGACATCGTGTTTTTACACTTAACATGAACACGACACAAACACGAATTCAGAGTTCAGTTTCGTCGCAATTTCGTTTCGTGTCGTGTATTTTGTTGTGTCGTGTCATAAATTGCCACCCCTAGCTTCATGCGGAAGCACAAAAATTGCGCGGTCAATGTTAGGCAAGAGCCAAGATGTGTCGACTATCACCAATGTGTAAGGCTTTTATTCGATCATCGTAAGCGTGACGTGTGGAAATATTGAAATAACTATCTTAATACACTAGCTAATGGGATGAGTTAATTATTGGTCTCAATCAACAATTTGAAATGGTTGGGGGGGGGGGGTTGGCCATTTCAAATCTTTAGTTGAGAATAATACTTTGTATATCTAGTGTCTAGTGCAAATGACCCATAGTCGGTTATTTTTTCATTTCCATATATCACACTATGGTGATCGGACAAAAATCCTTAAGTATTGGTGATAGTTAACATATCATAGTTTTTGACTATCTTAATACACTAGCTAATGGGATGAGTTAATTATTGGTCTCAACCAACGATTTGAAATGGTTGGGGGGTTTTGGCCATTTCAAATCTTTGGTTGAGAATAATACTTTGTATATCTAGTGTCTAGTGCAAATGACCCATCCCACTGGATGTTGTATAGATATAGTCGGTTATTTTTTCATTTCCATATATCACACTATGGTGATCGGACAAAAGTCCTTAAGTATTGGTGATAGTTAACAGATCATAGTTTTTGTCTAATATTGACCGGGCAATTTTGGTGCTTCCATGTGAAGCAACTAAAAAGAGGGTTGTTTCACCATTACCGTTTATGTGTCCCAAAGTGTTATCTCTCATGACGCATACATGATTCTCCACAAGTCTTCCATGTCTTTGTTCACTATCGATGAAGCAGCAACCATTAGTTGGGTCATCAAACTGGCAATGCTGCTTATAGGTGTTACATAAGGATGGACTCAATAACTTTCTAGTCACCAATGCTTTGTATAAGAGAAACATGATTGTGGTGTAATCATCTCAGTTAGCTTCAATTTGATAGGAAAAATTAAACAACAATTAGTACCAAATGCATATAATAGGATGAGTACAATGACTTTCTATTTTTGATGTTAAGATTAACATTGCCTGATATATATAATGTAAAGTCATAACTCATGAAAACTATTTAGTGGAAAAGCACTTTAGAATGCTATATTTTTTGTTTAATTTCATCTTTAAGTTACCTAAATAAAAGGTCATAACCAACTTATCAAATTGCTATGGTAAGCGTGTGTAATTGAACGACAAATAAAATTAGGGTATTACATCTACTTTATACATTTTTTATGTATATACACAATTAATTATTTATTTGAAAAGGGAGACATGAATTAACAATGATACGTCTCCTTCTAATTCAATAAAATAAATATTTATTAGCAAAATACACTAAATTCTAATCCAATAAACTAAGAGAAATTAAATATCCTCCTACCTTTTATTCCTACCAATCCTCCTACCCATTTAAATGATGACATGTGTCATATTAGTATCCTAAAATATCATTAAATTTCATTAAATAAGCATTAAATATTACACATGTCACCATTTAATTGGGTAGGATGATATGTAGGAACAAAATGTTGGAGGATATTTAATTTCTCATAAAATAAATATAGTAATCGGCAAATTAATACACCAACAAACAATTATTTTAGTATTAAACATAATATCAATTCTCGTTAAATGGGCCGGGTATGTATAAATCACACTACAATAAAAAACATCTTTTATAACCTAATATCTATAGAGACTTCATTTTTTTCCTCATTCTTTTACTCTTCTACAAAATTACTAGAACCGAAGTGCTTTATGTTACATAGAAAAATTACCATCGAGTAGGGTCCTTGCAGGGTGATTCATTGTTGGGGAGGTACTTGCAACTATGTTAATTAGAGTCCTTAGAATGCCTGTTCTTGTTAATGCTTGAAATGATCTAAATGTTGGTGGTCACTTGATCATGTATTCAGGTTGTAAATAAACATTAATTGTGGGAAATTCTTAGAAGGGACAAATAGGTCTAGCCATCTTTTTTCTCAACCAAGGGGTTGGTGCGATTGTTTAAAACATTATCAAGGATTTAATGCATTCACAAAGTTTAACCAAATTGGATAAATGATTAATAAAAAACGAAACGAATCAACACATATATAATAGAACTAAAGGAAACAGAGTATTACAAGGATGATAACAATGTTAGATGATTTTTGGGGAATAAGATGAGAGGAGTAAAGCAATAAGAAGAATATGATGAAGTTGGGAGAAGAAGAAGGTGAAACATACACACAAATTGGGTCTAAAGATAAATAGATCTCGATTTCACTCCAAAAAGATCAACATAAATAGACACGAGTCAACACAAAGATCCCATCTATTCAAGTGGAAACATAATGAACCAAAAAGGAAATAGAGTACCTAGAGGATGCTAGCAATACCAAATGCTTTTGAGAAATAAGATGAGAGGAGTGAAGCATAAAGAAGAAAATGATCAATAAGGGATAAGAAGAAAAAGATGAAACAACAAGTCAATTTGGTATGAAGATCAACAATCTCATTTCAGTGTACATAAGTGGACATGAGTCAAAATAGAAATCCCATGTAGGAAACTTAATGAATTCAACACCAATAAAGAAAGGAAATGATGTACCTGAAAGAACATTTATTTCATCATTTCTTTTCTTTTATACAAAATTAACATAGCCAAAGTGCTTTATGTATATATCGAAAATTACCATCGAGGAATGTGTGTTCTTGCTAGTGTTTGAAATGATTTAAGTGTTAGTGACCACTTATGTATTCAAGTTGTATATAACATAAATTGTGTGAAATTGTTAGAAGCGACACATAAGTTTAGCCATGCATTTTTTCACAACCAAGGGTTTAATGCAATTGCTTACACTTTAAAGCATTACCAAGGGTTTAATGCATTTAAGAGAGTTTAACCAAGTTGGATGTTAGGTGTGCCAAACCCAACAAATAATAGGGGTACAACAGACTCCAAATACACTGTTTTAATGCACTAAAAAGTAGTATAAGACAAGCAGGGTTGAACCACAGAAACACAGGATAAAAGTCTATACCTCTTTGCGCAAGGTACTTTGATCACAAAAGGGAGGGTTTTGTTTGCAAAAGTAAAATAATAAAATAACAGTCTACTTTAAAAACATGCAGAAAATGAAATAAACTTGTAAACAATTTGATTGAAGGTTTCTAGTTCTAGTTCTCAAGGTTGTTTTTCAACTTGATTATGACTTGATGTAATTCATGATTGTTATTCTAAGTTGGTACTGAAAGATATTAACACGCTCTAATACCTCTCGTTTTCCAAATTATTTAACCAAAACACACTCTTTGACTATACCTAACTTTACTAATTCAACCTAAACACACTCTTAGATTGTATTGAAAAATTGCATTAAGTTTTGTACAAGCTTCCCAACAATTTTCATTTCTTCTCATACACTCGGAAGTGTGAAAACATGTGATGTATGTTTTACAATAAGAAAACTTATTGTTTGTTACCAATCATTAACTTAATAGAACAATTAGGTGCCCTAAAAGTTAATTAACTACACAAAAATTCAATTCATGAAAGTAGCCAATCAAACACAAATCAAATTCAAGGATTCTAGTTTAAACAAAAACATAATCACTAGAATAGAATCACAAATCAAACATCAAATCATATGCTTCAAGTCAAGCAATCAACATATTTTGAACAAGAACTATAAATTAGGGTTTCTTAGCCACACATGGCTAAGAACAAATCAATCAAAAATAAAGATGGAATTGGAAATGTTTAATGCTTACAAAAGGAAATCACAAGTTTTGCAATGATTAGTAGCCTTCAAGAATTCCCAAAAATTCTCCCAAAATCGCCAGAGAAAGCTCCAAAGACCGTCTCTCTGTGAAAAGTAGCGACCTCCCTTGTTTAATTAACCGCTCACTTGCTTGCCATAAGACCATGCGTTTTTAGAATGGTCATACTTTTTGCCCATGTGTTTTTGGCATGACCATGTGTTTTTGGAATAGCCCATGCTTTTTGCTAAAAGTCCAATAAGTCTTCACTGTTGGCTCCATCTTCAGTCTAGCTTCACCACGAGTCATGTTGCTCAAATATAAGATGAGAAAGGACAATCATGACCCGTGTCGGTGTGACATGACCTGTATTTCAAATGTAGTCCTTTGCTAGGATGATAATGCAACAATGACTCGGGTTATGTCTTCATGTTTTCTTCCATGGCATGACCGGTCCATCTTAGCATGACCGGTCTATCTTCTCTTCATGCTTCAAAGCTCCATGCTCCAAGTTCCATGCTCCATGCTCCATGCTTCATGCTCCAAGCTCCACGCTCCATAATGCCTGCAAAATAAATCAAAAATAGTGAAGTGCCTGACATTCTTAATGAAATATGCAATTGCCCAAATAATTAACTAAATGCAAGAATTATGAAGTAGAATGCTATGAAAGGACGAAAATAAAAATGCAAAATAGGTGCATAAAATGCACTTATCAAACCTCCCCAAGCTTAGACCTTTCTTGTCCTCAAGAAAGAACAAAATTAAGAATCACCCTAGAGAAGACGATAGGTGACTAAGAAGAAACTAAGATTAAAGGAACGGAAGGAACGAAAAGGACCTAAAGGGAATTATGAGTGAATGCATGCAATAAATGAAAAACTAATGAAAATAACATATGTACAAAAAGATGATTAAGAAAAATGAACCGAAGAAAAATTCAAAAACACGATTTTTTTTTCAAAAATTGCGATATCGACGCTCGGGCATGCCATAGGCCGTGTATTTTTGGACTTTTCCCGTGTTAATTTTTTTTCATTAAAAACCTCGATGACATTGCACGGTTATAAACTTAGGCCATGTGTTTTGAGTCTCGCCCATGCCAATTTGTACATGCCTATGCTGTAATCCTAAAAAAACGTATTTTTTTGGTCTCTCAAAAAAGACACAAAAACATTGCAACACAACAAAATAAAGTGAATAAAAGAAGAATGGAAAGAAATACTCCTGAGTTGCCTCTCGGCTAGCCGCCCTTGTTTCAAGTCTTTGGCTCGACTTTGCCCTTTATATTCACTCGACGTAGTCCGGGCGTTCCAAGCTATCAACCTCCATGTCATTCTCTTGGAAACCTTCATAAAAGACCTTTAACCTGTGACCATTAACTTTGAATACTTTTCCAGATTTGTTACTTTTAATCTCGATTGCACAATGATCAAATACATTAGTAAAAATGAACGGTCCCACCCACCGGGACCGTAACTTACCGAAAAACCATTTAAGATGAGAGTCATAGGGTAATACCTTTTGACCTATCTCAAAGCTCTTATAGGAAAGGTACTTGTCATGAAATGATTTGGTCTTGTTCTTGTGGATGTATGAGTTCTCGAAGGTTTTATTTTGGAATTCCTCCAACTCTTGAAACTTTACCTTTCGGAGAATACCCATTTCATTGAACCCGATATTCTTCATATCATTCATAAACTCGACAATTCCCAGCAACTCATCATCTAGCTTGAATTTTTTTGCAATCTTATTGACTGAATTTTTATCAAATTTCCTATTCAAAACTAACTCTTAAAAATCATGGTTAGTCAACTCAAAGCATTCTTCAGCCAAAGGCTGAACAATATCCATAAAATTCAAACAGTGAACATCACTTGGGTACCTCTTCTCTTCAAAAATATTGAAGTTAATGACCTCCCCATCAAATTCCATTGATAAAGTTCTATTGTAGACATCGATTTTGGTTTTTGCTTTTTAAGAAAAGGTCAACCCAAAAGTATGGAACTTGAATTTGGAGAGTCATCATCTCCCATATCTAGAACATAAAAATTAGATGGGAAAACAAGTTCATTGACTTGAACTAACACGTCCTCTAATACACCTTTTGGGTGTACTATCGACCAGTCGGCAAGTTAAATGATTACACCGGTTTTACTCAATGTTCCTACACCAATTAGTTTGTAAACAGAGTACGGTAGGACATTTATAGACGCACCCAAGTCAAGCATAGATCGAGGTACATGAAGATTACCCAATTTGCAAGGCACGGTAAAGACGTCGGGATCCTTGTACTTCGGGGGCATCCTCTTTTGCAAAACCGCTGGAATGTTCTCACCAAATTTTACCGTTTCATTACCTTTAAGTTTCTTTTTAGATATGCAAAGTTATTTTAAGAACTTAGCATATCTAGGTACCTGTTTGATGGCATCAAGGAGTGGGATATTGACATGAACTTTCCAAAACATTTGCATGATCTCACTCTCCTCTTGTTCTTTCTTTATGCTCACCAATCTTTCGGGAAATGGAGCGATTGGAGTATATTTGACTTCGGTAACGGCTGACTTCTTTTTGTTGGATTTTTATTTATTTTCCTCTTCATTACTCAACTTCTTCACCACTATCTCCTCTTCTTTTTTTTTATCAACCGATATTGATGGTCCATCATAACGCTTTCCACCTCTCAATGCGATAGCACATACGTTGTGCCTTACATTCGTCTCAGTTTGGTCATGTAACTTTCCTTGAGATTCCAACCTACTAACCGAAGTGGCAAGTTGTGAAATTTGTTTCTCTACGTTCTTGATGCTTGCTTTTTGTCTCATTTTGACAGGTTTGGATGCTAGTAGCCAAACTCTTCACTATGTCCTCTAAGGACATACTTGACGAACCCGCTTGTTGAAGTGGATGTTGTGGCTGCCTTTGCTGGAAAGTTTGAGGTTGAAATGATGGTCTTTGTTGGTATGGAGGTGGTTGTCTTGGTTAATAACCCATGCCTTGATTATGGTTCCACCGTTGATGGTCTCGGGGCTGATCATAAGTTCTTTGATTGTGCCCGGAATAGCCTCCCATAACATTTGCTTCTTCATATTTTTCTTCTTGCAATTGAGGACACATATCGGTCGGGTGTCCCACTTGAGTGCAAATACCACAAGGATGGGGTGTGGATTGCACACCTTTGTCATTAGCAATCATCATTACCACCTTAGTCAACTCGGATAGTTGAGCTTCAATTTGAGGAGTGTGCACCTCTTTTACACCTCGGGGTGCATCTGTGTACCAATCTTCATCTTGACTCGTATGCTTTGAATCCTCCGCCATGTTTTTTATGAGATCCCGAATCTCAGTTGGGGTCTTATCGGTCAAAGATCCTCCACTTGAAGCATTAGTAAGTCTTTTTTCCCAAGGAGTCTTGCCTTCAATAAAGTATTGGAGGATTTGATATTCACTAATACCATGCTTTGGGCAATGGGCACAAAGCTTTTTGAACCTCTCCCAATATGTATGAACGGCTTATCTCTTGTGTTGTTTGATCCCAATTATCTCTCTTCTTAGGGATGCAACTTTCATTTCTCGGAAATATTTGTCTAAGAAGAGGCGTGCAAGGTCTACCCATGTGTTGACCGTCCCCGGTGGAAGGTTATAAATCCAATCTTTTGCTGAGTCTTGCACTGCAAAGGGGAATGCCCTAAGCTTGATTTGATCCTCTGTGACATTGTGTGGTTTCATGCCAACATACACAACATGGAACTCTGTGAGGATCTTCATTTTCAAGGCCTCTAAAGGTTGGGAGTAAGTGGATTAGACCGGATTTTAGTTCAAGGTTTGTGGCTGTCGGATATGTGATGCAAAGAGGTTGTTCAGTAACCTCTTGCCTCGCCCATTGGCAAAGGGTTTGTTCAGGTGGTGGATTTGGAGGACCTTGATTCCCTCCATGGTTGTCTCCCATGGTATGAGTAGGAATTGAGGTTGTAGAGCCCATTTTTATAACGAACGGTGAGTGCGGAAGAAGGATATCTCGAGATTAATCGTGTTTTTGTTAGTATGAACACCAAGAACATATTATGAGTTCATAAGAAATAGACTAAGAACAAGAGAGAATAATCATAATATTGTATGAAGAACATGGTGGGAGAGAAACTCTCCCTGGGTGGGAGAACCCACCAACTTTCTCTCTCTAGGATTACATTGTAAGAAAAGTAATCTCTAAGAAAAGTAAAATGAGCTAGCTAGAGTAATAAATGACCAACTCTCCCTTTAAATAGGAGGGAGAGTATTTACACCATAAATACAATAAAGGGAAAATACAACCTAATAAACACTCATTATTTGTGGAGCATTTCCATGCACCAACATTCTCTTCCTAAATGCTTACAAATGATGAGAGATCCAATAAGTGATACAAGGCTATAATACAGTAATCCGACTAGCAAGTGAGGTAATAAAATGAAATCAAGTGCTGAAATGTCTCTGAAACTCTGAAGTGTGTGTGCAGTCTGAAACTAGTCATGAATCTCTGAAATGAAGGTCTTCGGCTTCAAAGCACAACCAATGAAGCAGAAAAAATAAGATCCAAATCTTCAAACCAGTCATAATCACCCGAAGAAGGAGGTCACCATGAGCAAGTAGAAGATCCAATAAAAGAAACACTTCGGCTTCAAAAGTCTGAAAAACATCTTGAGTTCTCGAATCATAATACACCGAAATTCTTCAAAGAATAACCTGCTAAAAATGTGAAGCATCCATAAAATGAAGTCCGGATAAAAATAATGTGAGTCCAAAAACATGGTCCAACAATGTCGAAAATTTGATCCAAGGACCAAAATAAGTGCCACGTCACATTGCCAAAATAATATTCGTCTTCAACATATCACAAATCCAAACTCGTGAGACCATAAGATCTGAACCGGATGCGAACACAAAATCATCTTGTGGTAGAGTCCGAATAATAAATAATCTGAATCGGAAAACATCGAGTAATGCCAAAAATTTGATCCGTAAAGACCAAAAATAAGTGCCACATCGCATCAGTAAATAAATAATCGTCTTCAGAAGTCTTCAAAATCCAAACTCAAACAATCATAATAACCAAATCCGGATGATATTCTCTCCCTATTTTTGATAACCAATGACCGGATATCAAAAATCAACAAATCATCGGATGGAGAGTGTCGGATACCAAGAGCTAATAGAGAAGCTCTCCCTAGATGTATGAAGGGTCTCGATAAGAAACGAGACAGAGTAAAAGAGATACTCTTGCGGTCATGAGGAGGCGGGTGACATAGTTGCTGAAGCTGTGCTGAGAATAATCTGTTGTGCCAAAAATATATCCAAATATCCAAACTGCGGTGCCGGAACACTTGAAGTGGTCTTCAATAGAGAATAAAGTCCACATGCTCAAGATACATGATTCGTCAACCAAAAATCAAGAGCGACAAGTCATAAAATCCCATAATGTGAAGAATGCGAAACAACTTTGTTGATCAATCGCCATTGCGGTGCAAGCATCACAAAAATAATATGAAGTCCGACTGCGGTAGGAATATTCTTCCAATAATAACCGGCATTTAAATGAACCAATGTGACAATCCAAGGTTCGGTTGTGGCAAAAATTGGTGTTAAAAAAAATAATTGGTGTAAAAAAAATTAATTGGTTTTAATAAAAAAATTGGCTAAATAAAAATATATGGTGTAAAAAAAATAGGCTGAATAATAAATAATTGGCGTTAAAAAAAATTAACTGAAAAAAAAATAATACAAAAAAATGGCTGAATAAAAAAAAATGAAGCTTAAAAAAATAAGAAGGCTAAAAAAGGGGGGGGGGGGGTGATGAGAGGGGAGGAAAAAGAAAGGAGGGGAGGAGGGGAGAAGAGGAGGGAAGGAAGGAAGAAGAGAGGGGGGAGGGAAGGCTGGTCGAAGGAGGAGGAAGAGGGAGGAGGCTGAGAAGAGGAGGGTAGTTGCGGGTCTAAGAGGTTGTGGATGAGAGGGGGTGGCTTGGGTGGGAGGTGATTGTGGGTGGAGAAGGGTTGGGGGCTGAAGGAGGAGAGGGGGCGAAGTCTGCTGATGGACCGGAGGCAAGAGGAGGAGCCGGAGTCATGGAGGTTCCGGGTGTAGCCTGATTGCGGGACTGGGAGTTGACTTCGGATGGAGTATCATTGCGAACGAAGTGGGTGCAGTGGAAGGGGGGTGTTGGGTGCGGACGGGCTAGGCTGACTGCAGTAGCTGCGATGCGGTGCCAAGGAGGTAAGCTAGCTGCGGTTCGAACTGCAGTGGAGCGCCTGCGGTCCGGCGCTGCGGTCCGAGGCTGCGGTCCAAGGGAAGACTTCGGTCAGAAGTAAGAAGCGATCCGAACCGAGGGTAACTGAGGGTTTTTGGCTGCGGTTCTAGGGCTGCTGACCGAGGCTGCGGATAGGGACATTGAGGACCTCGGATCAACGGCTGAGAAGGGCTGCGGGTAGGCTTCTAAGGGGACTCCGGTAAGCAGTTTTTGGCTACGGTTCGGGGGTCCGGAAAGGGCTGAACAGGTGACGAAAAATGCTATTTTTTCATGAAAAATGGTACCGCAAATGCCATTTATTCATATTTTAATGAGGGAATCTTTTTATAAAGCATTCTAATTCAAATGTGGGTCTTGGGAAGGCAAAAAGAAGAGTGTGCAGGAGGTTTTTAGGGGACAAAAGGTGATGGGAAAGGACAATGTCACATGGTTTTTGTCTTTTTGAGGGAGAATATAGTGGAATACTCTTTACCCAAAAGAGTAACAAGGACAATTGACTTTTTGCAAACAAATAATACGTCCAAATTTCTTCAAATCAAAGATCCACAGCAACAATTTTATAATTGAGAGATATGGAGATAATACCTCTTATGATGAGAAAAAGTGCTGGGAAAAAGTCTTCAAAAAAAATTCTCCACTTTCTTCATGAATAATAAGCCCATTAATCTTTGTGTCTTCACATCCAAGAAAAAGAACCTCCTGGAGAACATCTTCAACATTTTTAAGAGACCACAAAATTAATTCTTCTCCCATTTTTTTTCTTCCTTTCTTCAACAGCAACAAAAATAATAAACTTTTAAGAACATCTTCTTCCAGCAATAAATAGAACGAGCAGCAGCAGCAACAATTTATTTTACTAAGATATAATCACCCAGAAAATAGAACTAAGAACGAACTTCATAAAAAAAATTCCGGTAAGAAACCCGAAATTTTTTTCTTGCAGAAACACGGAAAAATCACAAGATAATCACCGAACGGGAGTCGTTCCCTTGAACTAATCGTGAGATCTTCAAGGTACGGCTCTGATACCAATTGTAGAGACCCATTTTTATAACGAACGGTGAGTGCGGAAGAAGGATATCTCGAGATTAATCGTGTTTTTGTAAGTATGAACACCAAGAACATATTATGAGTTCATAAGAAAAAGACTAAGAACAAGAGAGAATAATCATAATATTGCATGAAGAACATGGTGGGAGAGAAACTCTCCCTGGGTGGGAGAACCCACCAACTTTCTCTCTCTAGGATTACATTGTAAGAAAAGTAATCTCTAAGAAAAGTAAAATGAGCTAGCTAGAGTAATAAATGACCAACTCTCCCTTTATATAGGAGGGAGAGTATTTACACCATAAATACAATAAATGGAAAATACAACCTAATAAACACTCATTATTTGTGGAGCATTTCCATGCACCAACAGAGGTTTTTGCGGGTGTGGAGTTTGGGATGTTATGAGTAGGTGAAGAGGGTGGAGTGGTACTACTGGATGAGGACGGTTGAGGTGAGAGTGAGAGGGATTCTGTTTCAGTTCTGACACACATGAGTTGGATATGTCCTCCCAAATGTTGATGACCAGAGGGGTAGACGATGAAGAAGTCCCGGAACCCAGTTGCCTCTTACGAAGCTTGGCTTGCTTCCGTAACCTCTTTGCAGTCTTCTCTATCTCCGTGTCAATTTGCAATGGTGTACTTGTACGAGAAGATCTTGGAATACACAATTAGTAACATCGTTTCCCCAACAACGACGCCAATTTGTTAGGTGTGTTAAACCCAACAAATAATAGGGGTATAATAGACTCCAAATACACTGTTTTAATGCACTAAAAAGTAGTACAAGGCAAGAAGGGTCGAACCACAGAGACATGTGATAAAAGTATATACCTCTTTGCGCAAGGTGTACTTTGATAACAAAAGGGGGGGGGGGGTTTGTTTGCAAAAGTAAAATAATAAAATAACAGTCTACTTTAAAAACATGCAGAAAATGAAACAAACTTGTAATCAATTTGATTGAAGGGTTCTAGTTCTCGTTCTCAATGTTGTTTTTCAACTTGATTATGACTTGATGTAATTCATGATTGCTATTATAAGTTGGTACTGAAAGATATTAACACGCTCTAATACCTCTCGCTTGCCAAATTATCTAACCAAAACACGCTCTTTGACTAGACCTAACTTTACTAATTCAACCTAAACACGATCTTAGATTGTATTGAAAAATCGCATTAAGTTTTGTACAACCTTCCTAACAATGTTCATTTCTTCTCATACACTCGGAAGTGTGAAAACATGTGATGTATGTTTTACAATAAGAAAACTTATTGTTTGTTACCAATTATTAACTTAATAGAATGATTAGGTGCCCTAAAAGTTAATTAACTACACAAAAATTCAATTCATGAAAGTGACCAATCAAACACAAATCAAATTCAAGGATTCTAGTTTAAATAAAAACATAATCACTAGAATAGAATTACAAATCAAACATCAAATCATATGCTTAAAGTCAAGCAATCAACATGTTTTGAACAAGAACTATAAATTAGGGTTTCTTAGCCACATGGATAAGAACAAATCAATAAAAAATAAAGATGGAATTGGAAATGTTTAATGCTTACAAAAGGAAATCAAAAGTGTTTGTAATGATTAGTAGCCTTCAAGAATTTCTAAAAATTCTCCCAAAATCACCAGAGAAAGCTCCAAAAAACCGTCTCTCTGTGAAAAGTGGCGACCTCCCTTGTTTTATTAACTGCTCATGTGCTTGCCATAAGACCATGTGTTTTTAGCATGGTCATTCCTTTTTCCCGTGTGTTTTTGGGATGACCATGTGTTTTTGGAATGGCAAAAGCTTTTTGCTAAAAGTCCAATAAGTCTTCACTGTTGGCTCCATCTTCAATCTAGCTTCACCATGAGTCATGTTGCTCAAATATAAGATGAGAAATGACAAACACGACCCGTGTCGGTGTGACATGAACCGTGTTTCAAACGTAGTCCTTTGCTAGGATGATAATGCAACAATGACTCGGATTATGTCTTCATGTTTTCTTCCATGGCATGATCGATCCATCTTCTCTTCATGCTCCAAAGCTCCATGCTCCAAGCTCCAAGTTCCATGCTCCAAGCTCCATGCTCCATAATGCCTGCAAAATAAATAAAAAATAGTGAAGTACCAGACATTCTTAATGAAATATGCAATTGCCCAAATATTTAACTAAATGCAAGAATTATGAAGTAGAATGATGTGAAATGACAAACATAAACATGCAAAATAGGTACATAAAATGCACTTATCATTGGATCATAAATAATCTCTTTCATATTTTAAACAAATGAAAATGGATAACAATAATTTCTATTTCAATGTTCAAATTTATAAAAACTATCTATATTTCATGGTTTCGTCCTTAACCAAAAGTAGTCTCCAATTAGCCATAAATAATATCTATGCCACAATACAAACAATCTCCATTTCACTATTTCACTGTGAAATGATCAACAAAATAAAAATAAAAATAAAAGGAAATGGAGTACCTGAAGGATGATATCATATATGGTTTGGTGGAGAATAAGATGAGAGGGTGGATTAATGAGAATAGTGGAGCATGAAAAAGCATATCATGAAGCCGAGAGAAGAAGGAGATTTCAGAGTTGATTAGTATTGTGAACTAATATTGAATCATTAGTAAAATTTAACACGATTAAGTCGACAAATAATATTGAGAATTAAATGTTGAATCATTAGTAAAAATTAACACAATTAAGTCGACAAATAATATTGAAAATTATATGTTGAATCGTCACAAATAATAAATGAGATTAGTATTACTTAATTACCATGTTTTGTCTATAAATCAGATTGATCATTCGCTATTAGATATGATGATAAGAAAGGTAAATGAAACCTGTCTCATTGTCAAGAAAATAAAAACACTAGATATAAAAGTAAAACAAACTTGAAGATCATTGCTTCTTGAGTTGTAAACTATAAAAGTAAAACCAAATTGAAGATAGGGGTATTTTATGATACTAAACAATAGCAACAAGTCTAAAAACTTATCGATTTCGTACATCAGGAAGCCCTAGGATCAAACATGTAATACTATAGTAGCATTTTAGAATACCATATGACCTCCACACTTAAATCTTCTACATGTATCTCATACCTCCATTCTCGCAAAGGCAACATGGCTGAATTTCACCCCGAAGACCCCTACTACCCTGTAGTAATAGCCAACGAATGGGTTGAGGGAGAACCAGAGGAAGTGCAAGGGGAGAAACCAGAAGTAGGCCCTGAGGAACACCAAGTAACAGACTACGAGAGAGAGGACTCTGATGAGGGAACAAACGCGAGAGAAGACGCCGGAGAGATCCCTAGCAAGTCTCACCCTTCAAGAGCAATAACGAACCATCAAGCAGCACAGGAGGACCTTACCAACCGACTACGCCCTCTAGAAAAAGATGTGATCACCCTAAGGCGACAACTCATTAAGCTGAGACTAGGACAGCCTTAGCAGAGCAGAGAGCGGAAGAGGCCAGTCGTGAAATGAGCGAAATGGTTGGACACCTTGTACGCTATTTAGGCATATGAGAGTCACTACCCTATTCGCACAAAGTACTAGGTTTACCATGTAATTCTTCACAACTAGTAGTAGTAAATCAAGAGAGGTACGCCCTCCAAGAACTCGTGTAACCTGAGCCAACTTAAGGATCTGATGTCCATGATCTATTACGATAACTTAACATTTGTACAATACCTATTTCTACATACTACCATTAATACATCATAGGGATGTAGGTCGAAAAAACGAGGATCATGCAACAAAACATGTGATTTATATGCGTACATGTATAAGTTCATATCTATAATCATAGATGAGATACGACTAGAAATAACCATTGCTACTCACGAACCTCTTTCTCATCATGCAACAGAATCATGTCTTCCCATGGAAACAACCAGCTAGCCGGCAAAACACCAATTCTGTAAATATACCCCGCAACCTTCCAAGCCGCTGTAACAGCTGCCGTGACAGCCGTCATGACACAACTCAACGCCAACAACCCAAATGGAAATGGAAACGGTGTCGACAATTCCAACTGTAGCAACAACCAAGGAAACCAACGAGGGACAACTTACCAAGACACCCCACACTCCAGAATTAAGGTCATGAAGCGAAAGCTAGGGAACAAGAAAGGAAGCGGTTTGACTCACGGGCTTACCAAAAGGCAACAAGTTGTACTGTTGTAGCATGATAAAAACAATTTCTTGTTTTTGACATTTCTGTCCCTGTTTTTAGAAAAATTATAGAAAAATCATCGTAAGTCGAAATTCGGATCCGTAAACTGTGAGAGTTTGGAAAATGAGTCTACTTTATTCATAATTTTTATTAAGATTTTTAATGACCTCAAACCAGTGTGAAAATGTTCATATTCAAATATTGGTCCGAAATCATTCCTGAAATGATAGGCAGTTTTGTAAAAATCGCCAAAAATTGTAGAAAAATATTATGAACGCGTGAGAGTAGTCATTTTAAAGGTATAAACCTGGAAGTTTTGCATGTAAAACAGTTTTGAAAAATATTACCATCAAGATGGTCAAAACAGTGCGTAATTAGACCAAAACGTTTCTGTTAAAAGCTGATTTTTGAGTTTAGGTTATACATGTTTGAACACAACACTTATTTTTGATATTTTGAGTGTATAATCCCAGATCTACAAGTTTAAATGTAATATATATGACAACACATACTTTTCTCATGGTTTTTATGAAGATCTAAGGGATAAACTTCATGTTCAAGTAAAGATCTAAAAGTTAAACATATAACACAATGGTACATGCAAATATCCAAGGGTTAAACGAGAGTTGACTTGTATCCTCCCCCCGAAAACATGAAAAATACGAAATATATGGATGTATGAAGCTCACCTTGGGGTTTTCAAGATGTAGATGAAGAAGGTGAAGAATTTTTGAATCCTAGCATGAGCTTGGAAGGGATCTCAAAATGGTGGTTGATCTAAGCTCCATATTCACGAAAATGGAGTTGTAAGAGGAAAGATCTTTGTAAAAAAACTTGAAATAAAACAATGGATTTTATCATGGACTTACCAAGTTAGGATCTTTGGTGAAGAGTTATTGAACACACACACATACATACACGATTTGTAGGTAAAGAAGGAGGAAAATTCTTTGAGTTTTAGAGAGAGAATGAGAGAGTTCTTGTGTTGTTTGAAGTGAAGAATGGGGTGAAATGGGGAGGGTTGGGCCGAGATATGGAGAGGAGGGGAAAAGAGATTAATGGGTAATACTTAGTGGCTAATACCCTTTGCCTAGATACATTTTGGATAAATTGCATAGTTATTTGTTGGTTAATACGTGTTTATCCACGATTGCTTGGAAATGGTTGAAGTGTCCCATCATAAAGTTAATTGTTTTTGTCTTATCCTCAATTAAAATACGTAAAATCTTCAAAACATTGAAGCATGGCCATGAACTCATGGGTTTACGCCCCATGTGTGGTTACCTATAGTTTTACGCCCTTGCCTTTGTTTCCTTAAGGAGTTTACGGCCAAACCATGGCCCATTAAGATGTTTACGGTCAAGCATGCCTCTTTAAAGGTGTTCACGGCCAAAGTTGGTCCTCTAAGGGGTGTTCACGGTCTTGGATGAATCCTAGGAAGGTGTTTATGGTCTTAATTAAGAGAAATCTCAAATATGTTGTCCTTATAGTTCAAGTGTTCAAGGTTGTGATACAATTACAAGTTCTTGTGCCAACATCATTTGATCCTTGTTTGATCCAAATATTTCAGGTTGTCACATTCGAATCAAGAGTAGACCTCATTCACGAAGGCACACTATCAGAGTGGTATAAGGAAACGACCTATAAAAGGATAGTTAAATGTGTATCCTTTTCACCCACCGCTTCTTTGTATGTTGGATGGTCACTAACCGAAATGTAATGTAAAAGTATTAGAACCTTCTATAAAATCTCACTCTAGCTACTTTAGGAAAAATGTGAAATTGTATGCTAATCAATGAAAATGCACATCGTATCTTTATGAGTCGTTAGTAGAGTGTGTGTGGTTAACCGAAACACTAATTCGGAAGTATAAAGATGAAATGATGGCACCGCTCGAGTTTATGGTTGTTGATGGAGTGTGTGTAGTTAACTGACACGTCAATGGAAGACCATAAATGATAATAAGGTTGTTGTGCGGGTTTGTATGGTTACTCACATCTTGTTTGTGATCCTCGACATCCCAGCCCCAAATCGAAAAGCATAATCTAAGATTAAACATGCCATTGAAGAGTTCGATGAATCTCGAAATGTAACACCCGATTCAAGGTAATTTTCATTTTGACCCTTGGTGTATAAATATTTTACAGATTTTGTCCTTAGGGGCAGTTTTGCCAATTCTGGAAATCTTGGAGTATGCGGGGCGTACGTACCCAGGGGACAAACCTTAAACTTTAGCGTTTGGACCATATTTGAACAACATTATGTCCCATAATCCTCTCATTTATTAGCCTCCATTGCCCTTTGAGTCCCATTTCGAAACCTTAGCCCCTCTTGAGGAGATTTGACCCTATTGTGTGTGTTTTTAGTGTGTGTTGGTGAGATTTGAGGAAGAAGATCTTGGAAGGAGGGTCCTTGATCAAAGAAGAACTTGTAGATCCAGATTTCACACATCATTTCTAGCTTCATTGAGGTATAAAGCATGGAACTTGGTCCTTGTATTCTTCGATCTAGTCTTTATGAAGTTTTGGTCCCTTTTTGGTCCTATGATGAGATCTAGTGGGATTCTTCCACTCCAGAAGTTAGGATTTGCTTCTCTTGATGTTTCTGAGGTCCCTAGTCCGTAAAGTTAGCATTTTGATGGTTGTGGATCAACTATGCATGTGTTTAGGTCCATTTGGTGAAAGTAGAATGCTAAATGTAGGGTTTGGGTTCCTTTGAGCCATACAAAGTGTCACACCCCAAAACCGGAATGACGGAAACGTTATGGGGTGGAGGATGTCATGTTTAATATCACAAGTCATGCATCATAGTAAGAAAAGTAATAAAAAACCATTTAATTAGAAAGAAAGTGTTTACAAAATATGTGATTCACATAATATAGAATACATAGAAAATAACAAAAAGACATGAAGCTATACTGCTCCATCTTCTGAATCCCAGTGCACGTACCTGTCTACTGGTCTCCTGAGAATACAAGTTATTTTGAAAGCGTAGATCAACATTTAAGCTAGTGAGTTCATAAGATTTTAGTGATGTAAGTAAGTAGTAAGAAAGTTGTAGTAAGTGATAGTAAGTTCTGTTTAGAAAAGTTTGCCTGTTCCTCCAGGAAATCCTATATTTCCTGCTTTGATGAAAGATAAGTAAAAATGACTCTATAGTCCTTTCTATGAGTACAAAATGGATACCAGTTATATAAAACTCAGAGTAAACAAATAATCGGTTGTGTGTATCTGCCCTAAGCCCACAACCAAACAAGGAACAGGAAATGAAGCGGAAGACACACATCCCATTGTTTGTTAGATCATCGTTGTATATAACCCTCGCGTATTCACTTGGTACTCACGGAGTTAACTGTAATAGTTCCTTTATATTTGATGAAAAGATTCTCTAAGAAAACCCTTATTTCTTTTAGTAAAAATGGTAACCACAGTGGTTCCTTCTATAATCACTTAGTTTATACTAGTTATATACAATCTAATATCGAAGAGATAGTTAATTGTGTGAATCTGCCCTAAGCCCACATCCAAACAAGGAACAGGAAATGAGGTGGAAAGCACACATTCAACTACTTATCGGGTATTAATTATATATAACCCTGATGTATAAACTAAGGTATTATAGAATTGACCACCTAAGGTCCTTTAAGTTATACTGGTTTAATAAAATGGATTAAACCCTTTACTGGTTAAGTTTCTAATTTTGTATACCAAAAGTTCTTTATTTGAAAAGTATGTTTTGTACTAGAAAACGGTGCATTGAATTAGTGTCCTAAGACCTGACCCATACATGGTACCCCTTATGATTACCTGGTGTATACGGAATATATACATAGCTAAGGTCGGATAGATAGTAGGTTGGGTGAATCTGCTCTAAGCCCACAACCAAACAAGGAACAGGAAATGGAGCGGAAAGCACACATCCTACTACCTGTCAGATCCGATTAATATATATCCCTAAATGCATGCATTAAGGAATCATAAGGTTAGCATTATAGGTCCCTTTCTACTGAATGTACTAGACCCGATTGTTCTGTTTGTCGTTTGTAAAATGTAAGTTTTCCCTAGTTTATAACTATCTTGACTCGAAAATAGTTTGCATTAACTTTCAAGTGGAACTGTCACAAAATGAAAGTAATGGGAAAAATATAAGTACATAGTTGTCTTTTGAATTGACAACCTGTAGTACTAATTACCTTAAAACATGTTTGTTTTATTAAGGTCATAGTGTGATGGATAGTACCCATACTATACGCTCTCCCTGCAAGAGATTCTGGGGACCAAACGCGACTTCTGCAAACAAATTGCTAGGCCGTGTAAATTCACATTAAAGTTTTATGATCATGTATACCCAATTTTACTATCACCATTTGTTTAGAACAATGAGTTAGTGATTCATTGGTACAATTAGATCTTGTGGTTCTTATGCTATAGCATCTTAGTATGTTCGTTCTATTATAGTATCTTAGTATGTTCTCATTGTATAGTATATAGTATGTCTCTCTGATGTATTGTATCTACCTCCATGTTTCTCTTTATAGTATGATCTTTATGTTATCGTGTATTAACTGAACCTCTAAACTATACCCCTTATAGTTTACTAGTATTTACTTGAACTGTTACTGAAAAGACTCATTTTTCTACTAAGTTATTAATACAAGATCGGACACAAATATTTCAAACCGTTTTTCAGAAAATATCGGATTTTCTGGTGTTTACAAAGTAATACAAAACATTTTACTCAAACATGCTTATGAACTCACCAACATTATATATGTTGACATTTTCAAATTAACTTGTATTCTCAGGAAATCGTTGAGCAGGTTGGTCAGCAAGAATATCTGGACTTTTGTTGTAATTTGTCATCATCATACTTTGGATATTTTGGCATGTATTTTGATATACAATACTTGATGTAAACAATGACAGTTGTAATATTGTATGTGTGATGATGATGATGTTTTGTTTCATTTATATTCACTGTGTGATAATACTACAAGAATGAAGTCACCCAAGCCCCCAGACGTTTCTGGCGTCTGGTTCGGGGAGGGGTGACAGTTTTAGTATATATAAATAGGAATGCATCTTCTCCTCCAATCTTCACTCAAAAAACTTAGCATCTTTAAAACTCCCTTCTCTCTATAATCTTTCTATCTCTCTCTCCGCTATACCCACACAACAACAACACCACCATAACTCCACCATTCCACCACCAAGGAACCACCCTTACACCTCCCTCCCTTAACTAAAACTAACTCCCAAACACCATTTCAGTCCTTTCCCATTCACCACCCTCCTTCCTTCATCGAGTCATGTACAAAACAGAAGAGAAGGATGAAGACAGCAGCCACCAGAAACCATAATACCACCACCCACCACTTCACTGCCACCATTGTCTAACCCCACCCCCACCCAAAAAAAAATTTGGTCAGCTACCTTAGAAGACTTCTCCACCATCCCCTCACCTCCCCCAGTCGATTTCCCACTGGAGAAGGGCAGAAAACGGCAGCAGGAGGTTGGTGGAACCTCCCACTGTCACCACCAAACACCCACTGCCACCCATTCTTTTTTCACCGGAAAACCACCTCCACCACCTTCCTTTACAACTGTGTGCTGCTTAGTGATCTTCTTCACCCTCCCTCTATCTTCACACTCGCCGGAGAACCAAGAAAAACCCGGCAGCAGGAGGCTGCCAGACTTCCTTCATCATCATTACGCCACCACTGCCAGCTGCTCCCCACCGCCTTCTGCCACCCCCTGCTATGGTAAGCCTCCTCCAAACACCCGCTTTAATCTTTGGAATGGCTTTCGTCGATCGGAATAATCAAACCCAATTTTTTTTCTTTTCGTATACGTGCATGCCATCGACGGAACACATGAGGTTAGTACCTCCTGTTTGAATTCAAGTCACTGTACAAACTCTATTACAATATAAATATGATCAGCCCCTTAACTACTGAATTGTACGGCTTTGGTCCTTTTCCCTCAAAATTATTTTCAAAACTAGTCCAAAACCAATTAAACTTCAATTAAAATGTTCAAAACCCACCCTATTTTAAAAAAACTCTTTCACATAAATCCTAAATTAAAATACAAAATCTCATCAATTTATTTATATATATATATTTTTATAATATTGATTTATTTTAGACTAAATAAACCATAGATTAATTAAACTTTTAGAAATTATTAAATATATTTTTTATTTAATAAAAATTTTGGAAAATATTAAATTATTTTGAATTAGATAAAATTTATTTAAATAAATGATTATTTAAATAAATTATGGATTAACAAAACTTTGGAAATTATAAAATGAATACTTTACTTAGCAAAAATGTCAATTACCCTCCGCATATTAATTTATGTTATTATTTCCTTAGGAAACTAAATTATCTCGGAATATCGCGTTCACGGCAATACATCCCGGTTTTCTCACATCCATTCTCGAAAACAAATCGTCAATCGCACTTTGAGGTGAGGGTTACGACCCCTCTTTTGTATTTACTTATTTTGAGGGAGAATACATGTACTGAGTATTATAAATTATACAAAAATATTATTACACTACTTTTTAACTGTTTATGGTACAAGGAATCTGGTTTGAAGGGCCGCTTGAGTTGTTGGATTTTAGAACAATGTAATTGCTAAAACGGTCATGTCCTCCGACGTTTCATGTCTAGCCCTCGTCTGTACATAGTAGTTGAAAAATATTGTTTAAACACTTATATAATATAAGTAAACAATATCATTTTAAACTTCAATATCCTAATATGTTATGTTGTTAGAATAATACAACTATTAAAATAAAATATATATTCTTACTATGGAGTTTATACAATGAATGTACTTAGTTAAGTGCCTTATACTATACATGCTTGACTTCTATACAAATTCATTATGCCTAATAGCTTACACTGAGAGCTTTTTCAACTACCTTAGTTAAGGGATTTTTAGTGAGACTTTATTCATTAGCTAAGTTAACCACTTAGCATATCCACACTACTATAACACTTAATCTTCAGAGCGAGATACATGTGTATAGATCTATACGAAGTTTACATCCCCACATGCGGTTGCTAGCTACAACCTCGATCGATCAATCGAAGCAGGTGATAGGTGTCTACAATCGATACTGCAACATCCAATGAAGCGTTGTAGGGGGTACATTCAGTCACATAGCTCGGTTATAGGACTCACTATAAACATTAACTAAAAACTCTCATTTTCTACAAACAATGGACTTGTTTGCTTTCAAACTGTTTTTAATTATGGTTATACTTACAAAGGCAATATTTTTTAAACTTTTTAAAAGTATTTTACTGCGGTTAGCAGAAAACCTGTAACTCTCACTAACCTTGTGTTGACTTTCAAACTACATGTATTCTTAGGGAATCAGTGATTTCAGACGTACTCAGACATTAGAAAACATGGATTGCAGGCACTTTAATTTTCTAGTTTTTGTATTATCATGTCTAACGTTTATGGAACTTCAAGTACTATTATTATCTATATGAACCCTGTATTCAAACTTAAATATGGAATACAAATGTTGTTTTGTTTATTGTTGTACTTGTGCTATATATTCAATTTATCTATGATCCATGAACTTAGTCGCACAGCCTGGCATGTTCCTCCGCCTTGGCGGGGGTGTGACAAAGAAGATAAAGATGCTCTGATCTGATAGAGGGGGGAAATATATTAGTATCGAGTTCAACGACTATCTTAAGGAATGTGGAATTGTTTCAAAATTGTCGCCTCCTATGACACCACGACTTAATGGTGTAACTGAGAGATGAAATCGAACCTTGCTTGAGATGGTTCATTCCATGATGAGTTGGGCTTCACTTCCTATATCATTTTCGGGGTATGCCATAGAGACAACCACCCATATCTTCAATCTTGTTCCTAACAAGAAGGTTGCTAAAACACCTCATGAGATGTAGACAGGGAAACCTCCCTTGCTCGCACATATCGACGATCGGGGTTGTGAGGTTTTCGTTAGACGCAAAACCCAAGATAATCTAGAACCTAGAGACGAAAGGTGTATTTTCATTGGTTACCCACAAAAGTCTTTTGGATACTTGTTCTACAGACCTAGTGAAAACATGGTCTTTATAGCTCGAAGAGGAGTCATTCGTGTGTGTTTGTGTGTGTGTGTGTGTGTGAGAGAGAGAGAGAGAGTAAGATATATATATATATATATATATATATATATATATATATATATATATATATATATATATATAGAGAGAGAGAGAGAGAGAGCTCATATCCAAAGAGGACAGTGGAAATACACTTGATCTTGAAGAGCTTCAAGAATCATCCAATGAAGGAACCATTGATGACACTAGATCTCAACTTGAGACTGAAACTGTTGAGCATATTGAATTCATTGTGTCTTCGTCGATCCGGTAGAGTTAGAATACCACCTTTGTTTTATGTTTTCCATATAATGATAGTTGGGGACAATTTTATCAGTGATAGTACATTGGTAAATTTGGACGAGCCAACTAACTACAAGGAAGCAAAGACAGGCCCTGAGGCTACAAAATGGAAAGAGGCAATGGATTACAAGAATCAATCGATGTACGATAACCAAGTATGGACCTTGATTGATCATACACATGGTCGAAAGACAGTATGGTGTATATGGATCTTCAAGAAGAAGAACGAAATAAATGGTAATGTACAGACCTTCAAAGCAAGATTGGTTACAAACGGCTTTACTCAAACCCAAAGGGTTGATTATGACTAGACATTTTCACCAGTTGCCAAGATCAAGTCGATTAGGTTAGTGTTTTCCATAATTGCTTATCATGACTATGAAGTATGAAAAATGGATGTTAAAACCTCTTTCCTTAATGGGAAGTTGACTGAAGATGTCTACATGGCTCAACCAAAAGGTTTTCAAAATACCTAAATTCCCTAATAAGGTGTTCAAGCTTGAGAAGTCCATCTATGGACTTAAAAAGCATCTCGTTGCTGGAAACTGTGCTTCCATGAATAGGTCAAGGAGTTTGGATTTTCTAGAAGTGAGGATGAGTCATGCGTATATGTCAAAGCTAGTAGGAGTGTAGTAACCTTTCTAGTGTTGTATGTTAATGCGATACTTCTTATAGGAAACAATGTTCCAAATTTGCAAGAGGTGAAGTCTTGGATTAGGAAATGTTTCGCTATGAAGGATCTAGGATCGGCTACGTACATACTTGGAATAAGGATTTACAGAGACATGCAAATATGTTTGCTTGGCCTTAGCCAAAGTACTTACTTTGATAAAATATTGAAGCGGTTCAATATGGAGAATTCCAAGTAGTGGTATTTACACATGCATCATACTGTAAAAAATGAGCAAGACTCAATTCCCCGATGATGATAAGGAAATAGATACAATGATTCAAGTCCCATATGATCCGGCTATAGTATCGATCATGTATGATGTGACGTGTACTTGACCTGATGTGGATTATGCTTTGAGCATGGTTAGAAAATATTAGGGAGACCTTGGCATGGCTCATTGGACTATAGTGAAAAACATACTTAAGTATTTGTGAAAGACAAAAGATATGATTCTTGTATTTGGTGGGAAAGATGAACTTAAAGCGACTAGTTATAGTGACATTGGTTTTCAAACAGATCGCGATAACAGTTATTCGCAATCTTGTTGGGTATTTCTTTTGAATGGTGGAGCGGTTACTTGGAAGAGTTCCAAGCAATAGACAGTGGTTGATTCTACTTATGAGTCAGAGTACATCGCAACAAATAATGCAGCAAAGGAATCAGCATGGTTAAAGAATTTTAGTGGAGATCTTGCAGTTGTTCATCAACCCAATAACCATTGGATATTTTTTGTGACAACGAAGGTGTGGTTGCTTTGTCCAAATAACCAAAGGATCATGGTAGATCAAGGCACATCGAAAAAAAACCATTATATCCGACATAAAGTTGAAAAGGGAAAACTCATGGTTAATCATGTATCATCAGAGGATGTTCCTGGTGATCCTCTCACAAAGGGTTTAAGAAAGATCAAGCACTTCGAGCATGCTAGGATCATTGGACTAAGAGATGATGTTAGATTCTATATTTTAGTAGTTAGTTGATAGTTTTGAAACAATGCAACAATAATAAATTGTAATTGAATGGTGATAAATTAATGGAGATTTATTTATACTCAAAGTTGTTGATCCCATTAGTCAATTAATTTATTCTTGTGTTTCACTTTGCATGTTTTACTTCCTGAATATTAAACGATTTGAAATGCCATAGTAAGTCATACTTCTGGAGAGCTGGTAATGATTTAAGATTGTCATGGAATATGTGTAGATTGTCCATGGTGATTGGACATTGCATAGGGATTGTTGCAATATTCATGAGTACTTAGAAAATGGGAATTTTGAGTATTGGTTAAATCTACGCTTAGAGATTACTTCATGGATTCTATCACGAGTAATTCTAAGACGATAATATATTATATTCTTAAAATGGATATATATATATATATATATATATATATATATATATAGTTTGTGAATCTGTTGTGCATTGGTTTACATTAACGCATCCTTAAACTAGATGTCATAAAGTATATTTACATGTATGATATGATGAGTAAAAGGTATGATTATATAGTCAAAGTTTATTCATTCATTTTTCATTTTTAGTTTAAAGCGATATCTTTGGGCCCCTCGGTAATTTGATGTTGACATTATAGTGTTACGCCTAGTCGGGACTAAATTGATGTGTTTAATTCGTAGTCGGATGACGTCATCACAAATTGGGGAATCAAGAAACAAAATATTGGACCATGAGATTGATTCTAATCCATGTCTCATGTCCGTATGATATCTTGAAGAATGAAGGGATAGTTGATCACTTATCTTAGGGATGACGTCTGATTTAATCAGAGTTTGGCAGTGGCTTTGGAATGCACTCTTTACTAGTTATTCAAGGATTTATACTTGCAATTATCGTTGGCGACTTATCCAAGTGGAAGACTGTTGGATTAAGGTGTCTACGGTCTTAACCAAATTGGTATATTGAGTGAATAGGTTGCCCTCATAACAAGGAAATAGCTTGGATTGATATTAAGAGAGAGAGAGAGAGAGATAAATGACTTATTAATATATTATATGATTAATATATTAATTAGAAATAGTAAATAATTAATTAAGAAGTGATGAGTTGAAAAACTCTTAGATCGATTAGATCTTCAACAGGTTAAACAATAAAAGCAAACAAACACAATCAACACGATATATAATCAAGTAATGCTTAATGATTCAAATGTAGCCACGCCTCAGCAGAGCTCGATTAAGAACTTCCACTGTAGAGGCGAGCTAGGGTTTACAGTACTATATTCAGAATGATAATTAAAGCGCTACCAATAAAGGATGCATGCATGCACCTTAAATACTAAACCCTAATAAAACAAACACGGTTGGACAGGCCCAAACCGGATAACAAAATTGGGCTAAGGACCGATCCCAAAGACGCAACACTATTATACCCAACAATCTCCCCCTTTGCGTCAAAAGAGGCGAGAGACTACTTCGGTTGAGTAACCTTGACCTGCTTCACAACCTTGAACAGCCGAGGGATGATCGCAAGAAGTGTCTGCCGAAACTGAATGTACCAACGAAGCATATCGGTGAACAACTTCTTGTCAGCTTCACTGTTCTGATTACACCTGTGTATGATCTCCAAAATGTGCTCCAAGCAAGCAGTAGAGAACAGGTGCTTGTCAATAAGAGCGAACAGGCACTTTTGACCTTCGCCCCTAATGAACATCACTGTATGAAACTTAAGATCGATTTTGCCCTTGATCATCGCATTCACACTGCCAGTTCTTCCAATCGGTTTTATCGTAGTTCGCTTGTGAATGGCAGATGCGATTTCTTGATCCATCTTTGCTACTTCGTGAAGTAACAAACAAGCATTCGCTTGACGTGATCAATGATCGGCTGATACTCCTAAGGATTGGACAATAAAATATTGTTGAGGAGTATTCAGTCGTGCGGGTTCAAGTTCGGTAGATCAGCCAGGGAAATAGTATGGACCGAGCTATCTGAGCCTCGGGTTACTTTGAATTTAACATTAACAAATTTCCCAGCCGAAGAGGGCTTCAATACCTTGCCCGTTGTAATCTTCTTTGTGCTCCATGTCAAGTATTGTGGTTGAGCAAACTCCAGATAAAACTCCAATAAATCCCGATCTACCTTCGGGTCTAGAGAGGGAACCACAGCCGTTGAGTCAAAGCAATGGAAGATAAATGCCTTTCGGGTGATTGGCATATCGAATTGAGCATCCTTCGAGTTTTCAAGACCGGACGAGATAACAGGTTCAAGCCAGTGAGTACTCGATTCATCAATGACTTCCCTCCGGAGCGATTCAATGGTCCATTCCGGAAACATGGACTTCTTTTTCTCTAAGAGTTCTTTTTCTTTCAACTCTTTCTCCAAAAGATTCATCTTCTCCCGAATCTCTTGATCAGAAGGCTTGATTTTTCTGATGAGGTTTAGAAGGATTCCCTTTCATGATGTCTTCAATATCATCATCTTCATCTTCATCGTCTTCTCCAATCTTCTTCTTTTTCTTTTCCCTCTTACTGGCCGAAGCTACATTATCCTTCGGTCCAGCAGTAGCTTTTGGTTCTGGAGGGGGTTGAGGTTGAGCCTTGCCAGCCTTGCCTTGAGGAACCTTTTCTCCCCCTTGTTTCGGAAGAACAGTAGTCTCCGGAACACCTTCAATCCGACTTAAGATATCCAAAGCAGGTCGTAGCTTCTCAGCTAAGTGGCGTCGAATGGAGATAGTCAAAATTGAGTCATGGGCGTCCAGGAGATGCAACAAGATTGAATGGGCATCGCCCACTGATCTTCGAATCACCTCTCGTTCAGACTTTAAATCGTCAAGTTCTTTGGTTGCGGTGCGGAGCTTTAAGTTTTGAATTTTGAGCTGGGAAGTTCACTTGTCCAGCTCATCCATTATTTTGTTTTCAATTGCAAGCTCGGCCTCAAGTTGAGTTAAGCGATCATCAACTTTAGTATGAAGCTCCTCGTTAGCAGCTTCAATAGCTTTTCGAGCCACTTCAAGTTGTGTCTTCTCTGCCTCCAGTGAACGCGTGAGATTGTCAACAGAAGCATTGCCTGTCTGAGCGTTTTTATGAGCAGCAGCTTGCAAAGAATCCAAGAAGAGTTGAGCCTCTGAAATTAGTTTCTCGACTTTTGCGGTCGCTTCCTTACAGTTTTTTGTGGAGGCTTCAACAGCAAGCGAAGCCTTCTGACATTGGGAGGTAGAAGCGTCAATAGCCTTTGTAGCATCGGAGATAGAGGTAGCATGTTCTTGTACGACTGAAGAGATCAAAGCTTTGAGGGCTGCTTCTGAATAAGCACCAGCAGAAGACGAAGAAAGTAACTGATCAATCTTATCAGTCACAGCCTTGAGATGTCGCTTGGTGAGAGGAGCGTCTTCATCATCATCGCTTTGGACACGATAAGGACTGAAGTAAGTAGAATCAAACTCCAAGTCCTCACCGCCAAGAACGGTATTGGTTTCTGTGGATTGGGTAGGTGATAGAGGTTTGGTGGTAACAGGGGTTTCGGGTGCTGAAGAACGAGCCCCCGTATCAGATACGTTGGTCCGAACTCCAGTAGTGGTGGTAGTTGTAGCGTCAGTGAAAATAGTTGTAGATATAGGAATGGTAGAGGAAGGTTGTGATGTGATGATAGGGAAAATGGGAGGTAAGAAAATAGGAATGGAAACAGGTGGAGGAGAAGCTTTGGAGCGAACATGTACCTCTGGTGTAGGCGAACGAGGTGGAGTATCACCACGAGCCGAACCGTCATCATCTGAGCTTTCGCTCTCAGATTCACTTGGAATGGTTGATTGATGACCAGGAGGAACGTACTCAGAGTCTGAGTCGCTTGATGATTGAAGAATAAGTTTCCGAGCAGGTTTCTTGGTCTTCTTCTGCTTGGGCTGGGAAGGTGCTGCCTTCTCAGACTTTCGCTTCCTTGGAGTCTGAACCTTTGAGACTTGACCTCCTTTATCCCCCTTTTTCGTGTCTTGCTTCTTGCCCCGTTTAGCAGGTTTGTCTGCTTCCTCAATAGATTTCACTATTTCAGGAGTGAGTTCCCTTGGACCAGAAGAGGGAAGCTTCTTGTACTCCTGAATAAGCTTTCTCGAAGGAGACACACAAGCATACATTGTCTCAGGAATGGAGCCAACGAAGAGAAACTTCGACGGATGAGTGACAATGATGTTGGTGGTATGAAATATAGCAATAGAGGAAAGCAGTGAGTCCGCCATGATAGGAACATGATAACGCTTCATAACCCATTGAGTTATAATCGTCCAGAAACGGGCACATGAAATCTCTGTGTGGCGAGAAGAAGATGACAAACTCTGGACAAGTTGAAGCCACAAGACTAGTCCATAATCAAGATTGACACCATGGTACAACCCATAAATCAGAGTCATGAAAGACTTGCTAGCACCATCAGATCCTGCACTTCGTTCAGAAAGCCCTTTGAAGAGAAGAGTGAAGAGGCCATTCCATTGAGGAGGAATGCATGACTTTTTGAACTTGGTCACAGTAGTTAGGGTTTTAGTGTACCCCATGTTGTAGAACATCGAGAAAAGCTGACCTGTTGAGATGGAATCAGGATTCACCATGGATTCTTCAAAAGAGAGCCCTAGCAACGAGCAAAATCGATTCTTAGAGATTGAAGCTTTCTGGTTGAGAATGTCAAAGAAAATCTTGTTTGCACCTTTGTCGTATGTGGCAGTAGAATAGATTTGAGAGAGACAGGCCATTGGAAAGACTTCCACCGTCGATAGAGCTTTGACGAGTGGGGAATATTTTAGGCATTCCACCACTTGATACATGTAAGTATCGTAGAGAAACGGTGTAAGATCGATCAACAAGTTCTGGTTTGCCTTGATTGCGAGAAGAGTAGAGCGTGCGATGGTTTCTTGAACGGAGGAAGATTCTGCCATTGTTGAAGCTTGTCGAAGAAGAAGATGAACAGTGAAAATTAGATCGCTTTCTTTTGCTTGAGAGAGTTGAAGTGTGGTAAAGAAGAATCCCACAGAAATCAAACCCTTATATACGATTTTGTAGAGAGAGAAAAATCGCAAGCAATGATTCCTTGAATTTGGGAAACGACGCCTAAAAAGGCGTGATTTGACAACTAGCAACCCCGATAAAGCAGTGATGACGCATGATAAGGTAACGATTCAAATTCTCGCGCCTTCCAAACTTATCCACAATTCAAATTCCCAATCGATTAAACTTCCTGCTGAGTCACCGCTTGAATCTTCAATCAAATCTTTATTACCGTAATAACCAAAGACGTTACACTAACACATCTCTTTGTTTTAAAACAACTGCATTACATCGTTAAGAATCGAAGCTATATATTGAGGAATAGCTTATCAATAACCAAACAAGACTTTTGGAAAATGCAAGATTTTCGTGCAAGATAGTGTCAAAGATAAAGAAATAAATCAAACTATTTGTGGGAATTAGTGATGTCATTTAAGACACAAAGCAGTGGATCCCGGGCACGAATCTCTTCCTTCAAAGTCAAGAGAGACTTCAAAGTGCTTGTTTGGATTCCCGTTGAATTACGATCAAGTACTTGTTGAGAAGCATTGAAAGGCATCTTTTATATATAAGGCTATTAAGGGTGGCTTTCGCTTCAATTTTGGTTTTCAATAGTTATATAAGACCACAAGTGTCGCGCCTCTAATGGTTCACAAACAAACTCAAGCAACCAATGAATACTATATATATAGAGAGAGAGAGAGAGAGTAATAGAAGAGAAATTTCGGACCTTAGGCTCTTAGAGGAGTCATAAACGAAATTCAACCCTAAGGAGGGTTTATATAGGTGTTAGGAAGGTATTGGATAAGGCAGGTATCTCTAAGATAACCCTAATCCCTTAACTTCCTCCCTAAGGCATCCAAGGCACCCTTAGAGCCCAAGGAAACCCTAGAGATCATCTAGAATTCATTCCCCCTACTATAGGGAGGTTCTAGAATTGCCCAATGCTCAGCTATTGAACATTGTCACCTTTAGTCCTCCTACTTTTAATTAATTCCTTTAACCCCAAAATTAATTCCAGATTAATTTCTGATTAAATATTAATTAAACAATATGATTTCTAATTAATATAATATTTCAATAATACATTAATAATTCATTTATTTTGATTTCTAATTAATTTATTAACCAAGTAATAAATTAATAAATCATTCTTCTCTCTCTAAAAGTTATCCTATTCAATTGTCATGTTTGAAGGCAACCCAAAAGGACTGTGCTACAATCAATTCAAGTTTATACCAATTATAGTTATGGGCTTAGACACCTAATCCAACAGTCTCCCACTTGAATAAGTCTAATAACTATAACTGCCAGTATAACTACCAAATTGTTCAGCAACTTGTAGCTACCAAAAGCCGATGTCGAACTCTGACCCAGCCAGTGACGTGTCCTTAGATAAGTGATCAAATATTCCTCTATTCTACAACATATCGTATGGACATGAGACATGGACTATAATCAATCTCTCTGTCCAATATTTTTCCCGATTTCTGATTTATGACGATTGATATCAGACTACTAGTTAAACACATCAATTCAGTCCAGACTTGAAGAAACATCCCAAAAATAAAGTCTAAAAATTCCGTTTTTAATTATTAAGAAAACCATAGTCATCAAAAATCATATGAAAATCATAAATAGTGTATCTCAAAATATCTTAACATCTGTCAAAATATATCATAGTATAAACATCACAGGCTAAACAAATAGTGTGTACACTGCAATCATCCCGAGCTCTTCCCCTTGCTAGTGGAAGTACCTGAAACCAAAACTGAAAACTGTAAACAGGAAACTTAGTGACTCTCCCCAAACTACCACATACCATACACATAATCACATAATATCATACATTGGGCCTTTCCTACTACATCGGGCCCCGCCCAGTGTGACATCCCCAATTTCACGGTCAGAAAAGACCGATTTTGTTTATGCTTTATAAAAATCAAAGTACCCTTTTTAATAAAAATGTTGCGGAAATTGTTCCCAGAAAAACATGATAAATACGTTATCAAGGCATTTCCGAAGAAATGTATTTTATTCGTTTTCAAACATTGGGATGTCATCGTCAATACAGAAACATAAGCATAAACAGAACTTACATTCATTTTCACTAGTGATTTATATCTCCTTAATCTCTCAGTGTAATGTAACTTCATATCGACACCTGTGATTCAAAGAAACTAAGTGGGTCAGGTTGGGAAACCTGGTGAGTACATAGGGTTTTCAACCCACAATAATATAATTATTATGTTTAAACATCAAACAATCAACCCAATTACCCATCCCCATTATCTTCCTTACTCTTAAGGATCTACCCTAAGAATCAACTATTCCTC
Organism: Lactuca virosa; assembly: GCF_052849685.1. NCBI lineage: Eukaryota > Viridiplantae > Streptophyta > Magnoliopsida > Asterales > Asteraceae > Lactuca > Lactuca virosa. The sequence continues at coordinate 20,611,020 of NC_136433.1, forward strand.
GTTCATTCATTCCTAAGGAATCGGCACGAAGTCCATCGTCACCGGGGGTTTAGGCACTAAGTCTGCATAGTCGTCAGGGTTTATACAACATGCACTAAGTCCGCATAGTCGCCAGGGTTTAGGCACTAAGTTTGCATAGTCGCCAGGGTTAATACAACAGGCACTAAGTCTGCATAGTCGCCAGGGTTTTGGCACCAAGTCTGCATGATCGCCAAGGTTTAGGCACCAAGTCTGCATGATCGCCGGGGTTTTGAGTACACCGGGTGAACACATCGTTCACAACACCTACAGGTTGCGAGCCTGCTAGTGTTCCACTGGACTGTCTAGAATAGTCCGTGATTGTCATCCATACTCTGCTAGATGACGGGGACATCATTTGGGAAAAAGGCTTCTCACATCGTCCACCTCTCACCCTTACCTCATGGTCTATATCACCTCTCAACTCATCATCCAACTCATATTTCATCTACCCATGTTTTACCCAACATATTATGTAGATATAAATACATATACAGTTTAAATCATATAAAACTTGTATAAAATCGTTCCTCCAGCATAGATAGCAAGTATACAGATAATATGCACACATAACACGTAATTTATATATAAAACTTCATATCTATGTGTAAGATGAAAGTAACTATGCACTCACCTGATAAGGTGGTCACTCGATACTCGGACAGCGCTTCGTTAATCTTAAAACAATTTCCCTCGGACAAAACCTAGTATCATTACCACTAGAGTTTAGTCTAACATTAACCGCGATTAATTAATAGCCTAACTATTATTACTATTATATAAGCGTTAAACAACACTCTTATATAACTCATAATAATAACCCAAATAATTATTTTAAGGTCCTAATAATGTTACTATAATTATTTAAAAGCTATATGAAATATAGTATAGGCGTAGCTCACTTACAGCGGGTTTTTATTAAAAGTCGGGCTTCGCTCGAGCAGTGTTTCCGAGCCGAAAGCTTTTCTTCTCGGAGCCGCCGGGCGCTCTGTGGCTTCCTTATCGTGCTAGGGAGGTTCCCTAGACTTGGGAGGGGTTTAGGGAGGCTAGAGAGAAGTTAGAGAGAGAAAGAAAGGCTAATGGTGTGAAGAAAATATGAAGAGTTCACCATTTATTTATAGGGATTTTATAGTAAAGTAGCCCCTAAGTTTCGTCTGTATCTTCCGCGTACGAGCTCCGTTTTCTACGTTCTTTATATCCTCACGTTGGTATTTTTGAGTACTACAGCTTTCATTTAGACCCCGTCGGCTAATTCTCCTTCTATCTCAGATTTAAAAAAACTGTAACGTATTTATCGCGCACGAAGAGTAGCGACTAAGCTTCGTCCATATCTTTCGCATACGAGCTCCGTTTCCGACGTTATTTATATCCACGCGTTGGTATTTACGAGTACTACAGCTTTCATTTAGACCCCGTTGGCTAATTCTCATTCTATCTCGGATTTACAAAACTGTATCGAATTCGCCACGCTCGAAAAGTAGAGACTAAGCTTCGTCCATAACTTTCGCATACGAGCTTCGTTTTTGACGTTATTTATATCCACACGTAGGTAAAAATAAAATCTACAACTTTCCTTTTTACTCCGTTGGCTAATTCTCGGCCAATCTTAAATTTAACAGTAGGAGGTGATTACACTGTCAAATGTCCGCGTAAAATTCATAACTTTTACATACGGACTCCGTTTTCGTCTGTCTTTTTGTCGTTGAGTTCCTATTAATGAGATCTTCAATTCTCATTTAGGTCGCGTTGGCCAAAAACCGCTCGATATAAAATTCGAATTCTGGGTTGTGCACTGCTATGCCAAATCTTAAAAAAATTATAACTTCCTCATACGAAGTCAGATTTGGGCGTTCTTTTTATGCACGCTCTCGGTTTAACATATACTACGACTTTTGTTTAGATCACTAAGGCCAAAAAGTCTTCTATCATAAATTCACTATTTACGACGCGCTGTGTCGTGCCGGTTTTGCCGTAAAACTTCGACGAGCCATAACTTCTTCGTTATAACTCGGATTTCGGCGTTCTATGTACCGAATCCTTGTAACATATGCTACAACTTTTATTAAGACTATTACTTCTAATTGATCTTCCATCAAAAACTCATTTTTGATGCTCATTGTCTCTAAATTGACTAGCCCAGATCTGCGGGGGTTACAATTATCTCCCCCTTATGATGATTACGTCCCGGAATCATCAACGAAACAGGGTTGTATAATGACTCCATACGTTATCTCTTCATCCTAGGTAATAGTCGTAACTTCTATGTTCCTTCTAACTCTTGGACTTCTTTAAATGCAGGTGGTGCCTTATCTTGCACCCGTTCTCTATCTCTTGTTAGATTTTAAATCATGACCTTCATGTCACAATCTCGATCTTTATCAGAGACTCCTTCTTCTTCTTAACAAACTTAAGATAAGTTATTTGATTTCTACAATGGGCCGATGTGTCATATTCTAATGACCTCTCATCGTGTGCTTAGACTCAGATCTCTTAGAGTCAAATTCCAGAACAGACTATACCTTCCTTCATGTTCTAATGTAGCACTTCTAGCTACAAGCTTCTTTAACAACGAGCGCGATACTTCTATTGATCGCTTCGATTATCTTTCACTTCAATCTTCTAGCTTAAGTCAGATGTTACATCGAACTTGGTTCTCTAAACCACGTAACATACTTATCGTAGTCGGACTTAATTTGTTATGACCACTAAGGTCGGAATAACAATCATCTTCTTAGTCATTACCGAAACGATGGTAACGACAGACATTAACAAAACAGAACCAGTTACTAATGCCTTGGTAACCTTGTGACTTTCCCTGATCCAAGTGTGAGTCATGTGCTTCCGGTAGTATAGGCCTCTACTACCATCCACACCTACTCATACTTGTCCCAAGTATTGTCTCGCAGTCCCCAAGTTCTTATTTCTTAAAAGCACAAAAAAAAATTAACACATATGAATGTGTCCAAATAACCACAAATATTTCCCTAGACTCTACTAGGATTTCTTCCATGTGTATCTTCAATAATCAATTATGCTTCAACTCGGTGGTGAAAATGCCAGAAGGTAGGATAACTTCAGGAATTATGCCAATCGTTTCATCATCCCGCCAATCGAAGGTGTACTTCGGACGTACCGTACTCCTCTAAACGTATTGTTATTTTTCCTGACGTACTCTAAGGGGAAGATACCACTCTTACGATATCTTCTGATAGGTGTCATTCACTATCATAAGCCTTTTTGTTTCCTCCGTTTACTCAATTCACTACGAGTCTTCACCATGATGTTCTACACACCAAAGCAGTCGTTTGGTGTATCGAGACGAGAATATAGATAGATGAGGTTTTAGACGCGTATTCCTCCTTATTACTTCGAAAAATTACATGCCAGTTCTAATATCGTAATTAAACGTTTAGAAATCTGAACACACAAAGTTTCCAGATCCGGTCGGCAACAGACCATAAATCCGATCAAACGATAGCATCATAAAGCATCACAAATCATTAAGCACATAAAATATATTTAGGCATCTTCCCTAAATGAGCTAGTGCTCATGTCTATTCATGTGCACTTCCTAAAATATATTAGACACACTCCTCACGATCATCGCTTAGCATTCTAAGTTTAAGTCTAGAAATAAATCCTTATTCCTAGTTCGCTTAAACTAATGCTCTGATACCAACTGTGACAACCCCAATTTCACGGCCAGAAAAGACCGATTTTGTTTATGCTTTATAAAAATCAGAGTACCCTTCCTTTTTAATAAAAATGTTGCGGAATTTGTTCCCAGAAAAACATGATAAATACATTATCAAGGCATTTCCGAAGAAATTTATTTTATTCGTTTTAAAACATTGGGATGTCATCGTCAATACAGAAACATAAGCATAAACAGAACTTACATTCATTTTCACTAGTGATTTATATCTCCTTAATCTCTCAGTGTAATGTAACTTCATATCGACACCTGTGATTCAAATAAACTGAGTGGGTCAGGTTGGGAAACCTGGTGAGTACATATGGTTTTCAACCTACAATAATATAATTATTATGTTTAAACATCAAACAATCAACCCAATTACCCATCCCCATTATCTTCCTTACTCTTAAGGATCTACCCTAAGAATCAATTATTCCTCGTTCATTAATTCCTAAGGATCATCCTAAGGAATCAGCACGAAGTCCATCGTCACCGGGGGTTTAGGCACTAAGTCTGCATAGTCGCCAGGGCTAATACAACAGGCACTAAGTCCGCATAGTCGCCAGGGTTTTGGCACCAAGTCTGCATGATCGCCAAGGTTTAGGCACCAAGTATGCATGATCGCCAGGGTTTCGAGTAGGTTTTTCCGTAAAAGTCTTCTATCGTAAATTCACTATTTACGTCGCGCCGTGTCGTGTAGGTTTTGTCGTAAAACTTCGACGGACCATAACTTCTTCGTTATAACTCGGATTTCGGCGTTCTTTATATGTACGGAATCCTTGTAACATATGCTACAACTTTTATTAAGACTATTCCTTCTAAATAATCTTCCATCAAAAACTCATTTTTGATGCTCATTGTCTCTAAATTGACTAGCCCGGATCTGCGGGCGTTACAATTATCTCCCCCTTAGGATGATTACGTCCCGGAATCATCAACGAAACAGGGCTGTATAATGACTCCATACGTTATCTCTTCATCCTAGGTAATAGTCGTAAATTCTATGTTCCTTCTAACTCTGGGACTTCTTTAACTGCAGGCGGTGCTTGATCTTGCACCCGTTCTCTATCTCTTGTTAGATTTTAAATCATGACCTTCATGTCACAATCTCGATCTTTATCAGAGACTCCTTCTTCTTCTTAACAAACTTAAGATAAGTTATTTGATTTCTACAATGGACCGATGTGTCATATTCTAATGACCTCACATCGTGTGCTTAGACTCAGATCTCTTAGAGTCAAATTCCAGAACAGACTATACCTTCCTTCATGTTCTAATGTAGCACTTCTAGCTACAAGCTTCTTTAATAAAGAGTGCGATACTTCTATTGATCGGTTCGATTATCTTTCACTTCAATCTTCTGGCTTAAGTCAGATGTTACATCGAACTTGGTTCTCTAAACCACGTAACATACTTATTGTAGTCGGACTCAATTTGTTACTCTAACCATACCTGAAATTCTAAAACACTAATACTAATACTGCCAAAACACGGAAACTGCCCGAAACAACATGCTGCCACAAGGCTGCTTTCCAAGATCTACCGAGACTTCCGTGGTCTCAATTCGTTCACCAGTCATTTGAAATACCGGGTTCCGGCCCAGTTGCGGAGCCAAAAGACTCCCACGCAGTCACTCCACACAACTTCCGATCGAAATCCTTGTCTGTCAATAGTTGCCACTAGTTATCTTGCCACTGTGGCTCTAACGACCTTCTGACCCAACCGATCGGGTCCATTCGTCGAAACTTGACGTCACCAAATCCAAGGTTAAAAGTGATTGCTACATAACCAATGGTAGCCTTATATCACAACAACCTTAAACGGTCCATCGCGTCCTTGATCCCATGACTGCAGTGATGTTCCTACGGTAGTATCACTGGCTCAACCAGGACTAATTCATCTGGGGAAATCCATAGACCAATCCGTGGATTTGCCACGCCCTCACTGCTGCACCCGAATTGGTGGGTACTATTCTTCCTTCTGCGATCTAACAACACGCTCATGCTATCTACCAACCTAGTGAATGCTACATCTACACCTGCAATCTCACAACACTCTAGCACTATCTGCCAAACTTGTGAATGCTATGGCTACACCCGTGGACTTACAGCTCTCTAACACTATATGCCAACCTTGTGAATGCTACGGCTACATCCGCAGACTTACAACACTCTAACATTATCTGTCAACCTTGTGAATGATACGGCTACACCCGCAGACTTACAACACTTTCTCAACGTTGTGAATGTTGCGGCTACACCCGCAGACTTACAGCATTCTAACAATATCTGGCTTCTAGTGAATCCTACGACTATCTCGTAGTCTTACAGCACTTTCCACACTATCTGGCTGCTGATTACTAATCCGAACACATCCAACGTCGGGCATACACATGACCTAACATCCCAAACTGAACTCATGTCCTGACTGGAATCCCCAACCTGATTCCCTAAGGCCTGCTATCAAACATTCCGAGAAGGCGATCTCATTATTGGCATGTTTTTTGAACTTCCAAATTACACTATCCTCAATCCATATAACAGCTTGGGTTGTCTTCCTTCCTGACAAGGATGCGAAACTTATCCCAGTTTCAAAACTGCTCCTGCTTCTGGATCCCTAGACAATTCTCCCCCACTTAGATTTGACTAAGTCTTCACAATACATGAAAATTGAAGAATTCCCAATCCTCACTTTCCAACGATCGATCCGATGACAACCAGCTCCTTCCAACTAGTGCTCCATTACTAGCCAATCCAAAGGATCACACAACTTCTAAGAACCAGACGAACACTTCCCGAAACCCAGCAAAACCAATAACTCTAGATGCTTGAATGATAACACACTCGACTCTTGAAGACCAAAAGACAGATGCTCCAACTAATACCTCATCATTGAACCACTTCCCTTGGTGCTTCCATCAGCCAATCAATAACGGCTACTAAGACCATCAAATCCTGACGATGTTGGATAACCATCCTACGGAACCCTGACCATAGACCTTCCACATAACACCTTTGATCCGATCTCGACCATAATCCAGATGACACTGCAGACTCCCAACCCGCAATTACGCAAATGACCTTTAGCTACCCACTAATAATTCTCGGTATGAAATTGGCATATGACATCTCCTGAAAATATAATTCAAAGACAAATAGGCAATAACCCAGAGATACAATTACCCAAACCCTTGGAACGAAAGACTCCATTGTGTAGTTTCCTGCATGTGCTGCATTGAATCTGGCCCTACTAACCTCTCAAAAGTTGATCCAGAATCTTGGGTCTCTTCCCGAGACCCTCCAATTTATGCACTGATCTGGTTCCCTCTTCACAATGTGCTCCAAGTCAGTATCCCGTTCTCGGTCTCTAGAAATTATATCATTCCGGGTCTCGCACCCCGAGATACTCATGATCTCCCTGATATCATTCTGCAGTGTATCCTGATACCTTACCTTTCTTCATTCCTCATCCGTTGCATACCGCGGTACCTAATAAGCTCTCTCCCAAGGCTTGGCAGTAATCTCTGCCATAGTCTTAGTAGTCTGGAGGAGATCCAGAAATTCCCGCGCCAATTGTTATGCCTCAATCGTCTGGGCAAACTCTGTCCGGAATCTGACCGAAAAGTCATCCCATGACATAGCATCAACCGCTTCATCACTCAACTCATTACCAACCTCTTCCCATCAATCATGTGACCTGTCTTTCAGGAGGCAGGAAGCAAGTCGGACCTTGTCCCCTTCGGAACTACGGCTGGTACAAAAACATTGGCGACATCTGCCGATCATCTGCTGCTAGCAATGGGGTCCCTAGCCCCATGATAATCTGGAGCTTCACAAGCTCTGAACTCCCGAAACATCAACGTACGCGTTCCTATCATGGCCACTATCTTAGTCCAAAATGCACTCAGCCTCTCATCAAGAATCTCCAAATGCCCTCCTTGACCATACCGAAGATTACATGAGTCTGGTAAGTGATATTGTGCGTACTCTCAGATGGAATGAACTCCCTCATCTGATCATCGAGCTGCCCGGCTCCAGAGTCCGATCATGATCCCTTGTCGGCATCAGATCTGACATCTGGTCTACCACGTAGCGTCACCATACTCAAGTATACAATAACAATATCAGAATACTCATCATAAATCAAGGGATCACATACACTAAAAGTTCCCTGGTTTTATCTCATCCTTCCTTGATTCGAGTACGGATCCTCTACTTTCAGTAGTACGAGCCCATACTACCTTCCACATTTATCCGTACTTTCCTCAAGAACTTGCCCAAGGGTAATCACCATCCCACTCTCTTCCATCAGCTGCATAAGAAGTCCCTGCTATCTCCCCCTAACTAGCTCGCAAATACCATTACATATCGCTAAGACTGGATAATTTTTTGAATGAGAGATCCTACCCTGCAACGGTTGGACTCAAACAAGAGCTGTGAAATAAAGCTATACCTAACCTTCTGAAATTATTTAGTCCTTGCAATACGTAAGTTAACATATTCGTTTACTAGTTAGTAAAAGATAACTAGGACTCTAAAAAGCACAAAGCAAGCAGCATTCGAGCATTGAGTAAACATAATCAAACATATCTCATTCAAGCCATCCCTGACTAATCTGTACTAGCATGCAGTTCATAAAGATGAGATACATATAACAGGCATACAAGGCATCCTTCCGAGATCCTTAGCCCTAATCTAGCATGCATATCTCATAAAGCTGATACACATATAACTGACACATAAGGCATCCTTCCTGCATCCTTAGTCCTAAACTAGCATGCAGTTCTCATAAACATATCATAACATAAACTTGTATGGGTAATTTGGGAGTACTTACTTGAGCTCGGCTGATTGCATGCACCACCCCTTTTCTCTTTTTCAAAGTTCTTTTCTCTTTTCAAAATTCTTTTCTTTTTCTTAAAGTTCTTTTTTATAAAAATGATTTTCTTTTGAAAATTTTCATACCAAGTCCTCAGTTTGAGTTCAGACAAACCCGAGACTGTGCCCGAATCCCTCAAACCAAGGCTCTGATACCAACTTGAAACATCCCAAAAATACAGTCCAAAAATTTCATTTTTAATTATTAAGAAAACCATAGTCATCAAACATCATATTAAAATAATAAATAGTGTATCTCAAAATATCATAACATCTGTCAAAATATATCAGAGTATAAACATCCCAGAACTAAATTGATGTGTTCAGTTATGTTCTATGTCAGACGAATCAGAAATCGGGAAACAAACTGCTGGACAATAAGTATGACATTGTTCCATGTATTTGTCCAGCTGATATCTTGAGAATAGAGGATTATATGATCCCTTATCTAAAGGATGCGTCACTGACTGGGTCATAGTTGACAGCGGATTTCGAAAGCTTACGATTGCTAAGTCGGATCCTGAAGTCACATTGGCAGCTATAGTTATTAGACTTATCCAAGTGGGAGACTGTTGGATTTGGTGTCTAAGCCCGTAACTATAACTGGGATGTACTTGACCTAATAGTAGCATGGTCCTTTTGGGTTACCTTCACCAGTGCAATTTGATAGGATGGATTTTTGAGAATAAGGTTATTTATGATTTATTAATATATTACAAGTATAATATATTAATATGATTATTTAATTAGTATTGTCCAAGAATTAATTTGGAATTAATTTTGTGGTCAAAAGGGACTAATTAAATATATGGGGGTTGATTATGCAAATCAATCATTCTTATAATGTGGGCTAAACCATTAAGATAATCCACAGATAGTCCATGGAGGTTAAACCGATGGAGCATAAGAATGTGAAAAGTCATGGAGCATTAGGGTTACAAAGTGTAACCCCATCATTTGCCACAACTATAAATTGAACCCTCATGAGCCAAAATCGGCTACACCCTCTTTTGAGATAAGTAACTTATTCTCTTAAAGCCTCCTCTTGCATATTGGTGTTTGTGAACCATTAGAGGCATCACACTTGAGGTGCTCAAGCTTTCAAAGGTCAAGAACTCTACCCTACTCAAGAGGTAAGCATCTAAACTAAGGTTTTATGTTATATAGCTTCAATTGTATGCTAGCTAGGGACAATGCTTTGGAAAATGAAAATGCATGTATAATTAGAGAAAACATTGATCCAAAGCATTTAGGGTTGCATGTGCACTTAGGAAGTGTTATAGTGCTCAAAACCCAACAGAAGCTTACTATCTTCAGAAGATAGAGGAGCTCAGGAAGAAGAATGCATCGAATGCGAAGCCAATGTTGATCGTGCAAGAGGGAAGTGATGATGATGGAAGAGTCGAAGTGTGGTCTACAGACTCAGAGGATGATGAGGTTAGGAAACACACACATGGTGGGTGTTTTGTTGTGAATTTAGAAATGCATGGTTATGAAGGCATGTAACACCAGTCAAATTTAGGTCAAAAATAAATTGATCAATAATCGTAATTGGGATGAATAAAGTGGTAGAGATTGTAACAAGGTTTCCAAAAATATAAAGAACACTGAAATCCGAGTTATAACGAAGAAGTTATGACCAATCGAAGATCCGCGACAAAACCGGCAAAACACTGTTCAGTGTAAAAAGTGAATTCTCAATAAAAGGCTCTTTAGCTTTAACAATCTCAATGAAAGTTGTAGAATATGTTAAACCGAGAACTTTCTTAAAAGAACGTCAAAATCTGACTTCGTATGAGGAAGTTATAATTTTTCTAAGTTTCGGTTTAGCAGTAGACAGCTAAAAATTCGAAATAAAAATTGATCGATATTTAGCCGACACAACCTAAACGAGAATCGAAGGTCTCGTCAAAAGTAGTACAACGGTAAAAAGACAGACAAAAACGGACTTCGAATAAGGAAGTTATGAATTTTTAACGGATTTCCTGTCTCGATCTGTTAAAAATAATAATATTAAAAATAAAGTCAAAATTAGCGGACGAAACTCCCTTAGCTCTTCCCATACCCTTTGATCGTGCCATATGAGTCGTTTCCATATTTCACACACCCACCATCCTTAAGGGACCGAAAACTCCCTTAGCTCTTCCCTTTTTCCTATCATGTGTCGAGAGCAGCCACTGTCAATATATCATTCTTCGTCAAACTGCTCGTCACTGATAACCTGCAAAATTAAGCAGATTTAGGAACCCAAAGTCTCTTGGGCCCTGGTGAGTCTTTTACAGAGTAGGGAATTACAACCGAAAGATCAACCAAATATGTTCTTTTTATTAATGTGGTTTCATCTTTTCGTTTGATGGTGTAAACTTTGATTTTATTTTTATTTTTCTTCAATTGGGGTGTGTTCTTGTTAGTTGGTTTTTCAGTTGAGTTTTTCTTCGGAGTCCTAGGTTTAGCTGTCTTATTGGTATTTTGGACTTCGGAATCTGAGACGAGCTTCCCCTTTCCTTTGATATCCTTCACATAGTTGGACTTTGGTTGAGAGTGAGGAGGATGGGATTTAGGACCGAAACTTGACGTTTGGTTCTGAGCACCTATGTTGGGACCGAAACAGGACTTTCGGTTCTTGGCGTAGTAAGAGTTGGGACCGATACTTGACTTTAGGTTCTTGTGACTACTAGTATTGGGACCGAAACTGGAAGTTCGGTTTACCTGACTGCATGACTGGCAGTGATTACAAGAAGGAGACTTGGCATGTGCTTTCTTCTTGAGATTAGAAGCTTTTTCAGAGCGAACATAAGAGGGGTTTTGGGATTGCCAAAACTGTTTTCTCTCATTGAGGTTCTTCATGTATCTTTTGTTCCTCTGGCGTTTCTGTTCAGTAAGTTGCTCTTGATTCAAGTGAATGTTAGCCTTAGGTTTCGTTTTCTTCTCATGAGCTTCGGTTGTTGTTGATACACTGGAATCTTCCAGTGGTTCGTTTGATATTTCTTTTGTACCACTTGTACTGGGTTTATCAAAGCTTGAGGGCTTGTTGAGGGGTTCAGGAATGTATCGTCCCTTAACTCTCCATGAGGTTTGCTCTGAAGGACCAACTGTTTCGTCTGCATTGTCGATAGGAACGGACCAGAAGTAGTTATCGCAACCTTCATCATTATCTTTGTCAACCATGGACGTCAACTCCGCCGTTTGTTTCTTAGTTACTCCAATAACTGCATACACTTGGTTTGGTGTAGTTTGCACCTTCTGATAAACAACGGCCTTTTCTTTGAGTTTCTTGGATTTTTCCTTTAACACCCGAGCATACTCAACCGAATTTTCAGATATGAGTGGTTTTGCTGCATCGGTTTCGCTTTTAAGAAATTCTGAACAATCGACTTCGTCTTCTACGGAGATTTCGCTCATCTCACTGTCCTCATCATATTCAAAAGTGGTTTCTAAATTTATTTTATTTTCTGAACTTAATTTGGTGTTGGATGAGTCAAACTTCTGTATAGTCTCGGTCTTGATTTTTAATTTATCATTTTCGTCCAGCAAATTCTTAAGCATGCATTTATGTTCTTTGGAGTCAATGAAAGATTCAATTTTGTCCAGTCCATATTTGTAGGTTACTGAAATCTCATCTGAAGACATTATAGATTCACATTCAGCAATGACTTCGTCTTCCTTAAACTCAAGGAAGGGCAAAATCATTTTATGAATCTTTTTACCTATCTCACAATCTAGATGTAACTGGGTGATGTTAGTATATAAGCGTTTAGCAATCAAACAGAAAACATTTCTTTGTTTTAAAAACTTCAAATTGTCTCGTTGCACATAAATAAGTTCATCCCTAGCCCTAACTAGCTTTGACTCCTTCTTCTGTATCCAGATCCTTCTTTCCTCACTCTTGGAAGACTCCCTGCTGAGTTGGTAAGTTAGGTTAGAATTTGCTAAGCGAGTTTGCATAAGACTGCCACTTAAGTTAGAAAATTTGAATTTTAATTCATTTAATTCTTTTTCGTAGTTTTTTACTGGTATTTTAAGTGATTCTAGGATAGATTGTACCTTCTTGATCAACTGATCGCAATCGCTGATCTTTTCACTCACAGGCTTGGCAGTGAAACATTTGTCTTCCTTCGCTTCCTCATGCTTACTTTCGGTTGTTACCATTAAGCATCTCCCAGCCGACTCAACAACTCCTTCTCTTACCACATAAGCTCTTCCATGCGAGGGTCTGCGTACCTCTTCATCTTTAGAGTCTGTAGACCAGACTTCTACTCCACCAAACTCATCATCAATAACATGTTCCTGCACAATTTAAGCATTCGTAGAAACGTTAGTTGTTTTCTTCTTCTTTATCTCCTCCAGCTTTCTCATGTAGTAAGCTTCGTCATCTTCACCATCCTTCTTCTCAACCATCTTCCTCAGCATGCAATCCTTGTCAAAGTGGTTCTTGCCATGACAGTAGTTGCAATCGTACCCAGAGTCTCCCACAAGCTTACTCTCCTTCTTTTCGTCGTCCTTTTAAGAGGTGTTCCTGGTTTCTTCTTTCACTTTTTCTGAACTGTAGCTTCCCTGCCAGTTTCGGTTCTTATTGACTGGGAACTTTTTGCGAGCAAACTTCTTTGGGTTTGTAACCATCATTGCATATTCTTCACTCGACAGATCGCACTCTGACATATCAGATTCCTCCTCTTCGTCTTCTACATTCTCGCTCTTAGAAACAAGGGCCAGTGAACCCACACCCGAAACTACCTTCGCTTCCTTTGTCACCACGCTTTCATGAGATTTGAGTATACCCATCAGTTTCGCCAGTGAATATGATTTAAATTGCTCATGAGCCTTCACGGTTGAGACCACTGCCATGCATTCGGGCCTTAAGCCATTCATGAATGTCACCTTTTGTTCGATCACCTTCCTTTCAATACCATACTTCATCATCTTGCTAAGAAAATGGTTGAACAGATCGAATGTCTGAATAAGTTTCTCTTCAGGTTTTTGTTCGAAAGCACCGAACTCAGAGAGCAATAGGGTTTGGATCGAGTGCTCTAGATCATCATTAGTTGAATGTAGTTCTTTCAACCTATCCCATATTTCTTTAGCTGTTGTGCATGAACTTATCAGACGAAATGTGTCAGATTGCAAAGCGAATCTGATCATCCTCATGGCTTTAACGTTACATAACACCTTGTCTTTTTCATCTTGAGGAATCTTCTCTACGTCCGCCAAGAGTTGATTATACTCTTTTTGAGTCTTGATCGTTCTGTTCGTTCCAGAGTGAACAAACGGACCCAATGTTATTGCTTCCCAGATAAGATAGCCATTGTCTTCGGATCCAACGACGTAGTCTTCAAAGTGATGCGCCCATACTTCATCATCTTGAGTATAGAGAATAGTTACCCTCGTAGTGGATCCTATACTATTGGAGATGTTGATTGGATTGACTTGAGAATCGTCGTGAGACATGATGAAAAACATATTCTTTTAATCTGCTTGAATCAGACTAGTGATGTTGAAACTAGGGTTTTATCGAACACCAGATACACCGTCGACAAAAAGAAGACGACTTCTATATATTCGATAAAAGCGGAAACCCTAATGGATTCTTCAAACAGAAGAGATGCGTATATTACACAGTCTCCTGCTCTAATACCAATTGATGAGATAATTGCGCTATTAGATTGATAGATTCAAAACAGATAAACTCGAATGAAGAAATCAAAGAACACAAGAATGGATCAAAGATGTCGAATGATTAATATCACACACCTCAGAAGAGCTCGACGGAGAACTTCGGCTGTAGAGGTGTGTTTAGGGTTACAATGCAAAGACTATTAATGGGAACGTTAACCTTAAAGCTATACATGCATGCATAATATATAAGCTAACCCTAAAGAATATCCACGGTTGGACAGGCCCAAACCGGGTAAACAAAATGGACTATTAAACGAGCCCAAGGACGCAACACTTAAACCCAACACACAAGAAGAACAAAACAAAAGTATTTGGATGTTGGACATTACAGTTAAACCTGGACAGTTCTGTAATCATATCTGGGATCAATATAGCCTGATCAACTATATTTATTTGAGATATGACCAACATGTGTTTGGGAGTGATTGTAGTGTTGCAACAAGTCTAAAACTTACCTAGGTACCAGAAGAATTCCAGAACCAAACATAAAGGTTAAAATACTATAGGAGTATTTTAGGATGTTATAACAAGAAAACTGAAAACTTATCAACTTCTTATATCTAGAAGTCTAAACTTATAATTAAAATACCAAGGAAGTATTTTAGATACCATAAATAACTTTGGGGAAATGTTAAAAAGATATTTTCTGGTAAGTCTATAATTATTAAGTGGATACTTTAAGGTTATATATAGTTGAGATTTTATAGACTTAGAATATGTGATTTTCACTCTACTTCCTTTTCCTTGTTTGGATGTGGTTTTAGAGTAGGATTACTTATTCGAAGGTCTATTTGATCTGGATTATATATAATCGGTACACACCATGTGATTATAGAAGGACCAGAAAGGATCACCTTCGTAAAAATTTAAATTTTCTCATAGATTCTTTAGACATTCCCATTCTCGTATAAACCCCTTAGATAGATGTAGTCACTCCAGCAATCAATAGAAGAGTCAAGGAGGATCCAACAGAATTTCATTAGGAGAATTCTAAGAAAGAAACAGATGAGAAGTAGAGAAACTATGAAAATCATTTAGTACCCTTACCCTAATAAGGACACCAATGAGAGATTCGCATGAACTTCCGAGATTCAAAATATTCATTACGAAGTAATGGGGATCGGTGTCAGAATCAGAAGTAAGACAACTTAGGAATTCAATATACCTACGGAGGAGAAGGACCCCCTATAGATATCAGGAGAGAACAAATCATTACCACCCAGAATAGAACAGAGAACAAAGGAAAACCACGCGTGATTCATGTGAAGTGTTTGAGCGCCTTTTCATCTAAGTAATAACTAGTAAATCGATTCAACCTAGTGAGTTAGTATTTACATTACTCACATTAGGTTTTGAGCTTATCTTCTTTTCCTGTCACGACTAATAACAATAAATCGGATCACGAAATCTCAATTGATAATGATTACTTCTCAAATTCATAAGTCTATTTTATGTAGACTTTATTATGAATTGTTTTCAAATCATTTCGAAAGTTGGAAAATGATATCCACCAATCGAAGGTAACTTAGTTCGGATGATACTCAGTTCATAACCATTCTAGAAAATTATTTCTGCTCCTTACCAGGACTGCATCATAGGGATGCAGGTCGAATCATTGAGAACAGTATAACAAAACGAAAGATTTATATGTAGATACAAATGATTAGAATACATCTAGAGCCAACGATAGTCTCTCACGAGCTCATTTTCTTATCATGTAACAGAATCATGCCTCCGAAGAAATGTAACCAACACACCAGCAAAACACCAATCCTTCAAATAGATGCGGCTACGTTTCAAGCTGCAGTCACAGCAGCTGTAGCAGGTGTCATGGCACACCTTAATGCTAACAACGCAAATGTTAGTAGTAATGCTATCGGCAACCCCGATCGTGGTGATGACCAAGTACAGCAATGAGTACCTATTTGTAAGGACACTTCGAACCTTAAGCCTAATATCCTGAAACGAAAGTTCGAGAACAAGAAAGGGAGTTGTTCAACTCAAGAGCCTAACAGAGGGCAACGAACTGGGGCAGTCAATACCCCCATCAGTCCTGTTATTCTAGCACCGACCACGCCGTACTTAGGAAACCTCCCACACTGCAGCAAGTGCAACTACCATCATCATGGAGTTTGTCGAGAGCTGCATTGCAATAGATGCAACATGAAGGGGCATATCG
Organism: Lactuca virosa; assembly: GCF_052849685.1. Taxonomy (NCBI): domain Eukaryota; kingdom Viridiplantae; phylum Streptophyta; class Magnoliopsida; order Asterales; family Asteraceae; genus Lactuca; species Lactuca virosa. Next base: position 20,627,464 of record NC_136433.1, read on the forward strand.
CCCGCATCTGTAGAACTCCGGTCGAGTTCATCACTTCAACTACCAATGTTGGAACCATCCAAATATGTCACCTTAGTGGTAAAATAGGACATTACAAGAGGGACTGTCCAACAGAGAAGAACGACGGGGCAGCAGGAGGAGTTTGACCCCAATGCATGGGAAGGCATCAAAGAACCCTGCTATATTTTTGGTACGCTTCCAAACCCCAATAATTATCTATAATTATGATTACTCTCCCATTCAAATTAAATCACAGCATTCATATAAAATTTGAAACCCTAACAGGTAAGCTATGATGGCTTAGTGTATACATAAGGGTCATTTATAATTAAGATTTGTAGACTTAGAGTGAGTAATCCCGCCTTATTTCCTGTTCCTTGTTTGGTTGTGGATTTAGGGCAGGGTTGCTCAGTCAAAGGTCTTACCAATCTGAATTATACATGACTTGTATACACCAAGCGATTATAGAGAGACCTAGTAAGGATCATTTCATGAAAGTTCATAATTTCAAATTATCAGAACCCTCGTATTGGTAGTACCCGCCAATTTCAAATCAAAAAGGGGATTCGTAACCAGAAGCGTTGAAAACTTAGGTACATAGGATAGTTCATTATCCTAGTGATCATTTCCCCCAGAACGACTTAATATCTATTTCATTGAGAAAATTCCGACATCCTCATTCGACATGGTTTGGCCTGGTCCTTACCATGTGAAAATTCTTATACTGTGCAAAAGGATTTTTTTTTCCTTAATCAGCCGTAAGATGAAATTCTTCCAATCCATAACGCAAATCCTTAGGTCATATCTCATTTCAAAACTTCAGAAGTACCCATGTGAAGGGTACCACGCCCTTCTAGCCTACTCAGTAGACAGAAAACTTCAAACAAAAAGCACCGAAGTAGTCTTAGAAGTCAGTAACCACCGAAGTACCCCAATAGATCTCATAGGAAAATCATTGTACCGTAGGTCAAGTTCAAGAATAGAAACTAAGAACTCATTAGGTTAATCTATCGCTGCTAAGTATATATGTGAGAGTGGTATATAATTTAGACTTAACAAGATTTAGGATGTGTGATTCCGCCCTATTTCCTGTTCCTTGTCTGGTTGTGGAGTTGTGTTGGATAAGGTGTCTAAGTCCATAACTTATTTGGTATATACTTGACCCGACCCGGCATGGTCCATTTGGGTTGCACTTCACCCAAACTATTTATGGATAATTTTATGAGAATTGTATACTTACGATTTATTAATATATTTAGTGATTAGAAAGAAGACTAATTAAATCATGGGCTATTATATTTATATGGTGTGGGCTAACACTCATTTGGGAATGGGCTAAGCTTATATGGAAGTCCATGGATGATCCATGGAGCTTTTACCCATGGATCCTTGGAAGAGGAAAAGACATGGGTTATTAGGGTTTCACCCTAACCATGAACACTATATAAACAAGCTTATGTTGCATGAAAAAGACACTAATGTGTGTGTAAGTGTGGTGGCCAAAATCAAGAGTTAGTATACTCTCTCATACATTTTTTCCAAGTTTGTGGTGATTTGTGATTTCCATTTGAGGCATTCACATTATTGGTGCTTGGCTCTCAAACTCCAAGGAATCAACAATCAACAAAAGGTATGTAATTCATCTAGTTCTTTTATGGTTAAAAGTACCCCATGCCATGCTAGATAGGTTATAAACCTTGGAAAATAATATTTTGCATGTATCTTAGACAAACATAGATCCAAGGTTTAATAGGGTTGCATGTACACTTAGGAAGTGTTAGAATGCTCAAAACCCAACAAGTTGGGGCAGAGCCACCCAACCGAACGTTTTTTCAATCAAAATTATATATGACTCGTATACACGAGGTGATGATAGATGAGCCAAGTATGAGTCTTATCGAGGCAAAAGCCGCAGACTTACTACAACAACCTGAGATACCTAAGTGGAAGTGGTAGCGGATTACAATGGACTTTATAATCAAGTTACCAAGGCAACAGGTGGACTTGATGCCATTTTGGGTGATCGTCAACAGATTAGACAAGTCCGCGCACTTCCTACAATTTTGAAGAAACAGGCAAATAGAGAAGATAACTAGAACGTGTGTTAGAGAGATTAGTCAGAGTGCACTGTGTTCCAATATCTGTTATCTCCGTTGAGATAATAGAATCATCTCCCAGTTCTGGCAGTCACTTCAGAAATCTCTGGGAACTAGAGTAGTCATGAGCATAGGTGATCGACTTTGGTAAAGTTTAGGATGCCCATTTACCAATTAGTTGAGTCATTTACCATGCTAGCATTTAAAGTTGCTCCATTCGAAACCTTTTGTGGTCACAAGTGCAGATCCTATCTGCACTGGACTAAAGTTGGTGACACGCAACTAGCTAGAGGTCAAATTTCCACACAACACCTTCGCTGGACCAGAATTATTCCAAGAGACTACCAAAAAGAGAATACGAATCAGGAAGCGACATAAAGCTTCCAGAGTTAATCAGAGAAGCTACAATTTCGATAAAAGAAAACCCTTGGAATTCCAGGTTGATGACCTTGTCAAATGAAAGTCTCACCCTGGAAGGGAAAGATATGCTTAAGAAAGCATGGAATACTAAATCCAAAGTACATAGGACCATTCGATATTCTTACCAGAATCGGTCTTGTAGCTTATAAACTTAAAACTACCACAAAAACTTAATAACATTCATCCCACCTTTCCAATATCTAATCTAAAGAGGTGTCTATCCGATGAAACACTTGTTATTTCACTCGATGAAATCAAGTTAAATAAAAGTCTACACTTTGTAGAAGAACCAATAGAAACCATGGATAGGGAAATCAAAAGAACCAAGCAAAGTCTTATCCCGTTAGTGAAGGTTCGTTGGATTGCAAACCGAGGACCTGAATTCACTTGGGAAAGGGAAGTTTAGATGAAACGAAAATATCCACATCTTTTCCCTAGTCCATGAGTATCACTTTAGACTTAATTTCGGGACGAAATTCCCTCTAACGGGGGATAATGTAACACAAGTCAAATTTAGGTAAAAAATAAATTGATCAATAATCGTAATTGGGATGAACAAAGTGGTAGAGATTGTAACAAGGTTTCCAAAAATATAAAGAACACTGAAATCCGAGTTATAACAAAGAAGTTATGACCAATCGAAGAACCGCGACAAAACCGGCAAAACACTGTTCAGTGTAAAAAGTGAATTCTCAATAAAAGGCGTTTTAGCCTTAACAATCTAGATGAAAGTTTTAGAATATGTTAAACCGAGAACTTTCTTAAAAAGAACGTCAAAATCTGACTTCGTATGAGGAAGTTATGATTTTTCTAAGTTTCGGTTTAGCAGTAGACAGCTAAAAATTCGAAATAAAAATCGATCGATATTTAGCCGACACAACCTAAACAAGAATCGAAGGTCTCGTCAAAATTAGTACAACGGTAAAAAGACAGACAAAAACGGACTTCGAATAAGGAAGTTATGAATTTTTAACGGATTTCCTGTCCCGGTCTGTTAAAAATAATAATATTAAAAAATAAATTTAAAATTAGCCGACGAATTCTAAACGAAAGTCGTAGAGTATAATTTTCCCTACGCGTGCATATAAATAACGTCGAAAATGGAGCTCGTATCCGAAAGTTATGAATTTCGCAAGTTTCGGGCACAAAAATCGAAAAATCTTGAAAACCGGGAAATTTCGCATGGTCACCATTCGGCCACGTCACCTCGCCTACGAGGCTGCTTTGTGTCCGCCACGTGTTCGCTTCTGATTCGACTGAAGGCGCGGCCCAACCCGGTTCCGACGCGCATCCGAGTTTGCCGCTTGTTTCGCTTCTCCTTCTGACGCGTGTCTCGCCAGCTGTCCGAGGCGAAGCCTCCCCCTCGCATGCGAAGCTGCCACCTGCCTTCTCCCTCGCCACCTGTCCGAACACGTGTCGCACCCTCCTTGCTTCGGATCCGAGGCTGCGGACTACATACAGGGTGCGAGACTCTCCGGTTCCTTCACCATTTTTACCCCAAATTTCAACCTTTTTCACATTTTTCACCCCCGTAAACTTCCTTATAAACCCCCGAAGCCCCGATATCATATCTAAAACCTGAAGCAAGCCCCAAAGCCCCGGAATTCTCGAGAAGCTAACCTCTTTCCAGTTGAAGTGCTGCCCGCGTAAAGCCCGGTTTTTAATCAAAAACTTGCGGTTTCTTCGAGAAAGACCATTTATAGAAACGAAACGTTGCCCAAATCACCACTTATCAAGTGAGTTCATACCCTATAATCTACCCTTTTAATGGTTTTAAATTCTTTTTAGGGGGGTAATACAAGTTGAACACAATCTAAATTGTGTTAATAATTGTATGTGATAATAATCACACAAAGGGTTTCCTTATGCTTTTAAGGATTACCAAATACTTCCAAAATGACTTAAAGCCATGTTAAATCTTTAAAGTCATGTAAACTCTTTTAATACTGTTAAATTATTTGAAAAAGGTTTTATAAACTATTTCAAATTATAATTATCAATATCATATTCATATATGTATAAGTATATAAATAAAACTTAAAGGGCTTAGGACTAAAGAGTTGCCTTATCTCCTTTTCCTTATTTGGATGTGGATTTGAGGTGAGGTTAATTGTCCGAAGGTCGTTTCCTTCTTAATTATATGTGTTATACATATGGGAATATAAAAGGTTACTTCAGTCGGTATCATTACCTTTATATCATGCTGAGCAAAATGGTACGTTCAGGAGAGATCATGCTAATCACATAGAACATATAAATTATGATAAGTATAATTTATGATTCAAAACTAAATATATTAAAGAAGTAATAATACATCATACCAGGTTTGCATTAACAGGGGTACAAATACAACGTACCAGGGTTAGCAATCACAGGGTAATAATACATCATACCGGGTTTGCATTAACAGGGGTACAAATACAATGTACCAGGGTTAGCAATCACGGGGTAATAATACATCATAATCTCGTTGAAACAATAAATTTGTGAGACACTTCATGGTGTACTTATCTAAGTACGACCTTAAGTCCTGACTTATTAACCAGAATCTCCTGGAGGGAGAGCGTGAATTTGTGTATAGATCTATACGGGACTGACAATCCCGCACCTTAGCTGTTCGCTACAGTTTGGCCGGCAGGCCTGGGGTGACAAATGTCATATCGTTTCCGACGCTTGAAGAACGTCGCATCAGGCATATCAGTCATATTAGTATGGTTAATAGAACTCACATGGATAAAACAACGATTAAATTACTTAGTAATATACTTCTTTTAAAACAGTAAGAAAAGATAATTACATCCTATCTATTTTACTGACCAAATATACCTTTTGTTAGTTTTACTTATAGTAAAAACTACGTATCATGAAATCAAGTATGACAAATATACTTGTACTTTTGGTTTTGGAACGTTTAAAAACCATAAATAAGTATTACGGAAAATATAATATTTTCCAGGATTAATATCAATCTTTTACTGTAGAACGGATATAACTAAGAATACGATTTATGGGATTAAACTACTTTTACAAATGGAACAGTTTTATGGGGATTTAAAACTACTATTCAGAAACGGTTTTATGGGGATTTAAAACTACTTATCAGATGGAACTTAGTCATTCACTCTCTTTAAACTAGTATAACATAAAGGACCTTTAGTGGCTAATTCTATAATTCCTTAGTTTATACATCAGAGTTATATATAAGTAATATCCGATTGACAGTGAAATGTGTGACTTCTGCCTTACTTCTTGTTCCTTGTTTGGTTGTGGGCTTAGGGCAGATACACCCATTTAACTATCCATTCGATATTAGGTTATATATAACTAGTATCAACTAAGTAATTGCCGAGGGAACTATTGAGGTTATCATTTTATCACATCAGGAAATATAGGATTTTCTGGAGGAACCAGCGAACTTTTCCAAAGAACTTAGAGTATACTTTATAGAACTAAAAATACTTATGAACTCACCAGCTTAAATGCTGATCTACTCTTTCAAAATAACTTGTATTCTCATGAATCCAGTAGACATGTACACTCCCGAAGCTTTTGAGAAGACTACCTATTACCGTACTACGACTCTTGTCTTTTACTGTATCTACTTTGATGTTTGAATATGTAATGTTTAAACACTTATGTAAAACTTATACTTATTAATGCAATGGTTGCTTGTACTTTGATTACTGTATTGCATGTGTTGTTACACTTACATGAAGTCCTCCGCCCCCGAACGTTTCCGCCGTTCTGGTTTGGCGGTGTGACAAGGCATGTGCTTAATGGTTGAGAATGGAGTCTCCGAATCAAGAGGGTATGCTACTAACGGTGGTCAAACTTCTAAAAGCTGCTTTGCTGCAAAGACAGTTTCAGAGCAGGTGAAAAAGTGTGAGAAGGTGGTCGATAAGGTATATTCCATACTTAAATCTCTTAACATTCTTGTGTCTCATTATGACTCTGAACTAGACGATTTAAAAATACGCTATTTCTAAATTTAGTGATAGTTTAAGAAAAACCCGTCTTAGTAATTCTAATATGACTGATCAATTTAACAGGGTAACGTTTAAGAGTGAAGAGAGAAGATTAAAAATAGAGAAGTTGGAAGTAGATCTTACTAGATCAATAGATGACATTATTTATCTTAAGATAGATAGTCTTGCGCTTTTAAAACAGAGAAACATTTTTGTTTGATTGTTAAACGCTTATATTTCAATATTACTCAATTGCATTTGGATTGTGAAATAGGGAAAGGTTTCCATAAAATGATTTTACCCTTTCTTGAATTGAAAGAGGATGAAATTGATGTTTATTGTTATAAATGTGAATCGATTGTTTCTTCAGATGACGTTTCTGGTTCATACAGGGTTGGACTTGAGAAAATCAAGGAATACATAAAGTCTAAAGACCATAAAAACATGATGAAAGAAATGTAAAATGAAAATGATAAAGAACAAATCAAATTTAGTACTATGCAAAAATATGACTCATTATACAATAAATTGAATTCAGAACGTACTTTTGATTCGGAAAATATTTCTGAATTTGATGAAAGCGATATGAGTGAAATTTCTGTAGAGGATGAAGTTGATTGCTCTACTTTTGTACAAAATTTTGATGAACCTAAGAAAAATCTGATTTCTGAAAACTCAATCGAATTCGTTCGAATTGTTGAAAATAAAGGTTCAAAAGTTTTGAATGAAAAGGCAACTGTTTTTACGAAAGTCTAAACTATACCGAATCAAGTCTTTGTAACGAAAGGACTGAACAAAAATGATACACCTAAACTCATGTCCCTCGTTGCTGATGATATTTCAAAAGGATGTGACAAATTCTTTTACTTAGGACCAATCGACAATGCAAATGAAACAAAAGGTCTTTCTGAAATAACCTCGTGCAAAAAAAAGGGAAATACGTTTCGGAACCATTGAATCATGTTGACCTTTGTTACGATATGGCAGGACCAAGTGGCACTAAAGGTGTTTCAACTGAAACCTCTTCTGAATAGACCGATACGCCGATCCGAACAGAATAACCAAAAGCTAATATTCACAAATCTACTGCAAAAGTAATTAAAAAGAAAAGGCAGTTGAATGCTAGATATAGGAAATTTTTGAAAGAAAGAAAGCGTTTCTAGAAAAATAAGAATTCAAATCAAAATTCTGTCAATTCAGAACGATCTTCTAATCAAAAAGTTGATTCTTCTCAAATTATGAAACCAAAGTCAACTATTTCTCCAAAAACACCAGTTTCGAAATCAGTTGAAAAGCCAAAATCAATGCGTTCTCTAAAAACACTCTTTTCAAAATCTCCTACCAAATCAAAAGATTTTTAGGGTAAAAGTAAAGTTGTTTCGAACCAGAGATTTCTCTCAAGTAATACGAAGCAAATTTGAAAAAGGAGGAAAAGGAATTTGTGAGAAAGATGGCTACAAAACACAAAGAATTCATTCAACGAAAATCTATTCCTGTTGAAAGTAAATCTTTGTGATAATAAAGTGGAAGTTTTCAAAATAGAAAAAGGGAAGAATCATGTATTGAAAAGAAAATCTTTTTGAGTAGATAAAACTAAGATATTCCTTGTTTAAAAGAAATCCTCATAAGGACCCAAGATGATTTGGGTTCCTAAATCTCTCTAATTTTGGTAGGTGATGTGTGACGAACAGTACGATTCTGAATGGTATATAGACAGCGACTGTTCTCATCACATGACTGGGATAAGAGAAGAATTACGATAGTTTAGATCTTTAAAGGATGGCGGTAGATTCAAGTTTGGAAATAACGCCACTGGAGAGATAAAAGGCTACGGAATGATTACAAATGGCAAATTCTCTATTCGGAAGGTAAGATATGTGCAAGGCCTGCAACATAATCTAATAAGTGTTTCACAATTGGTTGTAGGCACTAGGATAAAGGTTTTATTTGATGAATAAGGTTCGGAGATAATTGAGAATAAAGGTTTTATTTGATGTTAGCACAAGGATTTCCGGGCCCATGGTTTGTTATGTTTAGGATGCTAGTTGTGACAACCCAAAAATTTCTATCCGGTAAAGCCAATCAATCCAATCAAATGTCAGATTTGTTTCTGCTATCTTTTAGCATTTTTAGGGGTATGTTTGAGTGTTCTAAGCCTAGTACATTCAAGGATTGGGTGTTAGGAAGTATCTACTAGAGTTCATTGTGCAACATTCAGCCGGAAAACTCCATCACATGGAGTTTACGGCCGTAAACTAGAGCTTACGGCCGTAAGCTCTTGTTTGGCCGTGAACTCCACCCTTAAGTGTGATATTCCTTCATTTTTCTTCACTTCTCACACTTCCAAGTCAAGAACACTCAATTCTCTCTCAATTATCATCAAGAACACTTCCATTTCTCTTCAAATTTGTAAGTGATTCTTCCATTTATAAGTTGATATCCTTCTTAATCTAGTAAAACCCCATGATTTCATCCGTGAAATCATCTCTTTTGGAGTTAGATCTTCAAGAACACCAAGAACACCAAGAACTCCAAGAACACACTAGTTTCTTTTGGCCGTGAACCCCCTTTTAGCTTCCAAATCGTAAGTATCTTTTGCATATACTTGATATTCATTAGAAACTCTTGATTTGCATACAATAAACAACCATTTTGGCAAGAACATCAAGAGTTTACGGTCGTAAACCCTTGCATGGCCGTAAACCCTTCTTGATTTATGTCATGACCGTAAACTCTCCCTCGGCCGTAAACTCAAGTGTGGCCGTGAACACACCTTCCTTTAGCCATAAACTCCCTTTAGTCAATCACATGTGATTGTAACACTTCATTTCAAGTGTTTCCTAGTCCATAAGGGTGTTTCCCTTCATATTAGTGGTGTTAAACACTAATAATATAAATATATGTATCAATATATGTCAATTAGGACTCGTTTGTGCCTCGGGACCTCATTCGTGTAACTTCTCATCCTTACGCGAATCTTCAATTGAATCACCCACATAAGGTGAGTTCATACCCCTATAATCAGTCTTTTAAAATGTTTTAAATGCTTTTAAGGAGGGAATACAAGTTGAACACAATGATAATTGTGTAAATGTTATTTGTGATAACCATCACGTTAAAGGATTTCTTATGCTTTTATAAGTGATCAAAACCATTTCAAAAACTCTTTTTAAGTTATGTTACTTTATTGTTTATAAAACTCCGTTTTTAAAGTACGAGCATAACTCGTTAGATAATTGAGTCTTTTCTACAAATCAAAGACAGTTCAAACAAACACACTAGTAAACTATAATATGTATAGTTTAGGAGTTCAAACATACTATAAAGAGAAACAGGGAGGAACATACTATAAAGAGAAACAGGGAGGAACATACTATAAAGAGAAACAGGGAGGAACATATTATACAAATACAAGAATACTATAACAATAATGTGAAACCACTACTTCACGACTTAGCAATATACTTGTTAGGTCGAGTTTTGTAACCAGAGTCTCCTAGAGGGAGAGCATGAGTTTGTGTATAGATCTATACGGGATTGACACCCCACACCTTGCTGCTAGCTACAGTGGGACTTGCAAGTCTACGGGTGACAAACATCACATCAGTTTCGGCGCCATTAGGTCGTCGTGTTAAACACGTGTCATATCAGTATGGTTATAATCACATCACATTTTAATCTTATTTAACTAACTAGTTTTAAGGTAGTAAGTGCTTCAGTAATTGCTTATACAATATTACTGAATACTTTTATTTTCGCATTACATGCATATTGTGATCTTCTCACATAAAAGGTAATGCAAACTATTTTCTAGTAAAGATAGTCTTAAACTTGGGAATACTTACAAAAGATAAACAGTACAGTCGAGTCTTAGTACATTCATTTAGAAAGGGAACCTATAATGCTAACTTTATGATTCCTTAGTGGATACATCAGGGATATATATTAATCGGGTCCGGTAGACAGTAGACTGTGTGTTTTTCGCTTCATTTCTTGTTCCTTGTTTGGTTGTGGGCTTAGAGCAGATGCACCCAGTCTACTATCTATCCGACCTTAGTTATATATATATATATATATATATATTCTGTATACACCAAGTAATCATAAGGAGTACCAGGTATAGGTCAGGTCATAGTATACAAAATTAATACACCGTTTTCTAGTACAAAAACATACTTTCAGATAGAACATTTAGTAGGCTAAACTAGAAACTTTTCAGTAAAAGGGTTTAATCCATTTTATTAAACCAGTATAACTTAAAGGACCTTTGGTGGTTAATTCTATAATACCTTAGTTTATACATCAGGATTATATATAATTAATATCCGATAGGCAGTTGGATGTGTGCTTTCCGCCTTACTTCCTGTTCCTTGTTTGGTTGTGGGCTTAGGGCAGATTCACACGATTAACTATCCGTTCGATATTAGATTATATATAGTTAGTATAAACTAAGTGATTATAGAAGGAACTATTGTGGTTACCATTTTTACTAAAGGAAATAAGGGTTTTTCTTAAAGAATGTTTTCATCAAATATAAAGGAACTATTATAGTTAACTCTGTGAGTACCAAATGAATACGCCAGGGTTATATACAACGAAGATCTAACAAACAATGGGATGTGTGAGTTCCGCCTCATTTCCTGTTCCTTGTTTGGTTGTGGTATTAGGGCAGATTCACACAATCGATTGTCTGTTTACTATTGGTTTTATATAACTTGTATCCATTTAGTACTCATAGAAAGGATTGTAGAGCCATTTTTACTTATCTTTCATCATATCATAAGGTATAGGACCTTCTGGAGGAAAATGCGAACTTTTCTAAAAGAACTTTCAACTTACTATACATCAATAAAATACTTATTAACTCACCAGCTTAAATGTTGATCTACTCTTTCAAAATAACTTGTATTCTCAGGAAACTAGTAGGAAGGTACGCGCACTGGGATTCAGAAGATGAAGTATAGTAGCTTCATGTCTTGTTTTGTTATTTGCTGTTGGATTCAATCTTTTGTGAATCACTACTTTGTAAACACTTTAATATTAATACAATGGTTGTTTGTTACTATGATTACTATGATACATGTGTTGTGATACTAAACATGACGTCCTCCGCCCCCGAAGGTTTCCGTCGTTCCGGTTTAGGGGTGTGACACTAGTTGTCTTTGTGACTCTTGCATGTTTTATGTGTTTATATGTTTACCAGGCAGGGCCCGATGAATATCATCTATGCTATTTATCTTTGTGATTATTGCATGTGTTAGATGATTATATGTTTATGTGTTTATATGTATATCGGGCGGCGCCCGATGCCAGGAGGGGCCTGATGATTGAAAGATCTGTTCCGAGCGGGGCCCGATGTCGGGTCGGGCCCATTATATGTTTGATATGTATGGTATGTGGTATTTTGGGGAAATCGCTAAGCTTTATGTTTATGGTTTTCAGTCTATGTTTCAGGTACTTCTAGTTCGAAGGGGAAGAGCCCGGGATGATTGCAGTGCACACACCACATCGTTCCGCATTTTTATATTACTCTGATGTACTTGGATGTTAATGATACACTTTGATTCAACGTGGTTTCTATGATGTTGTTTGAATAATGGTTTTAATAAACTTAAAAATTAAAATTTTTAGTCTTAATTTTTGGGATGTTTCAGTACGTTGCGCATACGAGATCAGCTCCCCAATCCTCGGTCAACTGCGAAGTACGCCCCGTATAGACAAGGAGTACGCCCCGCGTACTGACTGAGTCAATCCGCTTGACTCAGTTGACTTTGACCTGGATTTTGACTAGGGTTTGACCTTGGGTTATTTTAGGTGTTTGAGTGGTAGTCTGATTTTTGGTTACTGTTATTTGTAAAGGTGACCAGTAGCGTGGGTTTAGAGCAGCTTGTCATTTCATCTTTTCGTATGTCTGTGAGGTGAGTCTTCTTACCACCTTAAGTGGGCCGAAGGCACCAAGGCCGACCCACTGTATTGTATGAGTAAAATTGTATGTTGTCGTATGATTTTGTATGATGTGATTGTACGTTTTATGTATTGAACTAGTTTGGGCTCAGAGTCTTTATTGACTCAAGTTTGAGACGGACATGGGGGTCGATTCGGACCTGACACAACTACTTGATGTTATTTGGGGTTGATACGGACCTGACACAGCCACATGCTGTTATATTATATGTATGTTGTATGTGGTATTTTAGAAAGCTCACTAAGCTTTATGCTTACAGCTTATGTTTATTGTTTCAGGTACTTCCAGTTCAAAAGGGAAGGCCCTGGCATGATGGCACAACATCCTCCCCATATGATTTCCGAACTTGATATATTTGTACTCGGATGTTTTGGAATATTGTAATGATTGATGGTTTTTGGTACAATAAATGAATGAAATTTAATAGTTTTTAAATGAAAAATTTTAGTACTGTTTTTGGGTTGTTAGAGTTCCAATATCATATCTAGAGTTTCAATTCTTATCCATGAATATCATTCACTTATAATAATTCAATCATCATATAGTTATCCATAGATTTCCCAAAATGCCCTTACAGTCAAAAATTCCATGGATTCATCCAATAATCAATAAACACTTAGTATTTTGCATCCAAATCATTATAGTAGCATCCATTCATGGTTATGAACTTCCTTTGCTCAACTACATAGGATTCCATTGTTTTCATCATATTGCCCTAAACCCATTTCAATCCAAGCTTATACATGATTCTATCATCATGGATGAGTTTGATAATTCAAATTGGATTTATTGTTTCAAACATCATCTAGGTCATAGAATCCAATCCTTCTTCATAAACAATTTAAATATCCCCAATTTGGGTTTTCTAGGGTTTATGGAGATTTTTACCAAAAACACCAAATCAATCAATGGGATGATTGGATTGAGATTAGAACCATGGAAACCAATCAAGGGCGGTTAGAAAACCAAAACCTAATCAATATTTCTCATCAAATTATACATTGGGGTTAACCCACTTCATAAATTCGAATTTCAAGGTTAGAAGGAGAAGAAATTATACCTAGAAAACCTTTGATTCCTCTTCCTCTTGCTTGAATGCTCCAATCTCCACCTGAATCAACCCTAGGAGCTCTAAGGATTAAAATTGCCATTAGAGGAGAGATGATGGAGCTCAAACATGTTCTTCCTCCATAAGAGAAGAATGGTGCATCTTATTTCCTAAAAGTTTACCATTTGGTCCTCAAGCTTGCTCCTTTTGCCAATTTCCACGATAAACTCATGTTTTTGTGATTTAACTTAAGTTTTGACATAATAAGTCCTTACTCATCCATTTTGTAAGTTTGGTAGTCCCTTCCATTAATTAAGTCAACCCTTTGGTCAACTCATTTTTTCCAACTTGACACTTTTGGCCCATTAACTTTTGAATGTTATTATTTTCACTTCTAACTTTCTAAACTTCATATCAACTAATGATATGATTATAAATTGCTGATTTATTTATATAAATCATTTTTAATTTATTTACTTTATCAATTCAAGAACCTAGTCTTAATTTTTTTGATGTTACAATTATTTACCCCTTAAAAGGATTCTGTCCTCGGAATTATTTTGTGATCCACCTCATTAGATCTTTCTCCTGTCATTGTTCAATATTGTCAACGGTCACATCACCTTGGTAATTTTGTCACAATTACAATCCATTCTAGTAATTATTAGTATATAATTAGGGGTTATTATCCCTCTTGAACACTTTTTTCCTTTTTGTCCCCTTTTTGAACTTTTAACAAATTATTCATACAATGATATCACTTATTTTAAGACATATAGTCTCATCATGTTCCAACAAATTTAAGGAATCTAAGAAACCTTATTGGTTCCTTTTAAACCTTTAAGTTATCATTTGTCTATTCCTTACTTAGGTTCTAATTTGCCTAATCATGCCCCTTCATACTCAAGCACTCCACCAATGTTCCATTCTTTACTAATTCCATTAGTAAGTCGGTACTCAGTCTTTAGCTTCCAAAATATATTTTCATCTTGCCATTTTTGATCTTCTTTAGTATCTAAGTCCCAAACTTAACATAGTACTTTCAACTTGGCTTGAACGCTTGACAGTTCGTTCATACTAATGATTTGCTCCTTCTACATTTACCCATAAGACAACCCAACCATGTACAACGCTATAGATCTCATACTTTTATAACAGCGGGTACCATACCATCCAAGTCTATGTCTTCTTCCCGTATTGTCCATATCCCATTTATTCACTTTAACTGTCGTGTCAACCTAAAATCTGATTTCATGAGTTAATGCATTTCTTAGTTCTACAAGCTTAAGCATACTATGCCAAAAAGCTCTAAAGCACATGGTTTTGTTTTAACTCAAATTACAAATCTTATTGGGTCTGAATGATGTCGTCACTTGTAACTTGCTTCTTCCCAACTATCTACCCCTTAAACGAAATGATGGCATTTCTTTTAATGTTAAAACACAAGATGATCCTCATTATGTAGCAAATTGTTTCATTATTTCTTTTTGGGAAACTCGTTTCCTCACATTTACTGCTTATGGACCTCAAATTCCACCTTTGTTTTCATCATTAATTATATAAAGATTCAGTTATAATTTCATCATTCATGGCTCCTTCAACACTTTTGTTCGAGTACTTGGATCTTCATTCAACACTTTGTCAGTTTAACTTCTCATGCATTATACTTTACTACTTTTTCTATTGCTTGTTCCTTCTTTATGGATACATAACCAAATTTAATATCAATTGATTCCTATATCCTTTAGTTAAATTCAAGTGACCCATAAGGCTCTAAGTTAAAGTTTTATTCTCTATATGACTATAATGGAAGATATCATTATGATAAGTCTATCCTCTCTTTGTATGGTTGTCTAATCTAGATTAGGAGCACTACTCAAACCTAGAACTTAATTGTACTTGAGTGTTCTTGGTCAGCATCATCAAGTTTCACAACTTGGAAGCTCTAAATCTTGTATTTTAGGTTTGTTCGTGTCACTCATAAGTCCACACACCACGTGTTTTCCATTATTAACCTCAAAGATATTGGGAGTTTCTCGTAACATCACATCGCCATGATTTCGTATTCTTATTTCCATCTAACCCTTAGAAGAAATGAGGACATTTATTTTAAGGTTCATGTCACTCTATGATTCTCGCATGGTAGTAATTTGTCTCACTAACTCATCCTTG
This sequence comes from Lactuca virosa, assembly GCF_052849685.1. Taxonomy (NCBI): domain Eukaryota; kingdom Viridiplantae; phylum Streptophyta; class Magnoliopsida; order Asterales; family Asteraceae; genus Lactuca; species Lactuca virosa. Next base: position 20,643,130 of record NC_136433.1, read on the forward strand.
GAAATTTCAAAAAAATTCCTTTACTCATCATCGTCTTCTTGAAAGCCATTTTCAACAAACTTCAAGTGTTCATTCTTGTCCGCAGCTTGTTAGTACTATAAGATCTTTGATGTTCAATTTGCATCCTTAGATATTCTATCATGTGAAGTCGTCATTCCCCTTGTTCGATCATAGAGTATCTTCCAAATAGAGCTCTGTCACCATCAAGTTATCACATCTTAAAGTCTAATAACTTCTGACGCCCTTATCACGTTCTCCGCAAAAACATAACTTTTTATCACAAATCTCAGAACTTGTAAGTAGAGCTTACAAATTTCCTCATTTTAAATTGTTCATCATGGTAGTCTAGTACCCTAGGATAAGGTACTCTCTTGGATTTATCATCCTCACTTTTAGTTTCCATCATTTTCATGCTTCGAGGCAGTCTTCATCTTGGTTGTCTTCCTTTCAGGGTCAAGAAATGCCTTCAGATATCTTTCAATATTCTTCTTTCCATGTGATGACTTCACTTTCCAGTCTGGTGCATTAGGTAAATGCATCATCTCTTGTCTTTTACTAGCGTCCTTGTGCCACAAGGACATCTTTTTTCCACATCTACCATCACACTTGACACTTGATAATGTTGTCATTTAGTCGCCAACTCCTTAGGATCCCAAAAGATCTTATTTAGTCAACAATATCGAGCTCCTTCCCAAGCTGTCTCGGTCGTGCTTTCTTGCACCATCTCGCTTTCATCATCATATCACCCTTTCTCCAACTTACCCATTTGCTTGCCTTCCTGTGTCAACAATCACATCACATCATTATCTTTCATCTAAGGATGGAATTCATGATTCCATTCCATTCCTTTCTTAATCAACTTACTTGTAACTTGAAGTTATCACTCTTATGTTGTAACATAAGCTCGTCCCTAATTACCTACTCCAACTAATTTTCTTAATCGTGACTTTGGAGTTCCAGTTCTTGTCCCATTTTAGACTTTTTCCAAAAATCAACCATGTCCTTTTTGAGCTAAATGTTTGTTAACAATTTAAATAGCTCAATTCAATTCATTCCTTGGCGTTTCTAACTCATTACCAATGATACTAAAAGGGTATAAACTCAATTTCAACCATATATCAATTGTATCCCAAGTAATTTCTCATTTTCATACTAGCTGTTTGACTTTGATAGAAAATTCAAAGCTATCAAAAATTTCTATTATCTGTTAACATACTTTAAACTCTTTAATGACTCTCATTTCACACAAGGTATATGATCATTCATAACTCACTCGAACTTTTACCACATTTCGTAAACCCCTTCATGGTTCTACCAAGTTCGGGCATGTATCATGTGTTTATAATAGTACAGGCCTTATACCATTATACCCGCATCATATATAACCGACATTGACTTCACCACTAAAAGGTTCTGATCCATTGGTTTAGATTGTCCATACACTATTCTTACTTCCATTACACACTATAGAAGCACACAATATAGCATTCTATGACTTCATCTAGTCTTATCCAAAGTGTCATAAGCATCCAACTAAGGCAATTCTTATCATCATTCATTGCATAGGATACTACCTACGTTAAGGCATATAAATCCTATGTCTCAATCAAACTTTCCATAACCAAAGTCTAAGCCTAGGAGTGGAATGATCCAATCCATATTCACTTAAACTATGGCTCTGATACCAAACTATAACACCCCAAAATTTTCAAACTTTAAAATGCTATGGTTTTAAAATCTTTTCGAGTATTAACTCACATTTAACAAAAACCGGTCCCACAAAAACATTTACAAACATCGGGTGTTACCGTTATGCATTATACAAACCATGGCAAGCAAAAGATAATTACATCAATACACTAAATAAGAAACTTAAGAAGTACCACTTCATTCTCTATCTCTTGACTTCTAACTTTCATCTATCATCCTCTCTCCTTAACTAAAACCTAAGATACATGGCATTAAAAGAGATACATAAGAAAATAATGTATCGTGAGCTACGTGGGTTTTTGACCCCAAACATTTATCACATTTTCATCAAAAACATTTCATCTTTGCAAAACATAGTTTTAGACCATAAAACATTTTCAAGGAAACTCTTTTCATACACATCATAAATATCATTTCATTTCTTTTCATTTCATTTCAAAAGAGATCTTTCTACATTTCTTTCTCTTCTAGCAAGGGCTAATTTCGGTATTAAACCATTCTTACCTTCAAGGCACTCTTTCAAAATACTTTTTCCAAAACATTTAACAATTTCTTTTCAAAAACATTTCATAGATCAAAACATTGCATTTCATTATCATAAAATTATTTTTCCATATACCCCAAAGTGGGAAAAATGCCAACACGTACTCACCTCAATCACAAGAAGGCTAGTTGGTCCTCTTCTAGGTTCTTTCCTTAGAGCAACACTCTCAATCACCTCCTATATAACATGGATGGACATAATTCATCAAAAATGACCAAAATACCCCTCATGGATTTTTAACAATTAGATATTCCCCATAAGCTTATTTATTTCCTATTAGCTTATAAATAAAGTTTTAGGGAAATCGGAGGTCATTTACTAAGTTTTTCATGAAAAACCTTACACTTATCAAAACCTTTGACACGACCTGTGTCAAAGGGACACGTCCCCGTTTCGTGACTAACACGCCCCCTTGTCATTTTGACACGCCCCGTGTCAAAACTGTATGTTACCATTTTGTGAAAAAATCTGTTAAAAGCTTTGTAACTTGTTTTCTATACCTCCAATGGCTACCAAACTTCACCACAAGGTTATTATGGACATAATAAAGACTATCAACTTCTCAAATACTCAATTAACCCTTATCCCCATGATGACTTAATCATTAAGACCTATATCAAACTGTTAGGTTCATAATACTTACAAACACTAAAATGAAAGCGTTAAGAGTTCAAGTTGATCAAAAACACTCTTTAACCAATATGAATTATCCCAAATCCTTTAATACATCATTGGGTGTTGTGAATTACATAAAACCACAACCAATCTCTTTTTAGGTACATGAATCCTCAATTCCATTCTATGTTTCCTAATTTGCCTTTCGGGCCAAAACAATCACTAGGGTTAGAACTTCACTAGAATCCCTTCATGTTAATGTTCCAATATCATATCAAGAGTGTCAATTCATATCCGTGAATGTCATTCACTTATAATAATTCAATCATCATATAGTTATCCATAGATTTCCCAAAAGGCCCTTATGACCATAAATTACATGGATTCATTCAATAATCAATAAACACTTAGTATTTTGCATCCAAATCATTATAATAGCATCCATTCCTCGTTATGAACTTCATTTGCTCAACTACATAGGATTCCATTGTTTTCATCATATTGTCCCTAAATCTATTTCAATCCAAGCTTATACATGATTCTACCATCATGGAAGAGTTTGATAATTCTAATTGGATTTATTATTTTCAAACATCATCTAGGTCATAGAATCCAACCCCATTTCATCATCAATTGAAATATCCCTAATTTGGGTTTTCTAGGGTTTATGGAGCTTTTTACCCAAATCACCAAATCAATAAATGGGATGATTGGATTGAGATTAGAACCACGGAAACCAATCAATGGGAGGTTAGAAAACCAAACCCTGATCAATATTTCTCATCAAATTCGACATTGGGGTTAACTGCTTCATAAATTCAAATTTCAAGGTTAGAAGGAGAAGAAATTATACCTAGAAAGCCTTTGATTCCTCTTCCTCTTGCTTGAATGCTCCAATCTCCACCTGAATCAAACCCTATGACCTCTAAGGATTAAAATCGCCATTAGAGGAGGGATGATGGAGCTCAAACACGTTCTTCCTCCATAAGAGAAGAATGGTGCATCTTATTTCCTAAAAGTTTGCCATTTGGTCCCTCAAGTTTGCTCATTTTGCCAATTTCCACGATAAACTCATATTTTTGTGATTTAACTTAGGTTTTGACATAATAAGTCTTTAGTAATACATTTTGTAAGTTTTATAGTCCCTTCCATTAATTAAGTCAACCATTTGGTCAACTTATTTTGCCAACTTGACACTTTTGGCCCTTTAACTTTTGAAATGTTATTATTTTCACTTCTAACTTTCTAAACTTCATATCAACTAATGATATGATTATACCTTGATGATTTATTTATATAAATCATTTTTCATTTATTTACTTTATTAATTCAAGAACCTAGTCTTAAATTTTAGGATGTTACACTTTTGAAGGCTTAGAACCCAACATAATTCACAAGGAATTTTCGAGGTTCTCTTATCCTCTCTCTCTCTTCCACACACACACACATTTTTTATTCTAGGGTTTCCTAGGTTTGGGTGTGACACATTAGAGGCTTCCACACTATTGGGGCTAGCATTCCAAAGAAGGGTTCTTCAAAGTAGATTGCTATTTTCAATAATAGCAAAATGTATATAACCTAAACTTTGCGATTTTTTATTTTAGCTATGGTTATTTATATTTTCATAATATGTTGCTATTATGAGAAAATCCATAGAATTTCTAGGTTGCATGTTTCCATAACCGTTATTTGAAATTCCGCAAGTACATAAAAGTAATCTAGAAAACCCATCAAACCCATCCTAAAAAATTTGAGGATTTCAAAATGAATTTTCCATCCTCCATAGACCACTCGTGACCCACAACCAATCATGTCCATGTGATGGTACATTCCTTAGCATATTTTGTCTCATATGAAAAGATTTCTAATTTTCACTAAGATTATCTTTTAGCTATCTATGCATAATATGAGTCTAAGTTCTTTCACCACGTGGCCAAAGACGGGAAATATAGAGATGCAATGCAAAAGGAGGTCGTTTCACTTGAAGCAAACGAGACATGGACTGTTGAAGCACTACCTGTTAGGGTGCAAAGTTATCCATGTATGACTTTGTAATGGTTTGACTTTTTTAGACCCACTTGCATGTGGTGCATTAGCCTTTTGACTTATGAGATAGAGTGTGAGAGAGATACATGTAAACACCTCTATATAAGGTGGGTTTATTCCACTTGTAGAGGTGTGCTTGAGAGGTGTAAAAATTGAGTGTGTAAGTGTGTGTTATTTATGTAGATTTAGATCTAGATCCTTTTTTGTAACACCATACATATTCGAATACATCTCTTAAACACCCAAATCACCATGTTCATTGTGTATTCTTTAATTCCGCATGCCAAACCATGTTCTTTAAGTCACTACATTTGGTATCAGAGCAGGTCTTCAAAGATCAACGTGATTGGTTGAAGAAAGATTCTCAGTTTGGCAAAATTTGTCACAATTGGAGCATTTATGGTGAGTCTCTCTCTATGATCTCTCTAAATCTTGATGATTCGTGCGTTGCGTTCTTGAATTTTTGATCGTTTTGATTCATTGGATTAAATTTGTTTCAAACCCCATTGATAGATCCAATTACTTTTGTTTAGATCAAAACCAAAATCAAACTCATATTTTTTTTTAAATTCGAATATTGCTGTTCTTGCAATTCATATTGAGCCCAAAGTGTTTTGATTCAACTATTATTCATATACCCATATGTTTGAGCCCAAAACACAAACCATTACTGTTCATCATTCATTCTTAGGCCCACAAGTTTCTTTAGATTCGATTTCACTGTTGGGGCCCTAAGAATCAATTAATCAAATATGATGTGTATTCACTTCGTTCATTCTTAATCAAACGCTTCAAGAGTTTGTACATTCCACTGTTCTTGACTTGTGTTCATACGAATACATTTTCTTCTCATCATTCTTAATAATCGATGCTTTTTTATTGTTAAATTGGTCTTGTGAATCTGTTCTTCTATGGCAAGCCGATGATGATGTGACAACCCGAAATTTCAATTCTGTACAACCTTTCACTTCAATAGAAGTCAGAATTGTTTCTGCTAACTTTCAAGCTTTTTGGAGTCAGTTTGAGTGTTTTAAAGTTAGTACTTCAAGAGATAACAGGAGAGAGGATGCCCTAGGGTTTATTGTGCACCAATAAAGTCCCAAAAATCCAAGAGTTTGGAGTTTACGGCCTAAACATGGTGTTTACGGCCGTAAACCCCAAGAGGTATAAATATGGCACTTAGCCATTTTTACCACTTTTTCACATTTTCAAGAACTAGGACTCAAATCCTCTCAAGTATCATCCGATTTTCCTTCTTGACCTTCAACTATGTAAGTGTTTCTTGCCCTAATAAGTTGATATCTTACTTAATCTAGTGATCTTACATGATTTCATCCGTGAAATCATTCCATTTGTGTAGATCTTCAAGTGTTCTTAGTTTCACCAAGAACACCAAGAACACACACTAGTGTACTTGGACTTTTAACACCCTTTCAAGCTTCTACATAGTAAGTACTCTTACCTTGGCTTGTTATAAGGCTTGTTACACTTCTTAATCATCTAGAAAACACAAGATCAAAGGTGTTTATAGTCCAACATGTTCTTGGACCGTAAACCCTAATGAAGGGGCCAATGTGTGCCCTAGTCCCTTACCAAGCCTTGGATACTAGTCTAGATCATATCCTTAAAGTGCTTAGGACCTTAAACATCAAAAAGACCATAAACCATTAGAGTTTACGGCCGTAAACTCATGGAGAAATGGTCCATGGGCCGTAAACTCTACAAAGGGGTGAAATGGTGCCCCAATCACTTCCTAAGGCTTAGACTTGAAGTAGGAATGCTTCTTTAGGACTTATAAGCTTCAAAACACAAAATGGTAAAAGTACCATGAGTTTACGGCCGTAAACTCATGGGTTTATGACCGTAAACTCCAAGGGAGTTAGTCCCAAAACCGTAAACTCATAAAGAGTTTACCCTTGGACCCTAAACTCAATAGCCAAGCCCTACAACCCTTAAATGCAATCCTTAGAACTTATAGCACTTAAATCAAGTGTTTTACATGTCTTAGGATGTCTTAACTTAGTTAATTAGTTGTTTAATGACTAATTGGATGCATATATGTGTTATTATATGTTAACTAGGATCCTTGTGTGTGTTCAAGTCTTCACTTGACACTTAGCATCCTATATCATCCGTTCATCAAAACCACTCACTACAGGTGAGTTCATACCCCTTAATCAACCTTTTAAATGATTTTAAATGCTTTTATGGGGGGAATACAAGTTGAACTATTATAGTTATTATATCAATCACATGTGATTAATAACTACTAAACAAGTGGATTTCTTACTTTTCAAACTGTGTTATCAAACTGTTTTACTTCAAACTGTTTTACAAACTCTTTTACATGTCAAATACTTTTATTAAACTCTTTTAAACTTATATTCTATTAAATGTGTATCTATATAGATATAGTCATATAAGTAGGATTGAAAGGACTTAGGACTGATAGCTCACCTTACTTCCTGTTCCTTGTTTGGTTGTGGACTTAGGGTATTCAGGTTATTTGTCCGAAGGTCGTTTGAATCCTAGTTATATATTATGTTGATGTATGTAGATATAAAAGTTCCTTCTTTCATTCAGTTCAATACCTTTGGGTAGCAAAGGTATACACACATGTTCATACATTCAAACAACATTACTAGTAAGCTATAATAGGTATAGTTTAGGGAGATACTAATATTATTACTAGAACAGTGAAACATACAAAGAGTCAGTTCATACATGAGTCAATACCATACAGAGAGAACATACAATACCATACAGAGAGAACATACAATACCATACAATACCATACAGAGAGAACATACAATACCATACAGAGAGAACATACATACATGCTAGACAGAGAGAGAACACACAATACAGCTAGCACATACATATACTAGAACGTTACTACAGTTATGTGAGCCACGTAACGGGGCATGACATCACCTGTCATGGCTCGTTTTGTATCCAGAATCTCCTTAAATGGAGAGCGTTGAGTTTGTGTATAGATCTATACTGGATTCACTATCCTACACCTTGCTGCTCGCTATAGTGGGACTTGTAAGTCTACGGGTGCCAAACGTCATTACTTCCGACGTCTTACATCGTCGTGTTTATAATCAGTAGTATGGTACAGGCCGATCACATGGTACTTTAAATAACAATTGGTTTAAGGTAGTTAGTACAGCAGTAGTTACTTAATACAACACTACAGTACTATTTCATTTTCCCATTACATTCACTTTGTGATCTTCACACAATAAACAGCAATGTAACAACTATATTTTTGGTTAATGATAGTCAGATTTGGGAAAATACAAACTCTTACAAGAGACACACACGCAAACACTAGATGCCTTGGTAGAAGGCTACTTTTAGTAGGAAACATAGGGTTTTCTAGGGGAATTCAAACACTTACAAACATTTTCAAACTTATACATTACATACTTACAAACACTTTCATACAAACACAGACACTAATATACTTATGAACTCACCAGCTTTAAAGCTGATAAACTCTTTCAAAATAACTTGTATTCTCAGGTCACCAGTAGACTGGTACCGGTGCCAGGTTTTGAGAAGATGGAGCTCGTTCAAGACTCATCTTTTATTTTGATTCATATTTTTGGTGTCTATATAACTTGACAGAACACACTTGTATGAAATTATATTATTAATGCAATGGATGATGTTGTTGCTTGTTTACTACTTTGCATTGTTGTGATACTGAACATGACGTCCTCCATCCCCGAACGTTTCCGCCGTTCCGGTTTTGGGGTGTGACAGATGATCAAGTGAATCAATTGTGTATGGTTGATTTTGTTAAAATTGTTTAAAAACTTTGAAATTTTTGTGAAGAACATGTGAAGAACAGTTCGTTAATCAAGGTTTTGATATGAAATCGGGCAATAGAATCATGAATTTGGTGTTTATTGATCTTTGAATTCGAAAAGTCAAAATGTGAAAAAGTCAAAGTCGATGTTTATGAGGTGGATTGATGAATTGGTAGAAGAAAGGGCTATATACAAGTTATTTTGGGGTTATGAATGTCGAAATGATGGTTGATTTGGTGTTTAATTTCGAAATGGCTTGGATTGAAGTTTTTGGAGTCGATAATAGTTCATACGATTTTTGTTCGACTCTTAAATTCGATTTTGAAATTAAATGATTCGATGGTGAGTTTTCACAGAAGAATGTTTGAATCAATGGGTTTGATGAGAAACAATACTCAATCGAATGTTCAAGGTTCACTTTGAGTCAAGATTAAATGTCAAATGATAGTGATTCGAAAGTTGACTGGAACAAAAGGATTTGAAGTCGATGGCATAAGATCAGTTTTGAAATTGTATTGATGTCGATTTTGGAGTCAATGTTCGAAGGATGGATTGGGTTGAAGTTTGAGGTTCGTTACTCGGAAGTCAATTGATAATGAATGTTTGGAATCGTGCTTTGGACTAATAACGAATGTTTGGAAAGGTTGAATATTCGAATGGGTTTGTTCAATGTCGAGTGTTTTCGCACTTCGTTGTCAATGGTCTAAGATTTGGTTTGAACATTAAAAGTGAAATCCGTGTCTATGTGATTTCGATTTGGGAAGAGTAGAAAATAAGTTTCGAAAGTCACAGCACAATTGTTAATGAACTGAAGATGGAAAACGAAGGGTGATACTGATTTTGGGTTAGATTCGATGGGTTGAGTCAATATAAGAAGGGTCGATTTCAGCTTATGTCGATTGGTATCGACTGGGAATTCGATTTTTGATTTTGGGAAGTTGATTGATAACGAAGTGTGTATAGTTGAAGTATTATGTAGATAACGAAAATTGGGTTTGTTCTGAAAAACGAAGGTTTTAATTGTTGTCATTCAGCGATTAAATGGTTCAGATGAGATTAAGAGCCTTCGACTGCCTTCGTTTTCGACATTATGTTGCTCAAGAAAAAATTTCGTTATCAACTGTCGAAGGTTTTGTCGATGTTTGCGAACAGGAAAGAAATTAGAAAAGAAAGCATAGAAGTTTCGAAAATGGTCCCTGTTGTTTCGACAGTTTAACACATTTTACACAATTTCGATATTTGGGGTACTTTTCGTAAGACTGGAGGTAATAAGGCAGAATTTTCGAAGTTAATGTCTGCACTTTCGAAAGTTTGACACCTTTTGCCCACATTCAAAATTTGGACCTAACTTCGACAGTTTTGAAGAAGAATGCAGAATTTCGAAAGCATTCCCTAAAATTTCGACAGTTTGGCACAACATAACCAATTCGACATTGGACTGATTTTGCTGAGAAATTGAAAAATATGCATTTCAGGCCCCTGCAGTTTATGCGAATTGACGCTTTCTACCCGGCTTCGGAAAAGGGGGAGAGTTTCGCATTTTTGGCTGTTTTGGGCGCACCGGGTCACTGCAGAATTTTGAAATTGACAATTTCTACCCATTTTTGAGAAATTTTGTCAAAGGCGGTCCGTGAACGAAGCTAAAAATAGAAGATTTTTTGGGTTTTCCGGATTAAAGCACAATGTTTATGCCACATGTTAAGGGGGAGTTTTGACACGAAAAATTCCGAACAGAGCACGTTTTCTTTCCTTGATGGTTTTATAATCAAATTTCGATTATAAAAAGGGGGAGAAATTTATATGGAAATTCGAAGTTGAATTTTTCATATTACGCGGATTTGAAGACCGAAGTGACCTTGAATTTTTGAAGTTTATGAAATGATGCGATTGGAGATTCAGAAGTGATTTCAGTTCGAAATGGGTTTGGTTTTATTGAAGATTTTCGGTGTGTGTTTTTATGCTCAACTTTTGGGTGATTAGTTGGAGTTTGAGGAGCTCTTAATCATTCGTTGATGCTCGGTTCGTATGGTCTCACATCCTAGAGCCCAAATTGAAGAATCATGGAAGAATTAAAGATTTGAAGTTCATTTCAACATGGTCACCCTTGAGGCTCGGATCGCGTAGTTTCTCGATTTCGGAAGATTTGAAGTGGGTCATCCATTCCTAACGTTGAGGGGGAGAATGTTGGGGTGCAAAGTTATCCATGTATGACTTTGTAATGGTTTGACTTTTGTAGACCCACTTGCATGTGGTGCATTAGCCTTTTGACTTATGAGATAGAGAGTGAGAGAGAGACATGTAAACACCTCTATATAAGGTGGGTTTATTCTACTTGTAGAGGTGTGCTTGAGAGGTGTAAAAATTGAGTGTGTAAGTGTGTGTTATTTATGTAGATTTAGATCTAGATCCTTTTTTGCAACACCATACATATTCGAATACATCTCTTAGACACCCAAATCACCATGTTCATAGTGTATTCTTTAATTCCGCATGCCAAACCATGTTCTTTAAGTCACTACACTACCACCATGGAAACATGTTATCGACTCAAAGTGGGATTATAAAACTAAATATAAACTCACAGGATAAGTGGAACGATACAAGGCTCATCTAGTTGCTAGAAGGTTCACACAAATTGAAGGAATCGATTTCCATGAGACCTTTGCACCTGTTGCGAAACTAGTCACGATTCATAACACCTTATTACTAGGAGATCTTATAGAAGACGTGTACATGAAAATCCCACAAGGTTTTGCAAAAGAAAGAGACGAGAGAGTAGATCATTTACGAAAGTCTCTTTATGGAATACGCCAAGCCCCTCAAAATTAGAATCAAAATTTCTACAAAGCCTTGATTAACATTGGTTTTACACAATCGCGAGCAGGCCATTCCCTTTTTTATTTACAAGGTGGATACCACTTATATCATAGCTCGTATATATGTTGATGATGTTATTCTTCGTGATGATGAGAACGCCAAGATTAATGATGTAAAATCGCAGAAAGATGAGCATTTTAGTACTAAAGAATCGGTCCCCTTGAAATAATTTTGGGGAATTGAAGTAGCTCGAACCTTGAATGGTATCGTGCTTAGCCAATAAATTATACATTGGATATACTCAATGGTCACCTAGGATGTCGATGTAGCGCTTTATTCCATAAATAGAACATCCACTTGGATAAAGAGATTAATAGCCTAAACATCAATGTTTCGCAATATATAAGACTGATATGAATGTTATACCAACAAGTAATGCGGCTTGACATAACCTAAGCTGTGAATATGCTTATTCAATTTTTATTTGATCCTAAACAAATACATATGGACGCAACAATAAGATCCCTTCACTACCTTAAGTCCAACCCCGACCAAGGAACACCAAGATTAATCTAACATCTCGAGTCCCAGGTATATTATTTAATTATTTTATATTCATTTTGAAAGGGGAAATCGATGAGTTGGAGGCCACAACTCGTCGAGTAGAGATTGAGATAGCCGCGGGATTTTTAGAGTCTACTCGATGAGTCGGAGGACCCCGACACGACGAGTAGGTGCTGTGTGAGAAAACCCTAATTTTTCGGGTTTGTGTCCTATTTAAAGGACCTTAAGCCTTCATTTCTGCCTCTCTTATCACCCTAATACCATGTGTGAAACCCTAATCGAGCTGTAACCTTGTGTGTGAGAAAGAGAGGCTACTATTGTGAGTTTTAGTGCATTCTTGGAGGAGAGTTGAAGAGCAAAAGACTTTGGACGAGAAGGAGCTTTTGGATCTAGTGTTCATTCATCCCTAGCTTCTGTTTGAAAGTAAAAAGTCACCATCTTGCTCATTGATTTGGTTAGATCTCATTTTGGGGAATTTGGAGCCTTTTCCCATCCTTCTTGGAGTTCTAGAGTGTTATGAGCTTGTCATGGAGTTGAGACTCCAGATCTGGACATATTGAGGTCCCATGAGCCCAAAGGTCCAAGCTTTATCAAGCTTTGGGCAAGTCTCCATGCATGAGACCCTTTATGGAGCTTGTTTTGGCATTTTGAGCCCTATATGTCGTGCATGAACGTAAAGCTTGCAACTTTACGTGATAAGTGAGCCTTAGAAGGTCAGATCCAGAGTATGAGACATCATTGCTGCCTAAAACCGTCTGATTAAGAAAATGGACTGAAGGGACTCGACGAGTCGGTGAGCTGACTCGACGAGTCGGTTAGGGTTTTCCCCGATGAGTCTGGAAACGTGGTAACTCGGCGAGTTGATGAGTCAACTCGACGAGTTTAGGTGGACTTTCGCGATGTTTCTGAGAAAAACATAGGAACTCGAAGAGTCGCATAGAGGCACTCGACGAGTTGAGTCAACATGGACTGTTGACTCGAGTGTTGACTTCTGTTGACTTTAAGGCTTGGTCAAGACATGGATTATGGAAACCATGGAGCGGTAAAATGGTCTTTTACCCATTCCAAGAGTTAGAGAGAGGGGTTAGCTTAATTTATTCGAGTTGAGGTTATAAGTGTCAATTAGAGATGATTATGATGTGTAGGCGAGGATTAGACTGTTCGAGGGGTACGAGTTGTTACTTGCTTACTTACGAGGTGAGTCTTCTCACTATACTTACCATGAGTGGTAACTTTGTGTGACCGGAGGGTCTTGTATGCTATTATTGAGTATTGTGATATCATGCATTATGTCTTTGTGATTTATGTTGTGTATTATTCTGAGCTTTATTGAGTTAGGACCGGAGGGTCCAACCCGAGTTGTGGGACCGGAGGGTCTCCACTGAGACACATTGACCGGGGAGTCTTTATCGAGATATAGCCATGAGAGGCTGATGAGATGTGTGTGGTATTTGGGGAACTCACTAAGCTTCGTGCTTACCATGTTATGTGATATGTGTTTCAGGTACTTCTCAGGATCGCGGGAAGGCGTCGGCCTTGATTGTACACACAAGATGGAGTTATGTTTTTGAGGATCCTGGATTTTAATTAAACAATTATGGATTTATGTTTTTGATAAATTGACATTTTGGGGGTAATTGTGAAATGTGTTATTCAGAATTATGTGATTTTAAAATGAAAAGTTTGTTTGAAAATTTACGGTGTTATAAGTTGGTATCAGAGCCTTGGTTTGAGCAATTCGAATATCGGGTATGTCTGGACTCAAACTGAGGATTTGAGAAAATTTCCTAAAAAGAAATGATTTTTCTAAAACGAGTAAGAGTTTTAAAGAGAAAACGAGACGGAGCAGTGTGTACAATCAGCCAGAGCCCGAACGGTGATTTCCCAAAATACCATTACTTGATTATATTATGAGATACTTATGAGATATTAGAGTTTAATGATAGAGGATAGGCTAGGTATTTCTGGAAATTAGAGCTAGAGTTGCCTGATTCATGATGCCTTAGCCTAAGGGATGCTATTGATTGATATTATCTGCTATTTGCTCTATGTATGTGCTGAGTAGGAGTACCTAGTAGGAATCTTTTAGATAGAGCTTTGAGTAGCATCGTAATCTAGGAGAGATACCTAGATGTGCATTTGAGGAATCTACCGAGAGAGTAGTTAGATACCCATGAGAGGTAGGATTGCCTGAGTTCGGTGACGCCTTTTGAGTTGTAGATAGAGCAAGTGGCACTACAAGAAAATTGCTTTTTAGAGACGACATATGTTGTCTCAGAAAGTATCAATGTTGTCGCTAAAAGTTAATAGCGACGACGGTTGTCACATATAGCTTCCTCGTTGTAGCTCTGTCGCTAAAGGTTTCGTTTGCGACGATATCGGTGCCATCGCTGAAAGTGATTTGCATTAGAGACGACATGTTGTCTCTAAAGTTAAAATATTATTCGATTATTTAATTTTTTTTGGAGGCGACACGTTGTCTCTAATCTCCATGGAGTTGTATGCTAGAGTGGTTTTATGCGTTGGTGGAGGTTATTCGATGTCCGAATGCTGCTTGCTTTGTGCTTTGTGAAACTCTTGAATGATGAGAGTCAGCTACTAAGTGAATATGACGATATTCAGGAGGTGGATGACTGGCATCATGAGGAGTTCTTCGGCTGTAACGACCCAAAAATCTCCTTGTTAACGATGTTAGTCTTCCATTATAATGGATTAAGTCGGATGCATGTTTTCGCATGGAATTATATATTATATATAATAATATGACAATGAGATTAATTAGGATAAAATGATTTAATTGATTATCAAGTATTTAAATAGTAATTAAATGATTAAAAAATATATTTAGTTAATATTCTGATTTAATTAATAGTCAAAATGTATAAAATATTTTTAAGTGATATTATGATTTAATTAATACTCAAAGTTTTAAAAAGAGTGTTTATTTTATATGAATATGTTAAACGATTATAAAGAAAAAAAAACAATAAAATAAATCATATTATATATATAATAAATTGAGAGGACGCTTAAGCACAGTATAGTTTCTCCACTTCTGATTTTGGCCACCAAATGTTTCTGTTTTTAGATTTTGCCACTTTAGTTTCACTCCCTATCTCTTATCACTTCCTCTTCACCGCCTTTGACTACCGCCTCCGTTTTTTTCTCTTCGTCTCTCGATCGTTCTCTCTGATTTCAAATAACCTATTTCCCTTTCTTGCCTGGGTTGTGTTTCCAGTCTGTTCTCTTTCTGCGTTTTCTGGTTACTTCCACACTCCTTACGTTCCTCCAAACCATGACCTTTATTGATTATACCGTTCCTCTCCATTCTCCATTCATCGGTTCTCCTTCTAATTAGCATCGGAAAACATTGGTTCTCATCGATTTCTAAGGGTTATCGCGATTGTTTGAGTGTTTAGAATCGATTTCTAGGGTTTTCGCGATTGCGATAGGGGCTCTTATTCAAGGTTGGTGTGTTCTTCTTCATTTATTTTGACTATTTCTTGATGTTTCCTTGATTCTTTGTTCAGCTCTAAAGGATTGGAAACGGAAACGATGCACCGCCATCAACAACAACTGGTGAATTGTCTTTCACAGTCTTTCTCTTCCACTCAGAAATTACCACCACCTCTATCTACCTAATTCTTTGTACAAAACATGGTAACACACACATCGCATACGATTTTCTCTGGTTATCACCTCCGGCCACTCCATCGCTTTCATCCCCCCACCATGCCACTCCACCACCTTCCTCCTCCAGCAGCGCCGACTGTAAGTTTTGTTCTCCACCTATGAACAGTAACAAACTGAGTTGTTTATTGTTCAGTAACAAAGTCTGTTACTGTTTATCATCTTATCTTCTGATTTAATAACTTCTCAATTTATCAGCTTCTCATCTGATTTTCAAGACATCGGCTTCTCATCTGATTTTAAATCTTGTCGGTTCATCGACTTCTCATCTGCTTTTGAAGTTACTCATCTGATTTTCAACCTGGACCAAATTGACCCTTTTACAACGTGTTGATTCCATATGAGCCCGTATTTACTCCTTCCACCGCAAGATTGTCCTATGAAATCAAGCAAAATAACAAGTATATTCAAGAAAGAAAATGCACACATACAATTGATTGTGCGTGTTTTCAGCCACTCTAAAAGAATGACCCACATAGAGAGATTGGACGACTTTGAAAGGGAAACAGTACACCTGCGTTGCATGTATCCGCTCTCCCTTCGTTCTCAGTCTTATAATGTTATTTGTTTAGATGTTATTTATACTTTGATTGAGGTTTTAAATTGGATGTTTGGCTATGCCTAACAGGTGTTCGATGAAATGTCTAAGAGGGACCGTTATTGAAAGCTATAATCCTGTACAAGATGTTTAACTCCATGTATTCTCTTCGTCCTATATGAAGATATGTAAGAACATAAATATGTGACCTAAGTAGCTAAGAACATAAATATGTGAGATATGTTAAGATATGTGAGGGAAGAAAGGCATATATGAATTGGAGCAGCAGACAATAGGAATCATAATTCATGAAAACAAAAGGAACCGGGACATTAGCATCATATCCAAACACAAGGATTTGCAAGAGTGGCAAATTGGGGTTTTCCATATTTGTATTTTAGTTTTACATTGTGTTTCAAAAATCAAAAGAATGATTATTTCAGTTTTGATTTTGTTAAACCAGGTTGCAAAGTTGTTAGGCAGGGATGATGGATGTTGCGACTCAGTCTGCTCTTGACTCATGAAAACCAGTTGGTAGGTTCAAGATTGCTAAAGAAGTAGAGTAATAGACATGAACCAATTTTTATCCATATCTGCCCTCTCATGCTTACGATGCATGCAGGTAGATAGAATATGATGAAATTATTCAACTCTAGAAGCTTCTCACCCTAAAACCTTCTTGCATTTGTACCAAGTAAGTATCTAACCCTCTTAGTAATAGATTACCTAAGGGTTTTTATGGTTTTATTCTTGTCTTCATTTACCTGCAATGTCTTTATGTAGAAACAAAAATGAGTTAATTTAATGATACTTAATATCACTAACTAATTATGAGTTTGTTCTATAGTTCTTAAAAAATTGTGAGTCAAGCCCATTGGATAATTGATGATGAAAATAAGGAGAGGCATTTGTTAACTTACTTGGTCTTAATTTACCTTGATTTAAATAGAAATGACCAAATTTAATTTTATAACAATAGGAGTTGAAACCAGGTCATTTTTTTTATCATTTCTGAAACATTTTTTAGCAATTTATGCAACTGACAAAAATTATTTTGTCTAGAAAGCAGACTCTAATTAACAAAAGGAGTAACCTACAACCTGTCTAATGACATATAGGGATATGGGAATATTTCATTTCAAGGAACAAATACAATGGGCCAAGGTGCATCGTCATCTTACAGTGGTGTAGCACCACCACTTGCTCCTCCTCTGCCACCTCCACCACCACCTTTCGTCGTGTATCCACCGTATGGGTGAGTTTTTGTTACACTTTTGTGAATTTTAGGTGAAAAAGCGAAGTAAAAAAATATATTTATAAATTGATAAAGAAAGTTGGTTTTGACAGAGGATAAGTGGGTGTGAGGGCATATATATACATATAAATGAGTTGGCAACAGGAAATGTTGTTCCAGTGTTTGAATGGCATATGTTGTTGACTTTTTTATAATTACTTGTGTTCAACTATCAAACTAACATAATTTTAATTCTACACCCTGTTTAAACTTTCCACTAAGATTCCTCTAACTCTTAATGGTTGCTTTATTGTCAAGTTGGTTGCCATTGCAGGTTACATAAAACTCCAGACAACCTTCAGCTTTTTCAGATTTAATGGTCCCAGTTAACTCTTTATTTTTTAATGAAAAAAAGATCGATTTAATTCACTGTTAAAATAGGAAAATATATTCAATTGTTTTTAATTTAGGATTTTAAATCTGCACTTCTTGGTTAAACTTTCTGTTTTATTTACCAAGTCTTTTTTCTATATTAGTTAGTATAGTGTTAGCTAATTTAGTTATTTCATTTATTTAATGAGCTTTTCATTAAGGAATTTATACTAAAATCCGTCTGTATGTGATTGTAAAAAGAAATTGTTAATTGGATCATAATGATTTCTTCTACTTGGTATTGAACTTTGAAAAATAATCTAATTATAGCATTGTACTTTTAAATACTTTTCTAACTAAAACATTGCAATTTAGTGCAATAAGGAAAGAAAGTTTCCCTATTTTGCATCAGGTCACAAAGAAACAGAAAAAGGAAAGTATGTTGCTATTTAACGCAATAAAATAAATTATTTTTCATTTTTGCATTAGGTTAGCATGAAAAAAAATAACTTCCCATCTTTTTGCATCACGTCACAAAAGAGAAAACAAAAGTATGGTTGTTGTCTGAAATGCCTTCTGCAGTTTTGACCGTTTTACCCCTGCTTGGTATCTTGATTTGTTGTTGTCTTCATAGTTCTAAACTTTGCCCCTATTATATTTCCGGCTTCTTATTGAAGGTGATGGGCATGGTGGTGATCATTGTTATCTAAATTTTGGGGTTTATTCTGAAGTGTACTAAGTTGCCCCTATGTTTGTTTGCTGGTGTACTTGAGAGTATATTGCCTCTTCGCTTTCTTCCCCAATTGTACATTGTTATTGTTGGTTCTCCCTTGAAGCACTTACTGCTAATGGAATGGGTCGGTGTTGGACGTGCTTTGTTTGGCTTTTATGTTGGTGCTGACTTCAGGTATATTAGTTTATGAGTTTATTATTACATTTTGAATTCTTATTAGTTATGAATATGATTTTTGACTTCCAGTGTATTAGTTTCCTTTGTTTTCAAATTTTAGCCATTTAGTGTTGACTATGGGAACAGAAAATTTTATGCATGGACTTTGAAGAACTGATGTGTTTGTTTTAAAAATATCAATGTACTACCATTGATTAATTAAAGCAAATAGTTATTAAAATTGGTTGTGGATATGGAATCATTTACTGAAACTACACTCTTTTGCAGGTTGTACGCTTTATCCATGATGAATGCATCCAAAGCCAAAGCCAGTAAAACAAAAAATAATAAAAATCCGTCCTGTTGCATATATGCAATTTACGCTAATCTGAAGGAGTAAGTAGATAGATATATAGATAGGTTAATGTCTTTGTTTATTAAGTGGTTGGTGTGTAATTATTTTTAGTTAATTATAATACCAACCTACTTTCTTTCTTTTTCCTGTTTAGTAAGTGGTTGGTGTGTTTTGAATGTAGATACATGAAATAGCAGTTTACTTATTTTGAGTTAATTATAATAGCAACCTACTTTCTTTCTTTTTTCCAGCAAAAACATTATGTATTGAACATGCTTCAAATATTGAAAAAATGGGTATATACATCTTTTGAATATACTAGGAATTGGGAGGCTATGAAATACCCTCCAACCCCCGCAACCCCGGTGGATTCTTCCCTAGTTAATTATTAAATATGATTAGGGTTATTAATGAGATAAGTATCAAAGAACAGGGACTAAAGTTGAAAATTTTGCAATTAAAAAGGCTATGAATTTATGCACTTAAATTACGTGAGTTTCCATCTCTTCCGTCCGTTTCGTGTCGTTTGGGCTGCTGTGGGTTAAACTAAAGGATTTCACGATCGCTTTGTTGAGTTGCTTCATCACAGCGGCAATCGGGAGAGACAACAGAGAGATAAATCGTGGACTGGTGCGTGTTCCGGAAGGGTTACGTTCTCCGACGACCTATTCCTGCAAACCGATCACGGATCACCATCTGAAGCTTTACTACACCGACGACAACAAAACGAGAGAGAGAGAGAGAGAGAGAGAGAGAGAGAGAGAGATGCGTGTTCTGGAAATCGGAGCAGGTGGAAAGGAAACCTTCTTTGCACCTGGTAAGTTTCCTTCATGACCTTGAAAGATCATACACTTGTTAATGATTGAGAATGCATGAATCAGATATAGAAGTTTCCTAGTAAACCTTAGTTTGTGAAGCATATATTTGACACCACGTTGCTTTCCTTCCAAGTTGTAGCCCTTTGTTTCATTCCCTGTTCTTGGAACTTTCTGTCAACTCAATGCTTTTAATCCTTAAACGAGATATCTATGACTCTTCGTTCGGTACCTACTCACGGAAGAAATCCAGGTGGGATGAAAACCCAGGCGTGTAATGGTGTGTTTGGGATATGTCCTCCATGAGCGTCTTCTATTTGAAGAAAGCTTATGTCAAAGCATATACTTCTCTCTTTTATTCATTTTCTTTTGATTTCAAGAGGAGGGACCGCCAATAAACATACATCTGTTTTACTTCTTTCTTCGTCTACAAGTTAATTTGCTGCCAATATCCCAGAGCTTATTTCCTATCTTTTCAAGAATACGTTGAGATACAATACCTGTAATTTAGTTATGTGTATGTTTATTGTGAAAAAGGTGATATTTTTGTAAGTACATATCACATATGCGAATAATAAATTAGTAATGGAAAATCAGAAGGTGTTCGGGACAACGACGTGTCCATGAAGCGATGCGAAAAATGGCATAAATATTATTTTAATCCTAATGATATCAGAAATCCATTGAAGTACGTTTATTGCCTATGGAATTGAGATATCTCTTGCTTTTGGTTCCTTAGTGGAATGTTCTTTATTAAATTAGAAATATGATATACGTAGGATTATTAAGAGTTGTAATTTTATAGGCTATATATATTTGCATAAAGTCATTATAAACCTTGGATTGTTAAAATTAAAATTAAATGTCTTAAAGCCTAAACCATATTTAATCTTGGTTATATTTAGGTATTTTGGTAACTTGAGGAGCTACAAGCGATTGTGTTACCAATACACCAAGGTGAGTCGATAGACTTTTCATAAACTTTGTAAATAGTCGAAAACTACTTTCCGGAGACGGCTCGATTAGTCAAATTAGAATATTATTAATTGTTGATTATGCCAATATGTGCAATATGGGATATGTCATTGTTTTGTCTTCTGTGACATTTGTATGTTTAGTAAATTTGGTTGATATGCCTATCTTGGTACTTGATACGATTAGTTGCAACTATGATATGCTATATGAAATGTTTGATATTTGACTATGACCTTGTTGAGTATCTTCTTGGTATAAAAGTTATGAATCTTGATTATGATAATACAAATATAGCATGTTTGTACTTGATTTACGAACGATTATGCGGGGTTATGCATAGAGGGCAAGGGTAGAACCTAGCACTTAGCATGAAACCCTATCTGGATACATTTGAGCCTGGTTGGTTGAAAAATACCTTCTAGGAAAAGAGCTTAAGCCATTTACGAGTTGCTCGGTCTTTCTAGATGCCCGTGCGACACATGGTACGCGTACACTTCGGTGTTTGCGGACTGGAGTGATGTTGGCCATTCGAACGAGGCTTGTACAAACATCACGTAGGTGTTGGGAGGTGGCGGATGAATGCCACCGCTTGTACCAACACCAGAACGAGATCGTAATGTACTTGTACATTACATAGTCGGAGTAGTGAAAGTGGAGTCTTGGGGTCGGTGTGACGGGTGGGAGTCGCGAACCACCTAAATCATTTGGTTGGACAGGCACACCAGTGGCGAACGAGTTTTCCTTTGGGGTTAGGTATTACCACGAGACTACCTACGCCTATACGATTATGATACCTTCCTTTGATATGATGATATACAATTACGATATGATTATGCATGAAATACAATTGATGTCACACAAACGAATGAAATGTGAATGGATGATACAAAACTGAATGATTGAATTTTATGTGAAAGATGATTGATTATTGATTGATATGAAAATTTTGTTTATATGATTATAATTTGAATGATTGACCCGTTAAGGGATGGTATGTTTTCCCTTTGATTGTGTACAAACTACTATTGGCTCACGAAGCATTTGCTGACACTTGTTTCTTTACTTTTGTGCCTTTATGATTGGTACAGGTAGCTTAGGAGCCCGACTTTGTGAGATGGGGTCACTTTTGGGTAGTTTATCTTTAGAATAAAGATGCTACTTGGACACGTTATTACATTTTTGATACTAATGCTTCCACTACTGTTAGATACTTTTGATATTTTGGTTTTGAATTGAACGTAACGTTGTGGTTTGAAATGTTTTTAAAATAAATAATGTTTACAGTCGTCCGTTGCATTTTCAGTTAAAAGATTTTTAAAATAAATGGAAAAAAAATTTGAGTAAAAATCATGATGTTACATCAGCAGCTGATGGCAGAGAAAGGGTGAGAACCTAGGAAGAGCCTAGGGAGTTATTTTAGTCCGATGAGTACGCTGTTAGAGGTGAGTATTCGTTGGAGAGCGAACATGTGTAATGGGATTGGTGATCGAGAAGGTTGAGCAGTTACTTAGGAAATCTGGGACAATCTGTGTGGAAAGTATGGGTCGATGTGGCAGGTAGTATGGGCCCGTACTACTGAAAGCGGAGGACCCATACTCGAAACAGGGAGAATTCCCGAGGTTCTAAATAGCAGATTGAGAGGAGATACCATGGTTCGAGTACCATGATTCGTAGCAGAGAGTGCGTATGTATTTACTAGTTATCCTGTTGTGGTTGTTCAGATTGAGAATTGATATGATAGATTGTGGGGCCAGAGGGCCATGACGGTCGAGCTTCAATGGAGCGTACCTTGCGAGGAAGATTGAGTTAGATCCCGAGAGGTTTTACTAGTGAGGTGCCAGTTAGAGTCGCAGGACTCAATGAAAAGGGGAGATGATGCTTTGCGGAGGATTACGGTCTGGGATGAGCGATCGGCCGATAGTTGAGATGTCACTTTCGGTGACGAGAATTGCGTTATTCCTGTTTCCTGTGTGGAGCAAAAGAGATAACGAGCTTCCGGTTTCAGAGTATGGAGGTACACCCCATGGGGTAGCATACGATTGCGATATTTTCACCAGAGTAATTGTGATATGTCTGCTGCGAGGTATTCCTTATTCTACGAGAGAGTCATCAGAAAGGGAGACTGAGATGGATGAGGACAATGATATGCCTTAGTCAAGTATAGTAAGGTATATTTTAGCATTAGTTCCAGGTGATCAAGAGGAGTATGTCGGGGCGACGGCCCTCGTTGTCTACGTTGTATATCGACTGTGAGAGTGAGGTCCCTTGCTTTTAGGATAACTCACGCAATGGACTGTTGGTTGAGGAATCAGGAGATGTGGTGTGAGTGATACTTCATTGTTTTCAGGAAGAGAGTCATAACATATTCGGGACAGTCGAGAGGACCGGTGAAGTGTCGGTATGAGATTTGGGGATGACTAGAGGCAGTCACATAGAGAGGGTTCCGAGGTCTTCATCCGAGATTCGGGATACTTGGAGTTAATTGGTCATTATCCTAGAGATCATCGAGTGTTGCGTGGTACGTCCCAAGAAGTGGGGATGGTATGATTGATGAGCCAGATCGTAGTGAGGTCTATGCAACATGCCCAGTGGCGATGGTTCGAACCCTAAGTGGGGGAGAACTGGGTATTTACGTTGGGAGGATCAGGGGCGGATTTAGGGGGGTACGGGGTGGCACCGGCAACCCCTAACTTTTCTGGCAGTAGTGGAAAATTTTTCGAAATTTTTATTTTTTCTGCTATCGTGCAACCCATGACTTTCCCGTGCAACCCCTACTGTGAAATCCTGCATCCACCCCTGGGGAGGATTATTAATCTGTTGAGGTTGCGGCTCCGAGGGTTGAGTTATAAGGATTTGCGGTCTGAATATATGAGACTTAGCATTTGAGATAATCAAGACAAAGTGTAGAGTGAGATGATGCATGTTGTATGTGCTCAGGGATTAATAAGTGTCTTCACGGCAGATGGCCTTCAGACAGGAAACCGATTGTGATCTGTGTTTCTTCGGGTATGCCAATGTTGAGTTTCGAGACAGTTGGGTTGCTGGGGTCAAGATTCGATTGTCTAGAGAATGATAGTTCGACGTATTGGTTGGTGTCCGTACTCCAGGAAGGGCAGCAGTTGATTGTCAATAGACTTTGGAGTTGGTATGAGTAGTTTCGCATGGGTTTTGATCAGTGGAGGACGGGGTTTCGGATTGTCAACGACGTGTTCTCAGTCTTTGACGATTCCTCCGTACTTCAAATCGTAACTTGGAGTACTTCAAGGTTTCGAGTTGTGCAAGTGGAAGATCAGTGGTCGTGGCGAGACATCGTGAGATTCTGGGATGGTGTATCGAGGTATCCGAGTGTGGTGCCCTAAATTGTTGGATTACTATGAGATCTGGGTCTTTCATATGGCAAGTGGAACGTCAAGCGACTGTAATTCCGAATATGAGATCAACAATAATTATCGTTAGACGGGGATTGTCCAAGGGTGTAACTGTGCCGAGAAAAGTGCCTTGTCTACGAGAATTTACATCAAGAGTGGTGGTGCATAATCTGGGTAGGTGTGTGCACCTATCTATGTTGTGTCGCGGAGCATGAGTTAGCGAACGCAGTGTGGTGATGACCTGAGGGTGAGATTGTGGGGTGATAAGAGAGTATTGTAAGACTACGAGGATTCGTAGCATCCATAAGTCCATGAGAGAGAGAGAGAGAGAGAGTGTGTGTGTGTGTCGTGATACTGTGGGGAGCCGTAGTATTCACTAGTCAACGCAAAAGTGTCATGATACTGCGGGGAGCCATAGTATTCATTAGTCAGTGAGAGAGTGTTATGGGACTGCGGGGAGCCGTAGCATTCACTAGGCAGGGTGTGACAAGGAGTTGTTCTTAGGTTGAGTAGCCTTATCTTTTGAGACTTTGAGAATCTGGTGGCCGGATCAGATGTGAGACTGGGGTCTCAGTGATTGTCGGGAACCGTTACATTCCAATTTAGGGAAGGGGTTGTCGCAAGTCGGAAGGATTGAAGTGTAATGCACGAAGTAGATCCTCGGATCTCGGGGCATGAGTTGAGTATCAAGTGGAATTTGAGCGAGTTCAATTCTGTTGAAGAACCAGACTCTTGTGTTTGAGTTTGGCTCTGTCCGTAAGAAAGATATGCAGGTTGGGATTTCAAACTTTCAGATGGACTTCATTCGAGTGGTTATGGTTTACATCTGATGTTCTAGAACTGGGTGGGTCGGCTCGTGGGGAGGACCACAGCGCACATGGAGAGTAGTAAGAGGTAGACGACAGAGGTCGGAAGTGACGAGTGGCTACATATCGGTTTGTAACATTCACTTAAGGTAAAGTGAATTTAGCGATTGAGTATATAGTGTGATTGGGTGAGATAGCCCTGTTAGATTGATCGGAGGTGGGGTCGTACTGCCGAAGGTGCTAAGGGTAGCCTGTGGCGGTAACACGGTTGGGTCGGGAGTCGACCCTGTATCCGTGTTTGGTGTTGGACATTGGGAGATGGCTGGAGTTATGTTCGCGGATATCAGTGGATAGTTTCGGTCGGACATGGTCATTCAGTTCGGGGCCGAAGCTGAATCGTCCTGGGATTTGTGTTGAGATGGTTCAGTCTGACGGGAGTTCAGACCTTCTGTAGGGTTTCAGTTTACTTGAGGATAAGTAAGGGGTTTGTTCTTCCTCGGGTTGGAAGTTTCTGATTGGTTCGGCTGTCTTAGGGGAGATCGTTGTATGTTCTGAGTTTCCAAGTTGTGAATTGGAGCCCAAGAGTATAGGCAAAGGAGTTGGCTCGATCTTTTATGAACCTTGGATTTTTGAGTTTTGAGGTTGTGATGAGTTGCTCGAAGCGTAGGGCTTCTCGTCACCCTTCCGAACAGAGAGTGTAGGGGAGCACCGAGATAGTGCTCAAGACGACATATCAGGTCCAGCAGGTCCGACAGAGGTTACTGACGACCCAGAGTCGTCAGAAGAGTTACACAGACCGGCGATGTTCAGAGCTAGAGTTCTAGGTCGGAGATGTTGACCTCCTGAAGGAAACCCCATGCGGAGGGGTGATCCGATTCAGGAAGCGGGGCAAGCTGGGCCCTAGATATATTGGTCCTTTCAAGTGATCGCTCGTGTAGGTAAGGTAGCTTATTGGTTAGAGCTGCCTGCGGAGTTGAGCCAGATTCATAACACCTTCCATGTGTCCCAGCTGAGGAAGTGTGTAGCCGACGAGACTACAGTGGTTCCCTTGATATAAAGGTTGATGATCGCTTGAACTACATTGAGAAGCCGATAACGATCTTAGATAGGTAGGTGAAGGTTTTGAGGAATAAAGAGGTGCCTTTGGTTCAGGTTCAGTAGCAACATCGGAAGGGATCCAAGTGGACTTGGGAGCCGGAGTCCGAGATACGAGAGTAGTACCCAGAGTTGTTTTCGGGAAATGACTTTGCGGGTGAAGTCTGATTCTAGTGGGGGAGAATTATAACATCCCGAGTCCCAGGTATATTATTTAATTATTTTATATTCACTTTGAAAGGGGAACTCGACGAGTTGGAACTCGTCGAGTAGAGATTGAGATATCCGTGAGATTTTTAGAGTCTACTCAACGAGTCGGAGGACCCCGACTCGACGAGTAGGTGCTAAGTGAGAAAACCCTAATTTTCCGGGTTTTTGTCTTATTTAAAGGACCTTAAGCCTTCATTTCTGCCTCCCTTATCACCCTAATACCCTTTGTGAAACCCTAATCGAGCTGTAACCTTATGTGTGAGAAAGAGAGGCTAATATTATGAGTTTTAGTGCATTCTTGGAGGAGAGTTGAAGAGCAAAAGACTTTGGACGAGAAGGAGCTTTTGGATGTGGTGGTCATTCATCCCTAGCTTCTGTTTGAAGGTAAAAACTCACCATCTTGCTCATTGATTTGGTTAGATCTCATTTTGGGGAATTTGGAGCCTTTTCCCATCCTTCTTGGAGTTCTAGAGTGTTATGAGCTTGTCATGGAGTTAAGACTCCAGATCTGGACATATTGATGTCCCATGAGGCCAAAGGTCCAAGCTTTATCAAGCTTTGGGCAAGTCTCCATGCATGAGACCCTTTATGGAGCTTGTTTTTGCATTTTGAGCCCTATATGCCATGCATGAACGTAAAGCTTGCAGCTTTACGTGATAAGTGAGCCTTAGAAGGTCAGATCCAGAGTATGAGACATCATTTATGCCTAAAAACGTCTGATTGAGAAAATAGACTGAAGGGACTCGACGAGTCGGTGAGCTGACTCGACGAGTCGGTGAGCTGACTCGACGAGTCGGTTAGGGTTTTCCCTGATGAGTCTGGACATGTGGTAACTCGGCGAGTTGATGAGTCAACTCGACGAGTTGAGCTGGACCTTCGTGATCTTTCTGAGAAAAACATAGGAACTCGACGAGTCGCATAGAGGCACTCGACGAGTTGAGTCAACATGGACTGTTGACTCGAGTGTTGACTTCTGTTAACTTTAGGGCTTGGTCAAGACATGGATTATGGAGACCATGGAGGGGTAAAATGGTAATTTACCCATTCCATGAGTTAGAGAGAGGGGTTAGCTTAATTTATTTGAGTTGAGGTTATAAGTGTCAATTAGAGATGATTATGATGTGTAGGCGAGGATTAGACTGTTCGAGGGGTACGTGGTTTTACTTGCTTACTTACGAGGTGAGTCTTCTCACTATACTTACCATGAGTGGTAACTTTGTGTGACCGGAGGGCCTTGTATGCTATTATTGAGTATTGTGATATCATGCATTATGTCTTTGTGATTTATGTTGTGTATTATTCTGAGCTTTATTGAGTTAGGACCGGAGGGTCCAACCCGAGTTGTGGGACTGGAGGGTCTCCACTGAGACACATTGACCGGAGGATCTTTATCGAGATATAGCCATGAGAGGCTGATGAGATGTGTGTGGTATTTGGGGAACTCACTAAGCTTCGTGCTTACCGTGTTATGTGATATGTGTTTCAGGTACTTCTCAGAATCGCGGGAAGGAGCCGACTTGATTGTACACACAAGATGGAGTTTTTGAGGATCCTGGATTTTAATTAAACAATTATGGATTTATGTTTTTGATAAATTGACATTTTGGGGGTAATTGTGAAATGTGTTATTGAGAATTATGTGATTTTAAAATGAAAATTTTGTTTGAAAATTTACGGTGTTACAATTAATTATGTAAAATAGCACATGGATGAGCATTTTAGTACTAAAGAATCAGTCCCCTTGAAATAGTTTTGGGGAATTGAAGTAGTTCAAACCTCGAATGGTATCATGCTTAGCCAACAAAAGTATACATTGGATATACTCAATGGGTACCTAGGATGTTGCTGTAGCGCTTTATTCCATAAATAAAACATCCACTTGGATAAAGAGATTAATAGCCTAAAAATCGATGTTTCACAGTATATAAGACTGATGCATGTCAGCAAGTAACGCGGCTTGACATAACCTAAGCTATGAATATGTTTATTCAATTTTTATTTGATCCTCGACAAATACACATGGACGCAATAATAAGAGTCCTTCACTACCTTAAGTCCAACCCCGGCCAAGGAATAATTTTTGCAGCAAATGGAGACTTAAACTTTACAACTTATTGTGATACAGATTGGTTAGGTTGTCTGTTCACTCGACCGTCATAAACATGCTACCTAATCTTACTAGGTGGATCTCCAATTTCACTATGTAGAAAGAAAGAATCATGTATACTTAAATCGTGTGCTGAGGCGAAATATCATGCAATGCCAACTACTGTAGATGAAATCCATTGGTTACATGATCTTGAAGTTGATATTAAAGGTCATACCATTATTTATTGTCAAGTTGCATGACACATTGCAAATAATCATGTGTTTCACAAACGTATACCAAACATGCTGAAATATATTGCTTCTTTGTTCGCAAGAGGGTTGAGTCTCAAGAAATCAAGACGAATGTGCATTGATATGATTATGTTGTACCTTAGTTTAGTGTGTGCATGTGTATGTTGTAGTTGTACCACTAGATAGGTAACCCACTTTTTTAGCTTGGATTCGGCCCACATAGTGTTGACGTATCTTGAATATATTATCATGTTTAGGCAGTGTCGAGTCTAGAATAAAAATTCTCGTGGTTCCCTAACCATAATCAACCAGACATATAAAAGTATGGTTTTGAAAACCGATCTGCACCGGCCGGTTCGATCGATTGAAGCGGGGACCATCCTTGTTGCCAATTTTTTTCTAAAAAAATGTTTGTTAGTAATTAGTGACAACCGACCGGAATGCCAAAAAACCGGTTTCAACCGGACTGGTGAGACCTTTAAAAAATGATATATATAAATATAGGTAATATATTTTTAAAAACAAATGCAAAAGCAAATCTATCATACCTAATAAATGAAAGTTGTTTGCCACATGTCATCTTCTTATTGATTTCGCCAAATGTCATTTTCTAAAAAATTTAGAATTAATTTTTTCCACTTGTCAATTTATGATGTTTTCCATTTTAATTTAATTGCCAAATCACTATATTAATTATTATGAGAATTAGAATCGAAATGTAAATGGCAACTATAATTTCATTAATTCCTTATTTAGTTTGCTAAATTTCAGCACTATTTAAGGAGTTTTATGTTTTTTAATTACAATGATAGATAAGTTTAAATTAAAATCAAGCTATAATTAGATGAATACCAAAATAATAATTATTCTATTTACATGATAAAATACGGTTATATTATACTTGTGTGTTACAATATCTATATTATTTATATTATTACAATTAAAAAAACGTGAATTAGCATTTTAGGCCATTTAATTACTATCTCTATATATATTAAAAGAGAAACATGATTACACCATCTTCAACAATTAGGTCCATTGATTGGCTTTCCTTTATAGTTTTCCACCCTTTGATCATTTTGATGATGTCATCCTCACAATGTTAATAGGATTTTTAAAATCTTTTCAGAATGTTGATCAAGGAAATAATTATTTTTTCGGATTCCGACATTTATGATTAAAATGTTAACTAAGGAAATAATATATTTAAATCATTCAAAATTGTTGACCCTTATAAAGTTCAAAACCATCATTTAATGAAATCACATTAAATATGCATCTAATTCATCTATTTTTGACAATTATTTGAAATCAATTTAAAATCACGCCTCCTATTTTCCAATTATCTCTTGAAAATCATTAATCAATTTCCATTCCTTATTATCTTCACCAATATCTTTTAATTCCAATCTTTGGAAATACTAAATAATAGATAAACATATTGTCTCCAATTTAAAGTAGATTTTATACGATTTTGTTTCTCATTGTCCGCGTTTTGAAAATTATAAATAATTCTCACATTTCTCATTTTCTCCTTCACATGCCTGTTCTTATATCACTGCACTACAGAAATTGAACAAACAAATACATCAACCTTCACATCAGTTTTATTACAAATCTTCAAGGTATGTCATTCTCCGCGTGTGCATTTTAACATGTGTATGTGTTGTGTTTCCCTTTGTTGGTACCTCTTATATGTGTTAACTAACTATTTGTAATTGTTCTCAAAGAAATATGCATAAAAAGATTTACAACTTCATAAAAATATTAACAACTTCATCTTCTTTATATAAAGCAAAGTGTCGAATTTCTGCATCTACAAACATCTATATTGACTCTTATAGATAGGTTAGACCTAATATAAGTGAAAATAGAAAATCATAGGTACATGAATATATTCAGATTTCTATAAACATTTAGAATCCATATAATCATTTGTTATGTTATGAGATCCATCTATAAATTTTCTAATCTCTCAAACCTGATATAAATCAAGCAAAAATAGCTAATCCGCATCGTGCAAATTGAAATTAACATGTGTATGTGTTGTGTTTTTCTTTGTTGGTACCTCTTATATGTGTTAACTGAATGTTTGTAAATGTTCTTAGTGAATCCGTTCATTGCCCACTGCATAAATTCAAATAATTAAAGTATATATTGTTAACAACATATGTTATTTAATTTGATACTTTTGCATGCAAACTTAGCAACTAAAGTCTGACGTTTTTTCTTTTACTTTGAATAATTATTCTTTCTATTTCTCTTCTAATTTCAATAATGGAATATTGGAATTTATTGTTTTACACCGTGTCTTGACAACAATAGAATCTCACGACCATAAAAGTTGTATTTTATCTGCTTATCAAATAGTAGTAAAATAGTTATTAAGAAAACAACTTAACTAAGATTTTATTTAAATAGTATCTGTTTTTTCTTAGTCTCATAATTATCTCTAATAGTTTTGTGTTTCTCTTTACAGAAAGCGAAATGACACATAACGGTGGCAATGAAGTCGTCTTTGACAGTCTTGCTACATTGATGCCTCGAAGGAATCATAGAAGATTCGTGTTCAAGTAGTCATGGTTTGGAAGCAGACTTACAAAGAGAACCCAAAAATGGTGAAAAGCTTGGACATGACTTTAATGGACCAACAGGTGTGATTTTACTAAATTAAAATAAAGTTATATTTTGATTTTTTTTTCAATAAAACAACATTGGTTATCACCTATAGGGAACTAAAATACATGCAACAATCAAAAAAATCTCATCAATGCATTTCAAGCCTTGTTCGATAAAGGAGCTGTTAGGGAAATCACTAAATTTGGTATAGCTAGAAACGAAAGAGATTACATGTAAATAGCTAATCAATGCATGTCATTTATTCTAATTTATTTTGAGAATGGATTTGATTAGTTAAATTATGATCTGTCACTAAAAATAAAATTGAGGATTTAAGACTACACGATTCCATCCAACTTTAAATTCCTACATTTAAGGAGATTTTCATCAAAGTTTTCGTTATTTTTCTTAAAACAGAAACCTGATGACATCAAACAATTAGGGTCATTGATTGTGTTTCATTTATAGGTTTCCACCCTCGGATAAATTTGATGATGTTATCCTGACCAAAATGAATTAAAATATTCTAATCTGATAGTTATGATTAAAATGTTAATTAAGAAACTAATACCTTTAAATCCTTTCAAAATCGTTGACCTTATAAAGTTTAAAACCATGATTTAATAACTCTCACTAAATATGCATCTAATACATTTATTTTTGACGATTATTTAAATTTAATTTAAAATCATGTCACTGTAAAGCCTTTGGGTTTGTGAAATTTTAAACAAGATTTCTGTTAAACAAGGTAATTCAAATTTCAAAAAATAAATATCCCTTTTCAGCTAATAATTCGTAATTAACTTAAATTCAAAACCTACCATCTAATAATTCGTATCTTATACACCTTTTAGATGATTTGCATATGATTTAGTCTCCTATCATTAAATCTTAAATCATTGTAATCGTTTCCATATTAAAATTTCAATGTAACGTGTGTGTGTGTATATATATGATTTCCTATTTATTTCATTATTCATATCAGTTACCGAATTACTTTGGTTGTTTTTCAAATCCTTTCATCTACATAATCATCATCGACGACACCAACATCTACATAAGGTTAGCAAACTAATTTCGCTTATTGACTTTCTTTTGTTGGTTGTTAATGTGTTTAATTACATGTATGTATGTATGTGTGTTTTACGTGATGTTGTTTCATAAAGTTTCTTTCGATTGCAAATCAGCTGATTACTGAATTTGTTTGCATTTTTCCTTTTTTTGGGGGATTAATTTTTTTCTGAATTATATTTCTTCTTCCTTCACATTCTTTCATGTAACTTCGTTTGGCCAATACTATTTGGTTTTGGGTTGTATGAATTTGCAAACTGTTTTTGTGTGTGTGTGTGTGGGGGGGGGGGGGGGGGTAAACATTTTCCTTCATTAAAACAATATATATGTCGGCAACAATCATCGCCCATATGAAGAAGTAATTTTTTAAATTTTGACATAAATTGAGAATTAGGAACATTTATCTGCTTCTTGTCATTCAATTTGCAATAGAATGCTGGCATAAAATGACTGTGATGGAGTATATCGACCTATTAGGAAACAATACATGGACATTTTCGTTGATTTTGACGCAATAACACACATTAATCCTTTGTTTTGGGTCCTTTTTGCTGATTGATTTGGTTAGTTTCAGATTCCTTTGTGAAAATTTAGTGTTTTTATTTTTTTGGCTTTTGGTGCAAGTGTATGGTTTATAGTTTTTATTTATTTATTTATTTATTTTTATTTATAGCAAAGTACTTTGCTATTTGCGTATACGTCTTTATAAAACAAAAAAGTTTTATTTTTTGGTTTACACGAGATTCGGCCTTAAAGTAATTATTTTTGTTAAATTGAAATAGCAAAAGGTTTTAATCTAAATTTATAAAAATATGATTAGAGCCATTTTTAGCTATTTGGCAACGTTTAGGTTTAAATATACAAAACATGATTAGGGGCATTTTAGTAATTTGACAAAGTTTCCATCTAAACTTGCATATGATGTTTTGAAAATATCATGTTGAAAAGTTTATGATTGAGAAATTGAATTTGAAAATATCATAACAATGTATATATTAGTTTTAACTAACAATTATGATAAAACATCTATCTTTTTAAATTAACAGTTTTTTGCGAAACATTTATTAGTTAATACGATTAGTTATTACAATTAGTTATAACTAAAGATGCAATTACGTCTAATATATGTTGGTTATTTTAAAATTTTATTAACATTTAAAAAAAATGAATGATTTTTTAAATGATTTAACTTTTATTTTATCGATATTATTTAATTATAACTCGAGAGATATGTTAAGATTCTAATTAAACATGGTATGATGTCATTTTTTTTTATTTTAATGAAAATATTGTAAAATCCTTATTAATTTTGGTATGATGTTAAATATTTTTGGTATAATTTTTTAGATGTATATTATATTATAATTTTAATTCATTTTAACAAAATAGAAATTAACTATCTTTGGAATTGATACTAATTACGAAAATGTCATTTTTATATATTAAAAATGATTTTTTTAATTATTATGTCATAAGAATCTGATTAATTTTGGTATGATTTTAGAGTATTTTGGTATGATCTTATTACACTTTTAGGTTAATTTAATAGCAAACTAGGTGTAAAACCCGTGTATTACACGGGTTGATTTAAAAAGAAATTAAATATTAAAATGTGTAAACAATAAATATTTTTTAAAATAAAATTTTGAAATAAGAAATAAAAAATGTATTAATTGCAATTTAATATCATATTTATGACATTTAATACTTTACATATATAAATATAATGTGGTTTTTTAATTTTAAATTTTGAAAAACCTAAGAATTGACATGTGGATATTATTTATTTCAAAAATATTACAAAATGACAAGTGTCAAAACTCATGAGAGATTGACATGTGGCAAAATGGATCTTCATTAATTATAGTTGATAATATATAATCTATTTATGCATCCTTTGAAATTAAGTATAGAAACGATTTTGTTGACAACTATAATATATGGGTAATAATTTCCAAAATCGTCTTTAAATTTATTCTATATATATTGTATGTGACTTCCTTAACGATTATTTTTATTCACTGTGAACATTAAAGCTCTCTAACATCGAAATCAGGATACCGAGAAATACACGAGGTTAGTTATTCCATTCTTTTTATGTATACAATATCAATTTTTTTACTTGACACACATTGAAAGATGACTATTACCTCCTGTTTCGTTTATTAATTGTCAATTCGACTTATCAGATCACTTAAATTCATCAAATCAATAATGGAGTACACTTCGGGCAATAAAAGTAATGATGCACAAGATCATCCATCCATCGTATGTGGTTTACATCTTATTGTCTATCAATGACATTTTGCGATTCGATGTATATTCAGAAGAATATTTAGTGATACATGCACCTTCTATTATTAATGATTTGAACTCGTATGCATCGAGACTTATCATGTTTGACGAAAAATTGAGATATTTTTTTATAGGTGGAGATCGTTTGTGGGGTATTTGGGTTTTCATTCAAAATCGATGGGTTAAATAGATGATAGTAATTACAACGTCGGTGCACATGAATGGTGAGATTATCGAAACAATCTCCTTAATTTTTTTTAAAGAAAATACGATTGAGTATGTCGTTCCGGCACATCGTTCTCATGAAGTATTTTCATTTCCTTCAGATTTGAGATAATGACTATGCCAAGCAAAAATATATTTTAATCGTCAACTCATGTTTTATTTTGTTTAATGATATTAATTTTTTTATGTTATTTTATCATAGTTTTTTATTATGTCGGCTTTTTATAACTTTATATGAATTTTTTTTATACGTTCTCCCGCGTTTAACGCGTGTTATAATCTAGTATATTTTTAATATACATGTAATACGATTAAAAAAACGTGAGTTAGCATTTTAGGCTTTGTACAGGTAAATTCAAAATTGTCATATAGTAACATCATTTTTAGTTATATATACATTTTACTTTGTAAAATCTCCATTTTACTAAGTTGATTGGTAAAACAAATTAACACTTTTTCATTACAGTTATATTAAAATAATGAATATTTTTTATAGATTCCATAACGATATGGATTCAACTGACCCTAAACACATACGAAAACAAAGAAAATTATTTATGGATAATAGAAAATCCAAAGTTATGTCTATCATTGAAATTGGTAATTGTTTATCTGCAAGTAAAATTAATTTTATTGTCGTTTATTTTCTTAATTTATTTGTTCTTATAAAAATATTTTTTATATCGTATCAACTTTTCATATTCCGTAACCAATATATTTTCTTATTCATTATTGTTACTTTTATATAGCATATGTAGTTTATCGTCAGCAACATTTAAGATAATCAAATAATTCTACATATATTGTTAGTGACAAAATGTCAACCCAAATTATATATCATATGGATAGCAACATAAAAATTTCCAATCTACTTTCAATTTTAATATCATAAGTCCATTATCTAACGATGTTAAAGAGAAAAGAAAACTTAAAAATTATATTAGGATAACAAAAGATTATGTCCACCGCACCAAGCAATATTTCTTTTTTTATCATGTAATTTATTTGACTTTTCATCGGTAACTTTGTGTTACACATTTCTGGTTAGTTAATTGCTTAATTTATTATGTGTAGTTTTTTGTGAAATAACCAATACATATTTGTATTAAATATCTACTACAATAAATGAAAATAATTTTGCCACATATCAATTTCTAATGAGTTTTGACACATGTCAATTTATGGTTTTTTTTTTAATTTTTAAAATTAAAAAGTCACATAATACTTATACTTATATATGTAAACTATCAACTGTAATAAATATTATACTAAATTGCAATTAATATGTTTCTTATTTCAAAATTTTATTTTAAAAAATGATTATTATTTACATTTTAATATTTTATTTTTTTTAATCAACCCGTGTAATACACGGGTTTTACACCTAGTATCATATCATATCATATCATACTATATTATAAAGGAAGCATTTTTTCTTTCACCACATTCATTTGAAACTCCCATGACTTTTCAATTTCTTTCTAATAATAATTATAAATTAGTTAATAAGGTTAAATAAATATCAAACATAAATGTAATCATATATAAACTAAATTTCAATATTTAAATAATATTTTTATTTCTACATATAAAGTTATGTTTTTTAACTTTTAACATATCATACTTAATTTATTAGTTTTAATATATTATTAGATGTAAACCATTATCATTTTAAAAATACAATTTTGAAACAATTTGTATAAAATACTTATATTATTAATTTAAATATAACATGACAAGGTCAACTTAATTATAAATTTTACTTTAACTTAAACAACCCAAAAAAATATTTTATAAATAGTTAAGAGTGATAAATTGTAGTGTCTTGCTAATAATCATTATAAGTTGGTTAATAATGTTAAATAAATATTAAACCTAAAGTATAATCATAAATAAACTAAATTTCAATTTTGAAATAATATCTTTACTTCTACTTATAAAATTATGTATTTAACGTTTAACCTATTATACTTAATTTATTAGATTTAAAATGTTGTTGTATGTAAACCATTATCAATTTAAAGCTATAACTGTTGAACAGTTTGGACAAAATACTTAAATTGTTAATTTAAATATAACATTACAGTGTTAACTTAAATATAAATTTCAGTTCTACTTAAAAAACCAAAGAATATTTTATAAATAGTTAAAAGTGATAAATTGTAGTGATAAATGCAAAAATTAAATTGTAATCTCAATTTAACTAAAATATTACCTAAAGATATTTTTATAATCGTTAAAAGTTTTCAAATAAGTAACATAAAATTAATTAAAATAACAATAATTAAAAATAACTCTATATAAATGATTATATTGTTACATTTAAAATCGAAAAACAATGTTTGATGTCTTAAATAATTATAATGATAGAAATTAAAACATTAAGCAAATAAATTTAAAAAAACTAATTAACAATAACTATAACTATAACAACATTAAACCATATATTATATTTAATTTTATTCATGTCTAACTTGCAGGTAGAAGTTATTCAAACGATTGAGATTATGCAGTTATAATAGATGTATATATTATCATATACATAATTAAAAATAATCAATATATTATATCAATTTAGTATACAAATTATTATATCAAATTTAACAACAATGTTATTGTTATATTTATAAAAAAAAACATATATTTGTAAAAACTTTAGGTGTTTCTGCGCAACGCGCGGGCATTCGTCTAGTTCTTAATAAAAGAATCTTTAGACTGTCATGTGTCACCCTTTTAAACTACTATGTTGCCACGTGTCGTTCCTCCAACAGTTTACTCACTTTTTTTCCCGCCCATTACCTCATTCATCTACTCAACCATCATCTCCTCTAAATCAGCTCTTCAACTTATCATTCCCGGATTTATCGCCTAAAATCCATTAAATTCAAATTATTAGATAATCAATTTCCTTATATTATTTGACAACTAATAAACAAATATAGAATAACTTCCCTTATTTTTTGTGATAACATAACGTTTTTAATGATTGGTTATTTTAGAGGAAGAAAAAAAATATCATTTCCTTATTTTAAGATAATTACCAACTTACTATAACTATAATCGGAAATTTTCAATTTTCAATAGGAAAAAATACATTGACGAGAATATTGATTGAAGAGGCCGTATAAGAAAAACAATATTTGCCATTTTATACCCAAAAGTATACCTGCAATCAAAATCAAGTTTATTTTTCAAATTTCAAACACATTTAATCTATCATATCCATTAAAATCATCACTTATTTTTTGAATTTATTTATTTTATACCTAGATTGAATGTAAATTCCGCATTTAATCAACTAAACTTGGAATAAATCTTCCTTATTTTACTGAGGTGATGTTTGTTTTTTGTCTGCAGATCTGCGTGGCCTCTTCTGTCTGCACCGCGTAGACATTAACCTTCGCAGACTGTTTGTTTTTTTGAAGACTGCAGACCAAAAAATGTCTGCGCGCCCTCTTCTTGGCGCAAATGTGGACCAGAGTCTTCTAACATCTTCAGACATCTTTTAGCCTAAAAAAACACATATATCTTTATTTATTTTTAAGTTTTTTTTTTAATTTATATTTTTTCCAGCTTTATTAATGATAAACAATTTGAAAAAAAAATTACAAAACTTAAAAAATAAAACGTTCGACGATACAAACATGATATTTTTGACAAAATTATAAATAAAGATTTATTACAATAATAATCGTTGAAGTTGTTTATATAAATATGAACAAAAAATCATAATATATTCTTATATTTTTTTTGGCCAAATTTTGTAAAACATTATTTAATACAGTATCGTCAATTTCTCGAGAAAATATTTATGGTACGTTTTTAATGGATTTAATTGAAAAAATCGAAGTTTATTTCCATCCATTTATGTATCAAATTCTTTGATCCCTAATTATAATGTTTAGTTATAATTTTGCAACCAAAGTTGTTGGTTTTTATCAAATATATACGTTAATTCATACCATTTTTATTTTTAGTTTTTATACAATAATACATAAAAGTTGATCTAGATTTGTTAATTATTTATAACAAAGTCATAAAAATATTAAAAAATCACTTTGAAGTTTGAAAAAATCAGTTTATTTAGATTTAAGTTTATTTTAGTAACCCGCAGATGTTAAAAAAACAAACAGTCTTCTTTTTTCAGACTGTAGACGTTTGGTCCACCTCTTCTACTGCAGAGGTCTACAGATGTGGTCCGTAGACTACAGACATTTTGCCTTAGAAAAAACAAACAACACCTGAGTAAATTCTCATCCTTTTTATTACAGTTATAAAAGTCGAACTCCAAAAAAAACTTTACTATGTTTGTAATGTCAAATACCTTTGTCGTCTTTGTCTTTTGAGTAGATCAAAGTTGGACCTGTGGAAAATACATTCTTCATTCACAAGGAGTTCAATCCATCAGGTTAGTGTATAATCAACTTTTAAATTCTTTCTTTTTGTTTTCGTTTTTTTAATTCTTTTATAATCATAAAACAAGTGGTTTCATAAATGTAACAACGTAAATTTCCAAAATAATTTTTCATTTTTCAAACATAATAAAACTCATATAATATTCTCAAAATCTCATATATCAATGTCATCACCATAAACATATCCCAGAATCTCAACACTTAATCTTCTGCCAGTGTGTACTGATCATGTCGGCGCCTTCCCGCGATCCTCGCTGGTACCTGAAACACATAACACACAACACGGTAATCATAAATGCTTAGTGAGTTCCCCACAATACGACCTACAACTCATACGCCACTCGAGGCTATAGTACGACCCTCCGGTCGATGTGTCTCAGCGGGACCCTCCAGTCCCGTAGCTCGTTGGACCCTCTGGTCCGGTCATATCTCGTTGGACCCTTTGGTCCGGTCTGTATCATTGGACCCTTCGGTCCGGTCTGTATCGTTGGACCCTCCGGTCCGGTCTATATCGTTGGACCCTCCGGTCCGGTCTATACAACACATAGCACGCATATATCACATAGCACATAATCTCATACATACACATAGCACACAAGACCCTCCGGTCTACACATAGATACCATTCTAGGTAATGTATAGTGAGAAGACTCACCTCGGGTAACTCGGTAAATCTCGAACTCGGAAAAAATCTGGTCTAGCCCCCGCCTAATCACATGGAATAAGCACTCTAATCAATACAACCCTCAAGGCTAGACTAATCCCTCTCTTAGCACTCTCAGAAGGGTAAAAGACCATTTTATCCCTCTCATGGCTCAAAGACCCTAACATTGACCAAACCCTAAAAGTCAACAAAAGTCAATGGTCAAACTTTGACCAGACTCGTCGAGTGCACTCGTGTGACTCGGCGAGTACATGTGTGTCCTCTTCGCCCCTGGTCCTCACTCGACTCGCTGAGTCAACCCTACACTCAACGGGTTATCACAGGTCGCGAATCGCGGGGCAACCCGACTCGACTCGTCGAGTCCCTTATGGGCTCGGCGAGTCCCTCCCATGAAAACACTCAAACGATCTTTTGAGGTCAGATCTGCTTCACCAACCAGTAGATCCAACCTT
This sequence comes from Lactuca virosa, assembly GCF_052849685.1. Classification (NCBI taxonomy): domain Eukaryota; kingdom Viridiplantae; phylum Streptophyta; class Magnoliopsida; order Asterales; family Asteraceae; genus Lactuca; species Lactuca virosa. The sequence continues at coordinate 20,683,675 of NC_136433.1, forward strand.
CTAACACTCGAAAGTCACGTAAAGGTTTAAACTTTACGTTCATGCAATGCATATAAGACCAAAAATGGAGAAATAACCTTTAAAATGGGGTTCTACTCTCAAGGCTCACATGAAACCTCATAAAGCTGGAAGCTTGGGACCTTTTGGACCTCTCAAGGTCCAGATCTATCATCTATACCCAAAGGGACCTCATATGCTTCACAATCTAACTCAAAATTGTGCAAAGGAAACCCTAGTTTCAAGGAATCTATCAAATACACGAAATGGGAAGGAACTTGTACCTCAAAACGTGAATCTCGGTGTGAACAACGCAGATCCAACCTCCCCAACCGATCTAGCTTGGATTTTCCCACTCCTTCTTGCAAGATCACACCAAAGGATGAAGAATTAGCCTCCAAAATGCTCTCTAAGCTCTCTTTTCTCTCTAGGGTTTTCACAGGGGAGTAGTGGCCGCAAATGACGGCCATAAGGGCCTTTAAATAGGGCTCAAGCCCTGAGATTTAGGGTTTCACTTTACAGCGCGGACTCGCCGAGTCCACGCATCGACTCGTCGAGTCCCTCATTAATCCAGACAAGAATTCGCGATCCTACTCGGCGAGTCTGAGCGCCTACTCGCCGAGTCCCTCCCTAAAACTCAAGATAATTACTTAAAATAAGATACCTGGGAATCCGGATGTTACAATAAATTTGAGATACATCCCCATTTTTTTTTTTTTTTATAAATGTTATTTTCTTATGAGTTATGCAAATGTTCATAAATTAAACGAATGAACCATTTGTTCATGCGTTTAATTAACTAAATTGCTATAATTTGTGTTTTTGCGTGATAAAATACCATAAAATACACTACTAGAAAAAATACTTTCCTTGACAGACGAATTACGATGTACAATAGTTTTATGACAGACATAAAAATGTATGTCATTAAAGTCTGTCATATTTCATAAAATATAAATGATCTATGACGGACAAAACTGTTTGTCATACATTTATGTCGTATGTTAATTTGTTAAATTTTAAATAAAAAAGAAACAAGGAGCATTTTAATGTATGAATTGATTTGTTTTTTTATGAGTTATAGGATATGGAAAAAAACATTTTATATATATATATATATATATATATATATATATATATATATATATATATATATAGGGTTAGGTTATTGTGTTGTAACTATCTATTGTGTGCATGTAGGGTTGATTCTGGACTAATCATTTTAGTTATTTTAAGAAAGCAATTAATGCATATTATATGTTGAAGATATAATGAGTATTAATTAAATCTTCAGTATTTAATATGCATTAATTACTATCTTAAAATAAGTAAAATGATTGGTCCAGAATCAATTATACATACACATAATAGATAGTAGAAACATTTGAACCTAACTCTATATATATATATATATATATATATATATATATATATATATATATATATATATATATATATATATATAATAGTATATTACTTTAATTCCTAACATACTTAAGAACATTTTACTTCTTTTGTTTCATATATATATATATATATATATATATATATATATATATATATATATAATAGTATATTACTTTAATTCCTAACATACTTAAGAACAGTTTACTTCTTTTGTTTCATATTTTGACACATTACTTTGCTTCCTTCCATAATTTGTCCATGTTTTTTGGTTTTTGATATTTTGATCACCTTATTTTGCTCGGTTGCTATAATTTGTCCGTGTTTTATTGTGTTTATATTTTGACCAAATTACTTTGCTCCCTTGCCATAATTTGTCCATGTTTTTTAGTTGTAGATATTTTGATCACCTTATTTTATTCCGTTGCTATAATTTGTCCCTGTTTTATATTGTTTACATTATTTTCACTTTTGGTTCAACAGGCACCAATGTTTTAAAACCCGGGTCGACCCGGCCGGTTCAACCGGTTGGACCGTGACCTGGGGTAGAAGGCGGGTCAATTGAGAACAGTTTTTTGTAAAAATACGGACCGGATCGAACCGACCGGTTTTCCCCTAAACCGCGATCGAATCGTTTGTGTTGAATCGGTTAAAACCGAATTGACCCGTTTTAATAGGGTTTGGATACAAATACGGACCAGATTGACCCGTTTTAAATTGATCAATGACATGGTTTGATATGTTTTTCAATGTTTAAACTTTGTGGACATCAAATTATTGGTTTTATATGTCTATGTATTATGCAGGAAAGTAAAAATATATGAAATTAGAAAAACACCATAAACCGGGTTGACCCGTGAACCGGTCATCACACTGGGATAACTAAAAACCTGGGTTTTAAAACATTGACCGGCACAGATGTGTCACTTCCCTATTTTTCCTTTGTTTGCCACGTTACTCGTTTCTCTCTGATCGATACTCATTTTGTATAACCGGATTAAGTGAGGGTGTATTTTGCTCATTTTATAAATGCAAAATGATTTTAGGGATTTTATAAAAGGAAATCTCATGGAGGGACTGTATTTGTTTAAAAGACTAAACTAAGGAAAATTTAGGGCTTTTAATTGCCCTTGTCTTCAACGATCGGGAAAGAAAAGGGGCATACAAACGGACGAGCTTATGAACGATCATAGTGAGGGGGAAAACACGAAGGAAACACGAAAAATGGGAGGGGTTCGATGGTTCTTCAACAATCGGTAGGGTGGGCGTCGTTAGAGGCCGTCGTAGGTGTCTGGCTCGACCGGGGAAGAGAGGAGAGGGAAGGATTGCAGCGGCTAATCCGGAAGCCCTAACCGATCGCGAAGAGGGAGAAGGGACGAAGGCAGCGAGGCCTTCTCTTTCTCGTCTAGCGATTTCAGACCCATCGCACTCGAGTGGCGAGCTCCGGTGGTCGACTAGACCGAAGAAGGACGTGGGCAGAAGCAGTGACACTGCTTTGGGGTTGGCGAACGGGAGTGAGAAGCGAGGGCAAAGGAGGTATTGGTCCTTGGGTCGGTCGCAAAGATGAAGAGGCGTTTGGTCGACGAGAAGGAGGACACTTGGCCTGATGGAGCAAGGCAAGTGGAAACAGAAGCACCGATGGGGGTTTTGGCAGTGGTGCTCGATAGAAGAAGAAGAACGAAGCTGCGGTGGTTCACGAAGAGACAGGTAATTGTATGGGGCTGCTTCTACAGCTCCTTCGTTCTTTCTTTTCTCTTATTTTTTGTTAATTTTGATGGAAATCGATGGGGTTTTTGGATTGACTTTATTGTTTAACAGTAGTGGATATAACCTAAGTGGGTGTTTGGGTTCCTTGAAATCGACAGTAAGAAGATGAAGAATACATGTGTATGCGTTTGATATTTGGTTTTAGTTTGACAGGGAAGGAAACAAAAACGTGATGTTGTTGTTTCTGTTTGCAGGTATACCCTAGAACAAGAACAAAGTGTTCTTGTGTTCTTGGCTGAAATCAGTGAGAAAGAAAGAATTTTGGATGTTTAGGTTTATTGTTTGTGTTTTGGTATTTGACAGGGAAGATGAAGAACGAAATGATGGATGCAAGCTGTTTTGTTCGATTCTTACAGTTTTAGTATTTCTTTTTGGTGTGGGTTAGTATAAACTGAAATTAGAAGCAACATGTGGGTAAAGTGATTTATTACACTTCAAATAAATGAAAGTGATTTTTTTTCTTACAGTTTTAGTATTTCTTGCTTATGTACTTTCTCTCCACTTTCTTTTTATCTTCTTCAGGGACTGAATATTCTGCTTAATCTTTCAGTTGACCTGGCTTAATGTTCATCTTACAAAGACTGGCCCTCTATGTTGATGAGGCCAGTTTTAAATTTTAAACCCCTCTATTCACCATCATTATGGTAATATGCTTATCATGTGTTTTTGGATTGTCTCGTAGGCAGCATCTGAGCTTATAAAGGCTAATTTGGAGCCAACTCTTGAACAATACAGACCAATGGTGTTGTCCTCTTTGTCATTTTCCAAGTTTACCCTCGGCACGGTGGCCCCTCAGTTTATAGGTTAGGCTAATTGATAGTATTACCATTTGCATTTATCCTTTCATAGTAAGAAGATTCCACATAACTTGAATCTTAATTATCAATTGTTTATATTGTTTAGGAGTTTCTACTGTTGAAGATGGAGGTGAAGGAATAACTATGGAGTTGGAAATGAATTGGGATGGAAACCCTAGTATAATACTTGATATCAAGACTAGACTAGGAGTTGGATTGCCTGTGCAGGTAATTCAATTTGCCTAGCTATCAAGGGTTATTATTGGAATTTGGAAAATAATTGGCTTCAACTTTGTTTACTATTAACAAACCATATTCTTTAATCTTAATCTCTTTTGTTGTTCAGGTGAAGAATATTGCATTCATTAGGGTTTCTAGGTTGATTTTTAAGCAAATAATAAGATGATCATGATCATAAATTTTCTGATTATTGATGGTTAAAATAACCAAATTTGGAACAACATGCGAAATGAACTCTGAAACTGGTGAACTGTTAAAAGAAATGAAAATCTCAAAGAAACTTATCTCTTCATCTGTATATTTTTCTGGTGAGTCTTCCCAACACATGGTCCTTAAATTGTCTTGACCTTTTTCTTCTAACGTTTGTTTTCTTGTAATGATAGATGATAAAATATTAGCTGCATCAAATACCAAGATCAAGTTCTCATCTTAGATGATGGAGAATAACTATTTAAGTTTTCCACAGATGTTGTATGTTCCTACCTTTTATATGTACATTTTTAAAGTGATTATTGCAGTTCTGATGATTTTTTTTTTGACTTTTATCAGGGTCCTGTGAAGCATATGCATATGTTGGATGATACAAATACCATAATTACCTATGTATTTGGTGACAACAATCTGCACATGTGGAAAAATGGATCAAGTCAACAACCATTAGCTGCAAGAAGTTATGATTGACATATCAAATGCTGCAAAAGATTTGATTGATCAAGAAGTTTCGGCTTTTTATCGAAATCCCGATAATACCCTTTACATATAAAATGTGTGTGTGTGTGTGTTTGTGTGTTTTAGAGTGATATGAAATTACTAAAATACCCTTGGTTAATTTTAGGGTTGGAAGGTTTGGATGCCGGCTTAGCATCGGTGTTGGAATCGATGGAATTCTGTTTGAAGTTGCGGGGTTCGGAAGCTTGTGTTTTGGAGGACTTAGCAAAAGCTATCAATCTGGTGCATATCAGGAAGGATCTTGTGGAAAGTGGTCACGCGTTGCTAAACCATGCTTATCACAATCAACAAGAATACGAAATGAATGAGGGTGGAACTGGAATCCGTGATTCCGACAGAATTGGAATATGTGATTCCATTCCGATGCCAAATAAATGGAGTTCAATTCTATCCGAAGGTGGAACCAGACTCAGTGATTCCGACAGAATTGGAATCAGTGAGTCCGACGGAAGCAAAACCTTACAAAAACTTCAAATGAAAACTAAAATTGCAAGAGAACCTTTTGACATTATGGTTAGTGTAATGGAATGTATTTTTGTATATGTATGATATCTTATTTTGCATTATTGGACATTAAATGTGTAATTTATTTTGTTTAATATTTGGTACAAATTTAGAATATATATATATATATATATATATATATATATATATATATATATATATATATAACCATGAATGTTACGAATTCCGACATACAAAGCCAATCGTAAATGTATGTCGAAAACGTGTGTCGTGTATGTATGTCATAATTGTGGGTCATAAAGGTCTGTCGTAAAATTTATGACAGACCAAATGCCTGTCATTATCCTTTATGACATGACTTTCAATGACAGACATTTTTCTGTCATGGATAGGCATTTACGACAGAGGAAAGCCTTTTTTCTAGTAGCGTATTTAGGGTTATTTCCATAAAAGACCCTATATTTTGACTTTTTTTCTTTTTAGACCTAAAACTTTTTTGTTTTCCGAAAAAAACTCAACTTTTACATGTTACTTGTTATTTTAGACCCTAACAGGTCACCTAAAGGGAAATTAAGTATTTGTATTTCATAAAAGACCCTATATTTTGTATTTTTTTTCCAGTTTAGACCTAAAATGTTTTTTATTTCAAGACTATTTGTATAAAAACATGATTATATTCTTTTAGTTTAAACATAAACATCGATTTAAACAATGTAATTATTATGCTTACATTTATTTATGATTGGACAATTCTTTGTCCACGTATATTTAAAAAAAAAGTAGTTGTAAAAACTATTTCTTCACTACACCAAGTTCATGTAGCTTAATTTCGTGAGGGCATAAAAACATAATTATATTCTTTTAGTTTAAATAATAGACAACAATTTAACTTTTGCATCTTTTGGCATCATATTTATTTACGCATGAAACATTTTTTTTAAACCATTACACATACAACGATTTAACTTTTGCATCAATTTATGCTCAAATGGTTTCATTCCCATAATATAGTTTTATGTATTTATATGTGATGTTAACATTTTTTAAGAATGTCTTAAACTTGAATCTGATATATCTAAACAAAACTATTACGAATGTTTAGGATTAATATTTTTATGTATGTATTTGATATAATTATAAAATATTATTCAATAATGGCAAGGCCGGTCCTGAAGATGTATATATCCTCAAATACGCAGGACGAGTCAGAGAAAAATGACCCCTATCACTATTATAAGTTTTTATTTTTAAATAAATGTATATATATAATATATAATAAAAAAAATTGGGTCATGTGCAGCTGCCTACTTTGCCCCCCTCAACGCCCCCCCCCCCCCCCATGAATAATGGGCTAATGCTACAAAATATTCTATGGCTTTGCTTTAGGAGTATGATAGTGAGTGCATTTGTTAACTGTTCTAAAAAAATTGATTAAAAAATTCGACCAAAAAAATAATATAGAAAAGGGAGAGAGAGAAATATGTCAAAACTCACCAAATAAGTATAATAGACAAACTAAAAAAATTTATTTTGTATACAGTTTATTAAATTACGTGGTATGTATTTTTTTCTACAAATAAAAAAAGTTGTTATTATGCTAAAAGATTCTTCCTAGTCATGTATTATCCATGTTACCAAAAATATCAAATTAACATCAAACTTTTTATTAGCGGTAATAATAACAATTTTTATAAACAATATATCAGGTTTAATGATATAATATATATATCCAAGATAAAGTATAATTATATCTTTTACACAAAAATAAAATTTTGCAATTCTTCTAGGTTATATTCGCTCAAAAGATAATAGATTAGATAACATTTTTTAGTTTATACATGTATACTTTCTTTTTTGGTGTAGTCAAGAAGTACCTTATATATTTGGTTTTGAAGATTATAACAATTTTAAAGTTGAGTTTATTTTGGAAAAAAATACATTTTAGGTCTAAAATGAAAAAAATTATAAAATATAGGGTCTTTTATGAAAAAAATACCTAATTTACCTGTTGGTTACCTGCTATGTCTGAAATAACAAATAACAGGTAAAAATTGGGTCTTTTTCGGAAAATAAAAAAGTTCTAGGTCTAAAAAGAAAAAAAGTCAAAATATAAGGTCTTTTATAAAAATAACCGTGTATTTATGTTGTACTTCTATTGTTTATCATGCATCCAAGTATTCACTTAATCGTCCAATGATCAAATCGTATACCATCAATTAATTCTGTTGTTAGCCATCAACTTAAATGTAATAGTGGCTGTAAAATCCAAAACAAATCTAACAACAAAACATACAAATTTAAAACGTGAATTGTCTAAGAGCATTAGCAAACAAAAACATAAAATCCAAAACAAATCAAAACATTAAAAATCGCCACCAATTACGAACTCTTTGCCACCAATTACGAACTCTTTGCGACACCGGCTTTTTAGGGTAAAGCGTACCTAACTTGGGATTGAAAAGATAGGTAGGTTTATAGGTAGTCAAGAGAATATCCCACCAAATAGGAAACTGGAAAACACCGAATATCATCACAGGTGAGCAGGCACCAAGACCAAGACTGATAGGAACCCACGTCAAACCTTTGCGATAAAGAACTATGCAACAGGCAGCATAGGCAGCCATCAGACACAGGAATGAAAAGAAAAGTCCTATGAGACCAGCTATAAACTTTATAGGAAGTAGATGCACGTAGTCTTTCAGACGAGAGCGGGATGTGATTATCGAAAGAAACACCAGAAAAGAGCATGATGAACTTAGTAAAGAAAAGCCATTCGTTATAAGGAATACTAAAAAGAAAGGCTCCGCCATAAAGATCGGGAAGCCATTATCCTGCCGATAACCACCCGGGGGGGGTTAATACTGCTGCAAATGAGATCGTGACAATAAGGGCCGTTGCGACCATTCCATGTTTTATCCAACTGAGAGCTTTTGATGATAAATCTTTGGTGTTTTCCAGGAACAACTCCTGAGCTGTTTTACCGTCAGTGTTCCTAGCACCCCTTAGACGGGGTGACAACATCCTCTCTACTTCCTGCATGCGTTATATATAACAAAACTCATATATCATTAATATATTTATATTATGCACGGATATAATCGTATAAAAAGTCTTATTACGAAATCAAACATACCTGGATCCAAAGATATTCTTTTTGGAGCAACAAAAATGATCGGGTGGTGCTTTCCAGTTCGGCCCTTTTTGATGTCATTCCGACCAGGTGGAGTAGAGTATTACCATGGTTGTCCACCTCATTTGATCCAAACCTTTTGGACTCCACTTCATAAAACAGAACATTGTACAGGTCCAGTTGTCGATGCATTACTGCCACGTGGAAGATGGTGTGTCCATCTTCATTTCTCTTTGTCAGTACCTCTGGGTATGTCCGGATAATGTGCAATAAAAACTCAGTATTCCCAATCCTAGCCGCTTCAAAAATGCAGTTGTATGCGGGTAGATTATTAGGTCCCAGAAGTAATGAATCAACATCCCTCCTATCAAATGAATCAGTAGCCCCTACAACGCTTGTCAGTATGCTAGAGGCTTTTTTAGCCTCTTCTTCTGATTCATTTGGCCCCATGATATTTGATACTCCTAAAACTATAATAATAATAAAAAAAATTAATTGGATTTAGAAACCAACCCCAGTACTTTGAATTACGTTGGTCATTATTAGACTTATATGTTAATAACTTTATATTTTGTATTTTTTTTGGAATTAAAACTCATCTTTAATTTATTTTTATATAAATATCTTATTTTTTTCATTTTATTTTTAAAAAAACCCTCAACTTTGTTTTTTTTTGAAAAAAAAACCCTCAACCTTCTAATATTTGCGAATAAATCCTTAATTTTTTTTAGTTTTGCCTGAAATATAAAAAAAAAAAACCTCACATTTTACAACTTCTTTTTGGAGAAAAATGACTAAAATGGCTATATAATAAAAAATGGAAAAATGCAAGGATTTTTTTCATGAAAATAAATAAAGTTGAGGTTTAATCCGAAAAAAAAACACAAAATATGAGGTCTTTTATGAAATTAACCCTAGAGTTATTAGAAGTATTAGACAATTTTTATAATAAAGGAAAATCTACTATAAAGTCCTTACATTTTGACCTTATTTTTGACCTCATATTCAATTAAGTCCTTATATATTTTTTTCCGATTAAGTACCGAATACCGATAATTGTATTCACTTTAACCATTTTTCCCGGTTTAAAGGTCATCCCATTTTCAAAATTTATACTTTTGGCGGAGACCTTAAACTTTATTACAAATTTGATCTAAAATTTACACTTTTGGCCCAAATTTCAAAATTTTGTTACAAATTCATCCTAAATTTAGTTTTTTTACATATTTTTTTTCAGAATTTTGTTTCAAATATGTTATTTTTGCTTTATAAAATCAAATTTATACAAAAAAAAACATATTTTCACATAAAAACCTTTTTTTTCTATATTAAAACCTTTTAAAAAAACACTTTCGTTAAAAAAAGTTTTTATATGTGAAAAATATATTTTTTTTATAGATTTGGTCCAAAAGGTTTTTTGCATAGAAGGTTTGTAAAAATATGTTTTCTATACTAAAAAACATATTTTCACATAAAAACCTTTTTTTTTAAAAAAAAACATTTTTTCAAATTAAAAAACCTATGTTCGCATAAAAAACCAAGATATTTACAAAAATAACTTTTGACATGTTGTTCGTTTTCGAATTATATAGATTCACAAGCAAAAATATATTTTAAAAAACCAAGATATTTACTCGATTAAAAATAGTTTTTTTTTCAAAAATATTTATTAATTTTTTTTTTGTCATACAACTATTTATACTCTTTAAAAAAGTTATTTAAATAACAATGTTTAGTAATATATCTTTTATTTAGTTATTAATTTACACATATTAATTAATAAAATACATAACGACCATCCATTTGTTAATAATAATATGTTTTATATTTTTTACTTTTTAAGCAAAATCTAGTAAACATAACCAATTTCAAAGTTTTCTCTTATTATTCAACCAAAATTTTCTATTTTGTTTTTTAATATTGTAATATAAACCAGCAAATAAAAGTAAAAAATTATAAAACAAAAACTAATAATATTAATGACAATAAATATAATGATGGTAATAAAATAGTATGCGATCATTGTTTCTTGCTTATCTTTTTTGTAATATTTTAACATATTTTTCAAATATAAAAACCTTATTTAGGAAAAATGTTTTTAAAAAAGGTTTTATATAGAAAAAAAAGGCTTTTTATGTGAAAATATGTTTTTTTTGTATAAATATGATTTTATAAAGCAAAAATAACAAGATCAAAACAAAAGTTTGAATATATATATATATATATATATATATATATATATATATATATATATATATATATATAGGATGAATTTATAACAAAATTTTAAAATTTGAGCCAAAAGTGTAAATTTTAGACCAAATTTTTAATAAAATTTAAAATTTAGGCCAAAAGTATAAATTTTGAAAGTGAATGATAACTGAAAAAAATAATTAAAATGAATACAATTACCAGTATTAATGACTTAATCAGAAAAAAATACATACTTAATTGAATATGAGGTCAAAATATAATGATCTTATAGTAGATTTTCTTATAAAAAATAAATAGTTATGTCAATCAAATGAGGGAAAATTTCGTCCTTGTGAACTCTTCAATGTCCTTATAAACTTTTTTAATATTACGTGTATATCGTAAAAGTATATAATTTTGAATATTAGATAAAAAAATTTAATAAAAAATTAATTTAATTCTAAATAAAATATGATTTTGGATAAAAGTGTAATTTTTAAAGTTTTAGATGGATATACCTGCAATATTAAAGTTTATAAGGATATTGAAGTTTAGTATTTACAATGACATGAATGAAGTTTTCCCTAAATTAAATGACAGTTATGGTATCTATTAAATGAGAAATTAAATATCCTCCTATTTATTCTTTCTATCCATCTTGCTATCACTTTTAGATCATTGTAATAAAAAAATTTAATTTGACAAGTGCCACAATCTTAAGTGTGTAGGAAGATGGTAGGTCTACAAAATAAAAAATGAATAGGAATATACTTACTCCAACTTATGCAAATCAAAATCATATTCTTTTCCTTCTGGTTGAGGGCGTCAGTCTTTCCGGCCAAAACACGGATGATATCTCCACAAACAACAGGATGTAACCAATCAATGTTTGCATCCATAATGGTTCTAGCCATGCCTACAAATAGAGTTTAATAATCAAAATCAACAAAAATTACATTACAAAGCAAAATGATATCCAAATTAAATTTAATGTCAGACTTACCAAACATATCATTTTCTACGCAGCTTACGAGAATGTTATTTCGAATGTTTGATGTCCACACTGCACCTGATCTCATACCGAGAGATGCTAGATAGAGAAATCGCGTCATTTCCCGATTTCCACACTCAGCGCTTCGTGTTATTGGATACATGCCAGGAACTTTAGGAATAGTCAGCAATGCTTGGCATCTTTCTAACATTGATCTTGCGATTTCTTTGCTTCCATGTGACGCAGCTATGTACAAAGCTGTCTCTCCATTTCTGTTTACTAATCTGAAGTCTTCGTCTCTCATCAGGCGTACTAAGTTGTTTACAAAGACCTCAGTGTCTTTGTTAACAACTGAAGAAGCTGAAACCATTAAAGGAGTCTCAAGACTAGCTGTAATAGCTAGTCTCACTGCGTCTGGGTTATGTGCAAAGATGCGCCCAGCACTGCTCCAGTCACAGAGGACACACGCCCTGTATAAGGGAACCGCGATTGCCTGATATTCGCCTCTATTACCTTCGAGTAGGGTAGGTGCGGGATGATTCATTGTTTATGAGATGCCTGTATACAAAATCAAATGTCATAAACACAACACAGAAACAATAATTCAAAAACAAGTTTCTAGTTTCCTTTAGTTCAATGTCAACTAGTTTGCAGGTTAATGAGTTTTGATACATTTGACCCACAAACAGAAATCCAATCAACTTCTAAACCACATGCATAGCATAGGAGTATTATTGTAAAGTGCTATAAGAAACAAGACATAAAATAAAGTTGAAAAAAAGATCAAAGGCGATGTATACTGCATAATATAACTAATAACTGTCTACATACACAAACAAGCCCTTTCAAGATATATGTACATATTTGTTATTCTTATTACTTAGGACAATGTACTTTGAATCTATCAATTATAGGAGTGAAAATTGATTTATATTTAAATGGCATTGCTATAACCACAGATTTTTAATATACAATTTTGTAAAAAGAAGAAATGAAAGTATGTGCTGTAATAAAAAAATGGAAGTGGATGTTTCTTTATATAACCCTTTTCTTAGGGAGATGATATTTCCACTTATCAATTAGATGTCCACTTAAAATAAATTTGTTTTTACATTTTTACCCTTATTTTGAAATTTACAAAATATGATGAGATATAATTAATCCGCCTCTTATCCTTAGCAAATTTAAGCGTTTCCTTTATTTAACACTTACCAAAATTAATTTGTTTCTAACTTTTTTATCTTTATTTGTCCTTACAAAAATTAGTTTGTTTTCTTATTTATTTATCAAACAAACCCGCTAAGTGGTATCTTTAATTCGATCAATCCATTTAAACTTTTTAATTTGAATGTAAAATCTAATAAAATTTAATTTATCACAATAAAATGTTCAAACTAATAGATATTAAATCAAAATAAGATGTTCAACGAAAATATTCAAATCATAATAACGTTAAAAAAGTTTGACGATAAAAAAACATTCACATTACACCAATTACATATTGCCACTTATAATTTAAATCAAATAAGTTGCTACATTTTATTATTCATTTGGAAGACACAAGTAAATGAAAGATTGTGTGTTTGTGATGATTTTACAACCTCAAATCTTCAAGGTATGGTGTGCTAGTTTTTTTTTTTTTTTTTTATATTGTAGGTATAACTTTTGATTGGTGAATCATTGGCTCAAAAAATATATTAAATTCAGTCAAAAGTTTAGTAATCATTCATTTATTCGTGTCTTCCAAATGAACTATGAAGTGTCTAAGAGCAACTTATTTGATTTAAACGCATATTTAATTTTTTTTAAGTGATAATGTGTAAATGGAGTACAATGAATGTTTTTTATACATGATTTTTTTTTAATTATTGTGATTTGAATTTTTTTTTAGATAATATTTTAGTGGCTAATATTTTCTTGTGATTTGACATATATTAATTTAAACATTTTATTGTGATATACATTTATATGGAACAAATTATTTTTTTGTTATATATTATTGTAATATGTATAGATAAATAAGAAAACAAATTAACATTTGTTAGATTTTATAATTAGATGATAAATAAGAAAAAAAAAATAGACTTGCGCCTGTTTAAGAAAACAAATAAATGGGTTGGTTTGATTAATAAATAAAGAAACAAAATAATTTTTCTAAGTGGTAAATAATGGAGAAAAAGGAAACTTTTAAATGTGTTCATAGAAACTGCAAATATAGCCCATTTATATCTCTTAATGTTTTTGTAAGATTTAAGTAAGGATAAAGTTGTCAAATCATATTTATTTTAAGTGGAAGAATCAAATAAGCATGGAAATATCACTTCTCTTTTTTTTAATTTATTTTCTTATTTGAAGGAGGTGGCCCCACACCAGGATACATATGACAGTTCAAATTTGTAGCTACGGCATAGTGAAGGAATAGAATAAAGTATTACAATCAAATTAAGAATTCATGTTTGTGTTTGTCACACATAGGAATGGAATAGAACATTTCTAATAGAATGTGATTCCTTTTCCCAGGCTATATTCATTCCACATGGGAGCGTTTCTTTTTTTTTTATCCCTTAATCATATACAATTAATAATAAACTATAAAGAAAGAATTGGGTATATGTCCTTATTAACAATCAAAATATCGTATTTACTCAACTTAAAATTTAAATATTATATTTACCCTTATTAATTTCTAAAATATCATATTTATCCAAATTCTTTTTTTAAATATTTTTTAAAAACTTTTAATTAGTTTTTATATTTTATAATCATTTTAATTTATAAAAATATCTCAATGGACCAACTTGCCCTTCAATATTAAAGTCCCTTTGCAATGACTTGGATTGACAAAATTACTCCCTAATCGCTTTACTCTTCTTGAATCGTGGATATGACATGTTGCTAAAACAACTAATTGTATAAATAGAATGTGTGATGATGTCATTCACACCCTCAAAGATTCACTTGTGTTCTTGATTTTTTAATGGAATACAACCACTACAATTTTGAAGAAAATATCAAATGACACAAAGATGAGATATGTAGTCAATTTTATTGATTTTTAGCAATTTAAATCTATGAGATTAAAGAAGGTTAAGAGCAACGTGGTCAATCCAATTTAGTCAAAAAAGGTTTTCGATATTTAAGAGTAATTTGGTAAACTTGATTTTATTTTATTAATTAAAATGATTATATAACATGAAATATGATTATAAGATTTAAAAAGAAGTTTAAAAAAAGAAATTGGGTAAATACAATATTTTTTAATTAAGAAGTGTAGATATGATGTTTAGATTTTATACTAAAGTAAATAAAATATGATATTTCAAAACTTAACAAGGACATACGAAATTATCTCTTGTAAAGAAATTATGAACTACTTTTCTACTTATATAATCTTCGATAACAATAACATTTTTTTTTAAGTTTCAAAACTTCAATTAAATTTTTTGTTAATTTCCGAAACAGCTAAATATATTTATGCATTATAATTCTATTTTAAGCATGTAAAGTAGTCAAAATCCGCTAGTCAAAAACTCGAAATTGTATACCTAGACCTAGCCACTGCAACCAACGGGTTGATGCATGATCAAGACTTCACAGATTTTAACCAAATTTGATAAAATATCCCCTAAATTTGATAAATGATCAACGAAATCTGAATTGAATCAACACAGATATCCCCTGTAACAGTGGATACATAATGACTTCAATACCAAAAGAACAAAGTAACGAAATATAATACCTCAAGGGTAATAGCAAATCTCAGATGAGCAAGAGGACTAATGAGAGGAGCAAGCACCAAAACAATTCAACTATCTCGATTTCACTGCAAATCAACATTAATGGAAATGGATCAACTCACCGATCCCTCTGTTACACTCAAACATGAAAGCTGACATCAATAAATAAATAAATAAAACCGGAAATGGAGTGAGTACCTAAAGGCTGAGAGGATTGAAGATGAAGAAGAACACGATGAAGCAGGGAGAAGAAGATGAAACACAGAAACAATTCAGGTGTGAAGACAAACTCTCGATTTCCCTGTAAATCAACATTAATTGAAATAGATAGCTCACATATCCCTCTATTACACTTAAACATGAAAGCCGACATCAATAAATGAATAAAAACCAGAAATGGAGTGAGTACCTGAAGGCTGAGTGGATTGAAGATGAAGAAGAACGTGATGAACCAGGGAGAAGACGATGAAACGCATTGATAATTCAGGTGTGAAGATATCTCTCGATCTCACTGCAAATCAACATTGATTAAAATGGATCAATTCACAGATCCCTATATTACACTCAAACGTGGAAGCTAACACCAATAAATAAACCGGAAATGGAGTAAATACCTGAAGGCTGATAGAGTGAAGACAAAGAACAACATGATCCAGGGAGAAAGAAGATGAAATGCAGAGACAAATCAGGTGTGAAGATAAACTGTTCGATTCACTGCATATCAACATCAATGGATATAAGATCCCCTCTATTACACTCATGATAGAAGCAAACACCGATAAAAAAATGGAGAGGAGTGCATACCTGAAAGATGAGTAGAGGAGTGAGACGAAGAAGGAGATGATGAAGGAGGGAGAAGAAGACGACGAAATGGAGACACGATTTTTGGGTGTGGGAGTGTGCTCTGCTGGGAATAACTGACATAGGCGGGAGAAAGGAGGGATGTAAGAACCCAAATAAAAAAAAACGATATTATATTTGTTAAAGGTCAAAATAATATAAAAAATCATATTGAATGGAATAGTGCTCGTAATTCACTTTATAATTGCAAATTGTTGTGTACCAACAAACTTTATCTCTTATGGTCTTGAACTTGTTTTGTAGCTTTAAACAATTGGTTCGTTCTTGCTTTTCTTATTTTATTTTTAAACATATAAATGCTAAAGTCCCACTTTATGGTTGTCACAACATATCATTTAAAGGATATACATTGAGTTTTTATTCGTTGTGATAGTAGTTAATTATGGTGATGGATTGTGATTTTATGTTCCACCTCAACCGCAAAGTATCTCAAAAACTTTAAGTAGCACTGCTCCTGATTCCTTAAAAACATGTATGTATTAGATCTTTTGTATTCGGATGCACATTTATGCCATACTTAATGCCGAAGATGATTGTGTTTATCTACTTTTGTTTCCATGAAAAAGAATAAACAGCAAATGATGAGTACATGCAATGCACATAATCAAATTTTCAAGTTTATTCAATCCCAAAACGGAGAGAAATATCTTCTTTACATCTCCTTTTATTATTAATACTTAGTTTTGTTCCATTATATGCTCTTAAAGGTTTGTCAAATTCTATATGTAATCGTCTTGATGCAAATTAGATATGAGATGATTGTTTTGAACCCTTTTTATTGATAGAAGATGATTAGTTGCTTACTAATAGTTCTTGCAATACAAACTAATCAATTCCCATTAAAACAATTAAAATAATTCAAAATTCATTTCAACAAATAAATCTGAAGTCTAAACGGAATTTAAAAACTTCAATTCATTTAAAATCTTAGATTCCTAAACCCAAAGCTGCCATTATAGGTCAATGTTCCTACCTCTCTATACAACACACATACCACAATTTCCCTTTAAAGCATTGATTTTTCTATCACAATTCACAATTCACAAGCCACTTTATAAGAGCCCTAAATCGCATGTGGTTTGAAACTCAGTCTAATCTTCTCTACTATATAAGCCTAGCCATCCTCATTCTTTATTGAAACTATAACTTTGAGTCCCACATTGCTTAGGGATCAAAACATGAACCATCTTCACCTTTGTATACTACATGGGTGGCTAAACCCATTTGGGGCTGATGCGTGCAAATAGCTACACCTAATTTTATATTTATAATCTAACTAACTTAACTAACTAAATTGCACCTAGGCAGTGTACCTAGTCAAATTATAGAATAGTTGGGTAAGTCGGGTGTCAATCACAAAGAACGGTTTTGACTAATTAATCTATCTACTAATAAATTAACCTAATTACTAACAAAGAAATAGAATTTATCTAATTTTGCAAGTTTAGATAGACTTAATTCTCTAACCCAAATTCAATCAATAAACAAACACTTCTGTTAGTTCGAATCCGTTTTCCCTCAATGGTTTATAAATCAGATATGATAATTACTGTTGATTACCAATTAATAAAGTATTAGCAATTCAATTCCAAATTTACTAATATTCAATCAATTCATGTAGATCAATGTATGTTCACACATAAGTTAACACATAATTAATTATTTAATGGATTGGAGCTATGTAAGATTGATTTGCAAAACACACCTATGTTCATAATATGAGTTCTCTAGCACAGCCTAATTCAATACTTAACTGCTTAACTAAGATTGGTGATCCTAGCTCTAATAATTTAATGCTCACTAAATTACCAGGTATTCTAATTCATGAGATTAATAATCACTAACTACACAGAACAAGAATTAAAAGCAATCAAATACTAAATCAAACATGATAGGTAAAATCAATCAACACAAGTCATAACCAACGAGTACATCAAATCTAAAATATTAAATCCATGAGTTCCAGCTTCATCTAGCTAACAGAAGCAGCTAGATTTAGCTGGACATCCTAGCAAACAAATTAACACAATTCATATTCATAAACATGTTGAAAAGTACCAAATCTAAAGCCAATTTATGAACTTCTCTTCTTCTTTGGTGTTGAAAGTCAATTCCAGAACTTCTCTTCCTCTAAAAATCGTCTCCAGGAACTCCTTCAATCAGCCAAAAGTTTTTCAATTCGTAATCAACAAGGATATAAATAGTTTATGATTCTTCTAGGTTCACGTCGTGAGCCAATATGTCTCACGTCGTGAGGACGTAGCTCTCTGTGTTGGCTAAGGACTCTTCTTCGCGATGTCAATCTTCTAGAATACTCCAACTCAAGTCGTGAGCCTTCAATTCTCATGTCGTGAGTACGTATTTTTGTTGAATTTTAATTCTTCTTTTCTTCAAATCTCCAAAGTTCCATGTTTTGACAATTTTAGTCCCTTTCTTCAAAAATGCTTCTATTTTGGCTGCAAAATATAATTTAAGCTTATAAGCACCATTATTCTATGCTAATAACCAAAATATTAATAAAAATATAAATAAATATTGCCTAAAAACATGTATAAATATGACAATATCAAAATACCCCACACATATACTTTGCTTGTCCTCAAGCAAATCTAATTATTTTTAAGTCAAACCTTCATTACCAACATCACATAAAGCAATCAATTTCAAACTCAGTCATTATGTCAAGACCTCAACGCATGCATTTGTGTCTAAAGTTTTCCTATGGACCCCCTTAATTCTAAATACTCACAATCCTCATAAACACTTGCCCACTTTTTTGAACAATGCTCATTTTATGCATCCCTCTGAATCTATCCGCAGAAAACTTTCTAACCTCAATGTATTTTTGTAAAGCTACCCAAGCATACATAAACTAGAGAATTACAACTTTAAGATACCACAATATGGAGCTCTTGAATTCTTCTTTTTCTTTGATTTTTGATCTTCAATTTCTTTGAATTACCACATTTTTGTGTAATTTTTGGTATCTTCAACTTTTTATTTTTTAGAATTTTTGATCTTCGATCTTCAAACTTTATACTTTGATTGCTCCAAAAATTCTTCAACTTTTCGGTAATTTCTCTCTTTTTTTTACATCTACTCACTTTTTTTCCACTCAAATACCTACATGCTTAAGTAGGGGCGCTTAACTTCAACCCTTATTGGTTAAAGCATTAGTCTATGTGCAATGACTACATAAGCTTTCCTGGATACATTTCAGGTACAGGCTGCTAAACATATTGCATTCCCCAAACTAAGCGAGGTTATGTTTTTGTCCCATGATTTCACTAGAATAAAGGAGGCCACAAATGCACTATAACGTATATTGGCTCAACTAAACATTTGAGCTCTCATCGAATCATCCCATACAATACTAGCAACTAAAGTTCAAATTATTATTATTATTAGATCTAATTATTATATTATTATTTCAAACCTATGAAAATTTATTTCAAAATTTTAAATTTTCTAGAATTTCTAGAATTTACGTTTTACTTTTTCGACCCCCTACCCCACACTTATTACATACAATGCCCTCATTGTATGCATAATATAAATTAAAAACAAATAAAAGGGAGAAAAAGGAACAGACTTCCCTGGGATAGTGGTGGCGTGATCGAACTCCAATTGTGCGGATGAAATGTGCATCTTGAATATGGACTTCTTCTTAATAGGAACTTGGATCTTGAACTCGCGAGAAATGTAAAGTGCCAACAAAATACGGAATCGACACTTCAACCTTCAATAAAAGTGGTGCAAATCTCCAAGGTGTAAAGAATAATGTGGGAAAAGCATACGTCACATTGTATGGGAGAGGAAACGGCCATAATAATCTTCATAAAAAACTCCAAATAGAATAGTGTTGATACATGTATTGAATGGGAATGAAAAGGCTTCATTATTGTGAAAATAGAATACTCACGACGTGAGTAATAAGGATCACAACGTGAGAACGCAAAAATGTAGATTTTGAACCCTTCGTAACCGAGCTCACGACGTGAGGAATAAAGCCTCACGACGTGAGAACTGGGAAACATAAAACTGAAACTGCCCATTCTTCCTTGAGTTTGGTATTGCACCCCAACATCTTAATTGATTAAGACTCTTCTAAATTCAGAATTTCTATAACACTTATCTAACTTTATCCTCTCTCTCGACTCACCCCACACTTATTTCCAATTGTGGGTCTCGACTCTCGACTCTAAACGACATTTGGCTAGACGTTTACGCTCATATCGACTTTCCTTTCCCGTGACTCCGTAAGCAAATCTGGAAATTAACAACCAAAAGAAATAGAAAAGTAACATAATAGCTTAACAAGAGTCTTACAAACCAAATCAAATTTCAAAAACAAAAGAAAAACCAAATAAACTAAAAACTAAAAACTAAATAAAATAAAGCAATCAATCGTCATCTTCATCCCTTTGAGCTCCACTTGTTCCCGCTCCATCTCCTCCTTGACTTTGATACTCACTCCATCTATGGCAAATTGGGTAATGATACCCCAAATGAGGAGGTTGTTCAACATGCAAGTGTTGCACCAAATTTTCCACCGTACCACCAATCCAATTCAGACTTAACGATAACTGATCAAAGTATCCCGACATATCTCCCCCATAGTTGGGTCGTCCCATGGGTGCATTCTGGTGCACCGGTTGTTCTCTCTCACCTCTTCGTCTCACATTTCTCCTTCCTCTTGGCCTCGGTTGCGGCTGTTGCTCGGGTTGGTCGCTCGGTTGCTCATCACCATCATCATCATCATTCATAATCCCCCAATGTGTTCCATAATTCCTTACCACCCTCATCGTCTCCAAATATCCCATAGTAAATTCACTCCCATCTATACAAGTCAAGGATCACGTGATGTCGGGAACTATAGCACCATAGGACCGGGCCAAACGGGTAATAAAATGGCCTCCACAAATAGGGCTCCCAGGGCGGGAACTCACAGCATAATCCGCCAAGTAGCGGGCTAGAAAGTAGGGGATGTTGCAACACACCCCCGGCTGTAAAATGCACCATAAAAAGAACAAGTTCAGCTTGGTAACCTTGTCCCATGGCGTCTGTGGTTCATAGAAAAGGTGATGAACCGGTGGATAAGTCGGTGAAAAGGGGATTTGACGCTGCTTTCCGTCGACACCCCAGAATTAAACACTCCGGATGCGATGTTACTCCAGAACTCGAGCCCCGATGCCCCATTCTCATATCCACGGGCAGCCTCCCTCAAAAACATCACAAATTCTGGAGTCATAGCTTCTTGGGCGTCATATAACCCCATCCTCCAAGAAAACTCGACCAAACTACATTCTTGGTATTCTCCCCCAAGACGAAAAACCAAGGCTTGCTGGAAAGTAGGATCTTGGACATTCTCATGGAATGCCACAGTCGAAAAGAATTCCACACAAAGCTCCTTGTACACCCTCTCCTGGATAGCAAACAAATTATGCCACCCCTTGCATGTAAAAGAAAATTCGTTCCCCAAAAACAACTTTGTGAGAAACTGGGACAGCCGATCAACAATCCCAACCTCCCTCAATCTTTCCAAATTAATGGTAAGGGCAACAGCAATTTCCCGGTTGTACAACCATCCTAACCGGTTGTTGCATCGTGTCAAAACATCTCGTGACCCAGTTGTCGGGAAAACGTAGAACGGGTGCAAACTAGCCACCCCGGTTGGACCCTCGCGTCTAGGAGCCATTTCTGCAAAACAAGAAACAACAAAAACCAAACAAGAAAGATCCAACATATTAGAATTGAACAGAAAACTGGTCTGATGGTGCCCAGGATTCACGTCGTGAATCCCTTAAGATTCACGTCGTGAGTTCGCTAGCGAAAGTCAACAACGGTCAAGGGAGTGTACGAATCGAACTAAAATAATGGATGGGGTTTTATACTAGAACAATTCTAAACACATTCCAGTAACATGCAATAGCTATAACATGAATTTCAGGGCAAATTTCAACAATGCAATAAACACCAAACCCTAGCCCTAAATTCAACTATTAAAGCAAAATTATATATTAAAAACAAGAAATGAATACCTTATGAGGGAGTTTACGTAAGAAAAAGTGGAAGATGAAGTGTAGTAGGGCTGAAATCGGAATGGGGGACCAAGAAAGAACACCTCACTTCGTGAGGAATAAAGAAAGTGGTTAGGTCAAAGTGTTCCCTGTCCCTTATCTGTGGTCTCGTGATCGTTCAAAATTCACGTTGTGAATTCTAGGAATTCACGTCGTGAGTGGTTTTGGGCTGAGCAGATGGCCCATTAAATTAATTAATCCATTGGGCTGGGACATGTATCGGGCTAATGAACAAGGACTCCGTAAGTTATACTGGACTCACGTTGTGAATCATATTGACTCACGACGTGAAGTGTGTCTGGTCACAAAATTACTTGATAAATCCTAATTTTCATTAATTATAATTTTTAATTAATTACCGCTTAGATCAAGGACCCCGCACTTAGTGTTTTATCATGAATAAAATGATGTAGATGATACTATTGATTTTCCTAAAAACTAAAATTTAAAAACTAAAATTTAAAAACTAAAAAGAAAATTCAAACCGAACTCGGGTTGCCTCCCGAGAAGCGCTTCTTTTTGATGGAGTCGTGAGCTGGAATCTGTGCCTCCCTACGTTGAGCTGTCAGAGGAGTCCATTACCACCTGAATTTTATGTTATTTCCATCGCCTCTTGTAAGCTTGGACACGTCGAATATACGCCTTCTTTGAATTCTCATTTTTAGCTTTTTTCTCGTCTTCATCAAGCTTCCTTTTGATCCCTTTAGTCTCCAATTTTTCTTCATTCTTTAGCTCCATAGGAATCTTTTCTTCCTTCACCACTGGACTCGTCTCCTTGGAAGTAGCCTCGTCTTCATCACTCGATAAGTCATCGCTTCCCTCACTCACCAAAGATGTTGGTGTTTTATAAGCAAACACTTCGAAAACAAGTGGAACAGATGCTCTTGGCTTGGTGCGTTTGACTTGATGAATTGTATTGATTTCTTCCTCCATGAGCTTCTCCAATTCTTCAAGTTCATTATCTTCATCAATATTGAACACCTCACCTTTAACATCATCTCCTTGAAATCCATCTTGTACTCTAAAAGCTTCCTCATCATCACCAATTCTCAAAGTAAGCTTTGATTCACGAACATCGACTAAAGCTCTAGCAGTACTTAGTAAGGGGCGACCAAGAATGATTGGGACATTAACATCCTATTTCATATCCATTACCACAAAATCAACTGGGAAAACAAATTTCCCAATTTTAACAAGGATGTCTTCTACAACCCCCCCTAGGATGAGTCACTGAGAGATTGGCCATGTGAATGGTTATCTTTGTAGCCTTCATCTTCTGAATATTTAACTTCTGATAGAATTAATATGGCATCAAATTTATGCTAGCCCCAGAATCAGCTAAATCATAAGTCTTCAAATTGTTTCTAAACTCACATGGAAGAGTGAGGCGTCCAGGATCTCCCATCTTCTTAGGTATATCTCCCAATACAGCTCTTGAACTTCGCTCACTAAGAATAACCTTGGAATTCTTCTTCAACTGCTGACAAGTGTCTATAAGATCTTGAAGGAACTTTACATACTCTGGAATTTTGGATAATGACTCAATAAAAGGAGTATTAATAGGAATACCCTTCACGTGCTTGATAAACTCCAGATGTTCCCTTTCCAGTGGACTGAGATTAGCTCAAGATGGGAATGGTAAAGGCGGATTATAAACCGGAACGGTTACAGAAACTTTCTGTTCAGACTGAGCCCACGACGTGAGCATAACGGGCTCACGTCGTGAGTCTGGTGCTTCAGCATCATCTTTGATTTCAAGCTTCGACTTCTTTGGCTTTGGTACGGATGGCTTTGGCTCCACCTCTAGTGCTTCTAAGAACTCAGAGATAGCCTCTTCTTCAGTATCTATCATCATTACATGGGAATGAGTCTTCTTTTCAGGAAATTGGGGGGATAATCTTTCACTCACCAAAGTAGTAAGTTGACTAAGTTGAGCTTCAAGGTTGTGGATGGAGGCTTGCTGATTCCTTAATGATGTTTGTTGGTCAATCATCATTGCGTGATGATTTTTCATCATAGTTTGATGCTCCTTTATCACTGTATCGGTATCATCATGTCTTTTCTCGGAAGCTTCCATGAAACGAACTAACATGGTCTCCAAATCAGCTTTCTTTTCAGCTGGTGTTGCTCCTTTTGGTAGAAACCTCGGCCAGTCTGTCTGTATTTCTCCTCCTTCTGCTTCTTGTACTCATCGTATGGCAGCCACTCCTTCTTTGGTTTTCTCCAATCTTCATCATACTTGTCCCCACTCGAGTAGCATACTTGAGCCTTCTTGTTCCCATACTCATCCAAATGGCAATCTCTAGTCAAGTGTGGACCATTGCATTTCTCACAACCAACTCTAATCGCATGAATTGATTGGTCCATTTGTGTCAATCTCCTCTCCATATTATTGAGCATTGCCATCATAACAGCCATCTCTTCAGAATGTGCACCTCCGCTACCTTTTACTCCATCGTGTCTTGGGTTGTGGTACTCATGAGAATGCTTTGCGAACTCTTCAATCAACACCTTGATCTGATTAGGATTCTTCTTCGTGAGAGGGCCTTGCGAATCAAGGAGTTACCTAGTCATGACATTGACCCCATCATAGAAAATAGACATCTCTTGTTGAATATTAAGGTCATGTTGAGGACAATTCCTTAACAATCCTTTGCAACGCTCCCATGCCTCGTATAGTGATTCCCCCGGTTGTTGCTCAAAGTTGGCTATTTCCTTTTTGAGTTTAGCTATCTTGGATGGTGGGCAAAATTGGTCTAGAAATTGCTCACGCATTTGAGCCCAAGTAGTGATTGTACCAGGTGGAAGTGCTTTCAACCAGTCTTTTGCAGCTCCCTTGAAAGTAACTGGTAGCATCCTTAGCAAGACAGTATCTCTATTAACATTTGGGACATTGAAATAATCTGCAATGTCATTGACCTCATCTAGATGTTTGAAAGCATCCTCATGATCCTTTCCATAAAACGGAATATCCTTAAGTGCAGTAAGGATATGTCCCTTCAACTCGAATGTGGCAGTGGCAGGAATCGCAGGTTGTACTAATCCCGGACCAACATCTTCTTGAATACGCTTCTTGTAAGCTCCCATTGACATCTCTTCAATGTTCGTCATCTCGTTTCTACGCTCGTCTTCGGGTTCGCTCGTATATTGTGACACCAGTCAAATTTAGGTCAAAAATAAATTGATCAATAATCGTAATTGGGATGAACAAAGTGGTAGAGATTATAACAAGGTTTCCAAAAATATAAAGAACACTGAAATCCGAGTTATAACGAAGAAGTTATGACCAATCGAAAATACGCGACAAAACCGGCAAAACAATGTTCAGTGTAAAAAGTGAATTTTCGATAAAAGGCTTTTTAGCCTTAACAATCTAAATGAAAGTCGTAGAATATGTTAAACCGAGAACGTTCATATAAAGAACGTAAAAATCTGACTTCGTATGAGGAAGTTATGATTTTTCTAAGTTTCGGTTTAGCAGTAGACAGCTAAAAATTCGAAATATAAATCG
Source organism: Lactuca virosa (assembly GCF_052849685.1). Taxonomy (NCBI): domain Eukaryota; kingdom Viridiplantae; phylum Streptophyta; class Magnoliopsida; order Asterales; family Asteraceae; genus Lactuca; species Lactuca virosa. Next base: position 20,709,577 of record NC_136433.1, read on the forward strand.
ATCGATATTTATCCAACGCAACTTGAACAAGAATCGAAGGTCTCGTCAAAAGTAGTACAACGGTAAAAAGACAGACGAAAACGGACGTCGGATGAAGAAGTTATGAATTTTTAACGGATTTCCTATCCCGGTCTGTTAAAAATAATAATATTAAAAATAAATCAAAATTAGCCGACGAAGTCTAAACGAAAGTCGTAGAGTATAATTTTACCTACGCATGCATATAAAGAACGCCAAAAACGGAGCTCGTATGCGAAAGTTATGATTTTCGCAAGTTTTTGGCACAAAAACCAAGAAAATGTTGAAAACCGAGAATTTTCGCATGGACCCTCTTCGGCCACGTCACCCTCGCATGCGAGGCTTCCACGGGTCTGCTATGTGGCGTCTTCTGATTGGACCGCAGGCTCGTGTGTCACCTGCTGATTGGTCCGAAGTCGTCATGCTCCCTCCCCATTGGACCGAAGTTCGGTCCACTCAGAAGCCAACACGCGCCTCGCATCGGGTCCGAGCTTCGCAACCGCCTTATACTTCGGCCTCGTGGCCTTCGCAGCTGATGACGCGTGTCCTTCTGACTCGCCTTCGCATGAGCCAGGTGTCCGAGCCCTCGCCAGCTGTCCAGTGACTCACCTCCTCGGCCGAACCCTCGCACCCCTATATAAAGGGTGCGAGACTTCTCGGATTTGAGAGGTTTTTCACCCCAAATTTCACCATCTTTCACATTTTCACCCGCTAGACTTTCTCACGACCCCCCAAGGCCCCAGTATCGTGTCTAAAACACGAAGCAAGCCCCGGAGCCCCGGAATTCTCGAGAAGTTAACCTCTCTCCAGTCGAAACTCTGCTCAATTTAAGTCGGTTTCTCGTCAAACAAACTTCTTTCCGGGAAACGAAACGATGCCCGAATCACCGCTTATCAAAGTGAGTTCATACCCCTATAATATACCTTTTTAATGGTTTTTAAATGCTTTTTAGGGGAGGGGGGGGGGAATACAAGTTTAACACAATATTAAATTGTGTTAATAACTGTATGTGGTAATAATCACACAAACGCTTTCCGTATGCTTTTAAGAATTACCAAATACTTCCAAAATGACTTAAAGTCATGTTAAATCTTTAAAGTCATGTAAACTCCGTTAAACTCTTTGAAAAAGGTTTTATAAACTATTTCAAATTATAAATGCCAAAATCATGTTTATATATGTATAAATATATAAATAAGACTTGAAGGGCTTAGGACTAATGAATTATCTTATTTCCTTTTCCTTGTTTGGATGTGGAATTAAGATTGTGTTATTTGTCCGAAGGTCGTTTCCTTATTAATTATATATATATATATATATATATATATATATATATATATATATATATATATATATATATATATATGAGTATAAAAGGTTACTCCTTTCGGTATCATTACCTTTGTATCATGCTGAGCAAAGGTGTTCATCCATGAGAAATCATGTTAATCAGATAGAACATATAAATTATAATAGGTATAATTTATTATTCAAAACTAAATATACAAGTATGATTCACGATTGTATACTTTCCAAGGAAATTACCAAAATTCATTTATCTTTACCAAGATATGTATAATACCTTTAATATATTAACAACATATTAAAGAAGTAATAATACATCATACCGGGTTTGCATTAACAAAGGTACAAATACAACGTACCAGGGTTAGCAATCACGGGGTAATAATACATCATACCGGGTTTGCATTAACAAATGTACTATACAGAGTACCAGGGTTAGCAAGCACGGGGTAATAATACATCATATCGGGTTTGCATTAACAAAGGTACGATACAAAGTACCAGAGTTAGCAATCACGGGGTAATAATATATCGTAAATCTCGTTGAAACAATAAATTTGTGAGACCCTTCATGATGTACTTATCGAAGTACGACTTTAAGTCCTGACTTATTAACCAGAATCTCTTGTAGGGAGAGCGTGAATTTGTGTATAGATCTATATGGGACTGACAATCCCGCACCTTTAATCTTCGCTACAGTTTGGCCGGCAGGCCTAGGGTGTCAAATATCATACCATTTCCAACGCCTGAAGAACGTCGCCGCATGCATATCAGTCATATTAGTATGGTTAATAGAACTCACATGGATAAAACAACGAGTAAATTACTAAGTAATATACTTCTCTTAAAACAGTAAGAAAAGATAATTACATCCCGACCAAATATACCTTCTGTTAGTTTTTACTTACAGTAAAAACTACGTATCATGAAATCAAGTATGGTAAATATACTTGTACTTATGGTTTTGGAACATTTAAAACCACAAGTCAGTATTATGGAAAATATAATATTTTCCAGGATTAATACTAATGTTTTACTGTAGAACAGATATAACTAAGAATACTTTTACAAAGGAAACGGTTTATGGGATTTAACCACTTTTACAAAGGAAACGGTTTATGGGGTTAAACCACTTTTACAAATGAAACGGTTTATGGGATTAAACCACTTTTACAATTGAAACGGTTTATGGAATTAAACTACTTATCAAATGAAATTTAGTCATTCAATCTCTTTAAACTAGTATAAAACAAAGGACCTTTAGTGGTTAATTCTATAATTCCTTAGTTTCTACATCACAGTTATACATAATTAATATCCGATTGACAGTGAAATGTATGACTTCCGCCTTACTTCTTGTTCCTTGTTTGGTTGTGGGCTTAGGGCAGATACACCCATTTAACTGTCCATTCGATATTGGGTTATATATAATCAGTATAAACTAAGTAATTACAGAGGGAAACTATTGAGGTTATCAATCTATCACCTCAGGAAATATAGGATTTTCTGGAGGAACCAGTGAACTTATCCAAAGAACTTAGGGTATACTTAACAGAACTAAAATACTTACGAACTCACCAGCTTAAATGTTAATCTACTCTTTCCAAATAACTTGTATTCTCAGGAATCCAGTAGACAGGTACACTCCCGAAGCTTTTGAGAAGACTACCTAGTACCGTACCGCGACTCTTGTCTTCTACTGTACCTACTTTAGTGTTTGAATATGTAATGTTTAAACACTTATGTAAAACTTATACTTATTAATGCAATGGTTGTTTGTACTTTGATTACTATATTGCATGCGTTGTGATACTTACCTGAAGTCCTCCGCCCCCGAACGTTTTCGCCGTTCTGGTTTGGGGGTGTGACATATATAGTCCAAACTCGGCCTCAGATTCGTATTCAGATTCATTTGGATTAGGAATTGGATCTAAACTTTCTATCTTGCTCTTGTCCTTTGAAGATGAACTCGACTCTTCCATTTTCTTCCCCGACTTCTTTGAGAACACTGACTTGAATTCTTGTAAGGGTGTCTTCTTTGGCGTTTGATCTTCTTTCACGTTCTTATCCTTCTTTTTGTGAAGGGTTGACTCTGGATCTTCAAGTGGTGGCACCAAAGGTGTGTTAGAGCCTTTGGTCATGAACTCCTGCAAAATAAACAAAATAAAAACGTAAAACTGAACAAAAACTAAATAAAAACTTCCTACATACTGGCCACCATGATGTGGTAAAGGTTACCACCTCGTGTTGTCGCAGAAAATCTAACAGAAAAGAAAAACGAAAAAAAACGAGAAATAGACTAAACTCACGTCATGAGCTAAAGGCTCACGTCGTGAATCTAGTACTGAAACAAAATCCTAAGCTGAAAAGTAACTTTTTGCAGGTTTAACCCCACAAAAAGGATCAATCAACCTAAAGCAAATAAATCAATGATCAAATAAGCCGTTCCCCATCAACGGCGCCAAAAACTTGATGTGTGCAAATAGCTACACCTAATTTTATATTTATAACCTAACTAACTTAACTAACTAAATTGTACCTAGGCAGTGTACCTAGTCAAATTATAGAATAGTCGGGTAAGTCGGGTGTCGATCACAAGGAACGGTTTTGACTAATTAATCTATATACTAATAAATTAACCTAATTACTAACAAAGAAATTGAATTTATCTAATTTTGCAAGTTTAGATACTCTTAATTCTCTAACCCAAATTCAATCAATAAACAAACACTTCTGTTAGTTCGAATCCACTTTCCCTCAATGGTTTATAAATCAGATATGATAATTACTGTTGGTTACCAATTAATAAAGTATTAGCAATTCAATTCCAAATTTACTAATATTCAATCAATTCATGTAGATCAATGTATGTTCACACATAAGTTAACACAGAATTAATTATTTAATGGATTGGAGTTATGTAAGATTGATTTGCAAAACACACCTATGTTCATAATATGAGTTCTCTAGCACAGCCTAATTCAATACTTAACTGCTTAACTAAGATTGGTGATCCTAGCTCTAATAATTTAATGCTCACTAAATTACCAGGTATTCTAATTCATGCAGATTAATAATCACTAACTACACAGAACAAGAATTAAAAGCAATCAAATACTAAATCAAACATGCTAGGTAAAATCAATCAACACAAGTCATAACCAACGAGTACATCAAATCTAAAATATTAAATCCATGAGTTCCAGCTTCATCTAGCTAACAGAAGCAGCTAGATTTAGCTGGACATCCTAGCAAACAAATTAACACAATTCATATTCATAAACATGTTGAAAAGTACCAAATCTAAAGCCAATTTATGAACTTCTCTTCTTCTTTGGTGTGGAAAGTCAATTCCAGAACTTCTCTTCCTCTAAAAATCGTCTCCAGGAACTCCTTCAATCAGCCAAAAGTTTTTCAATTCGTAATCAACAAGGATATAAATAGTTTCTGATTCTTCTAGGTTCACATCGTGAGCCAATATGTCTCACGTCGTGAGGACGTAGCTCTCCGTGTTGGCTAAGGACTCTTCTTCGCGATGTCAATCTTCTAGAATACTCCAACTCACGTCGTGAGCCTTCAATTCTCACGTCGTGAGTACGTATTTTTGTTGAATTTTAATTATTGTTTTCTTCAAATCTCCAAAGTTCCATGTTTTGACAATTTTAGTCCCTTTCTTCAAAAATGCTTCTATTTTGGCTGCAAAATATAATTTAAGCTTATAAGCACCATTATTCTATGCTAATAACCAAAATATTAATAAAAATATAAATAAATATTGCCTAAAAACATGTATAAATATGGCAATATCAGGGGCTTTACAAAAAAAAATTGAAGTCCTCCAAGTAAAACAGATTTGAACCTGAGAGCCTTAGTTTGATAAAACAACAATTTTACCACCAAGCAAAGCTCTAACTTTTCTTTGTAACCCAAGAAATATATATATATATATATATATATATATATATATATATATATATATATATATATATATATATAACATAAGAAGTTATAAAATTAGAGGCTCTTTGGAATTAGGGGCCCTAGGCCCTTGCTTAGTTTTGCAAATGGTAGAGCCGACCCTAGTATACTATTAGGACTTGAGTTGGTTTAAAAAAAATAGTTTGCGGTTTGGTTTACATCAGAAAACCGAAACCCAACGTGAAAACCCGAGTGAAATACCAATAAACCGAACCCATTGGTTTCGGTTTCAAAAAAAAAATGTTATGGGTGCACCTGTTGTTACATATTCATGTCTTCGCCCTTGTTACTAAGCATGAACAAAAGGATTTCAAGAGTTAACATATACACGTTAAACTTTTAGTCTTTTATTGCATTAGGCTCGATAGGATGGTGTCATGGTTGTCATTTGTCACTTCCTTAGTTCCTTTTGCTCCTTTTAATTGCCATATCAACGCGCCCCACTTCATTTTTACCATATTATTATTATTATTATTATTATTATTGCTATACACAAGGAATGCTCACCATGGCATGCCACCTTTATTTTTTAGTTTATTTAAAAAATTAAATTTAAATAAAAACTTCAAATTTCATTAACTGAAATAAAAACATACATAGCAAGAAATAAAAACATACATATCAAGAAACTATAAACATAAAAACTTAAAAATACAAAAGTAAATTGTTAGAGTGTCAAACCCAACAAATAAAAGGGTACAAAATGAACTCCAAAAACACTAATACTGTAACGCCAAGTTTTAGGTATGTCACTTTTAAAAACTATTAAAATTTCAAGTTTTGGATTTATGGTGGCCACGATATGGTGAATGAGTCCCACGATGTGGCCATGACCAGTAAATGCATGGAGGCTAAGTAAGTGCCACGACATGGCCACTGTTTAATGAAAAACCCTAATTTTGGGGTTGTGACCCTATTTAAAGGATGTGATGGCTAGGATTACCCACCCTCAGCCTCAATCACTCTCCCTCAACCTCTTAAAGCAAACCCTAGCCTCCATTGCTAACTCTTGAGATTTTATGGTGTTTGGTGGTGTTTTGAATAAGAAGAAGAAGGTGCCTCTTGAGCTTTGTTTCAGCAAGCAACTCTCCTTATCCTCTTTGTGCATGTTTGTGGACTTTTGTAAGTCCTCAAGATCTGATTTTTATGATACTTGCTTCTTGATCTAGCCCTTTGTCCCTTAATCTTCATGGTGTGGGAATTTGGAAAGTTGGATTCCATAAAGTTGGCAACTTTATGGATCCTTGCGGTCATCTTAGTGTCATATGTTCCAGATCTAAGGATCCTTGGAGTTTTGGTCCCATGCACAAGATTTGAGTTCATAATTGCCATATTTTTGACCTAAAATGGAAGAGATATGCATCGAACATGCATGTCCATAAAGCTACGATTTTTATGGTCCATTAGGTGTATGAAACCCTTCTAGAACTTTGGAAGAGTAACTCCGGTGATTAAGTGCTTAATGGGTGCTTGCATGCCTTGAATGGCCTTTAAGGACTTAGGGTTTGAGATATTGACTTATTGGGATGTCTTAATGGATAAAGTTGGAAACTTATCCATCAAGACCTTGGGAAGGACCAGATCTGAGCTTTGTAGCTCTTAGAATCATTGGGAAACAACTTAACACGTTAAGCTATTCAGACCAGTCCCCACGGCATGTCCTTAGGCTACCACGACATGGCGACTGGGTAATGACTCGACTGTTTATCCTTACGCTGCCACGGCATGGCCGATGGATGGCCACGATGTGGTGACTCGTTGATTTGGACTTTTGGGTTGTTGACTTGACCGTTGACCGTGAGGGGGTTAACCTTTTGACTTAGTAGGTTTTGGTCAACTTATGGTTTGGACTTTAGGCTAGGAATTGAGTTTCCTTGTTGTATCATAGGTGACTTGTGGTATCATCTTTGATCCTTGGAGGGTGTTATTGTATTATCAGCTTGATTTTGAGGTGAGTTATCCCCACTGTACTCATAGGTCTAAGGCACCAATGTCGGCCCACTAGGTTGTGTTTGATGGGTTTTGAGCATAACTACATCCTATATGATCATGCAACCCTAATCTAGCATACAATTTTCGAACTTAATATAAAAACTAGGGTTTGAAATTACCTTGCTTGATTCCTTGATTGATTGATTGATTGATCTTGACTCATGAAAGCTTAGTGCCCCAATTGTTGCACCTCTAATGTCTCACAAACACTTATAGCAAGAGGATGATATGAGCAAGCGGGGAAGGAAACAGAAAATCGGCTAGGGTTTCTTCTTGGAAGCATAGGCCGAAACTGCTTGGCAAGGGGGTCCTTAAATAGTTGTGGCTGCTAGGGTTTTTAGGTGGAAACCCTAATTTCCTCCTTAGGCCCCAAGCAACCTCATGGACCTATCCTTAGAAGGCCTTGGATGAATTCTATACGGCTTCCCTATAGATTTCATTCACCCCTCCTTAAAGGAGTCTATCAGCCCAGTTTTGCAACTATCAATGATTTGCAAAACAGTCCCCGTTCCTTTAATCGGTTCCTTTAATCCCGAAATTAATTCCAAACTAATTTCTGATTAAATACTAATTAAATAATATGATTTCTAATTAATATAATATTTCCATCATATATTAATAAATCATTTATTAACCTCTCTCTCCATATATCATTCTGTCAAGTTGCTAAAGTGAAGGCAACCCAAAAGGATCATGCTCTAATCAAATCAATTACATACCAATTACAGTTATGAGCTTAGACACCTAATCCAATAGTCTCCCACTTGGATAAGTCAAATAACTATAATTGTGAGTATGACCTCAAAATTTGATCAGCAATCGTAGCTCTCAAAAGTCGTTGTCGAACTCTGACCTAGTCAGTTGTGTGTCCTTAGATAAGGGATCGTATAATCCTCCGTTCTACAAGATATCGTGTGGACAAATGACATGGAACAGAATCATTCTCCTTGTCCAACAGTTTGTTTCCCGATTTCTTATTTGTATGACAAGCAACTTAATTGAACACATCAACTCAATCCTGACCGGGCCCGGCACATAAGTCGTCACAAAATCATCGAGGGGCCCAAGATATCGCTTTTACCCCTTGAGGCAAAAGGAACAGATAAACTTTGACTTATATGCTTGTACTATTTATGTTGGATTAGGTGTCTAAGCCCATAACTATTTTTGGTACGTACTTGATTTGATTATGAGCATGGTCCTTTTGGGTTTCCTTCACTAATGCAACTTGATAGGATGACAAGTGGAGAGAGAGAGAGAGAGAGAGAGAGAGAGTAGGATTTATTATATGAATAATAAATTGGTACTCGGAATGATTTTATTAATATATTACAATATTAATATATTATTTGGAAATCATATTATTTAATTAGTATTGATCAGAAATTAATTTGGAATTAATTTAGTGATCAAAAGAGATTGATTAAATGAATGGGGACTGATATTGCAAATCACTGATAGTTGCAATTGGGTTGATGGATCACCTTGGAAAAAGGTTGGATGGATTCTATGGGAAGCCCATAAAGAATCCGTCCAAGGAGTATTCTAGAAGGTGTCCATGTGTTGCTTAAGGCTTAAGCAGTCATATTAGGGTTTACACCTAAAACCCTAGCAGCCACAAGTATAAATACACCCAAGACTAAGGATTTTTGGACTATGCTTTATAAAACCCTAAGGTGGACGATTTCTGCCTCTCTCCAAGTCTTCCTTTGCAAGAGTGTTTGTGACTCCATTAGAGGTGCAACACTTGGGGCACTAAGCTTTCAAGAGTCAAGGTGGTTCTTGTTATTGCTACATAACAAGCAAGGTAACTTCATAACCCTAATTTTATTATGATTTTTGATTATTGTATGCTAGTTCTAGGGTTATTGCGTTGGTGTTCTTTTATGCATGTTCAATAGAGAAAAACCTAGATCCAAAGCAATTAGGGTTGCATGTGCACCATAGGAATGATGTAATGCTAATAACCCATCAATGGTATCAGAGCCTAGGTTGTTTTTTCAATTGAATATGATGCATTAGTGATCTGGCCATTGCAGAAGAAAGTCGAATTTTGTTGTCTGGGCAGTAGACTCGACGAGTTGGGTGAACTCGACGAGTTCAGAGCCCAACTCGACGAGTTGACTCGTTTGTCAACTAAAAATTCGATTTTCAGTTCAGATTTTGATTTAGATAATTATCATAACTCGTTTATATTGCCTAAATTCGATTTTTCTGATTGGTAACATGATATCTTATCAAAATTTGAAGATTTGGTTAAAATTGGATAATATAAGATTATTTTGATTCAAATATTTAACCTGGTAATTTTGAAAAGTTTTAAATTACACCTTTTTGGTTTTATAGTTTAAATTTGAAATTAAAAGTTTTAGTTTTGGAAATTTAAATAGTTAAACCCAAGTATTTTGAAAAGTGTCAAAAGTGCACCTCATGTTTTGTAATTTAAAATTTGATTAAATAGCTTTAATTTTGAAATCTTAAATTTAGAACCTTGATATTTTGAATAGTTCAAATTACCCCTTATGGACTTTATTAAATTAATTAAGTCTTTAATTAAGAGAGAAAATTAATAAATGCATAATAATATGGTTTAAATTTAATTAAATTAAAAGTCTACTTTATTATTAGATTAAACCACTTATTATTTTAAAAGTTTAAAATACACTCTTATATTATATGTAACATTAAAGGTTTAATATTACTATATATATAAGACGAGTCAGTCGAACCACTAGTACGCCTCATTCACGAAGCCATACTATAAGGGGAGATTAAGGAAGTGACCTGTAAAATGACCGCCATTGGGTATCCACTCTTACCCACCACACTCTTGACTAGTAGAGGGTCGTTAGTCGAACGGGTAGGATAGGACATCCTCATTAATAAGTATAGTGAATATACAAAGTAACTAAACCTTTTATAAATTCTCAATCTTAGTTACTTTAGGAAAAATATGAATTTGATGTGTAATACCCAAAAATTTCAAGCTAATTTAAGACTTTTCAAAAACATTTAAAACCAACATTCATTACAACTTGTTTTCAAAATAGTCTATATCAGAGTTTTTCCCAGAAACAAAAAAAAACATGACGAGCTGTACGATCATGTCTTCGCATTGCCGCAATCTCCTGATGTACCTGAAACATAAAACTGAAACTGTAAGCCCGAAATCTTAGTGAGTTCCCCCAAAATACCAACTTCATATATCCATATTCACATCATATCAACAACTACAAAATAGCATGCATAATGAGTCTTCAGCCTGACTGGACCGCCTCGCATGGCCTACAGTCTATCTGGACCACTCCCGAGCCTTCGGCCTGGACCGCCTCGCAGGGCCTACAGCCTATCTAGACCGATCACTGGGTATGTTGGCCTACAACACAAAGCAGGATCGCCTCAACCCAACACCCAACCCAAAACAACCATGTGCACATAAATACCATAAGCTAGCATATATAACAGTCAAACCGATCTAACAGATCACAAAACATAGCAACATTCCTATAATCAGGATATCGACCTAACAGGTCACTAGCATAACATCATCCTAAATACCATGATACCGACCTAACCGGGTCACTAAGCATAGCATATCACCATCCTAACTACCAGGATGTAAATCAGTAAGCATATCATATAATATGTGACATCCCCAATTTCACGGCCAGAAAAGACCGATTTTGTTTATGCTTGTTTGAAAAATCAGAGTAACATTTTAAATAAAAGAGTTGCGGAATTTGTCCCAAAACAAAATAAGATAAAGATTTATCAAAAGCATTTCCAAAGAAATGTATTTCATTAAAAGACTCGGGATGTCATGTTCGATACAGATCAAAAGCATAAACCGTACAACATAAGCCTTACTACATTATTTCGTATTTACAGGCCTATAATCCCTTATCTCTCATCCAAACATCTATGCTCATGCGCCACTACCTGTAATACAAGAAACTAAGTGGGTCAGGCTTGGGAGACTGGTGAGCACATAGGGTTTTCAACCCACAATAAATAAGTTTATTAACTTTATCAAACCAAACAAACCCGATTACCCATTCCCGTTATCCTCACTTTACGTCCCTAAAACATCTAACACAAGGGACCTAGTCTAAGGACTTTCATCGGGGTGACAACACATGCTTCGGGGATTCCTCAGCAATTTATGTCAAATAAGGCAACCATGTGGGGGATGGAGTACTGCTGATAAACACACAGTTCAAATAAACACCTACAGGTTGCGAGCCTGCTAGCGTTCCACTTGACTGTCTAGAATAGTCCGTGGTTGTCATCTATACTCTGCTAGATGACTGGATCATCAATAACATCTATAACGAGGCCTCTCATTATTTTATTTTGTCACACAGCAACTATTACATCTACCCATGTTTTACCCAACACATTTTGTAGATATAAAATACATATACAGTTTAAATCATTTAAAACATGTATAAAATCGTTCATCCAACATAGATAGCAAGTATACAGATAATATGCACACGTAGATGTATAGAGAACTTCGTCTAGACTATTGGTGGCCCTGCTTGAAGCGGGATGTAGCATGGTATGTTGAGCGGTGCTTGACCTGCAGGAAGGTCAAGGCCGAGCACCAGAGGCCACACGGCAAGATGCAGCCGTTGGATATCCCGCTGTGGAAATGGGAAGACATCACGATGGATTTTATCACCAAGCTTCCCAGGACCGCACGGGGAGTGGATTCTATATGGGTCATCGTGGATCGGTTGACCAAGAGCGCTCACTTCATACCGATCCAGGAGAGTATCTCGACAGAGAAGTTGGCCAAAATCTACATCCGAGAGGTGGTGGCGCGGCACGGAGTGCCAGTCTCCGTGATTTCAGACAGAGATGTACGGTTTACTTCCAGGTTTTGGAAGAAGTTCCATGACGAGCTGGGTACTCGTCTACATTTTAGCACCGCTTTTCACCCGCAGACCGATGGTCAGAGTGAGCGGACCATCCAGACTCTGGAGGATATGTTGCGGGCGTGCGTACTAGACTTCGGTGGTAGCTGGGATACCTATCTTCCTCTAGCTGAGTTTTCGTACAACAACAGCTACCACGTGAGTATCGACCGACCTCCCTTCGAGATGTTGTACGGGAGGAGGTGCAGGACCCCGATATGCTGGGGTGAGGTAGGCCATAGGGTCATGGGGAGCACCGAAGTGGTGCTCAAGACGACCGAGAGGATCCAGCAGGTTCGGAGCAGGCTTCAGACTGCACAGAGTCGGCAGAAAAGTTATGCTGACAAGCGCCGATCAGACCTGGAGTTCCAGGTCGGGGATATGGTCCTCCTGAAGGTGTCACCATGGAAGGGTGTCATCCGATTCAGTAAACGGGGCAAATTGGGCCCCATGTACATTGGACCCTTCAGGGTTCTGGCCCGGGTGGGCAAGGTGGCATATAGGCTGGATCTGCCAGCCGAGCTCAGTCAGATCCACAACACCTTCCATGTCTCCCAGCTGCGGAAGTGCCTAGTGGATGATTCAGCGGTGGTGCCGTTAGAGGATATCCAGGTTGACGACAGCCTGAATTACATTGAGCGCCCAGTCGCAATCCTCGACCGGAAGTCGAAGGATCTGAGGAACAAGAGGGTGGAATTAGTGAAGGTGCAATGGCAGCACCGAAAGGGTTCAGAGTGGACTTGGGAGCCGGTGGAAGAAATGATGGAACATTACCCCGAGCTGTTTCAGGACCGAGCAGCAGACTTCGAGGACGAAGTCTAAAATAAGTGGGGGAGATTTGTAGCACCTGGTTCCTGGTATGAAAATTTATCTAAGTATTTTGCATTTTTAGCCTTGGACTCGGCGAGTTGTAGGCCCGACTCGCCGAGTAGAGCCGGGACATGGAACACGTTTAATTTGGCGACTCGGCGAGTCCATATTCTGGACTCGGCGAGTCCCCGTTGTCGGGTGAAACCCTAATTCCAAGGGTTTGCACCCTATTTAAACCAACCTTATGCGCCCCAAGCTCGCCCCCATTCACCCTCAGAACCCCCTATATCGTTCTAACATCGTTCCTTGTGAAATTGAAGTGCTTGGTGTGATTTCTTGAAGACTTTGAGAGAGAAAGGAGAGTAGATCAAGAGGAGAGGAAGGAGGCCAGGCATCTTGGTGTTATTTCAGAGATTTCCTTGAGGTATAACTCAGTTTCCCTCTGTTCTCATGCTTATAGTCCCTTAGAGCTCCATTAAAGTCCTTCTTGAGCCATTTCCAAGCTTGGGTATGAACTAGGGTCTGTGATAAGCCGATCAACCTTTAGATCTAGGCATGATTGAGCTCTAGGAGCTCGGATCCACTGCCTTTATGAAGCCATATTGCATGAAAGCCCTAGATCTATTCTTTTAGTGCATTTTGAGCCTTAAAACCTTCATTGGTGTTTATTTACACGTAAAGTTGGAAACTTTACGTGTTAATCAAGCCCTAGGAACCTAGATCTACGTATGGAATGAGCTGGATCCAAGCAAAATCGAGTATATATTAGTGGCATGTGGCCGACTCGGCGAGTCGTTCATCGGACTCAGCGAGTCGAGTCGCGAGTCCTCGAGTTTTCCCCTTTTCGTGTTGCTGAGTGGAGTCGTGAGTCATGCGGGGGGTGACTCAGTGAGTCGGAAGCCAGACTCACTCATGGAGGAACTCGGCGAGTCAATGCCCTGACTCGGCGAGCCTCAAGAACAGACTCGGCGAGTTGTTCATACAACTCGACGAGTAGGATGAAGGACTAGTGGTGATCGGTTTAGAAGGGAACTCGTCGAGTCAATGCCTAACTCGACGAGTAGAGACGAGATTATGGTCAATCGAGTGGATAGGGACTCGGCGAGTTGGCAAGCCAACTCGGCGAGTCGGGTCAACTGGAAGTTGACTTTGATTTTGACTCTTGGTTTAGTTAGGGGTAAATGGTCATTTTACCCTGAGGGCGGTTAGCAGTATTTGACTGAGTGTTTTTGTGGGAATTATAGCCGGAGGATTTCCGGAGCAGCAGCAGCAGAAGTCAGTCAGTTCCCACGCAGATTAGCAGCCACTTTGAGGTGAGTTACCTTCCAGTAGCGGTGGGTCTACGGCCACAATGCCGGCCCACCAGTAGGAGTTGCATGATAGATGATTGTCTCTGTGATATTCATCTAGGGTTGTTACTACCTGTGATATGTTTATGTGCTAAAATGACATGATGCTATGTACTGGTGACTGTAGGGGGAGATAGTCCCCAGATTACCGGCCAATAGGGTCGAAGGGGCGGTCGTGCCCAACCATGCTAGATAGATTATGTGATAAATATGTTATGTGGTAGTAGTAAGGGGGTGAAATAGTCCACAGTACCTGGTCGAGAGGACCGAAGGGGAGACCAGCACCCAGATATGCTAGTCAGTACCCGGTCGAGAGGACCGAAGGGGAGGCCAGCTCCCAGATATGTTAGACAGTACCCGGTCGATAGGACCGAAGGGGAGACCAGCACCCAGATATGCTAGTCAGAACCCGGTCGAGAGGACCGAAGGGGAGGCCAGCTCCCAGATATGCTAGACAGTATCTGGTCGGGAGGACCGAAGGGGTAGGTCGGGCACCCAGATATGCCGGACAATATATGTATGTTATGTAACTGTATGGTAGGTGGTATGATGGGGGAACTCACTAAGCTTTGTGCTTACAGTTTATAGTTTTGTTTTCAGGTACCTCTTCGTCGAAGGGGAAAGAGCTAGCGCGGTAGCGGCACATCATACACACACATTGATTTCCGCATCATGAGTTATTCTGGGATTTGTACTCTGACATTATTATGTTTTATAAAATGGTTTCCGGACACGCGACATTTTTATGAAATGATATGATCAGTGAATGTTTTATTTCTAATGTTGCTAAGTATATGTTTCAAAAATGAAATTTTTTTTGGCTCGTATTTTGGGATGTTACAGACGCGTTCCAAACCTCGTACGCGAGGCGTACTCGTACGCGGGGCGTCGGATGCGAACGCTGGGCGTATGCGAGAGGTTGCGTGTCACACATCCGAGGCGGGTACCGAGGTCAGCGATGGAGGGTCCAGATTGCGCCACGTCATCGACTCGCATCAGACTTCGCAAATTCGAGCATTGACTTTAAAAATTCGTATCTTCCTCATACGAGCTCTGTTTTTAACGTTCTTTATATCCACGCGTAGGCGGGAACGTACTCTACAATTTCGTTTAGACTCTGTCGGCTAATTTTGACTTTATTTTAAAAGTTATATTTTTAACAGGCCGGGACATGATTGGTCCGTTAAAAATTCATAACTTCTTCATCCGACGTCCGTTTTCGTCTGTCTTTTTATCGTTATGCTACTATTAACGAGATCTTCGATTCTCGTTTAGGTTGTGTCGGCTAAAAACCGCTCGATCTAATATTCGAACTTCGGGTTGTACATTGCTAAGCCGAAACTTCGAAAAATCATAACTTCCTCATACGAAGTCAGATTTGGGCGTTCTTTTTATGGACGCTCTCGGTTTAACGTATTCTACGAGTTTTGTTTAGATCGCTAAGGCTAAAACTTGCTCTATCGTAAATTCACTATTTACGCTTCCTGGTGCCGTGCCGGTTCCGTCGCGAAACTTCGACGGGTCATAACTTCTTCGTTATAACTCGGATTTCGGCGTTCTTTATATCCCCGGAATCCTTGTTTCGACCACTACAACTTTATGTAAAGATATCAGGCTTATCTCATACTTTAATTTTGACACTTATTTTTATTCTTTATTTATTATACGCTTATAAATAAGTAATAAGCACATAAATACACACAGTTCACATAATACTCAAGTAATTAATCTTTATTACATCAAAAAGAGTTACAATAGTTGACCTAGACTATTACATCGTCTAAAAATGCTTAGTCCCGAAACCCGGGCGTTACAATTCTCTCCCCCTTAGGATGATTCCGTCCCGGAATCATGCGTCAGCAAACAGATGCGGATAGCGACTCATCATGTCATCCTCTGTTTCCCAAGTGAGATTCGGCCCATTCGACTGTTTCCACTGGACTAGCACTAAGTCGACCATCTTTCGTCGTAACTTCTTAGTCTTACGGTCAACAATTGCCTCGGGCTCTTCGATCAGCCTCTTGTTCTCATCCATCCTTAACTCTGAGATTGGAATTATGTCGGGAACTTCTCCCGTGAATTTCCTCAGATAACACACATGGAAGGTGTTATGAATACCATCGAGTTCTTCGGGCAACTCCAGCTTGTAAGCTTGGTTCCCAATCTTCTGAAGAACTTTGTACGGTCCAATAAACCTTGGACTCAACTTTCCTTGTTTTCCGAATCTTATAAGTCCCTTCCACGGTGAGACCTTAAGCAAAACCGAATCCCCAACTTCGAAGGTCATCGGTCGTCTTTTCTTGTCAGCATAGCTCTTCTGACGATCTTGAGCTGCTAACATTCTTTCCCTAATTACTTTCAGCTTCTCAGCAGTCTCATGGACTATCTCGGGGCCCATAAACTGCTTTTCTCCAGCCTCAAGCCAACAAGACGGCGTACGACACTTTTGTTCGTACAAAGCTTGATAGGGTGCCATCTTGATGCTCGAGTGAAAACTGTTATTGTAGGAAAATTCTACCAAAGGTAAGTGCTCATCCCAGTTACCTTGGAACTCAAGGGTACATGCTCTCATCATATCTTCAAGCGTTTGAATTGTTCTTTCGCTCTAACCATCAGTCTGTGGATGGTAAGCTGTACTCAGACACAACTTCGTACCCAGTTCCTCTTGTAGACTCCTCCAAAACCTCGACGTGAAACGACTATCACGATCGGATACAATCGTTAGAGGAACACCGTGAAGTCTCATAATTTCCTTCACATAAGCATTTGCAAGCTTATCCATAGACCATCTCTCGTTGGCTGCTATGAAGTGTGCACTCTTAGTGAAACGATCCACGACTACCCAAATCATGTCGTGACCGTTCTTCGTACTGGGCAGTTTAGTTACAAAATCCATGGTGATGTCTTCCCATTTACCCATGGGTACAGGTAAAGGTTCTAAACTCCTGTATGGTTTCTGATGTTGTGCCTTAACTCTCGCACATGTTACACACTCGGCCACGTACTTCGCAACATTGAGCTTCATCGTCGGCCACCAGTAGCAGGGTTTTAGGTCCCTATACATTTTTGTGCTACCGGGATGAATTGAGTACATGGTCTTGTGAGCTTCTTCCATCAGAAGATCTCTTATTCCTCCCGTCTTAGGTACCCAAATCCGATCTTGGAATACCTTCAGCCCTTGACGGTTTGTACCGAAGACCAACGTCTTTCCCAAACGTTCTTCCTTTCGGTCATTCTTTTCTAAAGCTTCTTCTTGAGCTTTCTTGATACTTTCCACAATTGTCGAGACAATTTTAATTCTTAATGCTATTGGCCTTTTCCTTTCAAGATTGACTTTCCGACTGAGAGCATCAGCAACAACATTTG
Organism: Lactuca virosa; assembly: GCF_052849685.1. Lineage (NCBI taxonomy): Eukaryota > Viridiplantae > Streptophyta > Magnoliopsida > Asterales > Asteraceae > Lactuca > Lactuca virosa. The sequence continues at coordinate 20,727,314 of NC_136433.1, forward strand.
CTTTACCGGGGTGGTAAAGTATCTCACAGTCGTAGTCCTTGAGTAATTCTAGCCAGCGTCGTTGCCTCATGTTCAATTCTTTCTGATTAAAGAGATACGGGAGACTATTATGATCAGTGAAAAGTTTGCACTTCGTGCTATAGAGGTAATGCCTCCATATCTTTAGAGCAAAAACTACCACTGCCAACTCCAAATCGTGAGTGGGGTAGTTCTTTTCATGCTCCTTCAATTGTCGAGATGCGTATGCTATCACCTTTTCTCTTTGGGTCAGAACACAACCCAACCCGACTCCAGATGCGTCACTATAGACCGCGAAGTCTTCAACTCCATCGGGTAGAGAAAGAATCGGTGCTTCACATAACTTCTTCTTTAGCTTCTCGAATGCCTCATCGTGCTTCTCACTCCATGAATATGTAGCTCCTTTGTGGGTCAAAGCTGTCAATGGAGCAGCTATCGAAGAAAAGCCTTGGATAAATCTTCGGTAATATCCGGCTAATCCTAGAAAGCTTCGAATCTCTGTGGGACTCTTCGGACGTTGCCACTTCATCACAGCTTCGATTTTTGTTGGGTCAACCATTATTCCCTCCTGGTTAACCACATGACCCAAGAATTGGACTTCTCGGATCCAAAAATCACATTTGGAGAACTTAGCGTAAAGCTTTTCCTTTTTCAAGACTTCCAACACTTCCCGTAGATGCTTGCCATGCTCCTCTTGGCTTTTCGAGTAAATCAGAATGTCGTCGATGAACAATATCACGAATTTATCAAGGAATGGTTTACAAACCCGTTTCATCAAATCCATGAATGCTGCTGGAGCGTTGGTTAGTCCAAATGACATAACCAAGAACTCGTAGTGTCCATATCTTGTTTTGAATGCAGTCTTCTTAATATCCTGCTCTCTCACCTTCAGCTGATGATATCCTGACGTAAGATCGATCTTTGAGAAATAGCTCGAACCTTGCAGCTGGTCGAATAGGTCGTCAATCCTCGGCAATGGGTATTTGTTCTTCACCGTTGCCTTGTTCAGCTCTCTATAATCTATGCACATCCTCATGCTTCCGTCTTTCTTCTTCACGAATAGCACCGGAGCTCCCCAGGGTGATGAACTAGGTCGAATGAAACCGTTGTCCAACAACTCCTAAAGTTGCGTCATAAGCTCCTTCATCTCCGTCGGTGCTAATCGATATGGTGCCTTTGCTATCGGTGTTGTACCTGGTAACAAGTCTATCTGAAACTCCACTTGTCTAGCAGGTGGTAATCCGGGAAGATCTTCGGGAAAGACTTCCGGATAATCACACACAACCGGTATATTCTGCACCTCCTTCTTTTCCTTCTTAACATCGATCACAAATGCCAAATATGATACACATCCTTTGGATAAACATTTTCTGGCTTTCATCAGAGAGATGATTCCAGAATTCACTATGCGTTTGTCCCCGTACACCATAAATGACTCTTTTCTGGGTGGGTTTACCCTTACTATCTTCTTTCGGCATAGTATCTCGGCATCATTGGCACTGAGCCAATCCATTCCCAGAACGATGTCGAAACCGTTCAACTCTATGGGCAACAACTCTTCATGGAATTCGTTTCCGTTTAGGTCGATGACGATGTTCTTAATACTATTACTAACAGGTACGAACTTGCCACTGGCAACTTCTATAATTAGGGCATTATCAAGTTTTTCTACAGGCAATGCTAATTTCCCACCAAATTTATGCGATACAAAGTAGTAGTTGGCTCCGGAATCAAACAGTATATTGGCAGGTAAACCATTTACAAGAAAGGTACCTGAAGCGACGTCTGCTGCCTCCTTCGCAGCCTCGAGCGTCATCTGGAAGGCTCTCGCATTCGGCTTCGGTGGAATGTTGGGCCTTTCCACATCTTTCTTCTTTGGGCAATCCTTAGCAATGTGTCCTTCTTCACGACACTCGTAGCACACCCTTTTGTTGATGGTGCACTCATTTGCATAGTGCCCCGTTTTCCCACACTTGTAGCAAGTCACTTCCTCGCTACATTTTTCCGAGTGCTTCTTCTTGCACTTCTCGCACCATTTTGATTCATTTCCTCCTCCCCCGAAACTTCTTTGAATCGAACTTGTTCTTCTTAGTGTTGGGTTTAGCATACCCTTCAAATTTTCTCTTCTCGCCTACTGGCAGCTCTTCCCTTGATCATTTCCTCCACAGACTTGGCAGCCCAGATAGCCGCCTCCAGAGTATGTGTCTGATGTACCGGCACCGCATACTTCCATGGGAGTCCCTTAGCGTACTTGTCGATCTTTGTCAACTCATCCGGAACAATACGCAAGGCAAACTCCATTTTCTCCGTCAAGTTGTTAGTGTACTCATCGTTGGACATGCTTCCTTTCTTCAGGGTTAGGAATTGGTTCTCTAGCTCGATCATGTTTTGGGCTGAGCAGTACTTGCGTTTGAACTGCACCAAAAATTCTGCCCATGTTAGTTGTAGGGGCTCATTGGGGCTCAAGGCCTTCCCCAGGGTATTCCACCAACGCACAGCGCCTTCTCGGAACTGACGCACTGCAAATGTGGTCTATAGTTTTCCTCTGCAACCACATGTCATGAAAGCTAACTCCATTTCCGAGATCCAATCCATGACCCCGATCAAATCTTCCTTTCTAGTAAAAGTCGATGGTTTGCAAGTCAGAAAATCCTTGTACTTGCATCCATTCCTTTCGACTCCGTCATCCTGGTTGTTTTGTCGAACTATCGGTGGGTTGGCTTGACTAACGGTCCCACTGTAGTTCCCCTCCTCAGTCTGCCCTTTGTTCAACTCGGACTGTTCGATCTGTATGGTAGCTTCCTCTCGATTCTGTTGGAACAAATGTCTGGTTTCCTCCATTTGACGATCTAACATCGCCTGGATCATTGCTTGCACTCCGGCCATCGTTATTGGCTCAGCAGCGGCTACCACAACCGGTATTTGCTCAATCACTGGGGTTGGTTTCTGTTCCCATTTACATTTTCGGCTCCACTGCGGGTTCTTGCCATTTTGATCTATACACCGAATAAGGTGAATTTAGTTCTTTATTTAGGATAGTCGTTTAAACCGTCCTTATCACTCCGAAACGTTTACATGTTAGTTCTAATATCGTAGTCGTACGTTTAGAATCCTAAACATATAAGGTTTCCAGATCCGGTCGGCAACAGACCATAGATCCGAACAAATAACAGCATATCAGTCACAAAGCATTTAGCACATAAAAGCATTTTAGGCATAATTCCTAAAATAAGCTAGTGCTCACATCTCACAATCATCGCTTAGCATTCTAAGTTTAAGTCCAGAAATCCTACAAATTCCTAGTCCACTTAAACTAATGCTCTGATACCAACTGTGACATCCCCAATTTCACGGCCAGAAAAGACCGATTTTGTTTATGCTTGTGTGAAAATCAGAGTAACATTTTAAATAAAACAGTTGCGGAATTTGTCCCAAAACAAAATATGATAAAGATTTATCAAAATCATTTCCAAAGAAATGTATTTCATTAAAAGACTCGGGATGTCATGTTCGATACAGATCAAAAGCATAAACCGTACAACATAAGCCTCACTACATTATTTCGTATTTACAGGCCTATAGTCCCTTATCTCTCATCCAAACATCTATGCTCATGCACCACTACCTGTAATACAAGAAACTGAGTGGGCCAGGCTTGGGAGCCTGGTGAGCACATAGGGTTTTCAACCCACAATAAATAAGTTTATTAACTTTATCAAACCAAACAAACCCGATTACCCATTCCCGTTATCCTCACTTTACGTCCCTAAAACATCTAACACAAGGGACCTAGTCTAAGGACTTTCATCAGGGTGACAACACATGCTTCGGGGATTCCTTAGCAATTTATGTCAAATAAGGCAACCATGTGGGGGATGGAGTACTGCTGATAAACACACAGTTCAAATAAACACCTACAGGTTGCGAGCCTGCTAGATGACTGGATCATCAATAACATCTATAACGAGGCCTCTCATTATTTTATTTTGTGTCACACCCCCAAACCAAGGATGGCGGAAACGTCCGGGGGTGGAGGACTTCATGTATAGTATCATAACAGCAATTGTAATAGTAATTCAAGCAAACACAACCAACATATATATGAAAAAAAATTACATCATTGTATGAATTACATGTTTACGAATCAATCACAATATGTTGATAAAATATGAAATAGTAGACGCCTTAGCGTCCCATCCTCAAAAGCACTTGATTACCTGTTTAATGATTTCCTGAGAATACAAGTTGTTTGAAAAAGTGTCAACACAAAGGTTGGTGAGTTCATAAGCTTCTGTTTGGTATTATTAAAAGCCTTTCGTTTGTAAAAGTAGTATTTGTGTTAGAAAAATCCAATATTTTCCTTAATGTGTAAATGTAGTCTTAAAACCCAAAGACCGAAATGTACAAGTAATTTGTCATATTTATAGTAAAACAATGCAAGTTTAAATCGACATAAACTCGTTAAATTTTAATGAAGTTCCCGTAAATTCCAATGTTTGTTAATACTTTATGTGAGTTTATTATAACCATACTATGACCAAGGTTGCCTAAAACGACGTTCTTCAGGCGTCGGAAATGTTATGACATTTGTCACCCCAGACCTATCGGTCTAACTGTTGCATGCAGTTTAGGTGTGGGTTTGTCAAACCCAATATAGATCTATACACAAGTATCACGCTCTCCCTCAAGGAGACTCTGGTTACAATACATGACTTAATGGTAATTTGAAGTAAATGTCTCACAAAGTCATTAACGGAATTACGTGTTATGAAAACTTGGTACCGTATGGCCGTACCTTGCTTAATGAAAATATCCTTTGTATAAATGTACCCTTTTTAAATGTATGTGTTATGTAATGTATCATAAACTATACCTATTATAGTTTATCAACCAAGGGTAGTACGTGGTAATGTATGCAAACTATATTCAAAATAATTTATTTAATGTTTGAATGTATCGATTGTACTTTGATTATAATCACTTGTTATTCTTTATATTTTATATGACCAAATCCATTTGTAAACTGATGTGTGTCTAAATATTAAGATATAATGTCATATATTGCAGTAACATATAGTCACATAAAGATATACACCTTGCTCAACATGTTACAATGTGAAATGAAATTAACAGCAACTTTTCGTTAAAAACAGTTTCTGTTACCGTTCTTAGAAAATTTATAGAAAAATCATCACAGCTCTAAATCCAAATCCGCAAATTTTGAGAGTTTGGAATATGAGTCTAGTTTGTTCGTAAATTTTATCATGATTTTTAGTGATCTCTAACAGAGGTGAAAATGTTCATAATCACAGACTGGTCCGGGTTTGCCTCTGAAATGACAGGCAGTTTTGTAAAAATCACCATAAATTGTATAAAAATCATATGGAGATGTGCAAGTAGTCATTTTAAAGCTAAGAGTTTGAACTACTTGCACCTGAAACAGCTTTGAAAACTAAAATATTTAAGTTGACCAAAACAGTCCGTGATTAACGTCCATCTTTTCTGATGCAATCTGTTAGAAAAAGTTTAATTGTGTTCTTGATGATTTTACTTGTATTCCCTCCTTAAAACTTAAGAAAAACATGTAAATGTATGGGTATGAACTCACCTTATGTGGTTTCAGTAGATGAAAGTGAGAGAGAGGAAGTGTTCAACTCAAGAACACTAAGAAGATGTCTTGATGATTCGAGAATCTAACACCGAATAAGATGGAACTTGTGTAAGATATCAATGATTTGAGTAGAATGGAGTTTAATAATTATGTGAATGATGAAGATACTTACTAATTGAAGCAAGAAATCCCTGGAGAAAGCCTTGAAGTTCTTGAAGTTGAGAGAAAAGATGAGAGAATTTTGGAGAGTGTTCTTGGTTGCTAAGTGTAGAATGAAAGAGTTTTATGGAGAATGAGGAGAGAGGATCAATCCTCCAGCTCTTAGAACGTGGGAAGAGCTGGAGATTGGCTGTAAAGGTCCACTAAGGAGACAAGGGGTAGTGGGAAAGAGTGGCTGATCATAGAGTGAGGTGGTAGTGGGTTGCTTTTGCCATAAATTAAGGAAAAGCAAATATTCCCTCAATAATTAGTTCAATCACCAATTCTTTTAATATATTTTATAAAAACCCTGGAGATTTATATATTTTGGGGCCTTAGTTTATAAAATAAAGTTTTGGGTGAAAATCCCACGTTAAAATAATGAAAAACGGAGTTAAAACGAAGTCGTAGTCGAAAAACCGGTAAAAAGGAGCTGTCTGCGAGACTTCGGACCTTCGGACTTCGGACCTTCGGACTTCGGACCCTCGGACTTCGGACCCTTCGGACCCTTCGGACACTTCGGACACTTCGGACCCTTCGGACCCTTCGGACACTTCGGACACTTCGGACACTTCGGACCCTGGCTTCGGACCAGAGGTTTCGGTTTCGGATCCTTAAAGCTATTTTACTCGTTTTTACCCCGTTTCAAGCGATTTTTGACCCGGCTAAGGGTCGAGATGACCCAAATGATTACAAAAAGTTAAAGTAACTTTTGAGAGAGATTTGGGAGAGATTTGGGAGAGATTTCAAATAGAAAGAGATAGAGTGAAAACGATTTAGAGAGGTTTCGTTTGTGATTAATTTGAGTGTCCGGCTTCACAACGCAAGGTTCGTAAACCCCATTAAACCGTGTTTTAGTGTCGTACACAACCCCGATGATTGTGCAATAGTGTTTTATCGCTTTGGTTCGTTGTTTAGCACTTGTTAAGGCTAAGGAAAATCAAACACATGAACTTTCCAAATGATGATTTCTCATTAAAATAGCGAATTGTATAGTGATTACATAACGTAAACCCTAGCATACAAGGGTTATTGGAGTTGACCGGTTTGACTTGTTGACTTTGAATTGACCGAAATTTGACGGTTGTCACATCATCCTCCCGTTAGAAGGAATTTCGTCCCGAAATTTTCATTTTGACTGGGATTTCAAGAGTTTGGGAAGAGATGTGGATACTTTTGTTTCATCTGATCCTCGCGTTCCCAGGTGAATTCGGGTCCTCGTTTAGCGTTCCAACGTACCTTCACGATGGGAATACGACTTTGTTTCGTTCGTTTGATTTCCCGATCCATGATTTCGACTGGTTCCTCCACGAAGTGGAGATTTTCGTTAACTTTGATTTCGTCGAGTGGTATTACGAGTGTCTCATCAGACAAACACTTCTTTAGGTTTGACACGTGAAACGTGGGATGTACTTTGTCGAGTTCCTGAGGTAATCGAAGTTTGTATGCTACTGGCCCAATCCTAGCAAGGATTTCGAATGGCCCGATGTACCTTGGATTTAGTTTCCCGCGTTTGCCGAATCGTATCATTCCTTTCCAAGGGGAAACTTTTAGTAGTACTCGATCACCCACCTGGAATTCCAAGGGTTTGCGTCGTTTGTCTGCGTAACTCTTTTGCCGATCGCGAGACGCTTTCAGTCTCTCTCGAATTTGAACGATCTTTTCTGTGGTTTCCCTTATGATTTCAGGGCCAGTGAGGGTGCTATTAGAGAATTGCCCTCTAGCTAGCTGTGTATCCCCCACCTCAGCCCAACACAGGGGTGATCTGCATTTGCGACCGTAAAGAGCTTCGAATGGAGCGACTTTGATGCTAGTATGATAGCTGTTATTGTAGGAGAATTCGATAAGCGGTAGATGGGTATCCCATGCTTTACCGAAGTCTATCACACAAGCTCTTAACATGTCTTCCAACGTTTGAATGGTTCGTTCGCTCTGTCCGTCGGTTTGTGGATGGTAGGCCGTACTCATGTCAAGCCTAGTTCCCAATGATTTTTGTAGAGACTGCCAAAACCGTGAGGTAAATCTACTATCTCTATCGGAGATAATGGATATCGGCACACCATGGAGTCGTACAATCTCTCTGATGTACGTTCTAGTCAGCTTCTCCATCTTGTCGGTTTCTTTTATTGGTAGAAAGTGTGCTGATTTGGTCAATCTGTCTACAATTACCCATATTGTGTCAAGACCGCCCGATGTCTTAGGCAGCTTGGTTATGAAGTCCATTGTTATTCGTTCCCACTTCCACTCAGGTATATCCGGCTGTTGTAATAGCCAGGATGGTTTCTGGTATTCGGTTTTGACCTTAGCGCAAGTCAGGCACTTGCTCACATAGGTAGCAATCTCAGCTTTCATGTTCGGCCACCAGTATAATTTCTTGAGGTCCAGATACATCTTATCCGTCCCGGGATGGATGGAGTATCGAGTCTTGTGTGCTTCATTCATGATGACATCTCGGAGTCCACCGAACTTCGGTGTCCAAATCCGGTTCATGATATAACGTGCTCCATCATCCTTGACTTCTAAGTTTTTATCCATTCCCCTTAATATCTCTCCTGCCACCTTTTCTGGTTTCAAAGCTTCCAGTTGAGCTTCCTTGATTTGTATGGTCAGGTGGGAATGGATTGTCATTGTTAAGGATTTTACTCGGCGGCCCGAGTACTCCTTCCTGCTTAGAGCATCGGCCACTACATTGGCCTTGCCCGGATGATAACGAATTTCGCACTCGTAGTCATTCAGCAACTCCACCCATCTCCTCTGTCGCATGTTGAGCTCTTTCTGATTGAGGATATGCTGAAGACTTTTGTGATCAGTGAAGATAGTGCATTTCGTGCCGTAGAGGTAGTGTCTCCAGATCTTCAAAGCGAATACCACTGCTCCTAATTCCAGGTCGTGCGTAGTATAATTAACCTCGTGCGTCTTAAGCTGTCTTGATGCATACGCGATAACCTTCCCTCTCTGCATGAGCACACATCCGAGGCCTTGATTCGAAGCATCACAGTACACTACGAAGTCCTCGGTTCCCTCTGGGAGAGACAAGATCGGTGCGCTGCATAGGGCTTGTTTTAACGTTTGGAAAGCAGTTTCTTGTTTATTTTCCCACTTGAATATCACACCTTTCTGCGTCAAGGTGGTGAGTGGTTTCGCAATCTTGGAGAAGTTTTGTATAAACCTTCGGTAGTAGCCAGCAAGCCCAAGGAATTGTCGAATTTCGGTTGGCGTCTTGGGTGCTGACCAATTCTCGATTGCCTTGATCTTGGAGGGGTCCACATGTATGCCTTTCTCACTTACCACATGTCCAAGGAAATCCACTTCTCTAATCCAGAATTCACACTTAGAGAACTTAGCATAAAGCTTCTCCGCTCTTAGCGTCTCTAGCACTTGGCGTAGATGTAGGCGATGCTCTTCTTCGCTTCGCGAGTAGATCAAGATATCGTCGATGAATACGATTACAAACTTGTCTAGGTAGGGTCGACACACTCTATTCATTAGGTCCATGAATACCGCAGGTGCGTTTGTTAAACCGAAGGACATCACCACAAACTCGTAGTGCCCATAGCGAGTTCTGAATGCAGTTTTGGGAATATCTTCTTCTTGAACTCGTAGCTGATGGTAGCCTGACCTTAGGTCGATCTTTGAGAAGAAATTTGCTCCTTGGAGTTGGTCGAAAAGGTCGTCGATTCGGGGCAGAGGATATCGGTTTTTGATGGTGAGCTTGTTTAGTTCGCGATAGTCGATGCACATGCGAAAGGATCCGTCCTTCTTCTTTACAAAAAGGACTGGTGCTCCCCAAGGTGAGAAGCTTGGTCTGATGAACCCTTTGTTCAAAAGCTCGGTCAACTGACTGGACAACTCCTGCATTTCTGATGGTGCGAGGCGGTATGGAGCTCTGGCTACGGGGGTAGCTCCGGGTATTAAGTCAATTCTGAAATCGACTTGTCGTGCGAGTGGTACACCAGGAAGATCTTCTGGGAACACATCCGGGAAGTTACACACTTCGGGGATGTCTTTGATGTCTTTCACGTCTTGTTTCTTGTCTACTACATGGGCTAAGAAGGCGTGGTACTCCTTCCGGAGATACTTTTGGGCTTTGATGCATGAGATGATTTGTAAATTCGCACTAGGTTTGTCACCATAGATGAGAAGGGTTTCGTCATTTGGTAGATTGAGGCGAACGGCCCTTTCGTAACATAGAATGTCGGCACGGTGAGGAACTAACCAATCCATCCCGATGATTACGTCGAAGCTTTTTATGGTGACTGGCATCAGGTCAATTTTAAATGTATGGTTGTCTAGAGTGAGAGTACATTCTGAGTATATATCGCTAGTGCGTTCTACTTTCCCATTTGCCATTTCTACTACATAAGTATCCTTTAGTGATTGGGGATTTTGTTCAAGTAAATGTTTATATTGGTGGCTCACGAAATTCCTCTCCGCTCCACTATCGAATAGTACGCATGCATAAGAGTTATTGAGGAGAAACGTACCGGTAACCACCGTGGGATCCTCGACTGCTTCCCCATGTCCTATTGCCAGGACTCTTCCTACTCCACCAGCATTAGGGGCTTGTGCTTTGGGGCAGTCTCTTTTGAAGTGACCTGCGTCTCCACGGTTGTAGCAGGTCCGGGTTGCCCCCGTACTGGCGACTTGGTTGATTGGTTGAGCCGGCGCTTTACAGAAACGAGCAGTGTGCCCCTTCCTGTCGCAGTTGTTACAGTGCATCTCCCTACAAGCACCATTGTGGTGAAAGTTGCACTTGTTGCACTTAGGTAGTTTTCCCGCATATGGCTTCGGTGGTGCTGGAGTGGTAGCAGTAGTGGCAGCATTAGTGGCAGCATGGACAGCAACAATTTGTTGCTTCTTAGCGGGGTCCTGTGTTGGTTGGCTCTTCTTTTCGTTCCAGAACTTCCTTTTGTTGTTTCCCCCTTTTGATTTATCAGTGGTGGTGGTTGTAGTATGATGACCGGCTCGGTGGTCAACAAGTTGTTGTGCCAGCTCCCTGGCACTGTCAAAAGTAGTTGGCCTTGAAGCCAGGACACTACTTTGCACGTGGAGAGACAGTCCCCAAAGGTATCGCTCCACCTTTTTCTCCTCCGGAGTAACCATTGTTGGGCAGAGGAGAGCCAATTCATTGAATCGGGTGGTGTAGGTTTCAAGGTCAGAGCCCGTCATCCTGAGGTTCCAGAGTTCTTGTTCCAGCTTTTGAATTTCACCTCTCGGGCAGTACTCCTTCATCATCAACGTTTTTAGTTCTGCCCAGGTTATGGAGCTAGCCACTTCGAGAGTAAGTGACTTAACCCGGCAGTTCCACCAAGTAAGGGCCCGGCCGGTGAAGGTTAAGGTTGCGAACTTAACTTTGCTCGCTTCGGGGCAGGAGCACACCTGAAAGACTACTTCGGTCTTTTCAAACCATTGCATCAACGTGATGACTCCCCCGCTTCCATTGAAGTTGTCGGGTTTGCCATTTGTGAAGTCTTTGTATGAACACTCTTTTGCACGCCACGTACTGTCTCCGTGGTTAGAGTGTGTAGCTCCCGATCCCGAACCACCAGCTCCGTTGGTCCCTATCTGCGACATTGCGGCCGCTACGGCTGCTGTTACTGCAGCCTGGAACATCGCGGGATCAAACTGTGGAGGCGGCGGCGGAGGAGGTGTTGCTGTGTTGCTGGAAGGTCTTGGTCTTCTTCTTGGCGGCATGGTTCTGTCATAAGTCGTAAACCAATGTACTTTTAGTAAAAGTGTATTTATAGGGAGAGAAATCTTTTATACATAAAGTATATTATTACGTTGCTTTCCGGTATGTTTACGATACATACGATTTTATACTTTTTATTGACCCAATACATTGGGTTATGAGGTAAAATGAAAGTATAAAATATTTTTATTATAGTAACACAAAATACTCCTATAGTATTTGTAAATGTTTAGTTTTGAGTTCTTAAAGTATCCTTTGTAGTATGTTATTAGGTTTGTTAGATTTGTTGTCCATCCTGACCATCCCCCGGTATATGCAAGTCAATTCCCGGACAGATATAGTTGATCAGGCTATATCCTTCCCAGACTTGATTTACATATACCAAGGCATACCCATAATGTACAACTCCTCTTCTTTTATTTTATGTTCTTCTAGTTATGACACTATGTGAGCATGTATGCATGTATTTATACTTTTTAATAAAAAGAATCATTTATTTTCTAAAAGTATATTTATTTGAAAAATGCACAAATCAGAGACTATTAGTCCCAATTGTGTTTATAGTTTGTATATCTTATGTGGTTTGATATACTTAATTCACTATAAACTGCGCTCTGATACCAATCTGTCACACCCCCAAACCAAGGATGGCGGAAACGTCTGGGGGTGGAGGACTTCATGTATAGTATCATAACAGCAATTGTAATAGTAATTCAAGCAAACACAACCAACATATATATGAAAAAAAATTACATCATTGTATGAATTACATGTTTACGAATCAATCACAATATGTTGATAAAATATGAAATAGTAGACGCCTTAGCGTCCCATCCTCAAAAGCACTTGATTACCTGTTTAATGATTTCCTGAGAATACAAGTTGTTTGAAAAAGTGTCAACACAAAGGTTGGTGAGTTCATAAGCTTCTGTTTGGTATTATTAAAAGCCTTTCGTTTGTAAAAGTAGTATTTGTGTTAGAAAAATCCAATATTTTCCTTAATGTGTAAATGTAGTCTTAAAACCCAAAGACCGAAATATACAAGTAATTTGTCATATTTATAGTAAAACAATGCAAGTTTAAATCGACATAAACTCGTTAAATTTTAATGAAGTTCCCGTAAATTCCAATGTTTGTTAATACTTTATGTGAGTTTATTATAACCATACTATGACCAAGGTTGCCTAAAACGACGTTCTTCAGGCGTCGGAAATGTTATGACATTTGTCACCCCAGACCTATCGGTCTAACTGTTGCATGCAGTTTAGGTGTGGGTTTGTCAAACCCAATATAGATCTATACACAAGTATCACGCTCTCCCTCAAGGAGACTCTGGTTACAATACAGGACTTAATGGTAATTTGAAGTAAATGTCTCACAAAGTCATTAACGGAATTACGTGTTATGAAAACTTGGTACCGTATGGCCGTACCTTGCTTAATGAAAATATCCTTTGTATAAATGTACCCTTTTTAAATGTATGTGTTATGTAATGTATCATAAACTATACCTATTATAGTTTATCAACCAAGGGTAGTACGTGGTAATGTATGCAAACTATATTCAAAATAATTTATTTAATGTTTGAATGTATCGATTGTACTTTGATTATAATCACTTGTTATTCTTTATATTTTATATGACCAAATCCATTTGTAAACTGATGTGTGTCTAAATATTAAGATATAATGTCATATATTGCAGTAACATATAGTCACATAAAGATATACACCTTGCTCAACATGTTACAATGTGAAATGAAATTAACAGCAACTTTTCGTTAAAAACAGTTTCTGTTACCGTTCTTAGAAAATTTATAGAAAAATCATCACAGCTCTAAATCCAAATCCGCAAATTTTGAGAGTTTGGAATATGAGTCTAGTTTGTTCGTAAATTTTATCATGATTTTTAGTGATCTCTAACAGAGGTGAAAATGTTCATAATCACAGACTGGTCCGGGTTTGCCTCTGAAATGACAGGCAGTTTTGTAAAAATCACCATAAATTGTATAAAAATCATATGGAGATGTGCAAGTAGTCATTTTAAAGCTAAGAGTTTGAACTACTTGCACCTGAAACAGCTTTGAAAACTAAAATATTTAAGTTGACCAAAACAGTCCGTGATTAACGTCCATCTTTTCTGATGCAATCTGTTAGAAAAAGTTTAATTGTGTTCTTGATGATTTTACTTGTATTCCCTCCTTAAAACTTAAGAAAAACATGTAAATGTATGGGTATGAACTCACCTTATGTGGTTTCAGTAGATGAAAGTGAGAGAGAGGAAGTGTTCAACTCAAGAACACTAAGAAGATGTCTTGATGATTCGAGAATCTAACACCGAATAAGATGGAACTTGTGTAAGATATCAATGATTTGAGTAGAATGGAGTTTAATAATTATGTGAATGATGAAGATACTTACTAATTGAAGCAAGAAATCCCTGGAGAAAGCCTTGAAGTTCTTGAAGTTGAGAGAAAAGATGAGAGAATTTTGGAGAGTGTTCTTGGTTGTTAAGTGTAGAATGAAAGAGTTTTATGGAGAATGAGGAGAGAGGATCAATCCTCCAGCTCTTAGAACGTGGGAAGAGCTGGAGATTGGCTGTAAAGGTCCACTAAGGAGACAAGGGGTAGTGGGAAAGAGTGGCTGATCATAGAGTGAGGTGGTAGTGGGTTGCTTTTGCCATAAATTAAGGAAAAGCAAATATTCCCTCAATAATTAGTTCAATCACCAATTCTTTTAATATATTTTATAAAAACCCTGGAGATTTATATATTTTGGGGCCTTAGTTTATAAAATAAAGTTTTGGGTGAAAATCCCACGTTAAAATAATGAAAAACGGAGTTAAAACGAAGTCGTAGTCGAAAAACCGGTAAAAAGGAGCTGTCTGCGAGACTTCGGACCTTCGGACTTCGGACCTTCGGACTTCGGACCCTCGGACTTCGGACCCTTCGGACACTTCGGACACTTCGGACCCTTCGGACCCTTCGGACACTTCGGACACTTCGGACACTTCGGACCCTGGCTTCGGACCAGAGGTTTCGGTTTCGGATCCTTAAAGCTATTTTACTCGTTTTTACCCCGTTTCAAGCGATTTTTGACCCGGCTAAGGGTCGAGATGACCCAAATGATTACAAAAAGTTAAAGTAACTTTTGAGAGAGATTTGGGAGAGATTTGGGAGAGATTTCAAATAGAAAGAGATAGAGTGAAAACGATTTAGAGAGGTTTCGTTTGTGATTAATTTGAGTGTCCGGCTTCACAACGCAAGGTTCGTAAACCCCATTAAACCGTGTTTTAGTGTCGTACACAACCCCGATGATTGTGCAATAGTGTTTTATCGCTTTGGTTCGTTGTTTAGCACTTGTTAAGGCTAAGGAAAATCAAACACATGAACTTTCCAAATGATGATTTCTCATTAAAATAGCGAATTGTATAGTGATTACATAACGTAAACCCTAGCATACAAGGGTTATTGGAGTTGACCGGTTTGACTTGTTGACTTTGAATTGACCGAAATTTGACGGTTGTCACATTTTGTCACACAGCAACTATTACATCTACCCATGTTTTACCCAACACATTTTGTAGATATAAAATACATATACAGTTTAAATCATTTAAAACATGTATAAAATCGTTCATCCAACATAGATAGCAAGTATACAGATAATATGCACACGTAGCACGTAATTTATATAAAATACTTCATATCTATGTGTAAGATGAAAGTAACTATGCACTCACTTGATTAGGTGGTTACTTGGCACTCGAACAGCACTTCGTTATCTCAAAATAAGTTTCCCTCGACAAAACCTAGTATCAATACCACTAGGGTTTAGTCTAACGTTAACCGCGACTAATTAATAGTTTAACTATTATTATTATTATATAAGCGTTAAATAACACTCAATATAACTCATAATAATAGCCCAAATAATTATTTTAAGGACCTAATAACATTACTATAATTATTTAAAAGCTATATAAAAAATTGTGTAGGCGTAGCTCACTTACAGCGGGTTTTCTTAATAACCGGGCTTTGCTCGGAGCGGCGTTTCTGAACCGAAAGACCCTTTTTCTCGGGACTCCGGGAGCCTCGGGGCTTCCTTTGGGTGCTAGGGGTTTTTCCTGGGGTTTAGGGGGGGGGGGTTAAAACCCTTAGAGAGAGAAAGTAGTGAGAGAAGAAATGAACAAAGGTGTGAGAATTTCGGAAAGGCTCGCATGCCTTTTATAGGCTGCTGGCTCGGACGAACGTTGGGCGTTCAGCTGCATTACGCTGCGCATTCCTTCGGATAAGGCTTACAGGTGGCGAGCATTCGGTGGTGCGACGTGGAGCTTGCTGGGTCGAGGAATACAGCCATACGCGACGCATTCCGAACCTCGTACGCGAACGCTTGGCGTATGCGAGAGATTGCGTGTCACACATCCGAGGCGGGTACCGAGGTCAGCGATGGAGGGTCCAGATTGCGCCACGTCATCGACTCGCATCAGACTTCGCAAATTCGAGCACTGACTTTAAAAATTCGTATCTTCCTCATACGAGCTCTGTTTTTCACGTTCTTTATATCCACGCGTAGGCGGGAACGTACTATACAACTTTCGTTTAGACTCTGTCGGCTAATTTTGACTTTATTTTAAAAGTTTTATTTTTAACAGGCCGGGACACGATTGGTCCGTTAAAAATTCATAACTTCTTCATCCGACGTCCGTTTTCGTCTATCTTTTTATCGTTATGCTACTATTAACGAGATCTTCGATTCTCGTTTAGGTTGTGTCGGCTAAAAACTGCTCGATCTAATATTCGAACTTCGGGTTGTACACTGCTAAGCCGAAACTTTGAAAAATCATAACTTCCTCATACGAAGTCAGATTTGGGTGTTCTTTTTATGGACGCTCTCGGTTTAACGTATTCTACGAGTTTCTTTTTGATCGCTAAGGCTAAAACTTTCTCTATCGTAAATTCACTATTTACGCTTCCTGGTGTCGTGCCGGTTCCGTCGCGAAACTTCAACGTGTCATAACTTCTTCGTTATAACTCGGATTTCGGCGTTCTTTATATCCCCGGAATCCTTGTTTCGACCACTACAATTTTATGTAAAGATATCGGGCTTATCTCATACTTTAATTTTGACACTTATTTTTATTCTTTATTTATTATACGCTTATAAATAAGTAATAAGCACATAAATACACACAGTTCACATAATACTCAAGTAATTAATCTTTATTACATCAAAAAGAGTTACAATAGTTGACCTAGACTATTACATCGTCTAAAAATGCTTAGCCCCGAAACCCGGGCGTTACATAATAATCTGAATACAATCCATAAAGGGCTGGCCTTGGTGCCTTAGACCCTGTTGATATAGTGAGGATAACTCATCTCGTAAGTAGCTCGAAAATAATGTAGTCAACTCCTCCAAACGCCGCTCCCAAACACCAACACCTAATTCCACCAATGGTCCACACCATAAGTTCCAATTACCAAAATGCCCTCAAAAGTCAACTGGTCAACCCCTATGTCAAAGTCAAAGTCAACGGTCAAAGTCAACAGTCCATGTTGACCCGACTCGCCGAGTGCAGCTTGCAACTCGTCGAGTTCTTCAGAAATTTGTCAATCCTTATACTTGACTCGCCGAGTTTCCAATCAACTCGTAGAGTCCATACGTGTCCATATGTCGGGGAAACCTTAGATGACTCATCGAGTCATCTCCCAGACTCGTCGAGTCCACATTCATGCCAATGACCGCAAACCCTATTCGACTCGCCGAGTTGGATTATCCAACTCACCGAGTCCATACACTCCAACACATGTCCAGTCGATTCTGGGCTAATCAAGAGTTCCAAACAGTGGATCCAACCTCCTGGGACACGTTTATCACGTAAAGATGCAAGCGTTACGTGCATTCAAAGCCTTAATAGCCAAAACAAGGCTAAAGAAGAAGCTTGAAGTAAGGAGAAGGCCATAGATTGACCAAGACTGAAACTTTATGACAATAAGGGGCTAAAGGAGTGCAGATCTGAAGTTGCAACCTCAGATCTGATCCCAAATCGAAAGCATCACAACAATACCCCAAAAAGGAACCCAAAACCATAGATAGAGAGATCTAGCTAAAGGAGAGTCAAGGTAACAACTTGTTACCTCCAAAACGATGCCAAGATGGGGTAGATTTTGGATCTATAACATCCCCTTGCTCCAAACTTCTTGAACTCCAAGCTCTTTTCCCCAAGATCCTTCCTCCAAGCTTAGAAACACACAAGTGTGGAGGATAAGCACGATTTTAGGGGATTCAAGGGAGGCTGTAGGGGACTAAGGGAGGCCAATGGTTCCTTAAATAGGGTGCAAAACCCTGGAAATTAGGGTTTCACCCTCCAGCTCCAACTCGTCGAGTCACTCCTCCGACTCGGCGAGTTGGTCACTTAAACGCGTGACATAATCCCGCTGCTACTCGACGAGTCAGGTCCTCCAACTCGTCGAGTAGGTCTTGAAACTTGAAAATTAAGGCCATAAAAATAGTACCTGAGAATCAGGGCGTTACATGATGCTAACCCATAAAATTGCACATTGTGCCTTGTTGGTCGTTAGTGGAGCGTGTGTGGTTAACCGGTACACTAATATGGGACTAAAGAAGGATGGCAGTGGGTAGCTCGTGAAATTATCGTTGATCAATGGAGCGTATGTGGCTAACCGGCACATTGATTAGATGATAATTGACATCGAGAGTACCAAGCTAATTTTCATGGTCATTCACACCTTGTTTGTGATTTCCGGTATCCCAGTCACAAACATGAAGGGCATAATCGAGATTCAACATGTCATTGAAAAGTTCAATGAATCTCAAAAGATCTAGGAGTTTGATTTAAAAATACCTAATTCGTTTAAAATTTCTTTTTTGTGGTGGAATTGGTAAATCGTCATTTACCTACCGACAAATAGTTTACAATTGGATTACCGCATCCCTCTTTCGAATTGTGAATTATTGTGTTGGGTCCTAGCCTTAGTATTTCATTTGGGTGATATATTAAGGATTAAATCAACTAACTTGAATTTCTCCCTTTGTAGATGTCTAGTCCTGACAACTGTGGTCTTCCTTATCCTTTTGGAAAAAGCTTTCCTAATGAAGATCATATTCCACGTGAAGATCGAGGTGAAAGATCATTCCCTTTTTCGTGCCTTGGTGTAACTTCTCTTTCTCCACCTCCTCCAATTATTCTCCCTGGCCCACGTGTCCGTCGACTTGAAAAGTTCAAGATCACTCAAGCCCTATTGGCAAGCAAACATGAAGATGGAAAGTCTATATGTGCTCACGTCTTAGAGATGAAGTTGCATATTGACAGGCTGGGAATGTTGGGTGTCGTTTTCCCAAGGAAGCTGGCTGTTGACTTGGTTCTCCAGTCACTTCCCGTGTCATATGGTCAGTTCGTTAAAGAATACTATATGACAGATCATGACGTGACCCTTATTGATCTTACATATTTGCTAATTGTTGCTGAATCAGCAATGATTTGGCGCACTGGTCAAGCAAATTTGATTAGAAGATCTGCATCCAAATTTTCCATGGACCCTTACAATGGCAAAGGTGATAGTCCAGAAATGGTCTCTTCTCCTAAGGGAAAGAAATCGGCCATGGTCGAAAATTTTGACCATAAGAGAAAGGCTGAGTCTAAGATAGTCCCATGCACCATTCTGAAAGAGTCTATTTGTTTATATTGCCAAGAGAAGGGGCATTAGATGTGAAGTTGTCGTATCTACCTGAAGGATCGCAAGGATGGTAAATTCATAATGAATGACTCTAGTTCAGGTAAGTCCACTATTTAACTCTATCAAGTCCCTATTTATAGATTCTTAATACATGATGTGATAAGATTGCATTTTGATGTTTTGTAGGATCGAAGAAAAGATAGGAAGCTTAAAGGATGAGTGAGCTGAGTCTGGTCGCTAAGAAATGGATTTCAATCACATGGTTCGATGATCGGATTTTTGAGTTGCTTCTTAGGAGTTATGATAGATTGCTTAGGAATATTTCGTAACATAGTTTTCATTTGAATTTGCATTGTAAGGACAAGTTTTCCGCATTTATGAATAAAGAAAAAATAATTGATTTTGTCTTATCCTTGCAATGACATTAGTGAAAATTGGTGTTTATGTATTATTATCAATGTTGGAAATGAATTTGATTCTTGTGGTAATGTCATAATTTACTGTTGAGTCTAGGAGTTGCGTCATTGGGCTTGGTAACTAGGTCCAATACTATCACGGTCTGGGCCTATCCAGCCGTGTTTATGTCATTAGGGTTTAGTATATATGATGCATGCATGCATCGTTATCAGTACGCTTCTTAATTATTATTTCTTTGATTGTATTGTAACCCTAGCACACCTCCACAGTAGAAGTTCTTTGTCGAGCTCTTCTGAGGCGTTGCAGTTTTAATCATTCAGCACTTGTTGGATTCATTGTGTGCTCATGCTTTTGTTCACTTTCTGATTTACTTGTTAAGAATCTATACGATCTTAAAAGAGTTTTCAACTCATCAATTGGTATCACCACAGGAGACTGTGTAATCCATACGCATCTCTTCTGTTGAAGAAGGTTTTAGGGTTTCCGCTATCATCGTATTTGTTAGAGCCGTCATCTTGTTATTGACGCTGCTCTTAGATCTCGATCTTACCCTAACTCAGTTTACTAGTCTGATTCTTGGCAGGTTATCAAACCAAAGCATCATGTCACACGACGACTCTCATTCAAACGCCATCAACATATCCAACAGTATCGGATCTACCACGAGAATCCCGATTTTATACACTCATGATTATGAAGTCTGGACGCATCACTTTAAGGACTATGTTCTTGGTTCAGAGGAAAATGGGTATCTAATCTGGGAGGCGATTACCTTGGGTCCGTTTGTTCATTCTGGAACGAATAAACCCATCAAGACGCAAACGGAATACAATTAGCTTATGATTGACGTAGAGAAAGTTCCTCGAGACGAGAAGGACAAACTGATGAGCAATATCAAAGCTATGAGGATGATCAGATTTGCCTTACAATCTGATACTTTTCGTCTAGTTAGTTCATGCACAACAGCAAAACAAATATGGGATAGGCTTAAGGACCTATATTCTATAGATGAGGATCTAGAGCATTCAATACAAACCTTTTTGCTCTCTGAGTTCGGTGACTTAAAGCAAAATCCAGAAGGAAAACTCATTCAGGCGTTTGATCGTTTCAATCATCTTCTTAGCAATATGATCAAGCATGGGATTGGCAGAGAGGTAATCGAGTAGAAGGTCTCTTTTATGAATGACCTGAGACCCGAATGGATGGCGGTGGTTTCGACTGTAAAAGCTCATGAATAGTTCAAAACCTCTTCGTTGGCGAAGCTTGTGGGAATACTCAAGTCACATGAAAGTGTGGTGACTAAGGAAATGAATGTGGTGTCTAGTATGGGATCTTTTGCCCTTGTCTCAAAGGCCAAGAGTGTGGCTGGAGAAGGAGAATAGTTGGATCTTTCTGAATGTGATCTGACAAATGAAGAATATGCATTAATGGTCTCTAATCCTAAGAAGTTTGCTCGCAAAAAGTTTCCCACCTCCAAGAACCGAAACTGGCAAGGGAGCTACAATTCTGAAAAGGCGAAAGAGGAGGTTAAAAACGCTCCTCAGCAAGAAGAAGTAAAGAAGGAGAGCAAGCTGGTGGGTGACTCTGGATATGATTGTCACTTTTGTCGGGACAAAAATCATTTTGCTAAAGATTGTGTTTTGAGGAAGCTGTCTGAAAAGAATGAGGGTGAAGATGATGAAGCATACCATTTGCGTAAGCTGGAAGAGATCAAGAAGAAAAAGGTGCTAACAATACAATGAATGCTTTAATAGTGCAGGAAAACATAGTTGATGATGAGTTCGGAGGCGTAGAAGTCTGGTCTACAGACTCCGAAGATGAAGAAGTTCGCAAGCCCTCGCATGGCAGGAACTTTGTGTTGAAGGAAGATAACTCTGAGTTTGCTGGAAGATATTTGATGGTGACTGCTGGAGTGTCACAAATAAGAGGCTACACAACCGATGGCGGATGTGAGGAGGCAAAGGAAAGAGAAGACAAGTGCTTCGCTGCCAAACCGATGGGTGGGCAGATCAACGAATGCGATCAGTTGATAAAGAAGGTACAATCCATTCTCGAATCACTAAAAATACCAATCAGGAACTATAAAAAGGAATTAAACGAATTAAAATTCAAGTTTTCTAGTTTAAGTGGTAGTCTAAAACAAAATCGCCTAGCAAATTCTAACCTAACTGATCAACTCAGCAGGGTGTCTTCCAAGAGTGAAGAAAGAAGGATGTGGATAGAGAAGAAGGAAGTGGAGTTAGTTAGGGCAAAAGATGAAATAATTTATTTGCAACGTGATAATTTGAAGCTTTTGAAAAAAAGAAATATTTTTTGCTTATTGCTAAATGCTTATATACTAATATCACTCAATTGCATTTAGATTGTGAGATCGGTAAAAAAATTCATAAAATGATTTTTCCATTCCTTGAATTAAAGGAGGACGAAGTCGATGTTGATGGTTATAAATGTGAATCTATTGTTTCTTCGGATGAGATTTCTGATGCCTATAGAATCGGTCTGGACAAAATCGAGTCCTTTATCAAGTCCAAAGACCATAAGGACATGCTTAAAAACCTATTGGACGAAAACGATAAATTAAAAATCAAGACCGAAACCATGCAGAAATTTGACTCATTGAGTACCAAGTTGAGTTCAGAAAACAAGATAAATGTGGAAAAGACTTCTGAATTTGACGAGGACAGTGATATGAGTGAAATATATGTAGAGGATGAAGTTGACTGTTCAGATTTTGTCAAAAGCGAACCTACCAAAGGTCTTATATCCGAAAACTCAGTTGAGTTCGCTCGGATATCCCAAGATAAATCTAAAGTTCTGAAAGAGAAGGCTGTGATATATCAAAAAGTACAAACAGTACCAAATCAGGTATATGCCACAACAGGAGTCACTCAGAAACACACAGTCGAACTTACAACCTTGGTAAACGAAGACAACGTTGGTGGCTGTGATGAATAATTCTGGTCCGCCCCAATTGACAATGCAGATGAAATTGACGGTTTATCAGAGAGAACTTCATGGAGAGTTAAAGGCAGATACGTGGCAGAACCACTCAATAAGCCTACAAGCTTTGATGTACCAAGCACAAGTGGTACTAAAGAGATTCCAAGCGAACCTGCGAAGGTGGCAAGTGAAACCTCTTCATTGAAGAGTGAAACTCATGCTGGAAGACCGAAGCCGAGAGTAAACATTCACAAGTCTCAAAAGCAACTGTCAGAACATAAACGCCAGCGAAACAGGAGATATCAAAAGAATCTCAATGAAAGGAAGCAGTTTTGGCAATCCCAAAACTCCAATTATGTTCGCACAGAAAAGGTGTCCAATCTCAAGGCGAAAGAAAGATCAAAAGCTAACTCACATCCATGCACTCACTGCCAATCTTGCAGTCAGACGAACCGAAGAAGCAGTTTCGGTCCCAAATCTAGCAGTGACAAGAACCGAAAGACCAGTTTCGGTCCTAAATCCCATCCTCCTCATGCTCAACCAAAGCAAAATCCTAACAAGGATGTCAAGGGAAAAGGAAAGCTCGTCTCAGAATACGAAACGCAAACGAAGCAGACGACAGCTAACACTAGGAAACAAGAGAACAAGTTTGTTAAGAATCAAAATAAAATTCCACAATCTGATTCAAACAAAACGAAAGCTAACAAAATTAAGGTTTTCACCATCAAAAGGAAAGAAGAAACCACTTTAATAAAACGAAAATATTTGGTTGATCTTTCTATTGTTATTCCCTGTTCTGTAAAAGGCTCACATGGACCCAAGAAACTTTGGGTTCCTAAATCTGCTTGATTTTTGAAGGTAATTAGTGACGAGCAGTTCGACGATGAATGGTATATCGATAGTGGCTGCTCGCGTCACATGACAGGGAGACGGGAAGAGCTGAGGGAGTTTCGGGCCCTAAAAGATGGTGGATGTGTCAAGTATAAAAACAACTCATATGGCACAATAAAAGGCTATGGAATGATCACGAACGGATATTTTTTGATTAGAAAGGTGGCCTACGTGGAAGGATTGCAACACAATCTCATAAGTGTCTCGCAATTGGTTGTAGGGACTGGGCTGAAGGTCTCATTTGATGATGAAGGATCCGAGATCATTGAAAGGAAAACTAAGACAGTTATGTTGAAGTCCCAACGCAAAGGCGAAATGTATCCATTAAATCTAAACCCGATACGAGGGAAGCCTGTTGTATGTATTCTAACGAAAGCTCATTCTGATGAAAGTTGGCTATGGCATCGAAGACTCTCGCACCTTAACTTCAAAGACATCAACAAGATAGTTCTTGGTGATCATGTGCGAGGACTGCCACTTCTAAAGTTTGACAAGGAACATTTGTGTTCTGCATGCGAAATGGGAAAGCAAAGCCGGAAGAGTCATCCCACACGTGTTAACATAAAGATCATCGAACCTCTTGAGCTTTTACACATTGATCTATGCGGTCCATCTTCCATAGAAAGTATTGGTGGTAGTAAGTACATTCTTGTAATAGTTGATGATTTTTCACATTTCACCTGGGTTTTCTTTCTTAAATAGAAATCAGAGGCGACTCCTAAGCTAAAAAATTTAAAAAGCAAGTGGAGCTTCAACTGCGAAAGGTGGTTAGAAATGTCCGAAGTGACAACGGGTTGGAATTCAAAAACCAAGAGTTTGAAGAATTTCTTGCTGAAAAGGGAGTGTCTCACAACTTCTCCGCTCCCTATACTCCACAACAAAATGGTGTAGTTGAAAGGTGAAACCGTTCGTTGTGTGAAGCCGCCCGAACCATGCTTAGCTTCGCTTCTCTTCCACTGTATTTCCGGGCTGATGCAATTTCTACTCCTTACTATACTCAGCACCAAACATTCCTCAATAAGTGATTCTCTATCAATCCTTATGAAATTCTAAATAATCGCAAGCCTAACATCAAGTTTTCCATGTTTTTGGTTCCAGGTGTTTCATCTTTAACTCTAAAGAGAACCGAAACAAGTTTGATGTAAAAGCTGATGAAGAGATTTTTCTTGGCTATTCTCTCACCTCCAAGGCATAATATAGGGTTTTGAATAAACGTTCAAAGAAAATCGAGGAAACCTATTATGTCACATTTGATGATAATTACATGAAGAAACTTCCGTCAAGCGAAGGACCAATGGAAGAAATCTTTCCCAAAACAGGTCAAGTCTCGGCTCCAATATCCAATCTGTTTGAAGAGTACATGTTGCTCTTTGATGAACCAGAGAATGTCATTCTCTCTAAAGCGAAAGCAGCTGATAATACGGTTTACAACTTGAAAAGGATAATCGACGAAGCTGCAAAAGCCATGGAAAGCGAACCTCAAAAAGCTTAAGTGAACCTACACATAGACGCTCCACATTCCAGGTAGAGGGTTCATCTACATCAAAGCGGCCCGATTTGCCTTTCCAGGGGGAGAACCCATCTCCAACAATGAACCATGAAAGTCCAATCGAGGTGGAGAATTCTGAACCTGATGTTGAAATTGTTTCGTCATTCGAGGGGGAGCATCATAATACAAATGACGAAGACACTCAATCAGAATTTGAAGAAGAAATAAATGTTGAATTGGATCCTGATTACGATCCAAATTACCCTCCACTCACAAAATGGACACGAGATCATCCAAAAACTCAAGTTATTGGTGAATCATATGAGGGAGTTCTTACACGCTCTCAACTGAAAGCAAAGCAAACTCCTTTATTCTCTCAAGTAGAATTATGTATGTTTACTTCGTTTGTTTCCAAGATTGAGCCGAAAACAGTTAATATTGCACTTGATCACTCTGATTGGGTACAGGCAATGCAAGACGAGCTAAATGAGTTTGAGCGAAACCGAGTCTGGAGACTGATTCCCACACCAAAGGATGCATCTGTGGTTGGTTTAAAATGGGTATTCCGAAACAAGATGGACAAAGAAGGAAATGTAATACGCAACAAGGCAAGGCTAGTAGTTAAGGGATATTGTCAGGAAGAAGGGATAGATTATGAAGAAACCTTCGCTCCTGTAGCAAGGTTAGAATCAGTTCGGATCTTTCTGGCATACGCTGCTCACAAAAATTTCGAAGCTTTTCAAATGGACGTCAAGTGTGCGTTCTTGAATGGAGAACTAGAAGAGACCGTGTACGTTAAGCAACCACCTGGATTTGTGACCGAGAAGTATCCTGATCATTGCTATATTCTGGACAAGGCGGTTTACGGTCTAAAGAAAGCCCCGAGAGCCTGGTATGAAACATTAACTCACTTTCTAAAAACATCCAAATTCAAACAAGGTTCGTTGACCCAACCTTCTTTCGCAATAAAGAGGGTGACCACCTAATGATCGTCCAAATTTATGTCGATGACATCATCTTCGGCTCTACGAATCCAAGCTTAACAGCTGAATTCTGAACGTTGATGGAGACTAAGTTTGAGATGAGCTCAATGGGTCCGATTAACTTTTTCCTTGGACTGAACATAAGATAGGGACCAGAAGGCATATTCATTAATCAGGAGGCTTACACGAAGACTCTACTGGTGAAGTTTGGTATGATGGGAGATTCTAAAGTAAAGGTTCCAATGGCATTTGGAACGAAGCTAACACCATCTCTGGAGAAACCAGCTGCTGATATGACCCTCTATCGTCAAATGATAGGGTCTCTAATGTATCTAACAGCTAGTAGACCAGATATTATGTTTTCTGTCTGTTATTGTGCCAGGTTCCAAGCTAATCCACGAGAACCTCATATGGTGGCTGTGAAAAATATCTTCAGGTATTTGAAGCGAACCTCGTCTCTCGGTCTTTGGTACCTTGCGAAATCAGGCTTCTTTGTTCAAGCATTCTCTGATGCCGATCTTGGAGGATGTGGTCTAGACCGAAAGAGCACAACTGGCGGGTGTCAATTCCTTGATGGAAAACTCGTTAGCTGGCAATCCAAGAAACAAACGTGCGTGTCTCATTCTACGGCCGAAGCTGAATACATCGTCGCAACGTCTTGCACTTCACAAGTCATATGGATACAAAGTCAACTTAGAGACTATGGCCTAAACATGAAGACAATTCCCCTCTATTGTGACTCAGAAAGCGCTATTCGGATATGTCACAACCCAGTGCAACACTCAAAAACGAAACATATAGCACTGAGATACCACTTCATCAAGGATCACGTAGAAGATGGCAACGTTGAAATCCACTTTGTTTGATCCACTGATCAATTAGCTGACATTTTCACGAAAGCCTTACCTGAAGCAAGTTTTAATAAAATACTCCAAGGCTTGGGAATGATGGAAGCTAAATCAGTACCAAAACCACTTTCGCCTCATTAAAATTGGACAAGCGAAATAGAGCGAACGCTCTGTCTATTTCGGTTCCAGATTTTTCGAGAACCGAAATGAACCGAACACTCGGTCCATTTCGCTTCATTACTTCTAAGGTGAAATTTCGGTTGTATATTTTGTACACTATGTATATCTTTTCTCAATTCATTATATGTTTTTCATTTCTTTTCATAAAATCCAAAAATATTTTCTTTTCTGTTTTTATTTCTTTTCAGAAAAATCATAAAATCCAAAAATATTTTCTTTTATGTTTTTATTTCTTTTCAGAAAAATTATAAAATCCAAAAATATTTTCTTTTCTATTTTTATTTCTTTTCAGAAAAATCATAAAATCCAAAAATATTTTTTTTTTCTGTTTTTTTTTCTTTTCTTGTGCTTAGTTTTATTTTAACTTCTTTGCACTAAAAGGCTCATGGACAACTTCACATGATGGAGCTGGAGCATGTATAACTCTCTTTCTTTGCACTAGCTACGTGTCCCTAGAAGCTGCTGCAGCGTGTTGTCCGAAGCCTCAAAGACTTCAAGTGAAGCCTTACTGATTCGATATATACAAATCGATTCTTCCCAATCAGGCTGATAAAATCATTTAAGTCACGAGCTACCTTACTCTTCTCATATTGAGTCAAGAGTTATCTGCTTGGTCACTTTCGCATAGCAGAGGTACTTTCGGTTCTTTAACCACCTCAACACTTTTCTCCATCATATTTCATTTCATGAATGTAACCCTTGAGACTCTCATAATTTACCACTGAGGTTTACGGTTACACAACATCTGCGTTAATGATCTTAGTTTCGTTTCACCACGTGCTAAGTGAAACCCAAAATCCAACACCTACAATGAATTGACGGTGAACAATCAAATGTTCTAGTTTTCACCCAAGTATTAACGAAACCACTTTAGTGGGAGGTACCAAGAAATCTATTTTTATTTTTTGAGCGATCTTTATAAAATTGTCTAACACCAAGACTTTTCTACCAAAAAGATCCAGTTTATTTTTGTTTTTGAGATTTCTACTATATCACCAAGTCACTGAAAAATGTTCAAACCTACTTGCTTTATAGGCTACATCGGTCTCACAAGTACTTCATCCAACTTTCGGTCTTATATCAAGCTCCGTAGTTTGGTTGAAACGAAAGCCACCCTAATAGCCTTATACTAAAAAGATGCCTTTCAATGCTTCTTAATAAGCATTTGATCGTATTTTAACGGGAAACCACATAGACACTTCTAAATCTCTCTTGACTTTGAAGGAAGAGATTCGTGCCCGAGATCCACTGTTTCGTGTCTTAATTGACATCACTTATATCCCACAAATAATTCGTTTTATTTCTTTTTCTTTGGCACACTCTTGCACGAAGATCTTTATGATTTTCCACAAGTCTTGATCATGGTACTAATGGCTATTTCTCAGATATACAGTTTCGGTTCAATATGTTGTGATGGTACACTATGTTGGGGGCGAAGGTTATTCAATACGTGTGAAGCGAAAGGGTGATTCAACATTTCAAAGGGAATTTGAACAGTTTCAAAATTAAAGAGGCGGTAAAAGGATAAGGTTGAAAAAGGGCGCGTGAATTCGAAACGGTTACCTAACGTCACACCGCCTGACACACTTTTAGGGGAAACAGTTGTCAAATTGCGCTTTTTCAGGCGTTGCTTCAGAGGATCGAGCAATCATCACTCCGAATTTTTCTTTCTCATGGTAATTGTATAAAAGGCTCTCTCACATCGCTTTTACTTCTTTACCACTTCCAAAATCCTCTCGAGCGTTCACCGGCGATCTCTCTCTTCTTATCGTTCATCTTCTTCTAAAAGCTTCATCAATGGCAGACTCATCATCCGCTCAAGAACAAAGCGCACAGTCATCGCTACTCACTATCAAGCCTAATCAAAACCTAATCATCGAACTCCCTCTTTTTCAGTACGATTCTTACATGCTTCAGGTGGTTGAATGCCTCAAATATTCACCACTTGTGATTGCCCTAACCAAGGTGGAGTCTGTCCCGATGTCTCTCCTTTCTCAAGTTTATTCAACGGCGTCATACGATAAAGCCAAGGAGAGGATTTTCTTTGATATTTTCAATCAGAAGACTTCGATTTCAAAGGTCAGGTTTTGTTCATTGCTAGGGCTTATCTTCAACGACTCCATGACGAACCCCGGTTCGATCACCACGACTCAACTTTTCACCATGTTTTACGATATAGGGTACACTGATCTTCTTTCTACTGTGACAAAATTCAAGAAGTCATGCCTTCATCCACAATGGAATGGTCTATTTACTCTTATTTTCAATGGCTTATCGGAGAGGGTTGCAGGGTCTGACGGGGAAAGCAAAACATTTATGACTCTCCTCTACGGTCTTAAAACGGGATCAACATGGACTATGGGTCTATTCTCTGGACTCAACTAGTACAAAGCCTAAATTCGGCTTCTCGTCATTACGAAATCTCATGTGGCAGGTTTTGGACCACTGTTACTCAATGGGCAATGGAGAAGTTCCACGTTCCAATAATGGCAGACTCTTTGATGTCATCTATTGCCACTTTTCACACGACAAAGATTATTGTCGCCGATCCAACCAAATTTTTGTTCATCGGTTCCATTCCTGAGACTATGTACAACTGTGTTACTAGGGAAAGCAAGGTTATCCAGGAATACAAGAAGCTTCCTCCTACGGGACCAAGGTAGCTAACCCCTAAAATGCAAAGATCGTTGGATGATGTTGATAAACCAGCGAAAAGAGGAAAGAAGGTTGATCAACGAAAAGGCGAGAAGGAAGGACCATCGTCTAAAGCTGCTACGCCTAAAAAGCGAAAGTCAGAACAAGCAGCTACTTCTGCTCCTAAGAAGCGAAAGATCAACTAGAAGGCGCACAAGCCAAAGGCTCAGTCTTCAAGTGATTCAGACTATGTTCCCTCTGACCAACAACCCCAAAAAGAGTCAAGCGATAGTGAAGATTCTCAAGATGAGAGTTTGCTCCGAGGAGCTTCGCCTCCACCTTCACCGACTCATCAGGTTGACCGAAACTCACCTCCTTCCTCTCCTACTCACTCTGTTCCTATCACAATTGCTCCATGCCCTCCTCCAATCTCTTCCATGCCCAATATTTCACCCTAATTTACGAATAAGTCCAAAACTAAAATTTGTTTACGAAAAAACATGAATTACCTGTAAAGATAACGATTTGACCATCTTTTCCCGGTTTACCGGTTTCGTTGTTGACTTCGTTCCACTAAAGCTCATTATTTTACCGTAATTTATGAATAAGTCCTAAAATAAAAATAAGCGATTATTTGGCCATTTTCTCGCTGTAACATACATTTTACCGGTTTTATTGCTGACCTGTACGCCTAGTCATTAAATGAGTTGATGAGATGAATATGTTGAGTTATATAATGTTATGTTTACTATAAAACTTGATATCTTGTTGCATTGTATACTTTTTGGGACTTTAATGGAGATTTCTCAATAATATACTCTTTAGTTTTGACCTTTCTTACCACAAGACTTTCGTATGTTGGCAGGTTTGGTCCATTTGTAGAAAATAAAAGCTTAATTTATAGAAAAGGTCCTTGTGCCGATTTTTTTAAGTACAATCGGTAGACTTGGTTCCTTTGTAGAAAATAAATTACAAAACGGTCCCTATAGTTTATAGAAAAGGTCTCTTTGCCAAAAAAAATTTACAGTAAGTTTTCCATGTGTTTAAAAAAATTAGAAAAATGGTCATTGTCCAATTGAAAATTTACATATTACGCCCCTGCAAAACGAACATTGGACTTTATGATTTTGACAAATTCAATTACGGATGCGTACCTTTCAAAGCAAAGAATGGACAATTTTCTAGTTTAAAATAGACAAAATTGCACAAATGGTCCCTATGCTTTGCTGAAAATTGTCACTTTGGTCCAAAAAGGTTTGGACTAACACCACAGGTCCAAAGTTTTCATTTTGTTGCAAGTTTGATCCAATTTACTTTAAACTTTTTTACAATGACGATTTTGCCATTAATTTTGTTTTTTCAGTTTTTTTTTATTTATCTAAATAATTTTTCGATTAAAAGAAAAATAAAAAATAAATTTCTCTCTCTCTCTCTCTCTCTATATATATATATATATATATATACACAAGAACACTTCACTTCTGTACATTTTTCTTTGAAGATGAATCAAAGATCACCCTTGTTCATGTCTGAAATCCAGACAACTTCTTCTTCACAAAAAGCTTGTACCAAATAAAGCACTCAGGAATCTGATTGCTCTGTGGTGCATATCCGGTGAAGATTTGTTGCCAAAATTGAAAAGGTTAGGTAACTATTTTCCGATGAGGATAACCCAATTCCCAGAAAATAACTGAATCGAAGTTGTGAAGGAACTAGCATGCTGGAACTGGAGTTATGGAGTGTGATATTGAGTGAAGTGAAGTTCGTCTGGATTGCACCGGTGCTGGTGGTGGCGATGACGGCGAATTCAGCTTGTTGAAGAAGTCGCTCGATTATTTGCCCTAAAACCATCCTTCTTGTTGTCCATCGTTTCTTAGAACCCCAAAAAGTCAATTCTGCAACGATTTTCTCTGCAAACTACATTCCAAAAAGGTTTCCATCCTTGGTTTTTGCCCAAATCACAAAAAAAATGGCAGAAATCAAAGAATTATGTGAAGATTGTTTTTCATGATTTCCAATGTGAGGTGAAACATACGTAGATGAACAGAACTTGAAGTGTTGTTGTGGTTTGAAGTTTCATAAGAAATTTTGCACGCTCAGATGTTTTGGAGCATACCAAGAGAGAGGGTTTGAGTATAGGTTCCAATGATCAAGTTGAATCAGGTTTGATCTACCAACATAAAAAACGAAAAATTAAAAACCCAATTTACAAAACAAGAACACAAAATCATGAAATCAAAGGTCGTTCATACCTGTTGTAGCATGGGTGAGTGGATTTACGATTCTAGGGTTTACCACAGCACTAGGAAAGAGAGTCATCCCTCTTAATCTGCCTTCGTACGTCTCTCTCTTTTATCTCAACGATTGCACTTTGTTGGTTTGTTTGATCTTTGGCAAAATTATTTTTTTACAGGTTTGTTTACTCCATGGCTAAATTAATTTGCAAATGGGAGAATTTTCTAGGGCTTAAACGGAGAAGATGGGGTTATGTGTATATATATATATATATATATATATATATATATATATATATATATATAGAGAGAGAGAGAGAGAGAGAGAGAGATAGAGAGAGAGAGAGAGAGATAGAGAGAGAGAGAGAAATTTCTTTTTTATTTTTCTTTTAATCGAAAAATTAACTAGATAAATAAAAAAATTGAAAAAACAAAAATTAAGTGCAAAATCGTCATTGTAAAAAAGTTTAAAGTAAATTTGATCAAACTTGCAACAAAATGAAAACTTTGGACCTGTGGTGCTAGTCCAAACTTTTTGGGACAAAAGTGACAAATTTCAGCAAACCACAGAGACCATTTATGCAGTTTTGTCTTTAAAATATGAAGCAATACTATTTATTTAAATCAAATTGAATGTGAACTTTTACTTGTCAATTTTAATCGTTCATATTTTAAATTTATTATTTTCTATTATGTTTTAATTAACTATTTGTAATTTAAATAATATTAATTAACTAACAATAAATATCAAATATAATATTTATATATTGAATTCATATAGAATTATGAATATGTTTTGAAATCTGATAAATTAAAAGTTGTTTTTGATAATTTTTATAAATCTATCTATATCTATATATATACTTATAAAATAGACATATTTCTAAGAACCATATCCATTTGAAACTTTCATGTTTTTTTGTATATTTCCAAAGACTTTCCAAATACTTTTTAATAATGATTGATAATGTTGGATTAGTGTCTAAGGCTGTAACTATATTTGGTAAGTACTTGACCCGGTTATGCATGGTCTTTTTGGGTTGCCTTCACCATAGCAACTTGACAGGATGATTTGTTAAGAGAGAAGTGATATTATTAATATATTATGAGAATAATATATTATTTAAGGAATAATAATATTATTTGATTAATATAGGTCATATATTAATTGAGAATTAATTTGGTGACTTAAAGAGGTTAATTGAATAAAGGGCATAAACTGTCAAATGTGTGATAGTTGTATTTTGGGCTATGTATCCTTATGGATATTGGGGTGGACGAAATTTAGGGTTTGGGAGCCTTGAATTCGTCCAAGCCTTGTATCTAGAAGGATCTTGGATTGCTTAGGGCCTAAGTCATTCAATTAGGGTTAAAGGAGAAACCCTAATAGCTCATAGTATAAATAGAACCCTTGGGGTGGAGAAATCGACACTCTTGCAAGCCAAGGAACCCTAGGGCCGATTTCTATCCCTCCTCCCTCTCTCTCAAGATCATCTTCTTGCTAGTTGGTGTTTGTAAGCCATTAGAGGAGTGACAATTGTGACTCTAAGCTCCAAGAAGAAGAAGTATCAAGCAAGTAATTCAAGGTATTCTTTCAGATCTGATTTCATATGATTAGATTCAATATATTACATTAGATCTAGTATTGCAAGTCTTGGATTCAATGCATGTTCAATTAGAGAAACCTAGATCCAAGCAATTAGGGTTTGCATGTGCACATAGGAAAGTTCTTATGGATCAAACCCATCAGTGGTATCAGAGCTTTGATTGATTTCTATTGAATTGATGCATTGGTTGATTGCTTGTTGCTTGAAAAATTCGATTTTGTGATTCTGACTGCTATACTCGGCGAGTTCCACTGTGGACTCGGCGAGTAGCTCCAACTCGGCGAGTCCATAGAGGTACTCGGCGAGTTCGAGCGTCAGAAGGAGGAAGTTTCGGGATTTCTTGTTGTTTTACTTGAGGATACTTGCCTTAACTGTTTTGGGTCATTAAAATCCGATTTTAATCATATATATGAGTATATTCTTGACCTAACAAAAGATAATTACCAATTAGTTGAATAATAATTTCCTTATATGATAATTGTTGATTATTTGAATTGAATTCGTAAATTGTTTTGCAAGTAACATTAAATAAGATCAAGACTTGTCCTCAAGCTTTGAAATTTTAAATTTTGTGATTAAAAGTTTAATTTGGATAATTTTAAATTTCAATCCCTAGAATTTTACAAGTTTAAAATTCAACCCTATACTATTATATTATTACAAGCTTAATATATATATATATATATATATATATATATATATATATATATATATATATATATATATATATATATATATATATATATATGTATGATTTACAATGCTAGTCTTACCGTTAGTAGGCCTCATTCACGAAGACGGTCTATAAGGTGGGTATAAGGTTGCTGCCTATAAAATGACGCTTAATGGGTGTACATTCACACCCACCGCTTGCTTGACTGGTGGAGGGTCGTTAGCCGAACGGGTAGGATAGGGCAAACCTCCTCTCATTAATAAGTATAATGAATCTATATAAAGTAACTAAACATGTTTTATAAAATTCCCAATCTTAGTTACTTTAGGAAAAGTGAATTGATGCAATCCCATGAAATTACACTTTGTACCCTTGCTAAGACATTAATGGAGCGCGTGTGGTTAACCGGCACATTAATTGGGTTCTAAGCAAAGGTGGAAAAGGGTGACTCATTGTTTGTTATAGTTCAATGGAGCGTGTCTGGTTAACCAGCACATTGAATAGGTAACTGTAACAGTGGGGGCACCTTGTACATTTGCGTGGTTATTCACACCCACTTTGTGATCCTCGGCATCCCAGTCACAAACGAGAGGGGCATATCGAGATTTAAACATGTCATTTAAAGGTTCAATGAATCTCAATGAAATCTAGGAATTCTCAATACATTTAAAACTTAAAGCTTATGTTTTTCATGGTGAAGAATTAGTGAATCGTCATTCACTTACCTCAAAATTATTTGCATGTTGGATTACGGCATCCCTTTTCTAATGTGTAAATAATGTTGTTGGGTCCTAGTCCTAATTTTTCATTTTGGGTGTTAATTAGGGACTTAATCTAATCAAACTTTGTTCTTTCTATTTGTAGATGTCTAACGCAAACAACGCAACTGCTAGCTCATTTCCTCTAATGAGCCTTTGTCAAAAAGTGACATTCGATGGAACGAACTTTAGCGAATGGATAAGATACATTCGCACAATCGCGCGTTACGAGGACAAAGAGTATGTTCTCGATGAGAAGCTCGAGAAGATCAATCCAGAAACTGCTACTCCTGAAGAAATGGTTGTCTTTGAGAACCATGAGCGTGATGCAACGAAGGTCCATTGCATCATGATAGCCACAATGAACATAGAATTCCAAAAGTCCTATGAGGACATGTATCCTTATGAGATGCATTTAGACTTGATGGAGAGGTATCACCAAAGCGCGAGGCAAGAGCGCTATGAAATCATAACGAATATGATTACTGCTAAAATGGGAAATGGAGAGTCTCTTACTGTGCACTTGCAAAAGATGCAAAGGTATGTTGATCGTCTTCGCAAGTTGAATGTCAACTTTGGGGAAGATTTGGCTATCGACATTGTTCTTCACTCCTTGCCCTCATGCTACAACCAATTTAGGATGACCTACCACATGAACAAGGAAGAGGTCACCCTAAGCAAACTCCAAGGGCTCCTGAGGACTGCTGAGAGCAATCTCAAGGACAAGTCTGTTGCACCAACTCCCAATCCACCTGTTGCTCCTGTTTTGGCTATTGGACAGGGAAGGGGCAAGAAGAGGAAGGCTTTTCAAAGAACCACCACAAAGGAAAGTCCCAAAATGGTTCCTCTTCTAGTGGGACCAAGGTTGATCCTGCTAAGCCCAACCCAAACCCAAAGGAGGCAGAGTGCCACCATTGCCACAAAATAGGGCATTGGAAGAGAAGCTGCCCGGAATATCTGCAAGCCATCAAGGATGGGAAGATCAAGCCATCTTTCGCAGGTATTTACACAATTAAATCTAATGATTCATCTCATGTTATTTCTTGGGTTCTTGATACAGGGTGTGGTTACCACATTTGTTCTGATTTGCAGGGAGTAGGAAGAAATAGGGATGTGGAGCTAGGAAGAATAAATCTGATCATGGGAAACATAAGAACGTCGCCTGTCACCAAGATTGGAGTGTATTCTTTAGAGCTTAGGAATGGTTTGAATTTAGAATTAAACAATTGTTGCTACTCGCCAGATATGGCAAGAAACATCATTTATTTTCATGGTTTATTTAGACAAGGATTTAGATATTCGTTTAATAATGAGAATGGTTCGATTTATGCTTATCTAAATAGTGTTTTATATTTTGAAGCAATGCCTTGTAATGGAATTTATGAAACTGTTATGGTTGTAGATAACCTAGGAAATGATGTGTTGTGTATGGATTCTTCCAATGGTATGGATAAAGCATCCTTGTGGCATTGTCGTCTTGGACATGTCAACAAGAAGCGTATAGCCCAACTCCAAAAGGATGGAGTGTTGGAGTCGTTCGACCTTAGGGAAGATGACACGTGCGAATCTTGTTTACTTGGAAAGATGACCAAGTCACCCTTCACTGGCACTTGTGCGAGGGGTGAGGGTTTATTGGATCTCATACATACAGATGTATGTGGACCCTTTAGATCCACCACAAGGGATGCAAATCGCTTCTATGTGACTTTCACAGATGATTATAGCAGATATGGGTATATCTACTTAATCAAGCACAAGTCAGAAACTTTTGAAAAGTTCAAAGAGTTTAAACAAGAAGTGGAGAATCAATTGGGCAAGAAAATCAAGATGCTTCGATCTGATCGAGGTGGAGAGTACCTAAGTCTTGAATTCCACGACTACCTCAAGGAATGTGGAATAGTTTCACAATTGACGCCACCTAGGACGCCACAATTAAATGGTGTAGCTGAGAGGCGTAATCGAACATTGCTAGACATGGTTCGTTCCATGATGAGTCGTGCTTCACTACCTATCTCATTCTGGGGGTATGCCTTAGAGACTGCCGCCCATATCCTTAATTTAGTACCCACAAAGAAGGTTGCCAAAACACCTCACGAGATGTGGACAGGGAAAGCTACCTCGTTGGCACATATCAAGGTTTGGGGCTGTGAAGTTTTCGTAAGACGAAAAACTCACGACAAGCTCGAAGCTCGTAGTGAGCGATGTATATTCATCGGCTACCCACAGAAATCCTTTGGATATCTCTTCTATAGACCGAGTGACAACGTTGTCTTCGTTGCGAGGAGAGGGGTTTTCCGAGAGCGAGAACTCATAAGCCAAGGAGACAGTGGGAGGCAAGTCGATCTTGAAGAGATTCAAGAATCTAGAGATGAAGGAACCTCTAACACTAGCACTCTACCCGAGGAGGAAACTCCAGTTGAACCAATTGACGAGTCCTTACCTCTTAGACGTTCCGAACGAGTTAGAGTTCAACCCCAGTTTTATGGTTTTCATACTACTACTGAAGGGGACACGTATATTAGTGATGGTACACTAATAAATCTAGATGAACCTAATAGCTATGAGGAAGCCATGGCAGGCCCAGAGTCTGTGAAATGGAAAGAGGCGATGGACAGCGAGATCCAGTCCATGTATGACAACCAAGTTTGGAATTTGGTTGACAATGTACCAGGTCGTAAGACGGTCGGGTGCAAGTGGATCTTCAAGAAGAAGACCGACGTGGATGGGAACGTGCACACTTATAAGGCGCGATTGGTTGCGAAGGGTTTCACTCAGACTCCTGGAGTTGACTACGACGAAACCTTCTCACCAGTTGCGAAGATAAAGTCTATTAGGGTGATGCTAGCCATTGCTGCATTTCATGACTATGAAATATGGCAAATGGATGTAAAAACCGCTTTCCTTAATGGGAAGTTGGCTGAGGATGTTTACATGGCTCAGCCAGAGGGTTTTGTCGATCCAAAGCATCCCAATAGAGTGTGTAAGCTTGAGAAATCCATTTATGGGCTTAAGCAAGCATCTCGCAGATGGAATCTTTGCTTCGATGAGAAAGTCAAAGAGTTTGGATTTGTACGAAGTGAAGATGAATCATGTGTATATGTCAAGGCCAGTGGGAGTATAGTTAGCTTTCTCGTTTTGTATGTCGATGACATACTGCTCATAGGAAACAACGTCCCGACTTTGCAGGAGGTTAAATCCTGGCTCGGGAAGTGTTTCGCTATGAAGGACCTCGGAGAGGCTTCCTATATTTTAGGAATAAGGATAGTGAGAGAACGAAGTAAGAGACTAATAGGACTTAGTCAGAATACTTACTTGGATAAAGTACTAAAACGTTTTTGTATGGAAAACTCAAAGAAGGGAGAACTACCGATACATAGTAATACCAAATTGAGTAAGACTCAAAGCCCTAGTACAGAAGTCGAGATAGCTGAGATGAGCCGAGTACCATATGCTTCCGCAGTTGGCTCAATCATGTACGCTATGACTTGTACTCGCCCTGATGTGGCCTTTGCTTTGAGCATGGTCAGTAGATATCAGGGGAACCCAGGTAAAGCTCATTGGATTGCAGTCAAGAATATACTTAAGTACCTTCGGAGGACCAAGGAATGGTTTTTAGTCCTCGGAGGGAGTGATGACTTAAAGGTACAAGGGTATAGTGACGCCAGCTTTCAGACCGACAGGGACAACTACCGTTCGCAGTCGGGCTGGGTCTTTACCCTTAATGGGGGAGCGGTGACTTGGAAAAGTTCCAAGCAAGAAACAGTAGCTGATTCAACGTGCGAATCAGAGTACATTGCAGCGAGCGAAACGTCAAAGGAGGCTATGTGGTTGAAGAACTTCATTGGTGATCTTGGAGTTGTGCCTACCATAAAGGTGATGGGTTTGAGCCATAAGAACTTTCCTATGTGCACATGCAAACCCTAATTTCTTGGATCTAGGTTTCTCTAATTGAACATGCATTGAATCCAAGACTTGCAATACTAGATCTAATGTAATATATTGAATCTAATCATATGAAATCAGATCTGAAAGAATACCTTGAATTACTTGCTTGATACTTCTTCTTCTTGGAGCTTAGAGTCACAATTGTCACTCCTCTAATGGCTTACAAACACCAACTAGCAAGAAGATGATCTTGAGAGAGAGGGAGGAGGGATAGAAATCGGCCCTAGGGTTCCTTGGCTTGCAAGAGTGCCGATTTCTCCACCCCAAGGGTCCTATTTATACTATGAGCTATTAGGGTTCTCCTTTAACCCTAATTGAATGACTTAGGCCCTAAGCAATCCAATATCCTTCTAGATACAAGGCTTGGACGAATTTAAGGTTCCCAAACCCTAAATTTCGTCCGCCCCAATATCCATAAGGATACATAGCCCAAAATACAACTATCACACATTTGACAGTTTATGCCCTTTATTCAATTAACCTCTTTAAGTCACCAAATTAATTCTCAATTAATATATGACCTATATTAATCAAATAATATTATTATTCCTTAAATATATATTATTCTCATAATATATTAATAATATCTCTTCTCTCTTAACAAATCATCCTGTCAAGTTGCTATGGTGAAGGCAACCCAAAAGGACCATGCATAACCGGGTCAAGTACTTACCAAATATAGTTACAGCCTTAGACACTAATCCAACAGTCTCCCACTTGGATAAGTCTAGTAACTATATATGCAAACACAATCCGATTAGCAATCGTAGCTCTCAAAGATGCTGTTAACTCTGATCTTATCAGTATCCTGTCCTTTAGATAAGGGATCGTATAATCCTCTGTTCTAGATATAGTGCGGACAATTACATGGAACATGGTCATACTTATTGTCCTGCAATTTGTTTCTCGATCTCAGATTCATTTGACATAGAACTTAATCGAACACATCAATTTAGTTCTGACCGGGCCCGACACATAAGTCAAATCAAATCATCGAGGGGCCCTGATATCGCTTTTACCCTCTTAGGATAAAAGGAACAGATAAACTTCGACTTATATGCATTTATTATCCACTAATCAAATTACACACAACAATACGTTTTATAACATCAATTTACTGATGCGTTTGCGTATTATCAATGCACAACCAATTAACAAACAATAAACCATATATCTAGGTTTTAAGACTATATGATATTACCATCTTGTGATCACTCGTGATAAATTCCATGAAGTGATTCCAACAAGTGCGGGTTTATTCCAATGCTCAAATCAAGTTCATAAGCACTCATGAACGTTGCAGCAAACTTTTGCAATGTCTAATACACTTTAGACAATCTACACACCAATTCATGACAGTCTTCATTCATACCTACTTCCAACATATGAACGACTGTGGACTATTCGAATAATTCGATTATTATCAAATAATTAATTACTCAGGAAGTCAAAACATGCAAAATGAAACAATAGTTAAACAATTAACATAAGACAGTAGCTTTACTTATAAATAATACTCCTTTATTTAATCATCAAATGTCAATTACATTTATCTATTACACGTTTCCAAACTATCTAATCTAAACTAATATCGTCCTTTAGCCCAATGCTCCTAGCGTGCTGCAAATGCTTAACCCTGCTAAGTCCCTTCGTAAGCGGATCTGCTGGGTTATCCTCTGACGATACCCTTTTTACCACGAGGTGTCCTTCATCTACTCGATGTCTAATAAAATGATATTTTCTGTCGATATGTCGAGATCTACCATGATCCCTCGGTTCCTTGGTCAAGGCAACCGCTCCTTCATTATCACATAAAATTTCTATAGGCTCCTTTATGGTAGGCACAACTCCAAGATCACCAATGAAGTTCTTCAACCACATAGCCTCCTTTGACGCTTCGCTCGCTGCAATGTACTCTGATTCGCACGTTGAATCAGCTATTGTTTCTTGCTTGGAACTTTTCCAAGTCACCGCTCCCCCATTAAGGGTAAAGACCCAGCCCGACTGCGAACGGTAGTTGTCCCTGTCGGTCTGAAAGCTGGCGTCACTATACCCTCGTACCTTTAAGTCATCACTTCCTCCGAGGACTAAAAACCATTCCTTGGTCCTCCGAAGGTACTTAAGTATATTCTTGACTGCAATCCAATGAGCTCTACCTGGGTTCCCCTGATATCTACTGACCATGCTCAAAGCAAAGGCCACATCAGGGCGAGTACAAGTCATAGCGTACATGATTGAGCCAACTGCGGAAGCATAGGGTATTCGGCTCATCTCAGCTATCTCGGCTTCTGTACTCGGGCTTTGAGTCTTACTCAATTTGGCATTACTCTGTATCGGTAGTTCTCCCTTTTTCGAGTTTTCCATACTAAAACGTTTTAGTACTTTATCCAAGTAAGTATTCTGACTAAGTCCTATTAGTCTCTTACTTCGTTCTCTCACTATCCTTATTCCTAAAATATAGGAAGCCTCTCCGAGGTCCTTCATAGCGAAACACTTCCCGAGCCAGGACTTAACCTCCTGCAGAGTCAGGACGTTGTTTCCTATGAGCAGTATGTCATCGACATACAAAACGAGAAAGCTAACTATACTCCCACTGGCCTTGATATATACACATGATTCATCTTCACTTCGTACAAATCCAAACTCTTTGACTTTCTCATCGAAGCAAAGATTCCATCTACGAGACGCTTGCTTAAGCCCATAAATGGACTTCTCAAGCTTACACACTCTATTGGGATGCTTTGCATTGACAAAACCCCCTGGCTGAGCCATGTAAACATCCTCAGCCAACTTCCCATTAAGGAAAGCGGTTTTGACATCCATTTGCCATATTTCATAGTCATGAAATGCAGCAATGGCTAGCATCACCCTAATAGACTTTATCTTCGCAACTGGTGAGAAGGTTTCGTCGTAGTCAACTCCAGGAGTCTGAGTGAAACCCTTCGTAACCAATCGCGCCTTATAAGTGTGCACGTTCCCATCCACGTCGGTCTTCTTCTTAAAGATCCACTTGCACCCGACCGTCTTACGACCTAGTACA
The DNA here is from genome assembly GCF_052849685.1 of Lactuca virosa. NCBI lineage: Eukaryota > Viridiplantae > Streptophyta > Magnoliopsida > Asterales > Asteraceae > Lactuca > Lactuca virosa. The sequence continues at coordinate 20,769,171 of NC_136433.1, forward strand.
TTGTCAACCAAATTCCAAACTTGGTTGTCATATATGGACTGAATCTCGCTGTCCATTGCCTCTTTCCATTTTACAGACTCTGGGCCTGCCATGGCTTCCTTATAGCTATTAGGTTCATCTAGATTTATTAGTGTACCATCACTAATATACGTGTCCCCTTCGGTAGTGATATGAAAACCATAAAACTGGGGTTGAACTCTAACTCTTTCGGAACGTCTAAGAGATAAGGACTCGTCAATTGGTTCAACTGGAGTTTCCTCCTCGGGTTGAGTGCCAGTGTTAGAGGTTCTCTCATCGCTAGATTCTTGAATCTCTTCAAGATCGACTTGCCTCCCACTGTCTCCTTGGCTTATGAGTTCTCGCTCTCGGAAAACCCCTCTCCTCGCAACGAAGACAACATTGTCACTCGGTCTATAGAAGAGATATCCAAAGGATTTATGTGGGTAGCCGATGAATATACATCGCTCACTACGAGGTTCGAGCTTGTCGTGAGTTTCTCGTCTTACGAAAACTTCACAGCCCCAAACCTTGATATGTGCCAACGAGGGAGCTTTCCCTGTCCACATCTCGTGAGGTGTTTTGGCAACCTTCTTTGTGGGTACTAAATTAAGGATATGGGCGGCAGTCTCTAAGGCATACCCCCAGAATGAGATAGGTAGTGAAGCACGACTCATCATGGAACGAACCATGTCTAGCAAGGTTCGATTACGCCTCTCAGCTACACCATTCAATTGTGGTGTCCTAGGTTGCGTCAATTATGAAACTATTCCACATTCCTTGAGGTAGTCATGGAATTCAAGACTTAGGTACTCTCCACCTCGATCAGATCGACGCTTCTTGATTTTCCTGCCTAATTGATTCTCCACTTCTTGTTTACACTCTTTGAACTTTTCAAAGGTTTCTGACTTGTGCTTGATTAAGTAGATATACCCATATCTGCTATAATCATCTGTGAAAGTCACATAGAAGCGATTTGCATCCCTTGTGGTGGATCTAAAGGGTCCACATACATCTGTATGTATGAGATCCAATAAACCCTCACCCCTCGCACAAGTGCCAGTGAAGGGTGACTTGGTCATCTTTCCAAGTAAACAAGATTCGCACGTGTCATATTCCCTAAGGTCGAACGACTCCAACACTCCATCCTTTTGGAGTTAGGCTATGCGCTTCTTGTTGACATGTCCAAGACGACAATGCCATAAGGATGCTTTATCCATACCATTGGAAGAATCCATACACAACACATCATTTCCTAGGTTATCTACAACCATAACAGTTTCATAAATTCCATTATAAGGCATTGCTTCAAAATATAAAACACCATTTAGATAAGCATAAATCGAACCATTCTCATTATTAAACGAATATCTAAATCCTTGTCTAAATAAACCATGAAAAGAAATGATGTTTCTTGCCATATCTGGCGAGTAGCAACAATTATTTAATTCTAAATTCAAACCATTCCTAAGCTCTAAAGAATACACTCCAATCTTGGTGACAGGCGACGTTCTTCTGTTTCCCATGATCAAATTTATTCTTCCAAGCTTCACATCCCTATTTCTTCCTAGTCCCTGCAAATCAGAACAAATGTGGTAACCACACCCTGTATCAAGAACCCAAGAAATAGCATGAGATGAATCATTAGATTTAATTGTGTAAATACCTGCGAAAGATGGCTTGATCTTCCCATCCTTGATGGCTTGCAGATATTCCGGGCAGCTACTCTTCCAATGCCCTATTTTGTGGCAATGGTGGCACTCTGCCTCCTTTGGGTTTGGGTTGGGCTTAGCAGGATCAACCTTGGTCCCACTAGAAGAGGAACCATTTTGGGACTTTCCTTTGTGGTGGTTCTTTGAAAAAGCCTTCCTCTTCTTGCCCCTTCCCTGTCCAATAGCCAAAACAGGAGCAACGGGTGGATTGGGAGTTGGTGCAACAGACTTGTCCTTGAGGTTGCTCTCAGTAGTCCTCAGGAGCCCTTGGAGTTTGCTTAGGGTGACCTCTTCCTTGTTCATGTGGTAGGTCATCCTAAATTGGTTGTAGCATGAGGGCAAGGAGTGAAGAACAATGTCGATAGCCAAATCTTCCCCAAAGTTGACATTCAATTTGCAAAGACGATCAACATACCTTTGCATCTTTTGCAAGTGCACAGTAAGAGACTCTCCACTTCCCATTTTAGCAGTAATCATATTCGTTATGATTTCATAGCGCTCTTGCTTCGCGCTTTGGTGATACCTCTCCATCAAGTCTAAATGCATCTCATAAGGATACATGTCCTTATAGGACTTTTGGAATTCTGTGTTCATTGTGGCTATCATGATGCAATGGACCTTCGTTGCATCACGCTCATGGTTCTCAAAGACAGCCATTTCTTCAGGAGTAGCAGTTTCTGGATTGATATTTTCGAGTTTCTCATCGAGAACATACTCTTTGTCCTCGTAACGCGCGATTGTGCGAATGTATCTTATCCATTCGCTAAAGTTCGTTCCATCGAATGTCACTTTTTGACAAAGGCTCATTAGAGGAAATGAGCTAGCAGCTGCGTTGTTTGCGTTAGACATCTACAAATAGAAAGAACAAAGTTTGATTAGATCAAGTCCCTAATTAACACCCAAAATGAAAAATTAGGGCTAGGACCCAACAACGTTATTTACACATTAGAAAAGGGATGTCGTAATCCAATATGCAAATAATTTGGAGGTAAGTGAATGACGATTCACTAATTCTTCACCATAAAAATATAAGCTTTAAGTTTTTAAGTGTATTGAGAATTCCTAGATTTCTTTGAGATTCATTGAACCTTTCAATGGCATGTTTAAATCTCGATATGCCCCTCTCGTTTGTGACTGGGATGCCGAGGATCACAAAGTGGGTGTGAATAACCATGCAAATGTACAAGGCGCCCCTACTGTTACAGTTACCTATTCAATGTGCTGGTTAACCACACACGCTCCATTGAACTATAACAAACAATGACTCACCCTTTGCCACCTTTGCTTAGAGCCCAATTAATGTGCCGGTTAACCACACGCGCTCCATTAATGTCTTAGCAAGGGTGCAAAGTGTAATTTCATGGGATTGAATCAATTCACTTTTCCTAAAGTAACTAAGATTGGGTATTTTATAAAACATGTTTAGTTACTTTATATAGATTCATTATACTTATTAATGAGAGGAGGTTTTGCCCTATCCTACCCGTTCGGCTAACGACCCTCCACTAGTCAAGCAAGCGGTGGGTGTGAATGTACACCCATTAAGCGCCATTTTATAGGCAGCAACCTTATACCCACCTTATAGACCGGCTTCGTGAATGAGGCCTACTAACGGTAAGACTAGCATTGTAAATCATACATATATATATATATATATATATATATATATATATATATATATATGTATATATATATATATATATATATATATTAAGCTTAATATATATATATATATATATATATATATATATATTATTACAAGCTTAATATATATATATATATATATATATATATATATATATATATTAAGCTTGTAATAATATAATAGTATAGGGTTGAATTTTAAACTTGTAAAATTCTAGGGATTGAAATTTAAAATTATCCAAATTAAACTTTTAATCACAAAATTTAAAATTTCAAGGCTTGAGGACAAGTCTTTGAACTTTTTCAAAGCATAAGGATCAAATAGCAAATAATATAAATCATCTAATTAGATTATCTCAATTTGATCTTATTTAATGTTACTTGCAAAACAATTTACCAATTCAATTCAAATAATCAACAATTATCATATAAGGAAATTATTATTCAACTAATTGGTAATTATCTTTTGTTAGGTCAAGAATATACTCATATATATGATTAAAATCGGATTTTAATGACCCAAAACAGTTAAGGCAAGTATCCTCAAGTAAAACAGCAAGAAATCCCGAAACTTCCTCCTTCTGACGCTCGAACTCGCCGAGTACCTCTATGGACTCGCCGAGTTGGAGCTACTCGCCGAGTCCACAGTGGAACTCGCCGAGTACAGCAGTCAGAATCACAAAATCGAATTTTACAAGCAACAAGCAATCAACCAATGCATCAATTCAATAGAAATCAATCAAAGCTCTGATACCACTGATGGGTTTGAGCCATAAGAACTTTCCTATGTGCACATGCAAACCCTAATTGCTTGGATCTAGGTTTCTCTAATTGAACATGCATTGAATCCAAGACTTGCAATACTAGATCTAATGTAATATATTGAATCTAATCATATGAAATCAGATCTGAAAGAATACCTTGAATTACTTGCTTGATACTTCTTCTTCTTGGAGCTTAGAGTCACAATTGTCACTCCTCTAATGGCTTACAAACACCAACTAGCAAGAAGATGATCTTGAGAGAGAGGGAGGAGGGATAGAAATCGGCCCTAGGGTTCCTTGGCTTGCAAGAGTGCCGATTTCTCCACCCCAAGGGTCCTATTTATACTATGAGCTATTAGGGTTCTCCTTTAACCCTAATTGAATGACTTAGGCCCTAAGCAATCCAAGATCCTTCTAGATACAAGGCTTGGACGAATTTAAGGTTCCCAAACCCTAAATTTCGTCCACCCCAATATCCATAAGGATACATAGCCCAAAATACAACTATCACACATTTGACAGTTTATGCCCTTTATTCAATTAACCTCTTTAAGTCACCAAATTAATTCTCAATTAATATATGACATATATTAATCAAATAATAATATTATTCCTTAAATATATATTATTCTCATAATATATTAATAATATCTCTTCTCTCTTAACAAATCATCCTGTCAAGTTGCTATGGTGAAGGCAACCCAAAAGGACCATGCATAACCGGGTCAAGTACTTACCAAATATAGTTACAGCCTTAGACACTAATCCAACAAAAGGAGCCTATGGAAATTTTCTGTGATAATGAGAGAGCGGTTGCCTTGACCAAGGAACCGAGGGATCATGGTAGATCTCGACATATCGACCGAAAATATCATTTTATTAGACATCAAGTAGAAGAAGGACACCTCGTGGTAAAAAGGGTATCGTCAGAGGATAACCCATCATATCCGCTTACGAAGGGACTTAGCAGGGTTAAGCATTTGCAGCACGCTAGGAGCATTGGGCTAAAAGACGATATTAGTTTAGATTAGATAGTTTGGAAACGTGTAATAGATAAATGTAATTGACATTTGATGATTAAATAAAGGAGTATTATTTATAAGTAAAGCTACTGTCTTATGTTAATTGTTTAACTATTGTTTCATTTTGCATGTTTTGACTTCCTGAGTAATTAATTATTTGATAATAATCGAATTATTCGAATAGTCCACAGTTGTTCATATGTTGGAAGTAGGTATGAATGAAGACTGTCATGAATTGGTGTGTAGATTGTCTAAAGTGTATTAGACATTGCAAAGGTTTGTTGCAACGTTCATGAGTGCTTATGAACTTGATTTGAGCATTGGAATAAACCCGCACTTGTTGGAATCACTTCATGGAATTTATCACGAGTGATCACAAGATGGTAATATCATATAGTCTTAAAACCTAGATATATGGTTTATTGTTTGTTAATTGGTTGTGCATTGATAATACGCAAACGCATGAGTAACTTGATGTTATAAAACGTATTGTTGTGTGTAATTTGATTAGTGGATAATAAATGCATATAAGTCGAAGTTTATCTGTTCCTTTTATCCTAAGAGGGTAAAAGCGATATCAGGGCCCCTCGATGATTTAATTTGACTTATGTGTCGGGCCCGGTCAGAACTAAATTGATGTGTTCGATTAAGTTCTATGTCAAATGAATCTAAGATCGAGAAACAAATTGCAGGACAATAAGTATGACCATGTTCCATGTAATTGTCCGCACGATATCTAGAACAGAGGATTATACGATCCCTTATCTAAAGGACAGGATACTGATAAGATCAGAGTTGACAGCGTCTTTGAGAGCTACGATTGCTAATCGGATTGTGTTTGCATATATAGTTACTAGACTTATCCAAGTGGGAGACTGTTGGATTAGTGTCTAAGGCTGTAACTATATTTGGTAAGTACTTGACCCGGTTATGCATGGTCCTTTTGGGTTGCCTTCACCATAGCAACTTGACAGGATGATTTGTTAAGAGAGAAGTGATATTATTAATATATTATGAGAATAATATATTATTTAAGGAATAATAATATTATTTGATTAATATAGGTCATATATTAATTGAGAATTAATTTGGTGACTTAAAGAGGTTAATTGAATAAAGGGCATAAACTGTCAAATGTGTGATAGTTGTATTTTGGGCTATGTATCCTTATGGATATTGGGGTGGACGAAATTTAGGGTTTGGGAGCCTTAAATTCGTCCAAGCCTTGTATCTAGAAGGATCTTGGATTGCTTAGGGCCTAAGTCATTCAATTAGGGTTAAAGGAGAAACCCTAATAGCTCATGGTATAAATAGAACCCTTGGGGTGGAGAAATCGACACTCTTGCAAGCCAAGGAACCCTAGGGCCGATTTCTATCCATCCTCCCTCTCTCTCAAGATCATCTTCTTGCTAGTTGGTGTTTGTAAGCCATTAGAGGAGTGACAATTGTGACTCTAAGCTCCAAGAAGAAGAAGTATCAAGCAAGTAATTCAAGGTATTCTTTCAGATCTGATTTCATATGATTAGATTCAATATATTACATTAGATCTAGTATTGCAAGTCTTGGATTCAATGCATGTTCAATTAGAGAAACCTAGATCCAAGCAATTAGGGTTTGCATGTGCACATAAGAAAGTTCTTATGGATCAAACCCATCAGATAAATGCCTTAAGCATCAAAGATGTTAAATAACCTATTAAATGTTACCTTGGATTCTAATAATCTCAACGACGAGTGCCCTATACTACTTAACATTTCATCCTTCAGTTTCCTCTCTTTTTATTTTGTAATGACTTCCATTAGAAAAGAGAGGAAAGGGTTTGGACTTCTTGAGAAACACAAGGACTATTTTGTCGGTGTAAAGGCGTTTCATGTAAAGAGGATTACTTGCATGTAAAAGAAAATACATTTATTGTGTGATCAAATTGTTTGTGTTATATGATTTTTCCCCCATGAAATGGTTAAACTTATGACTATGACTTTGTACAACAGAAACTCAAGGAATAAACAGTATTCAAGAATCCATACGAATTCTATTTTAAGATGATCAATTCCAAGATTATTGATGAAGTACATATACAGACATAATTATCGGAAATTCAAAAAATTATGTTGAATATACGTCTTAATTCCCAGCCATCAAACATACATGTAAATTATGTTGAATATATGTCTTAATCTATTTAAATGTATCTCACTTTTTTTTAATAAAAACTAACTAATAATACTTATTGGATTTTATGTTATCATAAATATGTTTTACTGTTAAATATTTTATCTTTTTAGCGAAGATGCTAAGAGAATACTATCGGAAACAAACAACATTGGTGGATTCCAAGCTTTTAAGGTTGTTACCTTTGGTCTAATTTAACTATAACGTTATTAAGTCATTATCACCTTGACAGAATGATATGTTCCACCACCTATGAATGATGAACCCACAAATTGATCCATATTGACATTTTAGAATCCAAAAAATATCCATATTGAAATCCGACGAATCTATATTTATCCATACTGAGATCTAGAGATCTAAAGAATCCAAAATGGATTCACATTAAAATCACTGGATCCATATTGCAATTTTCAAATCCTATCAATATTAAAATATAGCGGATCCATAATATTTAAATTTTGGACTCGAATACTTTAATTAATTGTAATGTTTATTAATAGTATAATGATTACAAAATAAATAAGTTAATTATTTTCCAACAATTAAGATTAATTGGTTTTTTTAAAATTGTGTATTGTCGAAGTTAATGTATTTACATTTTAGTTTTGTTTAAAACTTATACTTTTTTTTAAGCGTAAGCATCCGTCTATTTAAAAAAATAAACTGAAGCAAAAAAAGTTAGAGACGGTGAAACACATTTTGTTCTATTTCTTACTCGATTAGAATCTCTAAATATTATTAAAAAAGAACCTTTAATTCACCAATGAAGCAATCAGAGGCATTGATTGTGTTTTAATCTTATGTTTTCCACTCTTAGATCAAATTGTTGACATCATATTCCACAAATAAAATTCAAATACAATTACATTTAATTATAAAATTTATAATAATTATAAAATCTTTAAATTCGGTAATTATTTTATCAATTGAAACATATCATTCTATTTATATACATAATATCAGTTTCTCTAATTAATATTATTCATAATTTAACTCCCTTATTTATAGCTTTTGATTTCGAATTCAAACCCGTTTACATTTTATTTTTTTATTTTTTTTTAAAACTCATTAAAACAAACATATCAATAATTAAGTTATTAACCTATAAAATCTAATCCAATCCCACTAAATCAGCAAAATATTTAAGAGTCAAAATTAAAGTCAATATTATTCATAATTTATCTCCCAGTATATCTCACATAAAATGAATCAATTGTTTGAATTTTAAAACTGATTAAATAAGAAAGTCAATTAATTTGAAGTTTTGAATTAATATAGCTGATATCTTTTTTTTTTCCAGATGAATAGCCGAAAATCTCCAAGATGATATCTTAGAATCCCAAATTTTTTAGAAGATAATGATTTTCTTATTCAAAAACACCCTATATATACGATTACACTGAAGAGGTTATTCTTACGATTTTGGATTGAGTCATATGATTTACAGTGTTCTTTTTGAGCAATATTCTTTTCCAATTCTTTTTTCCAAACTCTTACTTTACTCTGTTCTCCTTATTCTTCTTCAATTTCTTGCATTTACTATGTTCTTATTATTTGTTATTACTGTGCTCTTGTTGAGAGGTCATGAAAAAAATTAATCAATCTACTTTAAGCATATTAGTTTCATTCATTTAGTTACAGAAACAAAATTATACCCTTTATATCGATTTTTTAATGTGTTGACCTATGTTTGTCAAGAAAAAGCCATAAAAGTCGTTTTAATGCATGATGACAAAGCTAGTGGCACAGACCAAAACCTCAGTTTTTATCTTTCGTATTCTAAACCCTGAAGTACTCATGCGAAGAGTACTTTGTCCTCCGAAACCTTATCGTCAGATGTCCGCAGACCGTCACGAAATACCACTCGTTCAACAGACCAAGTTCGAGCACAGAGGCTAAGGACGAATACAACCCACATATCACTATTCAGTGTATACGCAAGGGTGGTATATAATTATGATTACGCAGATTTAGTATGTGTGCTTCCGCCCTATCTCCTGTTCCTTGTTTGGTTGTGGACCTGGGGCAGAGTCGCACATCCAACCGTCTTACTATTCCTAATTATATACGACTTGTATACACGAGGTAATGATAGATGGACCAAGTACGAATCCTATCATGAACACCAGGGCAAAGTTGCCAGGTCTACGAGTAGGTATTCTGCAAATCAGAGGAGCGCAACCCCAGTAGTACTGTAAGAAAGCTAATTTCGAGACGAAATTCCATCTAACGGGGGGATGATGTGACAACCCGAAATTTTTTTGCTTTGAAAGCTCAGTCAGTCAACTCAACTAAGTGTCAGACTCATTGCTAATGAGTTATAGCCTTGTTAAAGGTCATTCTAAGGAGTTTTAAGCCTCGTACACTTAAGGAATGGGTGTTAGAATGTACCTGCTAGAGACACTGTTCAACAAATCAAGCCCTAACCTCTTCACTTAGAGTTCACGGCCACAACACTTGAGTTTACGGCCGTAAACTCAAGGTGGGCCGTAAACTCCTCCTTATAACCTCATATCCTTCAACTTTCTTTCATTATTTCACTTCCACCTCAAGAACACTCCAATTCTCTCTCAATTATCATCCCGATTTTCATCCTAGATCTTCAAAAGTGGTAAGTGTTCTTCCTTGAATTGTTGTTACACTTCATCTCCTAGTTACACACTTTGATTTCATCCATGAAAATCAACTTTTCTTAGATCTTCAAGTTTCACCAAGAACACCAAGAACACACACTAGTGTTCCTGGCCAAGATCGACCATTTCAAGCCTCTATATCGTAAGTACTCTTCCCTATACTTGATATGTAGTTAAGGTTCATGCTTAGAACCTTGAAAACATCAAGAATGCAAGACCAAAAGGAGTTTACGGCCAAGCCATCTCCCATGGCCGTAAACCCCTATAAGTAGGCCATTTTGGCCATAAACTCTTCCTAAGGCTTGGATTTGAGGCTACAACACTCCCTTGTGCTTTGTAAGACCTTGAATCATCACCAAACTCATCATTTGGAGAGTTTACGGCCCAAGAGTAAACACCCTTGGCCGTAAACTCCAAGTATGGTCAAGTTTTGGACCTTAAACACATCTAGACTCTTGCTAAACCTTAGAACACTTGGACCTTTGAGACTCCTTACCTTTAAGACCCTAAATGTGACCATTTAGAGAGTTTACGGCCAGGAGTAAACTCCCTTGTCCATAAACACCTCAACACTCTCGATTGAGTGGGTCTTTCTCATCCTTGTGTAGAGCAAAATTCCCTCAAGCTTCCCTAGCCTTCAAACACCCTCATATGCATCTTTGACCATGAGTTTACGGCCGTAAACTCCCTTGGCCGTAAACACATGGCCGTGAACACCAAACCATGGCCATAAACACCCTTTAGGTCAATCACATGTGATTCCAACACTTGGTCAAAGTGTTTCCTAGTCCTGTGAGGTGTTTCCTTGCATTTGGTTGCTTCCAAGCACTATATTTATGTCAATATATGCCAATGTATGTCATTTAGTACTTGTTGTGTCTCGGGACTTCATTCGTGAAACTTCTCATCCTTACACGCGTATCCGTTGAATCACCCACATCAGGTGAGTTCATACCCCGTAATGAATCTTTTAACTGTTTTTAAATGTTTTTAAGGGGGGGAATACAAGTTGAACACAATGATAATTGTGTAAATGTTTGCTATAAACATCTTTCAAAAGATTGCTTATGTCTTTTATAAGTGATCAAAACATTTCAAAAACTTTTTTAAAGTTATGTTACTTTATAGTTTCACAAAACTCCGTTTTTAAAGTACAGACATAACTTAGTAGATAAAAAAGTCTTTTCAATAACAGTTCAAGTAAAACATTAGTAAACTATAATAGATATAGTTTAGGAAGACACTACTCATTACTTCTAAGTACAATGAAGCATACAAAGAGTCAGTTCATACATGAGTCAGAACACACTATTTTGAGAAACATTTCACACTATACACTATACAAGAGAGTTTACTATACACTAGTACAGAAAGAACATTACTACACTATGATATACTATACAAACACTGTTATACGATAAATTAATGTGACATACTATTTAAGGATACAACAATACAGTGTTGTATCATATTGTAACCAGAGTCTCCTGGAGGGAGAGCGGGCATCTTGTGTATAGATCTATACGGGACAGACACTCCTACACCCTGACTGCTAGCTACAGTCCCAGCCGATAAGGCCAAGGGGTGACAAATGTCACCTCACTACATATGACACCGGAGGGTCATCTTTTATTCAGTCGTCGATCAGCATGGATACATACGAGTTCACATTAAGCCTTTAATTAACCGACTAAAGATTAAAGGCAAAACGACTCCCCGAGATGTATTGTACATTTAATACTACCTGGAGTCGGTATTTTATTACTTTATAGCCAGCAGTGTCACTGCTGAGGTAAAACATTATTTTCCCAATTACATTTACTTTGTGAACTTCTCACATATTCATTAATGTATAAACTATATTTAGTTAATGAGAGTCTCACTCGGGAAAATACACACTCATACAAGAAACAAACATACATAACATTTGAGGCCTTGGTAGAAGGCTACGTTTAGTAGAAAGGACCATAATGCTAACCTTATGATTCCTTAATGTATACATCAAAGGATACATATATATATCAATAGGATCCGACAGGTAATAGGATGTGTGCTCTGCGCTTCATTTCCTGTTCCTTGTTTGGTTGTGGGCTTGGAACAGATTCACCCAATCTATTATCTATTCGATTCTAGATATATATGTCCAGTATACATTGAGTCATCATAAGGGTACCAGTTATGGGTCAAGTCATAGGACACAGAGTAAATGCACAGTTTTCTAGTATAAGACATACTTTCCAAATCAGAACTTTTGGTATACAAAACTAGAAACTTACCAGCTAAGGGTTTAATCCATTTTATTAAACCAGTATAAACTTAAAGGACCTTAGGTGATTAACCCTATAATACTTTAGATTATACATTATCGTTATATATCATTAATACCCAATAGATAGTTGGATGGGTGCTTTCCGCCTTACTTCCTGTTCCTTGTTTGGTTGTGGGCTTAGGACAGATTCACCCAATTAACTATCTAATCGATATTGATCATATATAGCCAGTATAAACTAAGTGATTATAGAAGTAATCACGGTGGTCACCATTTTATTAAAAGAAATAAGGGTTTTCTTAAAGAATCTTTTTGTTTAAATATAAAGGGACCATTACAATTAACTCCATGAGTAACAAGTGAACACGCCAGAGTTATATACAACAATGATCTAACAAACAATGGGATGTGTGCTATCCGCCTTACTTCCTGTTCCTTGTTTGGTTGTGAGTTAGGGCAGATGCGCACAGTCGATTGTTTGTTTACTCTGACTTTTATATCACTTGTATCCATTTAGTACTCATAGAAAGGATTATAGAATCATTTTTAAGTATCTTTCATCAAAATAGGAAATATAGGATTTTCTAAGAGGAACAGGCGGACTTTTCTAAACAGAATTTACAACTCACTACATTTTTCAACTACATTTTCAACAGCAGTTTACCACAACATTTTACAACTTACTTACATCACTAAAATCTTATGAACTCACCAGCTTAATTGCTGATCAACTCTTTCAAATAACTTGTATTCTCAGGAGACTAGTAATCAGGTACTCGTGCTGGGAATTCAGAAGATGGAGCAGTATAGCTTCAAGTCTTGTTTATTAATTGCTTATGTATTCTATGTTTCGTGAACACACACTTTGTAAACACTTTCTTCTAATGAAATGGTTGTTCATTACTTTGCTTACTATAATGCATGTCTTGTGATACTAAACATGACGTCCTCCACCCCATAACGTTTCCGCCGTTCCGGTTTTGGGGTGTGACAATTTTAGTTTCAAAATCACCGTTATAGTACAAGACTTTACCGGCGTGGTGTCACTTACGTTATTTGATCGTGACGCAAAGAAACTTCTGGAAAAAAACACACAAGAGTTGCTTCAAAAGTTTAATGAGGTTATTGATATTAACTTCATTTACATGAAACTAATTTTTACTTTTTGTTTGTCTGTTTTTATAACCGTTAATTTTTTCATTTTTAGGAGGGTAATATGAAGATTTATCCGTCTTCTTTGAAATTACTTTTGGATAAAAAGTTGGTGTTCAAAATTCAAATTTCTCATTATAATTTGAAGAACAATGTTGATGGTTATGAATCTCAAACTTCAATGTTGATAATAAAATCACTGTTAAATTGGGAAAAAAATTAACATCAAACAGGTAACATTCTTTTACGAAACATACTACAAACACTACACTTATTAAATTCATTTTTTATATTTTAGTTGATCAGCTAACATATTTTTATGTACTACAAATATAGGCGCCGTAATCTGATTCGTTTAACGTTTTATCGGCGAATTTCGGATGTCAAGGCATATTAAATTTAAAGGTTTTAAATACAATATAACTAAATCTAATATTGTAAATACTTTAAAATATTATTAACTTTTAGATTGACATATAAATTTATTTTTTATATTTAGGATGCAGTTTCGTTTACTGGTGAAAACGTCACACCCGCTTCGAATCTTGATAAAAGTATTGCAACAAGTCCAATAACTAAGTGGACATCCTTTAAAAGTGTCTAGACATGAAGAATTAAAACACAACTTGGAAGATGTTTACGATGTTGATAATCTGTAAACAATGTCCTCAACCAAACGATCATTAACATCAATGACAGATCGTACTTCTGGAGAAGGCAAGCCAAAACTGTTAATTTCAAATAAAGAAAAATAATATATGATTTTCATGATTTTATATGAGTAGTTGGGTGATTTGAGTACGGTTGATTCCATATTATGTTTACATACTATTTGGTTTTTGGGTTTGGTTTTTGATTACTTTGTTTCATACTATTCGTTTTTTGGATTAAAATTTTGATCATTTAAATACATTTTGGATTTTATGAAATGTTGAATTATTCATCTATTTGTCTTTTGGGTTTAAACACATATGAATTTAGAATTTTAATCATTTTTTAATATATTATTCCGTTTGAATGTGAATTTGTCAGCATTGTTACAATGTTATTCATTACAATTTCAACATAAATATTAGCAAACTACAACTTTTTATGAAATTATAAACTTTTATAAATCTTTTAACCGTTCTAAAATAATTATTTATAGTTCCTTGTGAATTTATTGATAAATTTATTAGTAAACATTTTACCATTGAATCTGAGCAATCGTTAAAATTTTCCATTTTCTATTGTTAAATCAAGTGTAAATGAATTTGAGCAATCGTTAAATTTCATATTATATAATGTAATTTATGCACTAATTAATCAAATAATAGTACATATCCAAGTGGTCGAGTACCTCCAAGACAATAAGCAAACATGTAAATTATATGCAATTTCACAATATTGTAAAATTTTTACTGGATTTAAATGAACAATTACTTCTTTCACTTGATTTAGATTCTTGATTACTCATATAAGGTTGTAATAAAATAAAATTCTGATAAATTGATGCACAGAAATCATTCCCTCATATCTTAGTAGGTCTTAACATTTCCCAAAATTCAGCTACAAGAAATCATGGATGCACTTCTTGAATCAATCCTCTAAACCGAATTTCATTTGTTAGTTAGATGTAGTGACCAAAATGCAAGATTTGTGAAAGTTTATTATTATTTATTAGTGTTAACCTTTAGCAAATTATGAAACTAATATTATATTTTTGTTCATAACATGTTTTTTTTTTGTATTAATTTATTTGATCGGAAGATATGTATATCTGATTGGGTGTAGTATGAAAAATCATATTTTAATTTTTATAAGGAAAAAATACTTTGAAATCGACCAAATTACAATGTCTGAATTTGATGTTTATGGTTATGACAATTCACTTTATTTGTAATGTTTATCGAATTTCTTTGCAGAATTTAATGTTGCTGGCACATGTAACAACTTATTGTTGCTTTTGGTTATGAAAAGAGTCATATGAGCTTCCATGGGGGTTGGTACACCGAATAAAGTCAATACATAAAGCTACTACACAACATGTTTTAATCAAGAAGTCGCATTATGTTATGATAAAACAAAGATCACATAGATCATTTATGTTAAAAATTACTGTATTAAAAACTAAATTGCTCTAATATAAATATTAAATATTTTTATCTAATAAGTTTGGTTAAAAAAACTCTAAAAATAAATCTGACTAACAATTTTTTATTAAAATTCAAACTAAAACAAAGCCACTTGATATGTATTTAATTTATGTTGACCGCGTTTAAGACGGTCATAATTTAAATTATGGAGAAAGGTTGGTTCACACTTGATAGGTTCTAACTTCTAAAACCCCCGTCCTCCTCTTCCCTCTTTCTCTCGATTTATACTAAAAGCCCTAGTTTTGTCACTCATTGAACATTTGGTCTCCCTACTTCCTCACAACCTAGGGTTTTAGCAACCCTTTACCATGTATCTCTACAATCTCACCCTCCAACAAGCCACCGGCATCGTATGTGCCATCAACGGCAGCTTCTCCGGCGGTAACAAATCCCAAGAAATAGTCGTCGCCCGTGGAAAAGTCCTTGAACTCCTGCGCCCCGACGAAAACGGTAAGATCCAAACTATTCTCTCCGTTGATGTTTTTGGTGCTATTAGATCCCTAGCTCAGTTTAGGTTAACCGGTGCCCAAAAAGACTACATCGTTGTCGGCTCCGACTCTGGTCGTATCGTCATTCTCGAATATAACAAGGAGAAAAATGTGTTCGACAAAATTCATCAGGAAACTTTCGGGAAATCTGGAAGTCGTAGAATCGTCCCGGGGCAGTATTTAGCAATTGACCCAAAAGGTCGCGCTGTTATGATTGGTGCTTGTGAAAAGCAAAAGCTCGTTTATGTTCTTAACAGAGATACGGCTGCTAGGTTAACTATTTCTTCGCCATTAGAGGCACACAAGTCACACACAATTACTTACTCGATCGCGGGGGTTGATTGTGGGTTCGATAATCCTATATTTGCTGCTATAGAGTTGGATTATTCAGAGGCTGACCAGGATTCCACCGGTCAAGCTGCAAACGAGGCTCAAAAACATCTTACCTTCTATGAACTAGATTTGGGGCTTAATCATGTTTCAAGGAGATGGTCTGAGCAAGTTGACAATGGTGCTAACATGCTGGTAACTGTCCCTGGTGGTGGTGATGGTCCAAGTGGTGTTCTTGTTTGTGCTGAAAATTTCGTCATCTACAAGAATCAAGGTCATCCAGATGTTCGGGCAGTGATTCCTAGAAGGGCAGATCTTCCTGCTGAACGTGGGGTTCTTATAGTTTCAGCCACTATGCACAAACAAAAGTCAATGTTCTTCTTTCTTCTCCAAACCGAGTATGGGGATGTCTTCAAGGTCACACTCGATCATGATAACGAACGTGTTACAGAGTTAAAAATAAAGTATTTTGATACCATACCCGTCTCATCTTCAATGTGTGTTATGAAACTAGGGTTTCTATTTGCTGCATCAGAATTCGGGAATCATGCTTTGTATCAATTCCAAGCCATTGGAGCTGACCCTGATGTGGAATCATCATCAGCTACATTAATGGAAACCGAGGAAGGTTTCCAACCAGTGTTCTTCAAGCCTAGAGGTCTTAAAAATCTTGTTAGAATCGACCAAGTTGAAAGCTTAATGCCCATTATGGACATGAAAGTTGTAAATCTTTTCGAAGAAGAAACTCCTCAAATTTTTACCCTTTGTGGTCGGGGCCCACGTTCATCTCTTAGAATACTAAGACCAGGGTTAGCCATCAGTGAAATGGCTGTGTCACAACTTCCCGGTGTTCCAAGTGCAGTATGGACTGTTAAGAAGAACGTGAATGATGAATTTGATGCTTACATTGTGGTCTCATTTGCAAATGCAACACTTGTTCTTTCTATTGGTGAAACTGTTGAAGAAGTTAGTGACAGTGGGTTTCTTGATACGACACCTTCACTTGCTGTTTCATTAATAGGTGATGATTCTTTAATGCAAGTACATCCAAGTGGTATTAGACATATAAGAGAAGATGGACGTATAAACGAATGGCGAACACCTGGAAAAAGAACAATTGTGAAAGTCGGATCGAATAGACTTCAAGTTGTTATCGCATTAAGTGGAGGTGAGATTATATACTTTGAAGTAGACATGACTGGACAGTTGATGGAAGTTGAAAAGAACGAAATGTCGGGTGACGTGGCGTGTTTGGATATAGCTCCTGTCCCTGAAGGAAGACAAAGATCCCGGTTTCTTGCAGTTGGATCATATGATAAAACCATCAGAATCTTGTCTTTAGATCCTGATGACTGTATGCAGGTTTTGAGCTTACAGAGTGTCTCTTCACCTCCTGAATCACTTCTGTTTCTTGAAGTTCAAGCTTCTATAGGTGGTGAAGATGGTGCAGATCACCCTGCAAGTTTGTTTTTAAACGCGGGTTTACAGAGTGGGGTTCTTTTTAGGACAGTGGTGGACATGGTGACAGGTCAGCTTTCAGATGCAAGATCCCGATTTCTAGGGCTCAGAGCTCCTAAATTGTTTTCTATTTTGGTGAGAGGGAGACGTGCTATGCTTTGTTTGTCTAGTAGACCATGGTTAGGTTATGTTCACCAGGGTCACTTTCTTTTAACCCCTCTTTCATATGAAACCCTAGAATATGCAGCTTCTTTTTCATCTGATCAATGTGCTGAAGGTGTTGTTGCGGTTGCTGGTGATGCTTTAAGGGTTTTCACAATCGAAAGATTAGGTGAAACTTTTAATGAAACCTCTATTCCTTTAAGATACACTCCAAGAAAATTTGTGTTTCATCCTAAAAAGAAACTTTTGGTGACGATTGAAAGTGATCAAGGGGCGTTTCCGGCAGAATTACGTGAAAGTGCGAAAAAGGAGTGTTTTGAAGCAGCTGGTCAAGGGCAAAATGGTAAAATGGAGATTGAAAACGGTAATGATGATGAAGATAAAGACGACCCGTTATCCGATGAGCAATATGGGTACCCGAAAGCTGAAGCGGATAAATGGGTATCTTGTATCAGGGTTCTTGACCCAAAGTCAACTGAAACTACTTGTTTATTGGAGCTTCAAGATGATGAGGCAGCTTTTAGTCTTTGTACTGTGAATTTTCATGATAAGGAGTATGGGACACTTTTAGCTGTGGGGACAGCAAAGGGTTTACAGTTTTGGCCTAAAAAATCTTTAGTTGCTGGATATATTCATATTTATAGATTTGTAAAAGATGGAAGGTCGCTTGAACTTTTACATAAAACACAAGTTGATGGGGTCCCACTTGCTTTGTGTCAGTTTCAAGGAAGATTGCTTGCTGGAATTGGATCTATTCTTAGGCTTTATGATTTGGGGAAAAGAAGGCTGCTTAGAAAATGTGAAAACAAGTTGTTTCCAAACACCATCAATTCCATTCATACGTATCGTGATCGAATCTATGTGGGAGACATTCAAGAGGTTTGTTTTTTTTTATCTTTAACTTTATCTTTTTTTTTTGAAGTCTTCTTTCTTTTCTGACATTTGAATGTTTCTTTTGTTTTTCTTTATGTTTCAGTCGTTTCACTATTGCAAATACAGACGCGATGAAAACCAGCTGTATGTGTTTGCTGATGACTCTGTTCCAAGGTGGCTAACAGCAGCATACCATGTGGACTTTGACACCATGGCAGGTGCAGACAAATTTGGGAACATTTACTTTGTTCGTTTGCCACAAGATGTTTCAGATGAGATTGAAGAAGATCCAACTGGTGGGAAGATTAAATGGGAACAAGGGAAGCTTAATGGAGCCCCGAATAAAGTTGAGGAGATTGTTCAGTTTCATGTTGGTGATGTGGTCACATGTTTGCAGAAAGCATCTTTGATTCCAGGTGGCGTGGAGTGTGTCATGTATGGAACTGTGATGGGTAGTCTAGGGGCATTATTGGCATTTAGCTCGCGTGATGATGTGGACTTCTTTTCACATTTGGAGATGCATATGAGACAGGAGCATCCGCCTTTGTGTGGGAGAGACCATATGGCGTATAGATCTGCTTATTTTCCTGTTAAGGTAATCATCGATAAGTATTGATCTGTTTTTTTTATAAAATACAGAAAGTTACATTCTTGGTCCCTGTTTTTATAAAATAGAGAAAGTCATTTTACTTTGAAAAAAGACCAAAAACGTTACCACAACCTCTAATAACGGACCAAAATTGCAAGGTAAAACGTTTTTGGATCAAAAATTGCAAAAATCAGTTATACTTAGGGACCAAAATTGTAATTTACTCTATGAAGTGTTTGTTTATGCTCGTGACACTTTAAAATGTGGATTATTTGTGCAGGATGTGATTGATGGAGACCTGTGTGAACAATTTCCGACATTGCCCTTGGATATACAGAGGAAAATTGCGGATGAACTGGACAGGACTCCAGGAGAAATTTTGAAGAAACTGGAAGAAGTTAGAAATAAGATTGTTTAAGATAAAGGTAATGCTGAAGCTGATGATATTGATGTTAAGCTAAATGGGTATATTTGTCTTTTTTATACAATCTGGTGACTGAACCTGGGTTTTATTGCATGCAGATGAGATGATGATATATGGGATTGACTTTGATTTTATTATAGCAGCCTTCTATCAGTTAGATGTTTTATTGTAATTATACAGATGTTTTTATGGAATTTACTCAATTGTTTGTGAATCCTTGTAGAATCGTGACTTATCTTAGTTCTGTGTTTTGGGTACTTGTTAAGTTGTTAAAGATTTTGACTCTGTAGTGAAGTGCATTTATCTGTACCACTTTTTTTTTTTTTTTAAACCTTTTGAGTGGTGATTATTTACTTACCTCTGGAATGCTCATATCTGCTTAATTGTTGCTGTAATGGGTGAAAGTGTCAACAAAGTTTGATACGGAATTAAAACCATGATTCCAGTTTAAATCATAATAATATTTGGAAATAATTACATGTAAAAAGAAAGATAATTCCATGAATGATGTTATATGAGCGCCACTAAGTAAAATATACATTTTTATATGCTGAAAAACGTATGGTAGTTGGTTGTTTTGTAAAGAGTAGGTTAGACGGATAAGAGTAAAATGTATATGTTACCATGATCAAATGTATGGTAGTAAAATGTATAGTATTATGATTGTGTTAAGATAAATATATGGGTTTGAAAAGTATACGATGGAATAAGTATGTGCACATTATATTATGTTAACAAGTAACGATTACATCATATGTATGAAAGATAAGTTCTGGTATAGTTTTTCAACTTTCATTATGTATAAAAATGTTAGCGTAAACGAATTTGTATATTAAGATATCATATTTTGCATAAGTATGAGTTGTGACTTGTGAATGCCTAAACGTAAGATAGTGTATATCCTTAGGGTGTAAATGCAAGTTAGGATCATTTAATGGCAATAAATTTACATTTGTTAGGTATGTTAAGGTTCATATTCAAAATAAAACTAAATTATATGATCAAACTATATAATTATACGTGTTCATTTTAGAATGTAGTTTTTTTTTTTTTTTTTTTTTTTTTTTTTTTGAATGTAGGTATAATCTTATCTAAACATACACGTTTGTTATAGACATATATGTTCTAAGGGGCCGAAATGGGCTTTTAGTTTACACTAGAACAGACAAAAGGGTTTGGGCCCATACTTGTATTATATACAAAAGCCTCGTTACACAATCCTTCTTCGTCTTTTTTAGATATTAGGGTTTTGAGAGAACTCTCCATTGAAGCTGCGGCTCCTAAAATTAACGCATAATCCATGGGTAAGTTCCTTCTTTTCCATTGACGTTTTCATTATCTTTCTCGCTTTCGATTTATTCATCATTTGTTACGTGAAACGCAGCTCGGATCAAAGTTCATGAGTTGAGGGACAAAACGAAGGCTGATTTGTTTGCTCAGTTGAAGGATCTTAAGGCTGAGCTCGCTCTTCTCCGTGTCGCCAAAGTCACCGGCGGTGCTCCCAACAAGCTCTCCAAAATGTAATTTCTCTCTTCTGACATTTCTCACTTAAACTCTGTCTACAAGTAACTCGTTTGGATCAATGTTAAATGTACATCATCTGGATATGAAATTGGCTACGCATTTAAAAAAACTCGATATCAGGACCGAAAAAATGATCAATTAAACTATACATTTTTTGATCCAGGGCTTTTAAATCGATTCTTATCAAGTACTGAATTGCTTCTTAAGTTTCAAATATCTGTTTTTCGTTATTTCCTCTTAAAGATTGTTCAATTTGAACTTGTGATGTTTGGTATTAGTTTCAATATATTCTTTGTTCTTGATGATTTTATATAATCATGGTTGCAGAAAAGTGGTGAGGACATCAATTGCACAGGTGCTGACTGTTATTTCACAGACACAGAAAGCAAAACTCAGGGAAGCCTACAAGAACAAGAAATACTTACCTCTTGATTTGCGCCCTAAGAAAACCAGAGCCATTCGCAGGCGTTTAACCAAGCATCAGGTATCATTCAGTGGCTTTTCTGTTATGAAAGAAATTGTGATCATACAAAAAAATTGCTTTCGAATTCATATTATAAACATGTAATGTTTACCATTTGATTAATTTAGGTTTCTTTGAAGACTGAAAGGGAGAAGAAAAAGGAGAAGTACTTCCCATTGAGGAAATATGCTATTAAGGTTTAAGGGTGGAGATAATCACCCATGTAGGATGAGATTTTAAGTTTTGATGTTAAACTCAATTTACATAAATTTGATGTTTTGGTGAAGGGATTGAATTTTGGAGCTTGCTTTTGATATTGAAATTATAACGTTGCTTTCTCAATCTTCCTGGCATGGTTTTTCACCTTTTTCTCCTATTTTGTTACCTTACTTTGGCTTTGTTATTATCTTTTTTATGCATGTATATTACAAATTGATGTAGGTTTTGAGGATTTTATTCGGGTTTAAAAGCTTCTACAGATTCAAACTAAAACTTAAATGTTACGCTAAAATTGTTGTTAAGTGTATCCAATTTATCGGTAAACTTAACATTAAATATAGCGTAGATAAATAATACCTACATAATTCATTTTAAGGGTTAATTTTACTCTTTGGTAATTGGTAACAAAGTTTTTCAAATTAGCTTAAAAGGTCTCTGAAGTTGTTTTCTTGTTTTTTAGGGAATATGTGGTGTTAATCGGATTTAAACATTTCAAGTTTTTAAAGGAGAAAATCGATTATCCTTGACTTTAATGAAATCCAAAAGTGTGTTCCTTCGTTTTCTTTCATCTCTCCCCCAAAAATCATTCTCCTTGCCTGCAACTCAATCAGCTTCTATTCTCACCACCCGCTTGAGTCAAAAGCTATATTGCCTAAAGCGCCATTTTTGTTTCACATATCAAGAATCACAATGCCTTGGAGGCAACCTTCTTCTTTCCCACATCAACAACCCACAAAACACAGAGCCAGCCACCTCTATCTTTCTCTTATCACCGTTGTAAATACAACGTTGATAATAGTTATTGGAGTTCATTACTTCTTTACTAAATGTGTTATACGTTGATTCATCAGACACATACTAGTCCTCTTCGATTCATCATTGCTCACCTACATCACTAATGACTTCTTCGATGATAGATGATAATTATATATCGGAAAAGGTGGTTGCAGGGCATACCAAAAATAGTTTCAGGACCTTGGAAAGGATTTAAGTTTGCACATTATATGATAACTTATAAAAATTAGTATAACATATAATGTGCAAACTAAAACCATAACATCGTCTTCAAAAAGACCCGGATTGTCTATAATAAAAAATTTAGAAATTGTCTTTAACAAAATCGTCTGTCTTAAAAAAAAGAAAAAACAAACATCATCATCAATAAAACCCATATTCATCTTTAGTTGGTATACTTCAAACGATGAAACAAAAATAAAATACCAAATATGAAATCCAAAACAAAAAATCTAAAACCAAAAAAAAAGTAATAAGAAGAAGAAAGAGAGATCAAAACAAACTATAAAAACCGAACGTCCACCGTTCAAAAAGTGATCACGCACGGATGAGCAGTTAGTATCAAATTCTGATCCGTACCGGTACCAAACCATACCGAATTTAAAAATACAAGACGGTACTCGATACTCTAAAATTACAAAAATCAGAATTCGGCACCATCGGTACCGGTGCTAGTACCGAAAACCAATACCATTCTCGGTACCGGTACCCATAATGTTAATTCGGTTCGGTACTCGGATGGTGTTAGGATGGGGTGGCGGAGCCAAAGAGAATATAATAATAATATAAATATTTAGGAAATAAGTAAATATTGAAGTATATAAAGGGTAATATTTTACTTGGAACTTGGACCAATATCCTTATAGACAACTATAAACAACAAGACAAACATTTTTTTTTATGGGAACGAAACTGCAAATATAGCAATAATCATGGACCAAAACTTATAATAAATTCATTTTACCTGGAAAGGAATAATATATTTACGAAAAATGAAAATAAGGACCAAAATTAAAAAAAGAAATTTTTGGGACCGAAATTGAAAAACTCGGCAATAATCGAGGGACCAACGATGTAAGACTACTAGATGTGGGCAACATGTTATTACATGTTACCACACCCAAAAGGTGTCACGTCAGCATCCTACTCATACATGGGTGTTATAACACCAAGATGGAAATGGACAACATCTAATAACATGTGATAACACCAATTATTTTTTACTTTATTTTTTAATTTCTTTTTGATGTTTTTCTTTTCTATATTTCGAATTTGTTTTTTTATTTATATCATAATAATTATATTTATCATATAAATTAAAAATAACATTTGAAAAGTAAAAATAAAATTTTAATAAATCGTAAATTAAAAACAACATTAAAATAATTACAACAAAAGACAAACGTTTAAAAACCTAAAAAAAAAAGATGATAAAACCTACATTTTTTGACCTAAAACTATTCATCTTCATGACCAACATAGATGTAATCTGCCATGTCTTCATGGAGTTGCTTGTGTTTTTGTTGGTTTTGAATATCAACCACTCTATGTAAATATTCCGATGTCCCTGGTTGAAATTGCACATGTCTAGGTTCCGTAGGCGAATACGTTGCAATATTGCCTCATTTATCTTCGACAACCATGCTATGCATTATGATACACGCATACATGATATCTCGTAGAATATCTAACTCATAAGGTCTCGCCGCATGTTCAACTATGTGTCATTTCGATTTCAAAAGCCCAAAAGCACGTTCAACGTCCTTACATGCTCCTTTTTGTCGTCTCTTGAAATATTTGTCTCTTAGGTCTATTGGGTGTCGAAACGCCTTCACAAATGTGGAATATGGTGGATATATTCCATGTGTAAGGTAATACCCAAACTTATATTCATTTCCATTCACTGTGAAAGGAGCATCTGAGGCTTTTCCTGACAAAAGATCGTCAAATATTGGTGATTGATCGAGAACGTTGACGTCGTTGTTAGAACTCGCAACCCCGAAATAAGCATGGCAAATCTATAAATCTTGTGAAGCAACAACCTCTAATACCAACGAAGGCGCTCCATGATGACCGCTCGAATACTGGTCTTTCCACGCCACGGGACAATTTCTCTATTTCCAGTGTGTGCAGTCAATGCTCCCAAACATACCTGGAAAATCATGTTTTTCTTCATGCGCCGCATATAGTTGTTGCATATCATGCAACGAAGGTTTGCGCAAGTATTGGTCACCGAAGGTTTCGACAACACCTTTTGCCAATAAATACAAACTTTCTCGTGCGGTCCTCTCAGACATTCTCATATAATCGTCAAAAGAATCGGGTGACTCCTCCATTGCCATAAGTTTAATTGCAGCAACACATTTCTGCAACCCTGTGAAGGCTTGTTTACCTCTAGCATCATATCTCAATTGGAAAAATTCATACCTAAATATATATTTAACATGTAAAAATTGTATTTATTTTATCTAAAAGTGACATTTATAAATTAGAAAAGTTGAAACAAACGATACCTTGCTTCCATGGTGTTGGCTATTCTTTCAAACACATTTTTTCGCAAACGAAACATTCTATTGAAATCGCTTGGCTGGTAGACACAATTATCCGCAAAGTAATCGTTAACTAGCTGTCTATGCCCTTCCTCACGATCTCTATTTAACGCCGCACGTCGCGTGAGTTGTGGAGCTGGATCTGGCTGTAGTAGTCTGTCTGTATAATACTGATACATCATACTCACGAACATATCGTCTTCGTCGTTATCATCGTTGTACGGGCTGGATGAAAACGATCCATATTTTGGTTTTGAATTATTGAAAGAAATATGTAGATGAGAGAAAGTTATGTATTTGTAGGTAAAAATGATATAAATTGAGTGTATTTATACTATAAATAAAACTTGATTTTTTTAATAGGTTACTGTTTTTAAAACGGTCGAAATTATGACCGTTGAAGAAAAAAGATATGAAAAAATGGGCGTAACCCGTGTTCACCATAACGTGTTATCACGTAACACCTAATAACGGCTAGGGGCGGTGTTCCTCCCGTTATGGCGCCGTTATTAGGTGCCACATGGCCATAACGCGCTTCCCCGTTGCCCACTCCGATCGGTCTAAAAGAAAAAGGCTCGTAAGCCTTGTCCCCATTTTTTTTTTTGAACAACAAGCCTTGTCATATTTAGTCCTCTTAAAAAAACTAGACCTAAATCTTTTAAGATTATTTGCAAGAAAAGAAAAATAATTTAATTTGTTTATTCTTATTAAAAAAATCATACTTTGTAAAATCTACTTGTTTGTATTTAGATGACATTGTCATAATTGGATAAACTTTTCACAATAAAATGAAAACAAGTGGATGTAATTTATAAAATTGTGACCATCTTATAGTGCTATAAGTGAAGTTAAAAATTGTCATTTCTCTATAACCTAAACAAATAGGCAAAATTATCAGAAAAGTGTCAATATTTTCAGAAAAGTTACATTTTAGTCCAAAGATTTTTTTGAACATAAAAGTCCCGATTATTTGTAAAAACACGATAATATGTCATTTCTAGTAAAATGAAAAAAATGATTTTTTTTTGTAAACTTGAGCCAAAATGAAATAATCGGAACTTTTATGTTCAAAAAAAAATATTGAGACTAAAGTGTAACTTTTTCAAAAATTTTGGGATTTTTCTGACAATTTCCCAAACAAATATGTCAAAATTGTGACTTTTACAAAGTACAATACTATAAATGAAGGAAAATTTACTGAAAAGTTTTTATGTTTTGAATCCATTAACGATTTAGTCCTTATCTTTTTTTTAGTCAATTAAGTCTCAAAAACCGACCATTGTTTGCATTTTGACAATTTTACATATTAATCCGGTCACCGAGAACTATTTCAGATATATGATCAAAATATAAAGAGTTTCTTTTTATTTTTTTTAATATTATCTTAGTATAATTTAAATTAAATAGTTTCTGTGTGACACATAGTATTATATTTCTATTATTTTATTGTATTTTTACGTTATTATCATACAATATTCTCTTTAAAATAAAAATAATCTAAAAGCTACCAAAAAGTTATATTAAAATAACACTTGTTAAACAAACGATATAAAGGTTGTTAAAATTAGGGGTATTGTTCGGTCGGTTTAATCGGGTTTCGGTTTATTCTATTTAAAAAAAAAATAACCATAACCAAACATAATAAGGTCAAGTTCAATTGGTTTTGGGTTATTCGGTTTTGAAACATTTGGTTCTGTTTATGGATTAACCAAATAATATTTCATATGTTTTAGACTAAAATATTTCATTTACGTACAAGAAAACCACGATATTTTTGTTTTTAAGTAGATGTTATGTTTTTTTTTGTGTGTGTAAATACTAATAGTTACAAATGATAAACACAAATAATCACAAAGTTTATGACAAGCAAATAATAAATTATCATCAATAAAAAAGAATCCAATTATTTAAAGCGACTTCTATGTGACGAAGCTTATGATAAATGAAATTAAACATATGCCCACCACCAAATGCAAAGTCATGTTTTTGAAGTTTTTATATTTTGGTCGAATTATGTAACATCTAGTTTTGAGGTATGTTTCTTTCCAAGCTAAGTTAAGTTAAAAATAAGAAAAAGGGAAAGTTTGGGTTATGCGGCGTGTTGGTGCCATGTGGACACATGATGTAGCTCATTTAGTTACGCGGCGCATGGCCACATTTGCCATAAAACTCTAGATTTCAGGATTTGTCCCCTATATAAATGCACATACTCCTAGGGTTTGCTTATTCTCTCAGCCTCCACCCTCTAGATCGAAAACCTAACTCCCCATTTGTGCCTTTTTGAGTTTTTGGTGTTCTTGTGTGGATTTAGAAGAAGAAGAAGGTGAAGTCTGTGTAAGAGAATATGGTTTCTATGTAAGACTTCATGATCTAATCAAAGTGTTAACATTCTTTTCTTGATATAAAATTCTGTAAGTGTTCAAGCACCAAGTTTTATGCTCCATACTTTGTAGATATTGGATTTGGAGCATGTTTTAGTCCCTTTGTTGGTATTTTGATGGAGTTTGGACAACTCTAGGTTCAAAGCTCGGGTTTTTAGGTCTACTAGACCCATTGTGGTTAAAAGAAGCGAACCTTACCCTTCCTTTTGAACCATGCATGGTTTTGGTGATATTTTGATACCATTTTGACCTAGATTAGGAGTTTGGTTGTTTGGAATCATGTATATGGAAAAGTTGCAAACTTTATCCGTTAAGATCAGTTTTGATGCATTCTGGGAAAGTTGGGGCTTTGGCATTAAGGGTTTAAGCACTTAATAAGTTAGCTGTTGTGAGCACTGCTACTCCATGTGTAGCATAGTGATCCCGCGCCTATTTTGTCCTATTGTATTGGTCTTCTATATGTAAATGAAATATTTTGGTCTAAAACATATGAAATCTTATTTGCTTAATCCTTAAACCGAATAGAATAATTTAAAATGGAAGAACCCAAAATTGATTAAACCGAACCGGCGGACCTTATTCGGTTTGATTATGGTTAATTTAAAATTGTTAAAAAAAATCAAATAAATTGAACTAAATAACTAAAACCCGATTAAACAGACCGAACAATACCCCTAATTTTTACAACCTTGATATCATTTGTTTAACAAAGTTTTTTTTAAAGATAATTATTTTGTAACTTTTAGTTTATTATGTTTATTTTAAAGAGTATTATACGAGGATAGCATAGAAATACAATAAGATAATATCTTTTGTCACCTAGAAACTATTACATTGAGATTATACTAAATTAATAAGGTAATATTAAAAAAAATCTTTACATTTTGATCATATATGCGAAAAAGTCATTATATTCTGTTGGTGACCAGTTTACCGGGTAAAAGAGTCAAAATGGAAACAATTGTCAGTTTTTGGGACTTAATTGACTAAACAAAATATAAGGACTAAATCGTTAATGAATTCAAAATATAAGGTTTTTTTTAGTAGATTTCCCACAAATGAACTTAAAAATTGAAGTATTTTTATAGAACATATGCAAAATTTATCAAATTAGTGTCTTTTACATAGTACAATGCTATAGATGAACTTACAATCATCATTTTCCAGAACTTGACCAAATTCTGTCAAATTCGGTGAAGTAAGCGGTGTGAAAAAACCAAGGAAAGTGGTTTTTTGTGGTGATAGTTGGTGGTGTTGATGGTCGTGGTCATAGATCCTGGTGTTTAAAGCAATATAAGAATACTTTCCCATGATCATCTTTTTAAACGAGATCCTGGTCAAAAGCTTAACCAGTATGGCCTAGTATGGCCTTTCAGCTCGGTGCAACTATTGAACTGTGATATTAATATAATTATAATGTGAGGTTACTTATAAAGGGGGATAGACATGTACACCTATAGAAACAACGATTATGTAATTGTGATATTTTTTTAATAACATGCAAAAACAACATTGAGATTGCAACATTATTGATTAAATCTGACTTCCAATTCAAATATGATGTAATTCTACAAAGCCAAAAGAAGATCAAGTGTATACAGATGAATCAAAATGAATGTGTTGGTGTGAAAGAGCGAAGGATAAAGGTTAAACTAGTTCTATACGACATGGCTTGCCCACACCCCACACTAATGCCACCTCCACATCATCACACCACACCATCATCTGACTTGGAGGCCTGATATGCCTAAACATTCCCAAGCAATACTCTCTCTCTCTCTCTCTCTATATATATATATATATATATATATATATATATATATATATATATATATATATATATATATATATAGAGAGAGAGAGAGAGAGAGGTTCAAATATTTTAACTAAGTAATTTAATAAATAACTTCCTAGCGAGCGGTCAATTTTGTTTTGGCTTATTATAGACCAAATATTGTCGTCTGGAGTTGGCCCTTGGCGCTCTGAGTCCTAGTGCGAAGTCGCGAGGGCGAGGGCGAGGGCGAGGGCCTGACACTAGGTTGGTTAGCGACCGCCAGCTAGGGCATCCTAAAGAGAGTATTTATGTTATCTTTAACATATTCCTAGAGGGATACATTAACGGTCATCCAAATAAATATGATTCAACATATGTAATATACTTCCACTATAATAATTTGACATATGTAATATACTTCCACTATAATAATTTGAAACCTCCACCACCTCTCAACTTTCTAACAATTAATAACAACCACTCAAGATTCTTTAACTTATATCTTATAATTAATTAACTAAGGTGTTGTTTGTTTTTCCAGAAAAACCACTTCTGACCACTTCTTGCTGCACTGCGCAGCGCACATACAACACTTGGCCTTTCGCAACTATTTTCTAAATTAAAAAATATTGAGTGTGTGTTGCGTGGCGTAACACTAGACTATCCTCTTCAAACCACTTCTCAGTTACTTTAAGTTATATTATTCAACTTAGATTTGTTTTAATTTTTTTTTCAACATCATGTTTATTTTTTTAATAATAGTTGAAGAATATGTAAACAATTGGAGTATATTTTACATAATATCAAAACCATTTGGTAAATTTCATATAAATATTTTTTGTGTTATATTGTCTATAGCTAAATATTAATAAATTATAAAGTTAATCATAAAAATTACCAAATTTATTCAAGTTTACCAGAAAAACAATCATCGTATTCAAAAAATTTTACAAAAATGAAAATGATTTTAGCTAAATCAACAAGTTTTTTCTATTGTTATTTAGCAAATATCATCAAGTTTATTTATTGTTATTTAGCAAATATTATCTTATTACAGGCTGCAACCGTTTGGTCCACCTCTTTTACTGCAGAAGGTTGCAGATGTGGTCCGCAGACTTTAACCGTTTTCGCTTTGAAAAACCAAACAACACCTAAATGAACTTTCATGTTCCTAAAATTACTTTTATTTACGAATGACTTTTTATTTTCTCCTCATTGATACATTTCTGGCTATATTAGAAGTATTAAAGTATATATATATATATATATATATATATATATATATATATATATATATATATATATATATATATATATATATATATAACAAGTTCATATGTTTGAAATGGTTGAAGAAATAGGTTTTTTTTTGCATAAAAATGAGAATTTTATTATTGTTCTCAATGTATCAAAATTTTATTATTGTTCTCAATGTATAAAATACATTAAGTGTATATTATGTTATATGTATTATTTTTGTATGATTTTATGACCGTGTAATATGTTTATTAAATACAAATTTTAGAATATATGATTTGTTGTTTTTAGTAAACTTATAGTACTTTCATGTTATTTGGTATTTGTCATATATAAGAATCAAGATATATATATATATATATATATATATATATATATATATATATATTGATTTTAAACTCATGTATTTTCAACTTCCAGAATTATTTAACTAATTAAATAAAATATTATCATTAATATGGTAGATTATTTGAAATATTATTATAATATATTTAGTTGTTGAATTTGAATATGATGTTCAATAAAATATTTATATACAATTTTTAAATATCAACATAACATATTAATTTATGAATTTAAATATGGTATTGGATTTAAAACCTAAACCAAAATCTCAAATAAACTTAAAAAACGATTCAATATTTTTTTAGATAGTTAAAATGTTTAATCGTGTTGAATACAAACCTCAATTCAATTGTCAAATTAATTAAAATATTGTCCATAAACTATTTTTTTACAATAATAGTTAAAAGTTAACTTAAATTTATTTATATCTATATCTATCATCAAAATTAAAAGATGGTCATATAAATAGATTTTAAATTAATCAATCATAATAATTATTAAAAATAACACTAAATCGAAAATTGTATTCAGTTTTATTTATGTGTAAGCAACGGGTAGAAGTCATTGAGTAATATTGTTCAAAATAATTGAGATTATAGATATAAAGTTAGTCGAATAACTATTATGTTCGTCTTTATGTCAATAACAAAATCATTTTTAAATAATATTTTTTAACATGCGCGAGACATTCGCTTAGTTATAATATGATTAAGAACCGAATAGAATCGAAAAAAACCGAATAAACCGAATTGTTTGGTACTTTAAATAAAAAAAAAAAACTTAGGTGCCTATTTTTGTAATTATTTAAGGTATTAGAATAAAGTAAATGCAAGTTTTTTTTAACAGCTTTAATATCCCTTGTTTAGGAGCTTGTATCTCATTGAACATATAACCAAAAAGTGCATGTAACCTATGTAAAGAGTAGTTTAAATTGTGAACTACAAGCCAAAAAAAATCGGGCAAAGCGGACAAATAACAAAGATACTATGATCGTTCAAAGTTGCCCTAAAATTCTACAAATATGCTAAAATAGAAAACTCAGTTTCTGTTTAGGGGTATGTATCTCATTGAATATATAATAAAAAATAACATATAAACTGTGTAAATAGTGTGTTACATTGTGAACTACAAGGTGGAAACAAAATCAAACATATCAGGAAAATAACGAAGACGCTATGAAAGTTCAAATTTACTTTAAAATTATGCAAACATGCTGAAATTTATTAAAAAAAAACAATGTATAGCTTATTCGTGCCCGGTTCCATTAGAACCAATTAAGCAGTTATTCAAGTAACATGGACCGAAATACCCGATAACTGAATAAACCTAAAATACATACCCGAGAACTGAACATGATAGCTTATTCGGTTCGGTTCGGTTCGGTTCCGGTTCCGGTTTGGGTTTTGGTTCTGGTTCAGGTATTCAGTCCAAATGATCTCCATATATGACCAAGGTTGTAGAACTCGCTACTCGGTACCTGTTTGGCCGACTGCCGAGTAAGTACTCAGGAGTACTCGGATTCAATAATTTATGTCGAAATATTTTTAGGAAAATTATATATGTCAAAATCATAGATTAAAATCATAAGTTACTGAAATATATAATAAAATTAGATACATGTGAATACACAAAAATTGAAATACACACAATGGTCTCACTTCGTGAATAATTACCGGAAATTTAAGATATATAGTAGTAATAATCACATGAATGTATGTGTTAGATAATAAATCATTAAGTATATTATATATTAATCACCGAGTTGGCCGAGTTTTACAACACTGCTCAGTAAGAGGCCAATCGAAGAGTATTCGGATTCTGTAACTCGCCTCAGTAAGGAGCCGAGTAAGGAGTACTCGACCGAGTAATCGGCCAACTCGACGAGTTTTACAGCACTGTATATGACATATACTTGAATAAATAACTAATTAAAATAGATACCCTTTAAGACACAAAATTAAGTGGGTACGTGAACAACGTTAATTTATTAATATTTCTTAAGAGTAATTTTTACAAAAGAAAAAAAAATTGGACGTCAGATAGATGCGTCACACATGAAGCTATTTAAATAAAAAAGTAAAAATGCACGATGAAGTAATGCTCAAATATCAGAAGTCACTAATTGAAAAGTATTGATATTTTTTAAGGGAAAATCTTAAAACATTGGGCCCCAAAGGTATAGTAGCCAACTTGGCAATTGCAAGCTGCCCATGGTTTAGTTCTTAATATGTTTTCCACACAAATCATGACGACGGACAAACTTTTAGTTTGTTTGTTCTTTTTTCATTTCGTAGTGTGAAAATGAGTAAAGATGCACTGCCTTCTGATACCTACTGCAAAACGAGAGTATTATATGTAAAATGGGTTGGTGGGTTATCCTGCTAATCTCATTCTCATATTTTCATTTCTTGTTTTGAGTACATTTTAGTAAACTTCTGATCAATCTATGGAGCTTTTTTTTTTATTTTTTTTAATTTTTTTTTTAAGTTTTAAATTTGACCTTTTGAAATGTGGAAGAATTGAAACCGACCAAAATTGAAGTAAACAAGTTGAATGGGAAGTGATTCCTACACAACAATTTTTTGCCATACACAACAATTTATGCATTATAGAGTTGTACAATACAACATTTTAAAACATCAATTGTTGTGTATAGAGAAAAGTTGTTGTGTACAAATCATCTCCCAAGTTGAATAGACCACAAATATGTATTTGTTGAAAAGAATAATACTATAACAAGTAAGTATCAATGTATCATATTGTTGATTAATATGTTTGTATTGTGTTTTAATCAAAAGGAAGAACAGCTGTTTGTATTGTGTTTTGTTCAAAACAAAGCTGATAATTTATTAATCATTTATATGTATTTGTTGAAAAGAATAATACCATAACTAGTAAGTATCATATTGTTGATTAATATGTTTGTATTGTGTTTTGATCTAAAGGAAGAACAGATGTTTGTATTGTGTTTTGTTCAAAACAAAGCTTATATTTATTGGGAAATCTCCAGAAAAATCCTTAAATTTTACCCTAATTTACGAAAAAGTCTCAAACTAAATTTTGTTTACGAAAAAGCATGAATTACCGGTAAAAATGGCGATTTGACCCTTTTTTTCTGGTTTACCGGTTTTATTACTTAAATGTTTTACTAAAGTCCCATTATTTTACCCTAATTTACGAATAAGTCCCAAAATAAAATTTACTGATGATTTGACCATTTTCTTCATGTAACATGCATTTTATCGGTTTCATTGCTGACTCAGACACCTAGTCATTAAATTAGCTGATAAGATGAATATGATGGGTTATATAATGCTACATTTACTGTAAAATTTGATATCTATTTCATCGGCTTATTTATGACTATGTATCTACGTCAGCAATGAAACCAATAAAATGTGTGTTTTCAACAAAAAAGGGCAGAAAATGAGTTGATGTCTGATGAGATAGATATATTGGGTTACATACGATTAGATAGACAATTTGATATTTCTTATGAACATAAAAAAATAACGCAGTTGTTGTTAGTTTATGTAATTATTGTAGTCTTCGTTGTATGCATTTTATGTTCCAAAAAAATATACAATACATCAGGATATCAAGTTTTATGCTAAACATAGTATTATATAACTCAACATATCCATCTCATCATCTCATTCAATGACTAGGCGTCCGGGTCAGCAATGAAACCGGTAAAATGTATGTTACATAGAACAAAGGGCAAAATCACCAGTAAATTTTATTTTGGGACTTATTTGAAAATTATGGTAAAATAATGAGACTTTAGTGAAACAGATAAGTAATAAAACCGGTAAACCGGAAAAAATGGGTCAAATCGCCATTTTTACTGGTAATTCATGCTTTTTCGTAAACAAAATTTAGTTTGAGACTTTTTCGTAAATTAGGATAAAATTTATGATTTTTCTGGAGATTTCCCTAATTTATTAATCATTTACGAATGGTTAAATTTTTCATATTGCTTGTGTTTTGTTTTAAATGAACCATTTGTTCGTATTGAATTTTATCTTAAACCAAGCTTGTGAATTATTAAAATGTTAGTATTTTGTCTGAAGAGTCAACTAATTAATTTTCATCTCAAGAAGTACCGCCGTTGGTCAGACAATGCAATATTGTTTAGAGTACAGGCTCGGACATGCATTATAGATTTAGACGGATTGCATTCATTAAAATTAATATTGAACAACCTAATTACCTAAAGTCACAACAATCTAATATGTCACCTTCATTGCCGCCTTCATTAAAAATTGAAGTGGCATGCCTAGAGGTTAGATAACGCAATATGGTTCAAAGAATAACCTTGGAGCCCTGGCGACATCCATTTTTACACCAACGAAAAAATTTCCAACACCTTCCCATGACCCTTTCTTGATAAGGGTTGAAATAGAGAAAACGACAATATACATAAGTACTAAACAACTAAGGCTAATGATAAAATGTTTTTTTTTTCTTATTGACGACAAAGTAGGGTGTTTGAGTTCCGTTGAACTAGTTGAATTACTAGATGATGACAAAAGTATATTGAAAGTAGGAGATCCGCTTATGTCCCTTTTGTATATTTCTTAGTTGTTAGAAATTAATCCACACTTTTTCATCAATGATACCCAACTATCTTCATAATTATCTTAAATATTAGAGGTTAGTTCAATCCTCACAAATAACAAATGCATGCCGCGAAACGTGAAGGGCGGACTACTATTATCATGACTATATGGCGGAGTATTTGGAATTACCGTAATTCTGTTATTTTGATAACAGTTGGTTTGGTAATAGAAATAGAACAATTTATTGAGGTATGAAGTCTTATCCTACATGGAGCATTTGGATCATGTTTATGGAACATTTTTAGCACTTGGAACTAAATGGAGCACTTGGGGTTCATGAAGCATGTGACAAAGGAATGGATCATCTGAGAAGGAAATGAATTGTCTGACAAAGGAACGGATCAAGTGTCAAAGGGACGGATCATATAAAAGGGGGCTTGAAGCACTTGGAAGAGGTTTGGAGCACTTGGGAGTGATATGCAACAACAAGGGGACCTTGTTGCGCCATCTGATAAAGGGATGGGCCAAGAAGGACGTTGTTGCGCCATAAACATTATTTTTTGTGCCATGTTGCTCCCTCTTAGGCCATGAGGTATCCATCTTGGGCCATGAGGTATCCCTCTTGCGCCATGAGGTATCCATCTTGGGCCATGAGGTATCCCTCTTGCGCCATGGGGTTTCCTCTTGCGTCATGGAGTATATTTTTGTGACAAGCATGTTCTTGTTGCACCAAGGTGGTGATGTTGCTCCAACCTAGAAGTTCTTGCGCCACACTTGAAGCATGTTGCACCATCCTTGTACATGCTGAGCCATCATGGTGCAAGATTGTTCATTTTGGTTCCTTGATGAGCCATGATATCCCTGATGAGCCAAGTATTCTATGAAGTCCTCTATGATGCTCAAGATCGTTCAAGGATGCTCAGAAGTTGGTATTTGATATTGCCATATTTATACATATTTTTAGGCAATATTTTAATGCATTTTTATTAATATTTTGGTTATTTGCAAAGATATATGGTACTTATGAGATTGAATTATATTTTTTTAGCCAAAAGGAACACTCTTGAAGATGAAGGACCAAAAGTGAAAAGAATTGGAACTTTTGAGGATTGAAGAATTAAAAGAAGAAAAATCCCTGCGAAAAGCCCAAATCACGATGTGGCCATGAAGTACACGACGTGGAGTGAGTGTTCTAGAAGATAAGTGCACGAGAAGTCAGAGTCCTTGCCCGATAAGGATTCATCTCAAATCACGACGTGAAATCCCTGTTCACGTCGTGAATTACAAAAATTCCCAAAACTATATATATTCATTCACTTTCACGATGGGAGGAGGCTTGGAGAGTTTTAGAGAAAATTCTGGAGGAAAATAATTCAAAGACATCGAATTAAAAGCATTCAAGGAAGGAAGTAGTTTGAAGATCAAGAGATCGAAGATTATATTCATCATTTAGTTTGATACATTATGTCTATGTCTTTTCTTATTGGATTTGTGTTTGTCTTATCAGCCATGCGTAGCTGAATCTAGTAGCTTCCATTTAGCTAGATAAAGCGTTATCTTTATGGATTAGTTAATTAATTTTGGATTTTAATTGTTGGTTATGAGCTTGACTTTGATTTTCTCTACCTAGCATGTTAAAAATTGATACTTTAATTACTTGAAATTAGGTTCTGTGTAGCTTAGTGAACATTAAATTACATGAACTTGTTACCTAGTAGTTTAGTGACCATTAAATTGCTAGAGCTAGGATCAAACCAATCTTAGACAAGTAGATTCGAACTAAATGGAAGTGTTTTTTAGTAATTGATTGAATTTGATAGTTAAGTGATTAAGTTTGTCTGAAATTGCGAAATCAGATAAAACCCAATTAACTTTTGCTTGTTTTTGGTTAATTTTTAGTAGTTAAATTAGTTAATTAAATATGTTCCATGTGTTCGACCAAAACTTACTTTACTATGCTATACACTGACTAGGTACACTACCTATAAGTGTAATAATAGATAAGTAGTCAGGTTATAAATTTAAAACTAGATAGGTGATATATTTTGCACGCATCAAGTTTTTGGCGCCGTTTCCAGGGAACGACTAATTTAGTTTTTGATTTATTTGTTTTAGGTTAATCGATCATTTTTTTGTGGGGTAAAACCTGCAAAAAGTTAATTTTTAGCATTAGATTTTTTTTCAAGACTGAAGTCACGACGTGAACTCAGTTATTCCGTGTTATTTTTCGTTTTTGTTTACTTTTTCTGCTTCAACACGACGTGGTGAGTAATACCACGTCGTGGTAATTGTTCAGTAGGAATATTTAAATACTTTTTGTTCGTTTTTACGTTTTTATTTTTTGTTTTTCTTGCAGTAGTACATGCCTAGTGGATCCAACTTGTAACATCCCAAAATTCATGACCAAAATTTCATTTTTAATTACGTAATTATAAAAACCAGTAGTCTGAAAACATCAATAGTATCAAAAACCAATATCTCAATAACCAAAACATGTCATAAGAAAACAACATCAGATTACAACTCCCAAAGATCTCATGTGCGGAAAATCATAGTGTGATGCGTTGCGATCATGCCGACTCCTTTCCTTTCTAAGAAGAAGTACCTGAAACCAAAACTGAAAACTGTAAGCACGAAGCTTAGTGAGTTCCCCCATCATACCACATAATCACATACTGTCAGGTATATCTGGGTGTCCGGCCTACCCTGTCAGGCATATCTGGGTGCCCGACCTACCCTGGTGAGCATACTTGGGTGCTCAACCCACCCATGTCAAGCATATATGGGTGCTCGACCTACCCTGTCAGGCATATCTGGGTGCCCAACATACCCTCCGGTTTATTTCAACCGGCTACGGGGTCTATCTCACCCCTACCACTATCAAATAATAACATATCATAAACATACTGTCAGGCATATATGGGTGCCCGACCTACCCTCCGGTTTATCTCAACCGGCTACGAGGTCTATTTCACCCCTCCTACTACTACCATATGATAACATAGCATACAAGCACATAAATCTCTACAGATAGTGGCATACCAGACAATTATCACAAAGACAACCATCTCTATTATAAACAACTACTAGTGGGTCGGCATTGGTGTCTTCGACCCACTCATATCGGGAAGGTAACTCACCTCGAATGCTGTAAAGTAGCTGAACAGTCCCCGACTCTAAAATCAACCCCTGAACATGAAATATCTCCTTAATTACCAATTCATACCCATAACCCCCTTCAGTGTCAACTTGGTCAAAGTCAAAGTCAAAGTCAAAGTCAAAGTCAACACCCAGATCAAAGTCAAAGTCAACACTCCGAGTTGACTCAACTCGTCGAGTTACCCTTCAACTCGGCGAGTTCCCATAAATCACAGAATCGTGATACTGCGA
Organism: Lactuca virosa; assembly: GCF_052849685.1. Taxonomy (NCBI): domain Eukaryota; kingdom Viridiplantae; phylum Streptophyta; class Magnoliopsida; order Asterales; family Asteraceae; genus Lactuca; species Lactuca virosa. The sequence continues at coordinate 20,808,257 of NC_136433.1, forward strand.
ATCAACTCGTCGAGTTTACCTTCAACTCGCCAAGTTCATCCTTTCATAATGGAATCGGAAAATCTCAACCCAACTCGTCGAGTCCCCTTATGGACTCGCCGAGTTCATCAGTCTGCCAGTCCCTCTTAATGCATTAAGTCGTCATTCTTTAAACCAAGGTCCTATCTTCTGGATCTAAGCTGGGAAAACGTCTATAAGGGTAAAGTTTCCAACTTTACCCATTAAGAACCTCTCCTAAGGCTTAAAGCTCATACCCTAATCCAAAAAGGCTATAGCTTCACTCCAAAAATCCTTATATCTTCAAGACAATGCACAAGGACATAGATCTGGACCTTAAAGGCTTAAAGGTCACGTAAAGTATCCAACTTTACTCACATGCATGACCTTATGGAGCTTAAAAGGGTCAAAAGAAGGGCTTAGGGTTTGCATAGGGCTTCTCGGGCCATAAAGTTGGCACCTTTATGCCATGAGAGCCCCTCAAGACTATATATCCGGAATGTTTAGCCTAAAAAGGACATCCAACTTCCATTACACACTCCAACATGACCAAAACAAGCAAAATAACCCTAAATAAGAGACCTAAGCATAAACTGAACAATGTTGAAGCTTTATACCTCAAGTGAATCAGAATGCAGCCCAGCTTCTGGATCTACAATCCTTCTACACGTCCTTGCTCCTTCTTCAAGTTCCTTCTTCTTCAAAATCACCCAAAATGCACAAAAGTTGGCTCAAAACTCTCAAAAGTGCATTAGGGTTTCGTGGCTAGGGTTTGGGACGATGGAGGCTGGAAACGAGGCCATCTTATGGGGGTTAAGGTGTTTAAATAGGGTGCAAAACCCCAAAATTAGGGTTTCATTTCACCCAGCCAACTCGACGAGTTGAGGCCTCCCAACTCGTCAAGTTGGTCACTTAAAATCCGCGGTCCACAAAATCTCTACTCAACGAGTCTGGGGCCTCCAACTCATCGAGTTGGTTGATAAAAATGAACAAATTATAAGTTTAAATACATACCAGGGACCAGGCGTTACACAACACATCTTTGATACCACCGCTTGAGGATCCAGAGTCAGTGCTTCGTAAAAAGACGGATAAGAACGTAGGAGAAACCAACACACCAAAGAAGTCACCGTTCAAAGATCTTAAATCGGTTTTTAGGAAGAAGAAAGGAAAGAACGTATGAGAATCAAGCAAATCCTCAAAGGACGAAAGCAAGGTTGAAAGCTTTGAGCAGAATCCTAATACACAAGAATCTGAATACGAGTCTGAGCCCGAATTAGAAAAAGAAGAGAGCGAACCCGAAGATGAGAGAAAAGACGAAATGGTGAATATTGCTAACATGTCTATGGAGGCATACAAGAAAAGAATCCGAGAGGACACCGGTCCCGGACTCGTGCAACCTGCAATTCCCGCTACTGCAACATTCGAGCTTAAAAGACATATTCTTTCCGCACTTAAGGAAGTTCCATTTTCCGGGAAAGATCATGAGGATGCTTACAAACACCTTCATGAAGTCAATGACATAGCTGATTACTTCAACATCCCGAATGTTCCACGAGAGACAGTGTTATTAAGAATGTTTCCAGTCACTTTTAAGGGAGCTGCTAAATATTGGTTGAAGGCGCTTCCACCCGGTGCAATTACTACACGGGTACAAATGTGTGAACAATTCTTAGAACATTTTTTCCCACCTTCTAAAGTTTCTAAACTCAAGAAGGCCATAGAACACTTCGAGCAACAACCGGGTGAGTCACTCTACGAAGCATGGGAGCGATACAAAGGATTAATAAGAAATTGTCCCCAAATTGATTTAAATGAGCAACAAGAAGTATCAATCTTCTATGATGGGGTAAATATGATGACAAGACAACTCCTTGATTCTCAAGGACCTTTGACGAAGAAAAAACCAGCTAAAATCAAGGAATTAATTGGAGAGTTTTTGAAGCATTCACGTGAGTATCACAACCCTCTACATGATGGAGCAAATGGAATTGGGAGTGCCACTTCTGAAGACATGGTAGTTGTGTTAGTTATGTTGAATAATATGGACCGATGTATGACAAATATGGATCAATCCATACATGCTATTCGCGTGGGTTGTGAACGGTGCAATGGTCCATATTTAACAAAAGATTGCAATCTTGATGATAACGGGAATAAGAAAGCTCAAGTCTTCTACTCAAGTGGAGACAAATACGATGAAGATTGGAGGAAGCCGAATAAAGAATGGTTGCTTTATGATGAATACAAAAAGCAAAAGAAAGAAAGGTTTAGGCAAACTGGCCGAGGCTTTTATCAAAAAGAGCAACCGCCACCTGAAAAGAAAATTGATTTAGAATCTATGCTTAATAGATTCATGGAAGCTTTGGAAAAACGACATGATGAGACCGATGCGGCGATAAGAGACCAACAAATTCTAATGGGAGATCAACAAGCTTTATTGAGAAATCATCAAACATCGATCCAAAACATTGAAGCCCAACTTGGTCAATTCACTACATTGGTTAATGAAAGACTTTCTCCACAAATTCCTGATAAGAAGCCACAACCGCAAGCCATGGTGATTGAAATTGAATAAGATACTATATATGAGTTCCTAGAAGCCTTAAAGGTAGAGCCAATTCAGCCCGAACCACAGAAAAAGAAGTCGAAAGTTGAAAAGAAAAGTTATGTTGAATCCTCGACATCACGACATGGAGATTCAATCTCCACGACGTGGACTAGTACTTAAAAGAAAGATCAATCTTGTGTTCAAGCTTTTCGTCCTCCGCTACCGTTTCCATCTCGAGCAAGAACATTTAAAATTTATGAAGCAAGTAAAGGGTATTCCTATTAATACTCCTTTTATTGAGTCCTTGGCACAAGTGACCGAATGTCACACCCCCAGCCATCGGCGGAAACACCGGGTAGTGTAACGTCATTCTTCGTATCACAGTTATATAACATACATTGAACAGTACTAAGAAAATACATACCTTTATTGATAATTGAAAGTTACATAACTGTTTTTCTAGAACCTATTACATAATATCCGACTATGGCATACTTCTTAATGAACAGAAAGGTAATAGTAAAACTTCTTCTGTTCGAATACATACCTGCTTTTCAAGTTCCTGAAAACACATGCATTTTAAAATACGTCAACATAAAGTTGGTGAGTCCACAGGTTTTGACTCCATAAAATAATACATTTTTCCACGTTCAAAAGTATAGTTTTGAAAGTATCATTTTGACTCTCCAACATTTAGTAGGTATATTAGGTATAATAGTTTACTTATCAATTAAGTGTTATACCTAAACATTCCTTAAACCTAAGGTATAAGTAGGGGGAAACTTATACTTAACATTAATACTTGTATACGACAAAGTATAATGCTTCTAATAATTTGCTACCATGAGCCTGTAACCGCGGCTATGACATAATACCTCTGATAAAATACACTCATGATTTACCATGAGAAACAAACACACTCATGATTTACCATGAGAACAACACCGTACGCTTCATCGACGCCGGAACAATAACAAGTAAAAGGATAGTTCATTACTCGCTTTTGGTTGACTGTAGCTAACAGTCACAAGTGGGGTGGTCAACCCGTATACTAATTATACACGACTTCCTCGCTCACACGGGATTAACGGTTACAGTTCAGAGGATTTCCGCTAAGATCCCCAATCTTAGTTGATGAATACAATTGCTCATGTAGACTTCGACGGCTTCCTATAGCTCTAACAACAAAAGCATTTTCATGTCTAAAACCCTAAGTTACTAGACTATGCTTTTAAACATTACTCATAACTTCATAACATTTAGGCAGTATAACAGCTATATCTTGAAGTAAAACCAGGTTTTATCTTGACCTAAAACCAATAATAACAACATATAACGTTCCTAGTTTTATCTTGACATAAAACTATCAATAACAATATATAACATACTAAGTTTTATCTTGACATAAAACTAACAATAACAACATATAACATACCAAGTTTTATCTTGGCATAAAACCAATAATAGCAACATACTTTATAACTTAACATATAGAACTTCCGAATATAACTTCGGAACTATATCGCACACAACATATATATATAGAATCCTAAGTATAACTCAAGATCTACATTAGTAAAATAACATGCCGACAGGTTGATAATAGTTGTATATATTCAAAATATTATATTTAGAACAACTATACCCGACTAATATAACTATATACTATCATATAGACATAATAATAACGTATATATAATATTTAGCATGCGTTTTCCCCCGAAATATTAGAAAGTGCGGCCGTGAAACTCACCCTAGTAGCGTGATTTTATGTAATCTAAGCAGAAATGGTCAGCGTACAAGGTCGTCGGGGCTCGGGATGCAAGATGGCCTTAACAAAAGAGAGAGGAGAAAGAAGTTTAGGTGTAAGAATGGTTGAAGTCGGACCTGCTATTTATAGTAAGGATTTTGGACCTTCACGTCGTGAGTTTTATAAGGCTCACGTCGTGAGTTTGGATCTTATCCCCATAGACTTGCCATTTGTGTCCCTAGCTTCGGAAGGTGGCCATGTGACTCCTCACATCGTGAGATATCCTTGTTCACGTCGTGAGTTTGGACCTTATCCCCTCGCAGCCTCGTCACACACCTTCTAGATTCCGAGATGTGGATAAATGACTCCTCACGTCGTGAGTTCTGTGCTCACGTCGTGAGCTCAGTCAGATTAGGGTTTCTGACAGTTGAATCTTCGGAAGGTCGTAACTTTCACATACGAACTCCGTTTTTGACGTTCTTTATATGCACGCGTAGGTATTTACAAGTACTACAACTCTATTTTAAACTCAAATAGCTAGTTCTAAGTCTATTTTAAATTGCTCTTATTATAGAGATTTATAGTGTTCGGTTTATCATAACTTCTTCATGTGAAGTCAGATTCAGACATTCTCTATATTTTTGGAATCGTATAGACGTATACTTTGAGTTGTATCATAAAGAAAGTTCATATTTGTATTAGAATTTATCATGAAATACATGGCACTCTTATCACATTATTAGTTTAACAAAATCACATTACATGATTGGCATAATCACATGTGATTGTCTATTGACCTATTTTGACTAGTGTTACACCGAATATGCAAAGTTTTTGCAAGACTTACTCAACACCCACCAACAACTAGAGAAAACATCTAAGGTTATCCTTAGTGAGCAAAGTTCCATGGTGATTATGGGAGAAATACCAAAGAAGATAGGAGATCCGGGGTGCCTTATACTTCCTTGTGAATTTAGAAACAACATGAAGACACACGCTTTAGCCAATTCTGGAGAAAGCATCAAATTAATGTCTTACTCGTTCTATCAGAAACTCGCTCTTCCAGAATTAAAGACTACTAGAACGACCATTCACATGGCTAACCGTTCAGTAACTCATCCCTGCGGTATAGTTGAGGACATTTTGGTAAAAATTGGAAAACTTGTTTTTCCAATTGATCTTGTCGTTTTAGATATGAAAGAAGATAAAACTGTCCCCATTATCCTTAGACGTCCTTTGCTAAATACCACTTGAGCCTTATTTAATATACACGAGTCGAAACTCACATTGCGAGTGGGAGATGAAGAGATGACTTTTGGAGTGGAAGATGGATTCAAAGAAGACAATGCTCGACAAGAAGTGTTCAATATTGATGACAAAAATGAGCTTGAGGAGTTGGAGATATTAATGGAAGAATAAATTCAAGTCATTAAAGACGTCTAGCTTATAAAGCCTAGAGCATCGATTTCGGTGGCTTTTGAAGTTTTTACTTACAAGACTCCAAAGTTTTTGGAGAGTGATGAGAGTCACGAAGACTTGGTGTCGAGTGATGAGGAAGAAGTTACTCAAGTCCAGAAACCACCAACTTTTGTCGAGGAGAAGGTTGAAGCTATGGAACTAAAAAGGGAAGAAAAAGAAGGAATTAAATTGTCGTGAATAAGGGAATCAAATGAAAACATGAAGAAGGTGATTCCAAATTAAAAAAAGAAAATTCCAAGAAGGCGTATCTTAGGAGAGTACAAGCATACAAAAGAAAATGGAGAGAACAGAAGGTGCAGTTGGTGATTGACACTCTGAGCGATTCAACGAGAGGCGGCACGGAGTCCGGCTCATTACTCCAACAAAAAGAAGCGCTTCTCGGGAGGCAACCTGAGCTCGGTTTGCGTTTTCCTTTTCCTTTTTTATTTTTTCATTTCTAGTTTAGTTATAGGATAAATAATCATCGAATTCATCTTGTTTTTTTAGATTACCGCAAAAATCAAGTGTGGGGTTTGGAAATGATTGAGTGGTAAAAATTTTAGAAGAAAAATGAATTTATAAGTAATAAAAAAAATCCTTGACATCACGTCGTGGTTTTATGCACCACGTCGTGTTCACAAATTATTTCATGATGCATAGCTGAGTTTTAAAATTCACGACGTGAATTAATCAATTCACGACGTGGAATAAAAGTTCACCGGGGGGGGGGGGGGGGCATTTTAACTCATATGACTTCATTTTCTTTGACTATCCTTTTCAAACACCACTCATGCACAAAGTTCATCATCCCCACATTCTGATTTTCTGTCGGATTTCTCAACATTTTTTTCTTGACTCATGCTTAATCTCCTGCTTTGGTAAGATCTCTTTACTTTAGTTGTACTAATATCATCTAGATTTAGACATTTCGATTAGGCTTTGTTCTTTGAGTTACAATGTCGTAATTAAGTCAATTAGATAGTAAATCTTGGTTGCATGTGTGTTACAAGGCCTTAGAATAACATTTTGTACAAACCCCAAGTGTTAATTTCAGTTCATATTGACCTTAGGATGACCGATTGAAAATCACGACACGAACTGGGTTCACGGCGTGGACTTCACGACCACGACGTGAAAACTGAGCAGACAGTATTCTGTTTTGCTTAATGGCTTAGTTCCTTGGTGGTTTGTTTGTTTTTCTTGCTGTTTATTTTTCAGGTAATATGGGTCTCGACGTGCTATTCCGGAGGAGCAGGAATACATAGATGTATCAAGTATTCATCCGCTTTACCGATTTCCACAAAACATTTCACAAGCAATGTTAAACAACTATATGAACTGGCTAGGACGGTTGTACAACCGTGAGTTTGCAATTGCCCCGTTGGTCGATTGGGCATGGTTGTGTGGGGTTGGCATGGTCACGGAAATGGAGAGACATTGGATGAAATTCTTTATTGTAGAGGGGTTTACATTTTCATGCAACGGCCGGAGGTATCTTTTCTCTATTCAGTGTTGTCACCCCGAAGCAGTGTTGTCACCCCGATGAAAGTCCTTGGACTAGGTCCCTTGTGTTAGATGTTTTAGGGACGTAAAGTGAGGATAACAGGAACGGGTAATCGGGTTTGTTTGGTTTGATAAGGTTAGTAAATTTATTTATTGTGGGTTGAAAACCCTATGTGCTCACCAGGCTCCCAAGCCTGACCCACTCAGTTTCTTGTATTACAGGTAGTGGCACTCGAGCATAGATGTGATGTTTGGATGAGGGATTACGGATTATAGGCCTGTAGATATGAATAAATGTTGTAAGGCTTATATTGTACTGTTTATGCTTTTGATCTGTATCGAACATGACATCCCGAAGTTTTTTAATGAAATACATTTCTTCAGAAATGCTTTGATAAATCTTTATCATATTTTATTTTGGGAACAAATTCCGCAACACTTTTATTTAAAATGTTAGTCTGATTTTCAAACAAAGCATAAACAAAATCGGTCTTTTCTGGCCGTGAAAATGGGGATGTCACAGTTGGTATCAGAGCATTAGTTTAAGCGAACTAGGAATTTATAGGATTTCAAGACTTAAACTTAGAATGCTAAGCAATGATTGTGAGATGAGTGTCTAGTATATTTTAGACACAAGCACTAGTTTATTTTAGGAAAGATGCCTAAAATGCTTTTATGTGCTATATGCTGTTATTTGTTTGGATCTATGGTCTGTTGCCGACCGGATCTGGAAACCTTATGTGTTCAGGATTCTAAACGTACGACTAAGATATTAGAACTAGCATATAAACGTTTCGGAGAAATAAAGATGATTTAAACGTCTATCCTAAATAAGGATCTAAATTCACCCTATTCGGTGTATAGATCAAAATGGAAGAACCCGAAGTGGAGTCGGGAACGCAAACAGAAATAGGAATCAGCCCCCAGTGATTGAGCAAATACCTGTTGTAGCAGATGCTCCTGAGCCAATTACAATGGCCGGAGTACAAGCCATGATACAGGCTATGTTGGCTGAACAACGGGAAGAGATGAGGCAGATGTTGCATGAAAATAGGGACGAACCTACAATGCCAGTTGAACAGCCCGAATTGAACGATGGGCAGTCAGAAGGAGGGAACTACAGTGGGACCGTTGGTCAAGCCAACCCACCAATAGTTCGACAAAACAACCAGGATGACGGAGTCGAGAGGAATAGATGCAAGTACAAGGATTTTCTGACTTGCAAGCCATCGACTTTCACTGGAAAGGAAGATCCGATCGGAGTCATGGATTGGATCTCGGAGATGGAGTTAGCTTTCATGACGTGTGGTTGCATAGGCAAGTTATAAACCACCTTTCCAGTACGTCAATTCCGAGAAGGCGCGGTGCGCTGATGGAATACCCTGGGGAAGACTCTGAGCCCCAATGAGCCCCTGCAACTGACATGGGCAGAGTTTTTGGTGCAGTTCAAACGTAAGTACTGCTCAGCCCAAAACCTGCTCGAGCTAGAGAACCAATTCCTGACCTTGAAGAAAGGAAGCATGTCAATTGATGAATACACAAATAACTTCACAGAGAAGATGGAGTTCGCCTTGCGTCTTGTTCCGGATGAGCTGACAAAAATCGACAAGTACGGAAAGGGACTTCCATGGGAGTACGCGGTGCCAGTACGTCAGGCACCTACTCTAGAGGCAGCTATCTGGGCTGCCAAGTCTGTGGAGGATATGATTAAGGGAAGATCTGTCAGCAAGGTTGAGGTTGGCGAGAAGAGGAAGTTCGAGGGGTCTGCAAGGCCCAACAATAAGAAAATCAAGTCTGGTTCAAGAAAGTTCGGAGGAGGAAATGAAGCGAAGTGGTGCGAGAAGTGCAAGAAGAAGCACTTGGGGAAATGTAGCAAGGAGGCGACCTGCTACAAGTGTGGGAAGACCGGACATTACGCCAATGAGTTCACCGCAACAAAAGGGTGTGTTATGGATGTAACCAGGAAGGGCACATTGCGAAGGATTGCCCGAAGAAGAACGAGGCGACAAGGCCCAATGTCCCACCGAAGCCGAAGGTGAGAGCCTTCCAGATGACGCTCGAGGCTGCAAAGGAGGCAACAGATGTCGCTTCAGGTACCTTTCTTGTAAATGGTTTGCCTTCCAGTATACTATTTAATTCGGGAGCGAACTACTCCTTTGTATCACATAATTTTGGTAGGAAACTAGCATTACCTGTAGAAAAACTTGATAATGCCCTAGTTGTGGAAGTTGTTAGTGGCAAGTTCGTACCTATTAGCGATCGTATTAAGAACATCGTCATCAACTTAAACGGAAATGAATTCCACGAAGAACTGCTACCCATAGAGTTGAACGGTTTTGACATCGTTCTGGGAATGGATTGGCTTAACGCCAACGATGCTGAAATACTTTGTAGAAAGAAGATAGTAAGGGTAAACCCACCCGGAAAAGAGTCATTTATGGTGTACGGGGACAAACGCAGAGTGAATTCTGGAATCATCTCCCTGATGAAATCTAGGAAATGTTTGTCCAAGGGATACACATCGTATTTGGCATTTGTGATCGATGCTAAGAAGGAAAAGAAGGAGGTGAAGAATATACCAGTGGTGTGTGATTATCCGGAAGTCTTTCCCGAAGATCTTCCCGGATTACCGCCTGATAGACAAGTAGAGTTTCGAATAGACTTGTTACCAGGGACAACACCAATAGCAAAAGCACCATACCGACTAGCACCGACGGAGATGAAGGAGCTCATGATGCAACTTCAGGAGCTGTTGGACAACGATTTTATTAGACCTAGTTCATTACCCTCGGGAGCTCCGGTGTTATTCGTGAAGAAGAAGGACGGAAGCATGAGAATGTGTATAGACTACAGAGAGCTGAACAAGGCAACGGTGAAGAACAAGTATCCATTGCCAAGGATTGATGACCTATTCGATCAACTGCAAGGTTTGATCTATTTCTCAAAGATCGATCTTAGGTCAGGATATCATCAGCTGAAGGTAAGAGAGCAGGATATTGAGAAAACTCCTATGGTGTACATGCAACCCTATAAACCTTGGATCTATGTTTTCTCTATTATACATGCAAATATTAACTATTCCAAGGTTTCATCCTAACTAGCATATTATGAAGCACCTATACTACAAAGTTCTAGTTAGATGACATACCTTTTAATGTAGCTTGATGTCTTTAAGCTTTAAGAGCTTAGCCCCAATAGTGTGGAAGCCTCAAATGGAATCACAAATCACCAAAACACCTTGGAAGAACTTGAGAGAATATGTATGCACACTAAAATCGGCCCACTCTTATTTTCACACACTTGTGCCAAATTTGTGAGCCAATGACCCCTTTATATATTATGGAGGATTAGTGTTACATCCATGTAAACCCTAATACCCATGACCTTTCATTTACATAGTATCCATGGGTTAAAAGCTCCATGGACCATCCATGAAAGCTTAGCCCAACCTAAATGAACTTGGCCCATTCCATATATATAAGAGTCCATATTTAATTAGTTCTTTTTGATCACTTAATTAATTCTAAATTAATTCTTGATCAATACTAATTAAATAATATGATTCCATATTAATATATTAGAACTTATAATATATTAATATAGATCATAAATATACTATTCTCAAAAGACTATCCATATAAATTGTGTCGGTGAAGTGCAACCCAAATGGACCATGTCGGGTCGGGTCAAGTACATACCAAATATAGTTATGGACTTAGACATTAATCCAACAATCTCCCACTTGGATAAGTCTAAAACTATTATTGAGTATGACTTCAAAACCTAACTGGCAATCGTAGCTCTTAAAGCCGCTGTCGAACTCTGACCTTGCCGATGAACTCTGACCTTTGTCAATGACTTGTCCATCAGATAAGGGATCATATATTCCTCCATTCTAGATATCATATGGACTGAGACATGGATTATCAATCATTCTCTCTGTCCATTTGTTGTTTTCCGATTTCCGATTTATGATGACTGACTGATTGAACAAATCAAATCAGTCCTGGCTTGGCCAAGCACTCACATGTGTCATCGCTAAATCATCGAGGGGCCCACAGATATCGCTTTTATCCCGAAGGTAAAAGGAATGGATAAACTTCTACTCATATGGCTAGTTCTACGACTTGTTGAATCATACACAAAGGCACGTTTTATAACATCGAGTTACCAATGCGTTTTCGTGCAATCAATGTATAACCAACTCATAGTAACAACTCATATCTCTAGGTTTTAAGAATATAAGATATTATCGTCTCATGATCACTCATGATAAAATCCATGAAGTGATTCAAATGAGCGTGGGTTGAATCCAATACTCAGAACTTATGAGCACTCATGAGTGTTGTAGCACCACTTTGTCCACCAACTTGGACCTCTACAAACCAACCCATGACAGTCTTGATTATCTACTTCCAACATATGACCGGCTGTGGATGGTTTGAATAACTTAATCATTCAGGAAGAGCGACTTAGTTATTCTGGAAGTCAAAACATGCAAAGTGAAACACAAGAATAAATGAATCAAATATGGTATCAAACCCTATGAATATAAATCAACACTTTTATTTATCACCATACTGATTACTCATTATTCATTGTTTCGGTTTTATCAACTTTATACTTGAATTAAAAACACTAGTTATGCCATGCTCCAAGCATGTACACTATGTTTTTCTTAAACAATAGCTTTGCCATACACCAAGTATGCACTCTATGTTTGTTTATGATCCTTACTTTGTGAAATAAACCAATTGAACATAATTTCAATGATTCTAATTTCACACTCCCAAATCCTTATCGAAAAATGTGAGAATTTCAAATTCCTATCATTTATCGAAATCTGTTTAGATTTTCAACTTATATGCACTGACCCTCCTGTAATGAATATGTACAAAGTCACAAAGACTTGTCAACAGTCATTATAAGGTATTCCAATGGAGATCAACTCCATGGAAACTAAGTCTCATATTCAAAGTACATTGCTTTGGACATGCTTCTTGCATTAAGTTTTCTAATCTTACACAGATAACTTCCACCTATGGAGACAACTCCATATTCTCATTTTGACTATCACTTCTGAATAAGAGATGCCTCTTTTCAGAATATGTCAATATGGTCCTTCCAAAATTAGCACTATACTTCCAACTGTCCCTGAGCAACCAATCTTTGGTAAACCTCAGATTGTCCTCGACAATTGCTTAATCATTTTAGTCATATCCAATTCTAGACCTTTTCCCTTCTTAATGCCTCTGGGCATTTGGAAAAATTTAGAAATGACAAATATTATAGCACATGCAATCGATCCTGTACCCAAAGCAAATGGTACACGATTCATGATGTCTCACATAAAGACATGATTCTAGACCAGTCTTTTGCTACAATATTTTTATTTGCCATGTTTTCAAAATTTGACTATGAAGAGGGATGTCGTAATCATAATCGAATTTTGAGAACGCAATATATAGAATTTCCTTAAGTTGAACCAATCCAACATAAAATTCATATATATATTCTTGACTAAAGATGATTAAGGTCTCAATCTAAGCCTTTAGAACTGAAATAAAGTATATCCTCTCCCTTAATTATAGCAAAACAACTTTTTCAATCCCTGCAGCCTCACGAATTGAAACTTTTGTTTTCTATAATTAACATTGCTAATTTGCAACACTAACAATAATTATCATGCTCCCACTTACATGATGATTATTAGCATAACACTTATGCTCCCACTAGCTTTGACATGTACTCAGAAATCAGCTGGACTTCTAGATTTTATGGTGTATGTGTTCTTATCCATGTGAATCGTCAAAACCATAGTCATAAGACAAGGATAATGACAAATCCAAACTCATATGGACTGAACTTATGCAATCTTAACTTCTTGCCACCTGGCAGTACAGGGCATGCCATTGCTTCCAAGTTGTTATGCAACCAATTGAGAACTTTCAGAACTCCTATGCAAAGCCAACTTTAACTGGAATGGGCACAGAATATGTCAACACGATAGGTTATAAACCTCAAGTCGTGTGCTAGTGAAGAACCTCAGGTTTTATTCTTGATTAGTTCTTGAAATTCTTTTTAGGATCTTTAAGACTCCCACTATCCTCTTGACATATAAGACTATCTTGCCAAATATTCAAGAGATAGTGCGGATTCTTTATCAAGACAAACACTTCACACAATTGGCCTTAGTTGGTCTTTGTTTTATCCAAAACATCACAACTTACCAATTTCAAATGTACAAGAGTAGGACACTTTTACTCTTACATTTGACAAGTGTTTTAAACCTTTCTTTAAGATATGTCACTCAAGTTACAATCTTGGAGTATGACTCTAAGAATTGTTTTGGAACGAAGTATGACTCATCTTCCTGATCTAACCATTTCAACAATTCATGACTCCTCTTCTTAGTCATAAGAATGCACTAAGATGACCTTTAGAGGGCTAATTGTGATATGATTTCTAAATCATTAAGATGATCACAAACATGATACTAAAGTACTCTCCCATCTTTTCAGATTTGAGAAACTTTTATCTTTCTGCCTAATTTGATTCTTCCCATTCGTTCTGCCATACATTGAGACTTTTCCAATGTTTCAGAATTATACTTAAACTTGTAAGTATAACCATATTTACTAAACTTTAGTAAATCAAATAGTCTTAACGAGCTTTGTGGTGGACATGACCAGTGCATAAGAATGTGTACTCGATCCCTTTAGTCCTTCACTTGACTCACACATCCATGTGAACAAGTAATTAGTCTTGATTTTCCAATGCTTGAAAGTTCTCATTCATCATACTATTCAACTTTCATGATTCCAAGTTTCGGTCCAATTGAAACTTGGGCGATGAGGAACTTTCCTGATTTGGTAAATTTAGACACTACCACAAATGAAAGAATCAAATCCATTTTCCAATATTGTTGTCAGTGGAATCATATAAGCAACAATTTTCCACAAATGCCATTGTAAGGATACTTCAAATAAACAAAATTAAACAATTTTCATTTATTTTAAAACTTTGCGGAAAAACTTATCCTTACAATCCACATGGAAAATTGTTGTTATCTATTCCTTATCAATATATCATAACTTCTTAAGCAACTGCTCAAAATTCTGATGCGATCGAAATCCACCTTCGCGATCAGAATCAGCATATACTTCCTTTAAGATTTCTTTCTATTATTTGATTCTTAAAACATCAACATGTGACCCAGTCACATCATGTAATGAGGATCTCAGAATAGAACTTAACAGAGTTAGATAATGGGCTCTACCTGATGTAGAGTCAAACTTATTGACTTTAACATCCTTAGGTAAATTTGGCAGCTTTGCAATCAACGCCCCTTCCTTTGGCAAAATAAACATATGGACCCTTTGGTAATGGGACTATCTCAGACTTAGCCTTTCTCTTTACCATTTGGTCAACCGGGTTGACTATGGCCAATCCCTTTCCATTGGGAAGAGAATGCTTTTTCTGGATTTCCAGTGTCACCATTGTCACTGTCCATAAATTTTTTGGGAAGTTGATCTTCTAATCAAATTTGCTTCACTATCGTTCCAAATCATTGCTGATTCAGCAGCACCAAGCAAATAGATATGATCATTAAGGTTCATGTCATAGTCTGTATCATAGTAGTCCCAAAGGAACTCACTATGTGACTTAGAAAGTGATTGAACATCCAACTTTCTCAAGACTTTGAAACCCAACTCTCCCGGCTTGTCAATATGTGACTTCATCTCTAAGATGTGATCACACATAGACCTTGTTTGCCATTAGGGCTTGAGTGACCTTGAACTTGTGGGTTAGGGAGAATAATTAGAGGAGGTGGAGGAAGTAAAGTTCCAAGAGATTTGGGAAGATCATAGATGTCTGAACTCGACATCTTTTGGGAGATATTCAAGATAGTTGATCTAAAGTCCTTAATATAACACCCAATATGAAATATTAAGGCTAGGATCCAACAACCTATTTATAACTGGAAGAGGGATGCCATAATCCGAGTTATAAAATAGTTGAAGGTAGGTAAATGACGATTTACCAATTTCCACCATGAAAAACGAAATAATTTAATTAGGTTTTTTACTTGGATTTGAAACTCGTAGATCTTTTGAGATTCATTGAACTTTTCAATGGCATGTTTCAATCTCGAGTGTGCCCTTCAGGTTTTGTGACTGGGATGCCGATGATCACAAAACAAGGTGTGAAGTAACCATGCAAATAAACTTGGTACCCTTAATATTTACCCCTCAATCGATGTGCCGATTAACCACACGAGCTCCACTGATACTATGATAAATATTAAGTTACCCTTTGCCTACTTTGTCAAATCCAGGTTAGTGTGCCGGTTAACCACACACGCTCCACTAACGGTTTAAACAAAGTGCAAAGTGTAATTTCATGGATTAGCACCTTATTCACATTTTCCTAAGTAACTAAGATTGGGAATTAATAAAAGGTTTAGTTACTTAGTATTTATCATTAATACTTTTAATGAAGGGAGATTTATAGTCCTTGTCCTACCTGTTCGGCTAACGACCATCCACCAGTCAAGGAAGCGGTGGGTGAGAGTGGACACCCATTAAGCTGCCATTTTATAGGCAACAACCTTATACCCCCCTTATAGACCTGCTTCGTGAATGAGGCCTACTAATGGTAAGACGACTTGCTCTTATACATATAATATATTAAACTTTTAATATTATAATAGTATAAGGGTGTATTTTAGACATTTAAAATACTTGATGGTTTAATCTATTAATTAAACTAGACTTTTAATTTAATTAAACTCAAACCATATATTTATGGATTTAATAATACTCTTTTAATTAAACGCTTTAATTAACTATTAATAAAGTCCATAAGAGTTAATTTGAACTATTCAACAAAACATCATAATTCTAATTATTAAACTCAAAATTAAAACCATTTAATTAATTGTTTAAGTTATGAACCCAAGAGTTTTAGAATTCAATTCTTTTTTTCATAAAAAACTTTTCTCAAATTCCAAAACTTGAGGGCAAGTTTTGTAATTCTTGAAAACCTTTGTATTCCATAACTTATGGAATTAATGGTGTTTTATGATGAAACTTTCCATGTTCCATAACTTAAGAACAAATTATGGAATTCTTTAAAACATTAACACCAAATTTTTGTAACTCCATAAAAACTTTGAATCAAATTTTTTTTTTTAAAAAAAACTTTCATATCCATAACTTATGGAAGTTTCAAAAACCCTTAAGATCACAACTTTAAAAAAAACTTTTGAGCTCCAAAATTTTATGACAAAATTTGTAACTCCTTAAAACATTTAGATCAAACTTTTAAAACTAATAAAATAATCATATCATTTTATCTTTTACTAAATTTGACCTAATTCAACTCATATAACAAATGATTCAAATTTTACAAATAATTCGTTTTTCACAAAACAAGTAATTATCTTAAAATTTGACAAACGTCATGTTTTTTTTTCTACTGTTGGGTTTTGAGCATTCTAACACTCCTATGATGTACATGCAACCCTATAAACCTTGTATCTATGTTTTCTCTATTATACATGCAAATATTAACTATTCCAAGGTTTCATCCTAACTAGCATATTATGAAGCACCTATACTACAAAGTTCTAGTTAGATGACATACCTTTTGATGTAGCTTGATGTCTTCAAGCTTTAAGAGCTTAGCCCCAATAGTGTGGAAGCCTCAAATGGAATCACAAATCACCAAAACACCTTGGGAGAACTTGAGAGAATATGTATGCACACTAAAATCGGCCCACTCTTATTTTCACACACTTGTGCCAATTTTATGAGCCAAGGACCCCTTTATATATTATGGAGGATTAGGGTTACATCCATGTAAACCCTAATACCCATGACCTTTCATTTACATAGGATCCATGGGTTAAAAGCTCCATGGACCATCCATGAAAGCCTAGCCCAACCTAAATGAACTTGGCCCATTCCATATATATATATAAGAGTCCATATTTAATTAGTTCTTTTTGATCACTTAATTAATTCTAAATTAATTCTTGATCAATACTAATTAAATAATATGATTCCATATTAATATATTAGAACTTATAATATATTAATATAAATCATAAATATACTATTCTCAAAAGACTATCCATATAAATTGTGACGGTGAAGTGCAACCCAAATGGACCATGCCGGGTCGGGTCAAGTACATACCAAATATAGTTATGGACTTAGACATTAATCCAACAAGAAATTCGAAGCTTTTTGGGATTATCCGGATATTACTGAAGTTTTATCCAAGGCTTTTCTTCGATAGCTGCTCCATTGACAGCTTTGACCCACAAAGGAGTTGCTTATACATGGAGTGAGATGCACGAAGAAACGTTCGAGAAGCTAAAGAAGAAGTTATGTGAAGCACCGATTCTTTCTCTACCCGATGGAATTGAAGACTTCGCAGTCTATAGTGACGCATCTGGAGTCGGGTTGGGATGTGTTCTGATCCAAAGAGAGAAGGTGATAGCATATGCATCTCGGCAATTGAAAGAACACGAGAAGAACTACCCCACTCATGATTTGGAGTTGGCAGCGGTAGCATTTGCCCTAAAGATATGGAGGCATTATCTCTATGGCACGAAGTGCAAACTTTTCACTCATCATAAGAGTCTCCAGTATCTCTTTAATCAGAAAGAATTGAATATGAGGCAACGACGCTGGCTAGAGTTACTCAAGGACTACGACTGTGAGATACTTTACCACCCTGGTAAAGCAAATGTTGTCGCTAATGCTCTCAGTTGGAAGGTAAACCTTGAAAAGAAAAGGCCAAGAGCGTTGAGAATAGAAGTTGTCTCAACGATTGTGGAAAGTATCAGGAAAGCTCAAGAAGAAGCTTCACAGAAGAATGACCGAAAGGAAGAACGTTTGGGCAAAACGTTAGTGTTCGGTACAAACAATCAAGGACTGAAGTTATTCCAAGATCGGATTTGGGTACCTAAGACGGGAGGAATAAGAGATCTTCTTATGGAAGAAGCGCACAAGACCATGTAATCGATTCATCCCGGTAGCACTAAAATGTATAGGGACCTAAAACCCTACTACGGGTGGCCGACGATGAAGCTCGATGTTGCGAAGTATGTGGCCGAGTGTGTGACATGTGCGAGAGTTAAGGCAAAACATCAGAAACCGTATGGGAGTTTAGAACCTTTACCTGTACCCATGGATAAATGGGAAGACATCACCATGGATTTTGTGACTAAACTGCCCAGGACGAAGAACGGTCACGACATGATTTGGTTAGTCGTGGATCGTTTCACCAAGAGTGCACACTTCATAGCAGCCAACGAAAGGTGGTCTATGGATAAGCTCGCAAATGCTTGCGTGAAGGAAGTGGTAAGACTTCACGGTGTTCCTCTAACGATTGTATCGGATCGTGATAGTCGTTTCACGTCAAGGTTTTGGAGAAGTCTACAAGAGGAATTGGGTACAAAGTTGTGTTTGAGTACAGCTTACCATCCACAGACTGATGGTCAGAGCGAAAGAACGATTCAAACACTGGAAGATATGCTGAGAGCATGTAACCTGGAGTTCCAAGGGAACTGGGACGAGCACTTACCTCTGGTAGAGTTTTCCTACAACAATAGTTTCCACTCGAGCATCAAGATGGAACCCTATCAAGCGTTGTACGGACAGAAGTTTCGTACGCCATCTTGTTGGCTTGAGGTTGGGGAAAAGCATTTTATGGGCCCCGAGATAGTCCATGAGACTGCTGAAAAGTTGAAAGTAATCAGGGAGAGGATGTTAGCAGCTCAGGATCGTCAAAAGAGCTATGCTGACAAGAAAAGACGACGGATGACTTTTGAAGTTGGAGATTCGGTTTTGCTTAAAGTCTCACCGTGGAAGGGACTTATAAGATTTGGGAAACGAGGAAAGTTGAGTCCAAGGTTTATTGGACAGTTCAAAGTTCTTCATAGAATTGGGAACCAATCATACAAGCTCGAATTACCCGAAGAACTAGATGGTATTCATAACACCTTCCATGTGTGTTATCTGAGAAAGTTCACTGGAGAAGTTCCCGACATAATTCCAATCTCAGAGTTAAGGATGGATGAGAATAAGAGGCTAATCGAAGAGCCCGATGCAATTGTTGACCGTAAGACTAAGAAGTTACGACGCAAGATGGTCGATTTAGAGCTAGTCCATTGGAAACACTCGAATGGGCCGAATCTCACCTAGGAAACAGAGAGTGACATGATGAGTCGTTATCCGCATCTGTTAGCTGATGCATGATTCAGGGACGGAATCATCCTAAGGGGGAAAGAATTGTAAGGCCCGTGTTTCGGGGCTAAGCATTAGTGTAGTGATG
Organism: Lactuca virosa; assembly: GCF_052849685.1. NCBI lineage: Eukaryota > Viridiplantae > Streptophyta > Magnoliopsida > Asterales > Asteraceae > Lactuca > Lactuca virosa. The sequence continues at coordinate 20,827,864 of NC_136433.1, forward strand.
TAATAGTTTAGGTCAACTATTGTAACTCTTTTTGAAGTAATAAAGATGAATTATTTGAGTATTATGTGAATTATGTGAATTTATATGCTTATTACTTATTTATAAAGTTATAATTAATAAAGGATAAAAATAAGCGCCAAAATTTAAGTTTTGAATAAACCCGATATCGATACATGAAGTGGTAGTGGTCGTGACAAGGATTCCGGACATATAGAGAACGCCGAAATCCGAGTTATAACGAAGAAGTTATTACCTGTCGAAGTTTCGCGACAGAACCGGCACGCCACTGCGTGGCGTAAATAGTAAATTTACGATAGAGAGATTTTTAGCCTTAGTAATATAAACGAAAGTCGTAGTGTTCGTTAAACCGAGAGCGCCCATAAAAAGAACGTCCAAATCTGACTTCGTATGAGGAAGTTATGATTTTTCTAAGTTTCGGATCAACAGTACACAACCTGAAGTCCGAATATTAGATCGAGCGGTTATTAGCCGACACAACCTAAACGAGAATCAAATATCTCGTTAATAGTAGTGTAACGATAAAAATACAGACGAAAACGGACGTCGGATGAAGAAGTTATGAATTTTTAACGGACCAATCCTGTCCCGGCCTGTTAAAAATATAACTTTAAAAATAAAGTCAAAATTAGCCGACGGAGTCTAAATGAAAGTTGTAGAGTACGATCCCACCTACGCGTGGATATAAAAAACGTCGAAAACGGAGCTCGTATGCGAAAGTTATGAATTTTTTAAGTCGGGACTCAGATTTGCGAACTAGATGACGTGGCCGAATCCTAGCCGATGCTTGCTGGCCACGGTGCTCGCTTCAGATCGTGACACGTCGCACTTCGCATACGCCCAGCGACCGAGCTCGTAACGCCTAGCTTTCTTAGGTCTTTTGCGGTCCGAGATAAGCCACGCACCACCACCGAGAATCAGACACGTGTGTACGGAGCGAGGAGAACGCCCCGCGTAGAAGCCTCGGTACGCCCAACGTACGTCCGAGGTTTGCCCTATAAATTGAGTGCGAGGGCAGCCGGTTCTTCACACCTCTCAAGCCTTCTTTCTCTCACTACTTTCTCTCTCTAAGCCCCCTAACCCCCCCCCCCCCTAAAGCCTAGGAAAACCCCCTAGCACCCGAAGGAAGCCCCAGAGCTCCCGAAGGCTCCGAGAAAATGAGCTTTTCGGTTCGTAAACGCTGCTCCAGCGAAGTCCGGTTTTTTTTTTTTGATAAAAACCCGCTGTAAGTGAGCTGCGCCTACACCATTTTCAATATAGCTTTTATTTAAATTTAATAACGTAATTATGAACCTATAAATAAGATTTATCAGTGATTCAAAGTCGTTATACTGATTGATCTACTTACGGGAATGATGTCTAGGTTGTGATTTAGTGAGGTGTTTAAAGTGGGATTTCCAAACAGTATACTTCGTATACCAAACGGACCCTACCTCCGATATGATCCTACCTGGTTGTTCCTTACTTGATAGATCATGAAGTAGACTCTGAGTTAATGATGAATCTAGACTAATAGTTAGTCGCAATAAATATTAGACTAAAATCTAGTGGTAATGATACTAGGTTTCGTCGAAAGAAAATAAATTAATTGAACCGAAGCGCTGTCTGAGTTTGGAATCACCACCTTAACAAGTGAGTGCATAGTTACTTTCATCTTACACATAGATATGAAGTATTTTACGTGTTATGTGTGCATATTGTCTGTATACATGCTATCTATGCTGGATGAACGATTTTTATACATGTTTTAAATAATTTAAACTGTATATGTATTTTATATCTACAAAATATGTTGGGTAAAACATGGGTAGATGTAATAGACGATGTGCGATAAATGATGAGAGGCCTCGATGTTTTAAGATGATCCAGTCATCTAGCGGAGTATAGATGACAACCACATAACTATTCTAGACAGTCTAGTGGAACGCTAGCAGGCTCGCAACCTGTAGGTGTTTATTTGAACTTAGTGTTCACCAGCAGTACTTCATCCCCCACATGGTTGTCTTATTTGACATAAATTGTTGAGGAACCCCCGAAGCAGTGTTGTCACCCCGATGAAAGTCCTTGGACTAGGTCCCTTGTGTTAGATGTTTTAGGGACGTAAAGTGAGGATAACGGGAACGGGTAATCGGGTTTGTTTGGTTTGATAAAGTTAGTAAATTTATTTATTGTGGGTTGAAAACCCTATGTGCTCACCAGGCTCCCAAGCCTGACCCACTCAGTTTCTTGTATTACAGGTAGTGGCACTCGAGCATAGATGTGATGTTTGGATGAGGGATTACGGATTATAGGCCTGTAGATATGAATAAATGTTGTAAGGCTTATATTGTACTGTTTATGCTTTTGATCTGTATCGAACATGACATCCCGAAGTTTTTTAATGAAATACATTTCTTCATAAATGCTTTGATAAATCTTTATCATATTTTATTTTGGGAACAAATTCCGCAACACTTTTATTTAAAATGTTAGTCTGATTTTCAAACAAAGCATAAACAAAATCGGTATTTTCTGGCCGTGAAAATGGGGATGTCACAGTTATGCGGGTGGTGGTGAATACGGGTGGGGATTTGTAATACCCCCAGAAGATGTTGAGCAACCCATTGGTCAACAAGAAGAACAACCACGACAAAGGGGAAGGCGAAATGTTAAAGCCCGCGGGGAAAGGGGCCAACCGCAACAACCACCTCAAACATTTGAGGATGGGGTACCAACCGACCCATTTCAAAGTCGGTTCGGTACTTATTTAGACAATCTCCACGGGGGTTTCAATTACCACAATCAAGCTATTGATGTCTTATTTACGCATCTTAATGTGGAGCGACCTCCAACAATGTCGCCTCATTACCCGTACATTCCAACTTGGGAGGAGTTGTGGACAAGGCAAGGAGATGGAGTTGGACCAAGTGGAGCGTAAGAAGACGAGGATGATTATTAGTTTTATCCTTTATTTGGTTTTTATTTTGTTTTTAAGTTTGTTTTGTTTTAGTTTTTGAGTTTTTATGTGTTTTATTTTGAACTTGTAACCAACTATGGGATGGATGTTTTCTTCTTTCAACAATCCGTTTACTATGTTGCAGATTTGGTAAGCTGTCGTGAGCGGAATATTGAGAGAATAGAGATAGGAGCATTCAAGTACAACCGTGTAATTCAAAGTTATGTGTTGAAGCCCATAATTTTAATAAGTGTGAGGTTAATTTCGTAAGAAAATAGAGATGAGGGAAGAGTCAAGAAAATAATAGAGTCTTAAAGGGTCTCAAAACGTTTATACATTCAGTTGCACTTCATTTACATAAAAGAATTACTGCGTAACTGCATTCTGTGAAGACCAGTTTACACGACGTGGCCCTTCATTCCACGTTGTGACTTTGGAAGCCATCGCGATTTCGAAAACGATTTACTTCGACAACACAACGTGGATTACAATACCACGACGTGGTCAGCATAATTGGCTTTTTACTTTTCTCTTCCAAATATAAAATGTGGCGTATGCTTTCCCACATTGATACACTATGCTTTGAAGATTTTCTACACTACATTTGTTGAAGATTGAAGTTTCTGATTCGCATTCTGCCAGCAAATTCACATATCTCAGAAGATCCAAGTTCCAGTAACATACTCAAAATGTTCAAGTTATCCACACTTTATGAATCGATCTCGTCACTAATACCTCAGGGGAGTCTGGTCCTTCTTCCCCCTTTCTTGTTTTTAAGTTATGTTATGCATACAATCAGGGCATTGTATGTAATAAGTGTGGGGCCTGGGGCCGAAAAAGTAAATTTCTAGAAAAATTAAAAATTTAAAAAATAAAAATATATTTGAAATAATAATCTAAAAATTGAACCTAGTGAAATTAAAAAACTTAAGTTGCCAGTGTTGTGTGGGATGATCCAATGCGAGCTTAAATGTTTAATTAAGACAACATATGTTATAGTATATTTGTGACTTCCTAATTCCTAGTGAAAAGTCATGTGATATGAAAGGTAATCTCGTAGTTTTTATGGCATAATAAGTTTTGCAGCATGTACTTGAAATCTATCCAGGAGAGCTTATGTAGTCATTGCACCTAGACTAATACCTCTAACCAATAAAGGTTGAAGTTAAGCTCCTTTGCCTAAGCATGTAGGATTTAAGCGGAAAAAAGTGAGATATTAAAAAAAAAGAGAGAAATTACAAAAAAAGTTGTAAGAATTTTGAAGCTATCAAGTATGAAGATCAAAAGATCAAAATTCTGAAGAATCAAAAAATTTGAAGATGCCAAAAATCAAATAAAAAGGTGTTGAATTCAAAGAAATCAAAGATCAATTATTCAAAGAAGTGAATAATTCCAAAGAGCTCCATTGTGGTATCAAAAGTTGTAATTTCTAGATTATGTATGCTTTAGTAGCTTAACCAAAAATACATTGAGGTTAAGAAAGATTTCTGATGATGGATTCGGAGGGTTGCAGAAATGAGTGTCGTATAAACTAAGGCGTGAAGGTTCATAAGGACTGTGAGTAGTTAGGATTGGGAAGTTGTTAGGATTTTAGACACAAATATATGCATTGAGGTCTTGGTATAATGGTTGAGTTCAAAATGGATTGTCTTACGTGATGTTGGTAATGGAAGTTTGATTAGTATTGCTCAAGGATTACACCATGTTGTGCCACCATGATGGATGTTGGGCCATTAGTGTTCATGATGCACCACTTGTACATCATGATGCTCCACTATGGCAGAAGGTGCTCCATCATGTGTGTTGTTGATGCTCATGGGTTGTATGACATGGAAGAATGTTCTAGAAGATGCTACATGGCGGAATATGATTGATTGTCACCATTCTTTGGCCAATGGACCAAATGGGCTTGCCCATTAGGGTTTTAGGTCTGATCCCTCAAGTATAAATAGGCTCATACCCCCATCGTTGTAAATTGCTAGATTTCTGTGAGAGCTCAAAGTGAGATACAATTTTAGGTGCTTGTAATTATTCCGGAAAGTTAATAAAATTCTCTCTCTCTCTCGTTCTCTCGTGGACGTAGGTCACCTTAACCGAACCACGTTAAATATCGTGTTCTTGTGATTTACGTTTTTCCAGAAGTTTTGTGAGTTCACCGAAGTTTGTTTTTTGATATTTGTCTGAAGTGCTTAACTTGTTTTGTTGTCACCCCAACAAACTAGTATCAGAGCTATGACTAAATACGGGAGAGTTAAGATCGACAAATTCAATGGGCACGATTTCGGTTTCTGGAAAATGCAAATCGAAGAATACCTCTACCAGAAGAACATACATAAACCATTGTCTAAATGTAAACTTGAAGAAATGAAGCAGGAGGATTGGGAATTGTTAGATCGCAAGGCACTTGGTGTGGTGATTATCCTTGGCAAAGAATGTAGCATACAACATTGTCAATGTGAAGACTACTCATGAGTTAATCAATTCACTATCTAACATGTATGTAAAACCTTCAGCAGCGAACAATGTTCACTTGATTCGACAATTGGTAAATCTAAAGACAAAGGAGGGTGGCTCATTGACTAATCATGTTAATGAATTTAATTCAATCCTATCAAGGTTGACGTCGGTTGATATTAAATTTGAAAATGAAGTCATGGCATTGCTACTATTATCATCTTTTCCTGATAGTTGGTCTGGTACAGTGACAACAGTTAGCAGCTCAATTGGGGTTGCTAAGCTGACATTCGAAGGCATTCACAATTTAATCCTTGGTGAGGATGTACGCAGACGGAGTGTTGTAGAAGCTTCCAATAGTCTTCTAAGTACTAAAGATAGAGGAACGGGGTCCAACAGAGGATGTGGGGGTAGTGGAAAATCGAAGTCGAGAAAAAGAGGTGGACAGAACAACAGGAGGGACGTGACCTGTTGGAACTACAAAGAGAGTAGTCATATCAAAATTCATTGCCTAATGCTCATGGCGGATAAAGGCTAAAAAGGGATGAATATGGCAGAAGATTCACACTCATTTTCATAGTTGAAAACTCAATAGAATCATGGGTCTTGGATTCTGGTGCATCATTTCACGCTAGTCATTCCAAATATGTGATTTAGAACTTCAGGCATTACAAAGGGAAGGTCAGGCTGGCAGATAACAAGTGTCTGGATATCATGGGTGTCGAGTATGTGGTTCTCAAGATGACTCTGGGTACAGATTGGACTTTGAAAATGTCAAGTTCATTCCAGATCTAAAGAGGATGTTGATATCAGTTAGACAACTTGATAATGAAGGTCATCATTTTACATTTGGTGATCACAAGTGGAAAGTGAAGAAGGGAAACTTGATCATTGCTAAGGGTCAGAAACATGGTACACTATATATGGTGGATGTTTCTGAAGAGGAAGCAAGCATTGTTGAAGCAGTTGGAACATCCACTCTATTCCATAAAAGATTTGTTCATATGAGTGAGGAGGGAATGAGGAAGCTTGTATCTAGTGGGAGGATGCCAGATTCAAAGAATGTGACAGATCTTTCTAAGCCATGTTCTATTGACAGACAGAAGAAAGTCAGTTTTGTGAAGATAGGAAATCCACCTAAGTTTGGGAAGTCGGTTTCAGTTCATTATGGTGTTTACAATCCAACTTCAAATTCTTCAGTGGGAGGATCCCATAATCATGCAAACCTATCTCTGGTCAAAGGATAGGCAGATGTTCAATAAGCAGTGGGAGCTCTGATAAACCTGGAAATAGTGGGAGCTCTGGTGATAATGGTTATAATGGTGGAGTTGTAAGTGTTACAAAGATCAAACCACATATTATCCAGAAGACCACGAAGCAGAGTACTCCAGTAATGTATTATCCATCAACCAAATGACACGCTGACGTGTGAGAATGGGTCAAAACTAGAGGCCTTGAGGATGAACTCCATACAGTGGGAGAAGGCTATGGATGACAAGTTGAGCGGATTGCGGAATAGTAAGATGTTTCAAGTTAAGGATGAGATAGATGGCGGTAAAACTTGCAAGGGAAGATTAACAGTCAAGGGAATACAACAGAAGGGAGAGGATGATTCTCCAGTTGCGAAGAAACTTATTTCTATGATGAATGCAGTGGCCTCTAAAAATCTCCATCTAGAGCACCTAGATGTGAATACAACTTATCTCCTTTATGATAACTTAGAATGAGGCATCTTGAAGGCACGGCCAGAAAGTGCTCTTACAGATGGTAAGAAAAAGCTAGTGTTCAAGAAGAAAGAAAACATGTATGGCATGAAGCAAACTTCTAAGCAGTTGTACTTAAAGTTTGATAACTTTATGAAGAGGAGTGGGTTAGAAGACGTGAGGTTGATCACGGTTGTTACTTGAAGAATTTAAGTTCCTCATACATCATCCTCGTATTAAATGTTGATGACGTATTGATTGTTGGTTCCAACACGCAGAAGATCAATGAGCTTAAGATGAGGCTAACTAGAGAGTTCAAGATAATGAACCAAGGGGCTACTAAGCTGAAGAAAGTCCTTAGTATGGAGAACTCAGTGAATGAATATACTAAGGTGTTTACCATTGAAAAATTGAAGCCATGCAAGGCTTCAGCTGCCCTTCCAAGATTTTGAGGATGAGGGTTGGCGTAGAGCGGGTGAGAGATTGAGAGAATGATGAAGACTTTGAATGGAATATGAAGTTGTTCAATCCTTCAAGTGGGAGATTGTTGAGGTATGAAGTCTTGTCCAACATGGAGCATTTTGATCATGTTCATGGAGCATTTGGAGCACTTGGAACTAAATGGAGCACTTGGGGTTCATGGAGCATATGACAAATGAATAGATCATCTGAAGGGAATGGATCGTCTGACAAAGGAACGGATCAAGGGCCAAAGGAACGGATCATATAAAAGGGGGTTTAGAGCACCTGGAATAGGTTTGGAGCACTTAGGAGTGATATGGAGTAACAAGAGGACCTTGTTGCGCCATCTGATAAAGGGATGGGCCAAGAAGGATGTTGTTGCGCCATAAGCATTCCTTCTTGCGCCATGTTGCTCCCTCTTGCGCCATGAGGTATCCCTCTTGGGCCATGAGTTATCCCTCTTGCGTCATAGGGTTTCCTCTTGCGCCATAGAGTATATTGTTGTACCAAGCATGTTCTTGTTGCACCAAGGTGGTGATGTTGCTCCAACCTAGAAGTTCTTGCGCCACACTTGAAGCCTGTTGTGCTATCATTGCACATGTTGCGCCATCATGTGCAAGATGGGTCATTTTGGTTCCTTGATGAACTATGGTATCCCTGATGAGCCAAGTATGATATAAAGTCCTCTATGATGCTCAAGATCGTTCAAGGATGCTCACAAGTTGGTATTGCTCAAGGATTACACCATGTTGTGCCACCATGATGGATGTTGGGCCATTAGTGTTCATGATGTGTCACTTGTACATCATGATGTTCCACTATTGCAGAAGGTGCTTCATCATGTATGTTGCTGATGCTCATGGATTGTATGACATGGAAGAATGTTTTAGAAGATGCTGCATGGCGGAATATGATTGGTTGTCACCATTCATGGGCCTATGGGCCAAATGGGCTTGGCCCATTAGGGTTTTAGGTCTGATTCCTCAAGTATAAATAGGCTCATACCCCAATCATTGTAAATTGTTAGATTTCTGTGAGAGCTCAAAGTGAAATACAATTTTAAGTGTTTGTAATTGTTCCAGGAAGTTAATAAAATCATCTATTTCTCTCTCTCGTTCGCCCGTGGACGTAGGTCACCTTGACCGAACCACGTTCAATATCGTGTTCTTGTGATTTACGTTTTTCAGAAGTTTTGTGAGTTCACCGAAGTTTGTTTTTTGATATTTGTCTGAAGTGCTTAACTTGTTTTGTTGTCGCCCCAATACAATTTTCATTATTTGGGTTTCTAACCCTATTATGGCTATACATTTGTAATTTTTCTAACTCCTTGATGATGGTTTTTAATGTTTTTTGGTTGTTGAAAAAAACAAATACGTGCCGCAAGTCTACAACTAGGCCCTTTGCGAAAATATTATTAACGTTTGTATTGGAAGATAGTAATATTAATACCTCCCGAATGATATAAAATCTTACCAAGAATTATTGATTAGCTTTGTGAAAGAAAAAAAAAACATAAGGGAGACAAATTTTGTGAAATTTGTGGTTGTATTATTAAGTTTTTGAAAAATCGTGGTCTTGTGGTGAATACACCACCACAAATGTAATGTTCAAAATACTTTTGATTAAGGAGATTTTTTGTTATGACACCTTACACACATATATCTGTTACTTTACTCCCAAACTATATATTTAGTCTAAAAACTGTATATTTCGTCTAAAAATCACGTCACGTAAACTTAATATATGACTAAAGGACGTCTGACTGGGCTAAAAGCCCTCTTGTGCAATAGGACTATAAATTTAACAAGACGGATGCTAGTTATCAAATAATGTAATTACAAAGTCCATATTTTAGTCGTGTATAGTTATTAGTTAACGTGGAAGAAAAGGATCAATGACTAGAATGTGAATGTAAGTCTAATTAGGTGACCACAATAGGACAAGAAACACTTGCATGGAAAGCATTAGGAAATTTACAACAACATAAAGTTTTGGATATGTAGTAAAGGTCCTTAGGCTTTGATATAAAACTTTCTTCCTAGTTTTGTCTTTAGAGCATTTAGTCCAATCTAAGTATTTCTCCATCATTTGCATGATTGGTCAAATATTCTACCTATTTTGTCTCTTTAACATTCCACCTTTTGAATTAGGTAAACCCCTATACATTAAAAATATATATAGAAAAAATGAATGATAGATAATTCGCTGAATAATGATATAAAATGTAACTATATATTAACATCAATTAAATAATCTTTGAACAATGGACTTGTAGAGGTTTTATTCTGGTCATGATTATTGAAACCAAAATGTAACTATATGTTAACATCAATTAAATAATCTTACCATTTGCGAATTAATGTCATCAATAATCTTTTAATTCTGGTCATGATTATTGAAACCAAAATAATTCTTTTTTGTAAACACATTTAATTACAAAAACCAAACTTGAGGATAGTTCTTATAACATCAATAAACTCCAAGGACTAAATAGGCCAATCTGCTTAAGTTGTAGTAGTATGAAGTATCTGAATTTTGAACCTTCTCAGCACCTTCCTCGTCGTGTAGTCTATACTGTGTTGTATGTGTCGTTAGGCAAATGCCATTGAAACTCTTCCATTAATAAATACTTGTGAAACACCTCAGATTCTAGAATTTGGTCGCTGTTTCTCTTCTCTAGATCAAAACATGCCTTCTGCCATGGATGAAGGTACTCTTCAAGCTCTTAAAATACCTGTATGTTTGTCAGTTTGTGCTTGCTTTTTGTCATATTTCCCATATCGATTACAATCTACCTGTTTCAAAATTCCTGAAGTTTTTCGTATCATGTTCTTAGCTGAAATGTATGAAATCGAAGTTTGAGGTGATTGTGAGATGAAGATTAACTAGATTAATGCATTTGGTGTGTCATGAGACGGAAATTATTCTCAAAATCGATTAATGTTCTTAATTTTCTTTTTAATTTGATAATCAGGAATAGGAGGCTTATCGAAACGGCACATGACTCCATCAAAACAAAATCAAAATTATAACCCTAGTTGCGATCCATCACCATCACCATCTCCATCTTCCACATCTGCTCCGGCACTGGTACTGACAAATTCCGGGAAGCGGATAGATCAGGCTGGGAAGAAGAAATACGTGAAGCAAGTAACAGGAAGACATAATGACACCGAGCTGCACTTAGCAGCCCAAAGAGGTGATCTGGCAGCCGTGAAGCAGATTCTCGATGACATTAATTCGCAAATGGGAAGAACTTTAATCGGAGCTGATTTTGATGCGGAGGTTGCAGAGATCCGAGCATCAGTCGTGAACGAGGTGAACGAATTGGGAGAAACGGCACTCTACACAGCTTCTGAAAGGGGACATCTCGAGGTAGTAAAAGAGCTTTTGAAATATTCAGATAAGGAAACACTTTTGAAAAGAAGCCGATTAGAGTTTGATCCTTTACATGTCGCTGCTAGTCAAGGACACCATGGTAAACACTAAACATCCCCTAAATCTTCATACCTTGATTTTGTTAATTGTTAAATCAACATATCTTCATAGCACGATTTTGAATATTTTCAGCTGTAGTCCAACTCCTACTTGACCATGACGTAACACTCTGCAAAACCAGATCACAAGGAAACGCAACACCTCTTATCACCGCAGCTTCAAAAGGCCACACTGATGTCGTCAACGAACTGCTATCAAAGGATTCGACCTTGTTAGATATTCCTAGATCCAATGGCAAAAACGCATTACATCTAGCAGCAAGAGCAGGTCATGTCGAGACTTTGAAGACTTTGCTCGATAAGGATTCAAATCTAGCCAGAAGAACAGACAAAAAGGGGCAAACCGCCCTGCATATGGCGGTGAAAGGCGCTAGCAGCGACGTCGTTAAATTGCTGCTCGAAGCTGATGCCGCCATCGTTATGCTGCCGGACAAATCCGGTTTCACCGCATTACATGTCGCCACAAGAAAAAAGAGAGCAGAGGTACGTTTCGATAGTTTCAGAAACACAAATTTTAGGGTTTTAGGGTTTTGAAAAATTGAATGATAACCTTACGATAATTTTTACAGATAGTAAACGAATTGCTTAGTCTCCCTGATACGAATGTTAACGCATTAACCAGAGACCACAAAACGGCTCTAGACATAGCCGAAGGGCTTTCGTTATCGGAGGAAGCCGCCGATATAAGGGCGTGTCTGGTTCGATGCGGCGGAGTCCGGGCAAACGAGTTGAACCAGCCACGAGACGAGTTAAGAAAAACGGTGACTCAGATAAAAAATGACGTCCACATCCAGCTTTTACAGACGAAAAAAACAAACAAAAACGTCCATGGAATCGCTAAAGAGCTTCGAAAACTCCACCGTGAAGGAATCAACAACGCCACGAACTCCGTCACCGTTGTGGCGGTGCTTTTCGCAACTGTGGCTTTTGCAGCCATATTCACGGTTCCCGGTGGGGATAACGACGATGGGATGGCGGTGGTGGTGAACCGGGTTTCGTTTAAAATATTTTTTATTTTTAATGCGATTGCTCTTTTTACGTCGTTGGCGGTGGTGGTTGTTCAGATTACGTTGGTTAGAGGGGAGACGAAGGCGGAGAGGAAGGTGGTGGAGGTGATTAATAAGTTGATGTGGTTGGCGTCTGTGTGTACTTCGGTGGCGTTTATGGCGTCGGCGTATATAGTGGTTGGTCGGAAGTATGAATGGGCGGCGGTTCTGATTACGGTAGTTGGTGGTGTTATAATGGTGGGGGTGTTGGGAACGATGACGTATTATGTGGTGAAATCGAAGAAAACTCGGTCGATGAGAAGGAGGGAGAAGATTGCAAAGAGTGGGACAAACTCATGGCTGCCTTCGGAGTTTTCCAATTCGGAAGTTGAGAGAATTTATGCTATTTGATTTTGACCTACAAATAGAATTAATGTTTGTTTATATATTTTATTCTTCTTTGATTTAAAAATATACTGTATTGGTATTATGGTATAGACCTATAGAACAACCAAAGAAACCGAAGAGAGATGGTAAACTGACTTAAATGAAAGAAAGAAGACAAAATTGCAAGAATGGTCCCTGTGGTATGTCAAAAATAACAACTTTGGTCCAAAATGGGTTTGGCTCGCAAGGATGGTCCAATAGTTTTGTTTTGTTGCGATTTTAGTCCAATTTCCTATGAACTTTTTTATAATGACGGATTTGCCCCTTATTATTTTATTTTCCATTTTTCTTTTATTACAACAATTAAAGAACAATTAAAAATAAAACAAAAATAAAATCTCTCTCTCTCTCTCTCTCTAATAAACCAATACAATCAACACATATCCTTGTTCTTCACTTCTGCATTCGTTCCTAGCCAAGAACACAAGAGCATTCTTGTTCTTTTCATGTATACCTGCAAATGAGAAATACAACCACTCTTTGTTATTGCTTCATCTTCTTTCCATGGCAATTTCAAGCAACCAAAACACAAACCTAAACCTAGTGATTTACACCCCATCGATCTGTCAAGCAAAACAAACATACACCCATCAATTTCCTGTAAAAGATTAAACTCCCTCATCCATTCCATTTATCCCTTTCTGTCAAGAATCAATCAACAAACACTCATTTTAACCTAAATTTATTCACTTAACCCCATGGATTTACAATCAAAGTAAAAAGAAGAGAGATGAAAGGAAACCTGTGATTGTCGAGCAAACAACAACGCCGAACACCCCTCATCGCACCTGCCCTTCTTCACGTTGAGCTCCACTGCCAAACACACCACCTGCGCCGATGTTGTTGCTCTCCTAGCTCAACCGGTTCTCCCTTCCGCATCACACCTTGTTATCAGAACAGGAAGAGAGAAGCTTCATTGCCTTCCATTTCCTTCTCTTCGGCCCCATAGACCCTCACTACTGCCCTACCCATCCCGTTCCCTCACCTGTTCCATGGTCGACGACCACGTTATACCCACCGACGGTCTCCCTCGTCGCTATCAATCGACCCAGGAGCACCAGGATTAGCCGCCTGCGTGCCTTCTTCCCTTCCCCTCGCGAATCGCCATCCACCGTCGAACCACACCCCTCAATCGAAATGTTACTTAAGATTTCTTACGATTCTTCATTTTCTCCGGTCCCGTCATGCGCCGGAGGCGCTTCATCTTCTTCACGATCGATCATTAATCGGAGGCTAATGTTTGATTTTATTTCTGTTTCCTTCGTGTCTACTGTGGTTCATTCGCGTTCATATCACCTGATCAAACATCGAACACTGGCACAAAAAGCCCTTTCCCTTTTATCCATCTAGATCGATTCAAGAATCCAAATAAAATTTCTGCATTATTATCTTTTGATAATTCAAATTTTTAGGGTATTTTCCATTGTAATGTTCTTGGGTAATGTTTTAAGTGATGACGAGAGAGAGAGAGAGAGAGAGAGAGAGAGAGAGAGAGAGATTTTCTTTTTTTGATTTCTGTAATAAAAAAATTAAAAATGGAAAATACCAAGGGCAAATCCGTCATTATAAAAAGTTTTAAAATTTTTGGACTAAAATCGAAACAAAACGAAACTATTGGACCATCCTTGCGAGCCAAACCCATTTTGGACCAAAGTTGCTAGTTTTGACATACCACATGGACCATTCTTGCAATTTTGTCAAGAAAGAATAAAAGTTTCAAATTTGTATAGAAAATATGATTTATCTTTTTGTTATATACATATTATCAATGGTCTGTTTTTGAAATACATAAGGCCCGTTACCTTGGTAACCCTCACGGCACCATACGGTGGGGTCACCACACCGTGAGAAACAAAACCATCACAACTCTTATTCTTTTTATTTTCTTTTCATGTTTTGATATTTGTATATGTAACGTCCGGGTTTCGGGGCTAAGCATTTTTAGACGATGTAATAGTCTAGGTCAACTATTGTAACTCGTTTGATGTAATAAAAATGAAATATTTGAGTATTTTGTGAATTTATGTGCTTATTATTTAATTATAAATGTATAATTATTAAAGAATAAAAATAAGCGTCAAAATTAAAATATGAGATAAGCCCGATATCTTTACATAAAGTTGTAGTGGTCAAAACAAGGATTCCGGAGATATAAAGAACGCCGAAATCCGAGTTATAACGAAGAAGTTATGACCCGACGAAGTTTCACGTCGGAACCGGCACGATACCGGGAAGCGTGAATAGTGAATTTATGATAAAGCGAGTTTTTAGCCGACACGACCTAAACGATAATCGAAGAGCTCTTTAATTGTGGCGTAACAATAGAAAGACAGACGAAAACGGACGTCGGATGAAGAAGTTATGAATTTTTAACGGACCAATCCTGTCCCGGCCTGTTAAAAATATAACTTTTAAAATAAATTCAAAATTTGCCAACGGAGTCTAAACGAAAGTTGTAGATTACGTTCCCGCCTTCGCGTGGATATAAATAACGTCAAAAACGGAGCTCGTATGCGAGAGTTATGATTTTTCTAAGACGGGAGGCCGATACGCGGTATTGGGTGACATGGCACCACCAGAAATTGGACATGTGGCACCACCAGAAATTGGACACATGGCACCACCCAGAAATTGGACATGTGACACCACCAGAATTTGGACAAGTGGCACCACCAGAAGGCCACCACATGCCCCAACTCACTATAAATAGAAGTGTTGGGTTCTCTCATTTCTTACACCTTTCCTCTTCCACTTTCTCTCTCTAAACTCTCTCTCTAAGCTCCCTTGAGCCCCTAAAGTCTAGGTAAACCCCCTAGCACCCGAAGGAAGTCCCGAGGCTCCCGGAGTCCCGAGAAAAGAACCTTTCGGCTCGGAAACGCTGCTCCAGCGAAGCCCGGTTTTGAGAAAAAAAAACCCGCTGTAAGTAAGGTACGCCTACGAAATTTTTAATATAACTTTTAAATAATTATAGTAATGTTATTAGGTCCTTAAAATAATTATTTGGGCTATTATTATTTATATATTGAGTGTTATTTAACGCTTGTATAATAATAATAATAGCCAGACTATTAATTAGTCGCGGTTAACGTTAAAACTAAACGCTAGTGGTATTAATACTAGGTTTTGATCAAGGAAAAATTGTTTTGAGATAACGGAGTGCTGTTCGAGTACCGAGTCACCACCTAATCAGGTGAGTGCATAGTTACTTTCATCTTACACATAGATATGAAGTATTTTATATTAATTACGTGCTATGTGTGCATATTATCTGAATAGTTGCTGCCTATACTGATGAAAGATTTTTATACATGTTTTAAATAATTTAAACTGTATATGTATTTTATATCTACAAAAAAAATGTTGGAGTAAAACATGGGTAGATGTAATAAGACGATGTGTGATAAAATGATGAGAGGCCTCGATGTTGTTGTTGTTGATTCTGTCATCTAGCGGAGTATGGATGACGACCACGGACTCTTCTAGACAGTCCAGTGGAACGCTAGCAGGCTCGCAACCTGTAGGTGTTTGTGAACGATGTGTTCACCGGTGTACTCCATCCCCCTCATGGTTGCCTTTAGGACATTTATTGCTGAGGAAACCCCTTGGCAGTAGTGTCCATCCCGATGTTGATCCTTAGTCTAGGTCCCTTATGATAGGTGTTTTAGGGACGTAATGTGAGGATAACGGGAACGGGTAATCGGGTTATTGTTGGTTGATGAAATTAATAAACTTATTTATTGTGGGTTGAAAACCCTATGTGCTCACCAGGCTCCCAAGCCTGACCCACTCAGTTTCTTGTATTACAGGTAGTGGCGCACGAGCATAGATATGATGTTTGGGATGAGAGATTACGGATATAGGCCTGTAGATATGAATAAATGTAGTAAGGCTTATATTGTACTGTTTATGCTTTTGATCTGTATTGAACATGACATCCCGAGGTTTTTAATGAAATACATTTCTACGGAAATGCTTTGATAAATCTTTATCATATTTTATTTTGGGAACAAATTCCGCAACACTTTTATTTAAAATGTTACTCTGATTTTTAAACAAAGCATAAACAAAATCGGTCTTTTCTGGCCGTGAAAAAGGGGATGTCACAGTATATTACAATATATTCTTGTTTACTACTCCTTCTGTCCCAAAATTATAGTTCATCTTTCCTTTTTGGTTTGTCCCAAAATAATAGTCCACTTCTAAAAATAAATAACATTTTTACCAAAATACCCCCTCATTATTACTTAACCAACTAAGCATTTAATGGAACATTAAATGCAAAGTAAGGACAAAACTGTTATTTTTAAATAAAGTTAGTGGTAATTAATGTTTGTCTTAATATGTATGTTTTTTGTCTGTGGACAATAATATTGGGACGGAGGGAGTATTATATAAATATCAAGAAAAAATATAAAAAGTGTGGGAAAGTGAATGATGACAATTTCCTAAATATGGAGAACAAAGGGAAATGCCATCGTGTTAAGGTGACATGGTAAAAGCAAGGGAGTATATCCTTAGTTTAAGGATTTGCATCAACAAGTTTCGTATTTCTCTTGGAGGTGCAGATTAAGCTAGAGATCTGTAAATTTGAGAAGCAAAGACATCAAGATGTGGGAGAAATCGTTGTTTTTCACAATGTCTATTGATGAAAGTTTTATTGAAAATTCCTAATGCCCTTTTATTATCGGAAAGAAGAGACCATGTTGAGTAGATCTCCATATAAGGAAAAAAAATGTTAACTCATCAGCAACAACCTTCTAATATCAGTCACTAATAGTATTTTTAGTTTACTTTGGAAAAATATCATTACTAATGTGTGTACACTGAAAAAGATCACCTATAGTACGAGTTCAAAAAATGATCAATTGTATATTTGTATGTGCATGTAACGACCCAAAAATCAATGGTAAAAATTTCATTTTTAATATAGCTAAAACATTGATATCGTTTATTTCAAACATTCCAAATCATCATTAAGTAAAACATTTATCAAAGTTCATCCCAAAATCATTCATTGCGGAAATCATAAGTGTGTGCACTGCGATTAATCTGAGCCTTTCTTTTCCAAATCGATGATAACTGAAACCAAAACTGTAAACCGTAAGCACAAATCTTAATTAGTTCCTCAGAGCATACCCCACACAATCCACATAACCACATAATTCATATCAGCTATAACAGCTACATAAACCATATCAATCACATATCCATATCAATCACATATCCATATCAATCACATAGCCATGCATATAAACATATACGGATGTCGTGGGCTCCCCCCGGGGGACTTACTCCAGGATGTCAAGGGCTCCCCACATGGCCTTACACCTAAGTGACATGGGCTCCCCCCATGGTCTTCAATAGGAAAGCCATGGGCTTTCCACATGGTCTTACATCCGGGTGTCATGGGCTCTCCCCATGGTTTTCCATGCAAGTATCACAAAGACAACTAGCATACCACATACCACAAAATCAATAGCATACCACATAATCACTAGCATACCAGACATATCAGTAGTGAATCTACAATAAACACTACAACTAACTGAATGGGTCGGCCTTGGTGCCTTAGACCCATGGTATGGTGAGGAGACTCACCTGGCACTGCTGAAGTCCCGCGGATAAAACTCTAGCTGCTGGTTGACAGGTTCCCGAACTGTCAATCATCAAAACGACACCCAATTAATAATCGGGTTCCAATACATAACCATAAATCTACACTTGGGGTAAATGGACCATTTCCCCCTAACCTAGCTTGGTTCCAAAACCAAGGCCCAAACTCACACTCTGAAGGCCCAAAAGCCCAATAATCAATTAAGGCCCAACATATGGCCCAATTTTCCAAATTGGGCCCAAACCTCTACATGAGCTTATCTTAAGGCCTAACCATTTATTCTAGTCCAAACACTTGGCATTCTGATGGCCCAATAGCTAATAATCCTCAAGGCCTACTTATGGCCCAATGTTCCAAATTGGGCCCAAGCCTTTCCAATGGGTCTTATCCTAAAGCCCAATAATTTCCTTAGTCCATAAATATGTTCCTAATTGGCCCACAAAAGCTCACAGCAGCTTAGTCTAATAAATGGCCCAATAAGAACCCAAACTCAATTAGGGTTTCTCACATAAAATCACAATTAGGGTTAAGTGTTCCTACTTAACTCATTAAGGACTTAATCCATTAAGTCCAAACATACGATGAAATCAGGCTTGAGTCATAACTTCACTCCAATGGTCCAAAATGCGGGTCCTGATAAGTCCAAACCAATAATTTCAGAATTAGGGTTTTCTAAACCCTAATTAGGGTTTCCAACCCATCACAACCAAATTAGGCCCAAAAGCTAAGTCCTTAGATCCATTAGGGTTTCGTTAGGCCCACTAGGGTTTATTAGGCACACTAGGGTTTCGTAAGTCAGGCACCACCCACTACCACCTCGGGTAGTGGTGGTCCAAGGCGGCTCACGGCGGTGGCCACCACCTCACGGTGGTGGTTATGGTTCTAGTCCATTTTTGTCCAAGCATCCCAAACGAAGTCTAAACACAAACAAAGCACACCGCCACCCAACACGGCAGCTGGTGGCGGCATGAGGCGGTAGCCACCACCTCACGGTGGTAATTAAGAGATTTCTTTTTATTATACTAGCACCGATTACAATTTACAACACAAATCTCAAATAAACACACACACCTAAGATAAACACACACACACACAGTCACCCTTGTGGTGGCCGGCGGTGGTACATGGTGGCAGCCACCATCTCACGGTGGTGGTGGTGGCTTTTCCGAGAATTTCGACCAATAAAGCACACACACACGCTTCCTATTCCCAACAAAATCCAGCCACCCACCTGGTGGCGTACGGCGGCAGTAGAGAGTGGCAGCAGCACTAACGGAAACAGTGGCGGCACCACCGGCGGTCACCGCGTTTGGCAGCAGCTCACAGAGGAACAGAAACACAGGGACACGAACGACACCTCCGGCTGAGCCATCCACGAGAAACCGGCGATAACCTTGTCTTCAACGGAAACGGGCAGCGGCGGAGCAGCAGCACTACAACCAACGTTAACGGCGACTGGTGGCTTGTTCTTCTTCATTCCCGACGTCCGAACGTCAGTCTTCATCCTCAGCCTCAACAGCAGCGGCGACAATGGCGCATCGACAGTGATGGTGGCGCTCCGATGGCGAAGTAGCGGGTAGTGGATGAGGCCTCACATGGCGGCGACTGAAGAAGGAGAAGGAGAAGAATGACAGAAGTCTGATGGAGTAGCTGCTCGACGGCCTGGTTTGATCGGAAAACAAACGGAGAATGGTGGCAACGGCGCTGGAGACGAATGGGGGGGGGGTATAAGGTGGTGGCGGCTGGAACACATGGCTAGGGTTAGGGTTTACCGGGGTGACGGGTTATATACCCCGAGCCCCATAAGCATTATTTCCATAACGACAGAATTAGTCCCTCCTTTCCCTTTTTTTTTCAAACTAAATCCATAATTTACCCTTTTAACCCCAGCCATCCAAAATCCCTTCAACTTAAGTCTCACAAATTACCATGCAGTCCCTCCCTCTACAAAACCTTTTCAACTGAAGTCCTTATGTTACCAAATGGCCCCTGACTTCTAAAAATCTTTACAAAATAAATCCTGAAATTACACTTTAACCCTCGGAAGTCCAAATTATATTATTTGGCTCCCCGAAACCAACACCCCGCTAAATATTATTGATTTTAGGGCCATTATAATATAAATTATAAATTTACATCTTGGGGTTCCGGGTTTATTATTTAATTACTCTATTTCAAACAGGATGTTACAGTGCATCAATGATCATTAACCTACTAAGATCATCTCCAACTCATCTCAATTCCCCCCCCCCCCCATAAATGGAGTAAAAAATAGGGTAAATAGTGTTTCATCTCCAACCCTAATCCATTTTCTACCCCATTTTTTACCTTAAAGAGTATATGCCTAGAATATTTCATTTTTATAATTTATGTACATTTTCAAATACACCCCTCTACTAATTATATTTTAACAAATATATTATATTTTTTTCATTATAAAAATATTACAAATTATATTAACATAAATAAAATGTTTATATATAATAAATTTAAATTAATTATTACTTTATTATAAATAATTATTAAATAAATATGATTATATTTAAAATAAATATATCAAGATCACGATCATATTTGATTACTATATTTTATAAATTATGTTACCGTGTTTCAAGTTTTTAGTATATATTTAATTTTTTTTATATGAATTCGATATATAAATATTAAACTTTATATTTACGATTAATTAATATAAATTAGTATATAACATGATATAAAAAATATTAAATATTGCATTTAAATTATAATTAGTAGATAAAAATAAATTAAAAATGTATAAAATAAAAATGAGAGAAACAAAAATTGACAACCGAAACTTCAACTCCATTTTTGAAGATATGAATAGTAGTCCCCATATTTTGGGGGAATACTATTCATATCTCCAAAAAAAGATGGAAATGAGATAGGGTTGGAGAAGAATGGAAAAAATAGAATTTGGGGTTGGGTTGAAAATGCCCTAAAATAAACATTTCAAAAAATCCTAGTACGAGTATATTCACGATAAAATCATACATTTATACTTTAATATAAAACTACAATTATTTATAAAAATAAAAAAAGTACAAGAAATCAAAAATCATGTATAGTTGGGATTGGGATTTTGGCAGGTAAAATTTAGAAAAAAAAAATCATTATATTTTGGACTCATTAACGATATAGTTATAACATTTTAAAAGAAAGGGCAAGAGAGTATTATTTAACTATAATTTTAACGTAGTCATGTTGTCTAACAAATGATGTTATATTAGTGTAATTTATTTTGTATTATCTTTATTAGAGAGACTATTATTATTTTATTGTAACTTTACTTTATTTCTGTCTTTATTTCTCTCTCTCTCTCACATTGGCATTATTTATTAGAATTAATGTATTCTCTGTTTAACAGTAGGTACTATAATATTAATGTATTTTGTCTGTATAACACAAGATTTTCTCTTACTATAGCATTATTATATTTTTTTTCCGATAGAAAATATTATCTTATTGTAATATTAATGTATTCTTTGTCCGAGAATATTATTTATTTAATGTTTTTTTATGTCTGATTATATTGTTTTACTATAACGATTGTTTTTTTTTTATAAATTTTGATCAAAGGTGTTTGTTTTTTTTTAAGTTTTTTTACCTATTTATCGAGATTTTTCACTATTTTTTGCAACATTCTGATTAACGTTTTAAGCTTACAATAAAAGAGACTATTTGTCAAACATAAAAAAAATACAATAGCATTACAATAAAACAATATATCTCTTCATTTTGTCAAAAAAAAAAAAAAAAGTAATACATTTATCGTTTATAAGCCTAAAATATATGAATTTATCTAAAGATTGTCGACTAAAATTCAAGATGCTTGACATAATCACCAATGTTTAAACGACTCTCGGTATTTTTTGTCAATCTCTGTAAGTAGTAGATATATTTTATTTTTTCTTTTAAAGTTCAAAAAATTAATTCAGTATTTTATCGTATGATTTTTTTAAGATTTCCCAAATATAAGTGATACTTCTATAAATAAAATGACATGATCATGATGAATAATTGTCACTTCAACTTTATCAAAATGTGTACAAGTATTAGTGATTTTAGTGTTATCGCGTCCCTTTAGTTGATCAACATTAATTTGAGATATACTGACCAACTTTTTGTTATATTGCCTTGGTGGGATTCCAATAGGTATCACACATGGTAACAGTCTAATTGGTCGATCTGTAGACGGGGTCAAGGGGGTCTCCCTTTGCGGGGTACAAGGTGGCTCCCTGACCTAAGCGATATCTATAATATAAGAGTTATATATGTCTTGTTTACGACCTGATGCATAAGTTACAAATAGATGCGACTTTTCTTGCCAAAACAAACCAAAATTAACTTTTGAATACATATATTTATATGTTTTTGGTTTTAAAGAACCTTAGGCTATCCGAGGAATGAGTGTTTCTGAGGAGCATGTCTATCTGAAGTAGTTGAGCTTTCCAAGCTGTTTGTAATTCAGAAGAGAGAATGTCAGAGAAAGGAAGACAAGTACTAGTTTGGATTATTTTCTTTGACTTATTTAATAGACATAGGGGACAAGACCACAACAACGTCATGTCAAAATATTAAATATTAGGTTGTTGATATGTAGTTCACACTGTGTACTCTTGTCTATTTATCTTATCTTACTCCTAGTGTTACCAACAGGAGTGTCAAAACATTGTATCAAAAACACCTTTTATCAATTCAAGAATCACATATGTCATTCTCTCTAAACATTATCTTTGCATATTTGCTTCATTTATATTTCTCATTTTACTGTTCCATTGAACATTTGGTTGTTCTTTAAGGCTTGACTGGATATTATGTAACGCCCCGATTCTCAGGTATTAACATTGTGGCTTTAATTTTCAAGTTTCAAGGTCTACTCGACGAGTTGGATGCCCTGACTCGTCGAGTAGCAGCGAGTTTGGGACGCGGGTTTAAGTGGCCAACTCGTCGAGTCGGAAGAGTGACTCGACGAGTTGGAGCTGGAGGGTGAAACCCTAATTTCCGGGGTTTTGCACCCTATTTAAAGAATCATAAGCCTCCTTCAGCCTCTTTACAGTCCCTTGAGAGCTCAGCAAAACCATAATTCGTGTGAGTGTACTCCATTTGTATTCTTAAGCTTGGGAAGAGGATTTTTTGTGGGAAGAAGCTTGGAGATCAAGTGACTAGGAGCAAGGAACGTGTGGAACCAGAAATCTACCTCAGTTGGCATCCTTTTTGGAAGGTATTAAGTCGTTATCCTAACCCCCTTTTCATTCTAGATCTATTTTGGGTGGATTTTAGGGCTTTCTAGCTTATTAGGAAGCCTTTCTTGTGTTTGAGCTCAGATCTGAGGTTGCAACCTCATATCTGAACTCTCTTGGGCCTCTAAGTCCATAAAGTTTCCAGCTCTTGCAAGAACGAGACTCTCCTAAGGTGTAAAGCTCCATTAGAAGCGTAGATTGGTCATTTAGAGTCTCTAGGGCCTTGCATGCACGTAAAGTTTGCAACTTTACGTGATAAACATGCCTTAGAAGCTTGGATATGCAATATGGAGTCGTTGCATGGCTTAAAAAGTACCTGTATGGATGAAGTTCTGAAGGGACTCGACGAGTTGCATAGTCAACTCGGCGAGCCACATGAAGATGGTCCTGTACTCGACGAGTTGGATGAACAACTCGGCGAGTCCGATGAAGATTGACTTGGGCTCCGCGAGTCAGTCGAATGACTCGGCGAGTCGGCTAGGGTTTCTCCCAACCTTTGGATACGTATGAACTCGACGAGTTATAGGGGAACTTGTAACGCCCGCAGATTCGGGCTAGTCAATTTAGAGACGATGAGCATCAAAAATGAGTTTTTGATGGAAGATTATTTAGAAGGATTAATCTTAACCAAGTTGTAGTATATGTTACAAGGGTTCCGTACATATAAAGAACGCCGAAATCCGAGTTATAACGAAGAAGTTATGGCCCGTCGAAGTTTTACGGCAAAACCGACACGACACCGGGAGACCAAAATAGTGAATTTACGGTAGAATACTTTTTAGCCTTAGTGATCTAAACAAAATTTGTAGTATACGTTAAACCGAGAACATACAAAAGAGGAACGCCCAAATCTGACTTCGTATGAGGAAGTTATGAATTTTCTAAGATTTGGCATAGCAGTGCACGACCCGAAACTCGAATTTTAGTTCGAGCGGTTTTTGGCCTACGCGACATAAATGAGAGTTGAAGATCTCATTAATAGGAACTCAACGGTAAAAGGACAGACAAAAACGGAGTCTGTATGTAGAAGTTATGAATTTTACGTGGACATTTAACAGTATAATCTCCTCCTACTGTTAAATTTAAGATCGGTCGAGAATTAGCCGACAGAGTCTAAATGAAAGTTTTAGATCTTGTTTTTACCTACGCGTGGATATAAATAATGTCGAGAGTAGAGCTCGTATGTTAAATATATGGACGAAACTTGGTCCCTACTCTTCGAGCGCGATAAATTCGATACAGTTTTGTAAATCTGAGATGGAATGAGAATTATCTGACGGTGTCTAAATGAAAGTTGTAGTACTCGTAAATACCAACGTGTGGATATAAAGAACATCAAAAATGGAGTTCGTATGAACGAGTTACAAATTATAATAGCATATTTACGTATTAAAATAAAGTATAAATCATATATACGTACACATATATATACAAATGTATATATCATTAGAAAGGTATCGACGATGCGGTTATTATAAGACTAGTGTTGAGTACTTTCGACATTAGTTTAGTATAAATATCGTTAAATCTATTTAAAATAGTATTATGAAGGGGTGTTTAGTCGTTTATATAACTATAAGGTCATTAAGTAATTATGGAGGGTAGTTTTTGTAAATTCAATTACTATAAATAAGAGGCTTGGGCTCTCATATTTCTTGCACCATTCTCTTGATTCAAGAGTCTTTCTCTTCTTATCCCCCGAGCATTTCGGTCCCTCGTGATTAAACTTCTCTTTCTGTAGTTTTAGTATAGTAAGGTAAGCGCTGAAGCGCTGCACGAATCTTTCTTAGAAAGATTCAGCGACAAAGTTCTGCCCCTACAGAGCCCAACTCCTAGCTAAAACCCCAGTGTAAGTAAGTTATGCTTACCTATTTTAATATAGCTTATATTTAAAATTAGTATTGTTATTATGAACTTATAATAAATATTTGAGCTATTATTATGACTTATATAAGTGTCGTTATAATATCTTTTTAACTACTCGCGGTATGGGAAATCTGGTTTAAAGGGCCGCATAGGGTTATTGGATTTCAGAAGTGCTATATGCCAAAATGGTCCTGCCCTCCGGTGTTTTATGTCTGGCCCCTGTCTGTACATAGTGGTTGGAAAGTATTGTTTAAACGCTTATATAATAATAATAATAAGACTAATAATTAGTCGCGGTAAATATTAGACTAAAATCTAGTGGTAATAATACTAGGTTTCGTCGAAGGAAATTATTTTAAAGTAAACGAAACGTTGTCCGAGTACCGAGTCACCACCTTATCAAGTGAGTGCATAGTCCCTTTCATGAACATGATTTTAATACAAGTATTGATTGAAGTATTAATTATATGTTTATGTGCGAGTTAATTAATGTTGCCTGAAATACGTGTTAAAGAACATACCTGATTATATATGATGATTTAGGATAAAGAGTAAACCTAAATTAATTATGAGGAATATTGGGTAGTATTTTCTTACGAGTACGAGTGAGTTACACTTAGAGAATAGAACTTTAGTATATGTCATTGATCCGGGAGCATGGATTAGACATAGTCATTGTCCCTAGTCCGAGAGTATGGATTGGACATAGTCAATTGTCATTAATCCGGGAATATGGATTAAGACATAGTCAGTTGTCCTTAGTCCGACAGTATGGATTAAGACATAGTCAGTTGTCCTTAGTCCGGGAGTATGGATTAAGACAAAGTCAGTCGTCCTCAGTCCGGGAGTATGGATAGGACATAGTCATTCGTCGTTAATCCGGGAGAATGGATTTACACATAGACACTTGTCCCTAATCCGAGAGTATGGAATGGGCACAATTATTGATCTGAGAGCATGAATTAGATCCGAGAGTATGGGTTAAGTGACAGGTAAAATTTAAGGTCCGAGAGTATGGATAATCTTGTTGTAAGGATTAACGGGGTGGGGTAAGAGTTGCTTATATATATATATATATATATATATATATATATATATATATATATATATATATATATATGGTGAAATTGTATGTTTTGTGAGTTCTAAATTATATATATGATATAACATTGTGGGATTGAAATCCATGTGTACTCACCAGGTTTCCCAACCTGACCCACTCAAGCTTTTTTATATCACAAGTGTCGATACGAAGTTACATTACACTGAGAGATTAAAGAGATGTAGATCACTACTGTAAATGAATGTAAGTTCTGTTTATGCTTATGTTTCTGTATTGACGATAACATCCCAAATGTTTTAAAATGAATAAAAATACATTTCTTCGGAAATGTTTTGATAACGTATTTATCATGTTTTACTGGGAACAAATTCTGCAACATTTTCACTAAAAGAGGTACTCTGATTTTTATAAAGCATAAACAAAATCGGTCTTTTCTGGCCGTGAAAATGGGGATGTCACAGAACTCGACGAGTCAACCAAGGATTTCACGACTTCTCGAGTTCAGGAAGGACTCGACGAGTCGGTGAACTACACTTGACGAGCCGGGTCAACATGGACTGTTGACTTTGACTGTAGACTTTGACTTTGACCAAAGGTTGACCAGTCGACCTCTGGGGGCATTTTGGTAATTTGGAAATTTATGGAAAAAGGGTTTTATGGTAACTATAGGTGGTAGAGTTCGTGTTGGTGATTCGAGAGTTGAGCCTATCATTTTCAGTGCGACATTGTGAGGTGAGTTATCCTCACTATACTAAAGGGTTTAAGGCACCAAGGTCGGCCCTTTGAATTGTTATTGGCTATGTTATGCTGGTATGATCTGTTAGATCGGTATCCTAGAGGGTAGGATGACATCATGTGACATGTGGTATGACCTGTTAGTTCGGTATCCTAGAGGGTAGGATAATATTATGTGGTATGTGGTACGATCCGTTAGATTAGTTGTTGTCTATAGACTATTATGTGATTATCTGTTATATGTGCACAGTTTGTTTGGCGGTTGAGGCTTATCTGCTTTGTGCGAAAGCCAATAGACCTGAGCATTCCAACCTGTTGGTTGTGGGCCTGGGGTATTCCATCCCGATGATGATTGGACCCATAGTATGTTGGCATTCCAACCGGATGGTTAAGGGCTTGGGGTATTCCAACCCGATGGTTGACTGGACCCATAGTATGTTGTTTATGATTATATGTGTATTGTTGTGGTATGGGTATTTTGGGGGAACTCACTAAGCTTTCGGGCTTACAGTTTCAGTTTATTGTTTCAGGTATATCAAGGGATCGCGGCAAGGCGAAGGCATGATCGTACAGCTCCTCATGATTTGTTTATGTTTTTGGGAAACTCTGATATTATACATTTTGAAAACAAAGTTGTAATGATTTTAATGGTTAGAAATGTTTTTAAAAATTTAAATTGGGCATGATTTTATGGATGTTACATATTATCCATACTCGAATAGAACTCGTTAAAAGCCTCCTTTGTTGTTGTTTATTCAAGGTTTAAGTCATTAAACCTTGTCCAATATATATCTTCGCAATATCCTTTGGTCTTTCAATTACTTTTTCCCTTACATGTTTTTGCGAATTTCTTTGGTCTTTCAATTACTTTTTCCCTTTCATGTTTTTTGCGAATTTCTTGTCCCCGTAGAACATAGAACAATACATGAGACAAACACATGAAATATATATTGTTCTATCTTATAGGAGACTAGGAATTGATATATATATATATATATATATATATATATATATATATATATATATAATCTTCAGCAGAACCTAAAACCCGTGGCAATTAATTTCGATTGGTTTAAACCGAAAAAATCACATCTTTTGGCAATAGATGCGTTGAATGGTAGACAAAATGGATATAATTGTTATACTATGGATGAACAACATTACAAATATGACCAACACTACTTAAGTGACGTAAGGCTATTGGGTGTGGGCAACATGTTATCACACCCAAAGTGTCTACCTCATCATCCTAGTCATACTTTTTGTGTTATAACACCCAATGTGGAAATGTGCAACACCAAATAACATGTGATAACACCTATCATTTTCTATTTATTTTTTATTTTATTTTATTTTATTTATGTTTTTAATTTCTATTTTTCTATTTTGTTTTATTTATTTAAATTAAATAAAACATAATTAAAAAAATAGTTTTTTTTATGAGGAGTGTTGGGGTTTTAATCCATATGATTTTTTGTGTAAAAAAATGAACTGAGCGTATGTAAAAATTTAAAGTGAGAAATGGTGAGTAATAATTAAAGTGAAAATGTTTATATATATATATATATATATATATATATATATATATATATATATATATATATATATATATATATATATATTGAGTGAAAAGAAATAGTTTTTTTTTACCATTTTGACCGTTCAATAACGGTCCATTTTATGACCGTTGCAAAAAAAAGCGATGTGTATTTCCCCGTTTCTTCCCATTACCACGAAAACGCCGGTTACCATAACGCCTAATAACGGCTAGGGGATGGGGGGTGTTTTGCGCGTTATACCGGCGTTATGGGACGTCCACGTCAGATTAACGGGCACTCCCATTGCCCATTCAGAGTAGTCTAAGCAAAAAATATCATTATTGACTTCTTTTCTCGGGATACTTTTCACATAGGTTTTCTTACTCTTAAACTCCTTCAACCCTCGTGCATATCATAAAGAGGGTTTTTGTCGATATATATTTCCTGATAGAGGATCAATGCCTTGGAATTTTTTGCAATTTTTTGATGTATCATATACATAAACCAAATTTAGTTAAATTACAAAACTAATTCTCAAATTCAAACAATTTGCAAATTTTACTAGATATTTAGGGAACTCGTAAATTATTTTTAGGGTAAATTACACGAATCGTCCCTCGTGCATATGCCGAAAAGCACGTTTAGTCCCTATTTTCAAAAATTAACTCGGACCGTCCCTTGTTTGCTTAAACCTTGCACGTTTCGTCCCTTAAATGCGTTTTTTTGCAAATGTAGTCCACTCCCCATTTGAAATGACTATAGTGCCCTTGTATATTTATTTTTTAAATTAATCTAATATTATTTATTATTATTTATAACTGAAAAAAAAAACAACTCCCTTTAATCTCTATCTCTCTCAGTTACGCTGCAAAATACCACAACCACCTCTGATGAAGAGACAAAGTCGATGAAAATGGCAATTCCCTCCTTCTTTGTCCTTCTCAAATCCAAAAATTGAAACTCATGAAGGTTTCGATTTTGATTTTGAGTTTCAGGTTAGGTTTGATTTTATTTCGATGGATTCGTCTTGGACCTGATTTCGATTGCAGTAAGATGTCGTGAACTCGTGATATATTGAAATGGGTAGCCTCGATGGTCGTTGGTATTCTTAAGATAGAGGGGGGAATAAAGATACAGGATGATGGTTTGGGGTCTGATTTTGGTTCACCGTTTTGGGGTTTTGGATGGTTGTCGGGAATGGGTGAGAAGAGGGAGACGAAAGTAGAAGAAAATTGGGGAAAGGGAAGGGGAATGTGTTTGCGGTGACAGGTGGTTGTGCCAGAGGAGTTGGTGCTGACACTGATATGTGGTGGTGTCGGAGGAGATGCAGGTTTCTAGCGGTGGTGACGACTCCAACAAGGGCTTAAGGTGTAGACCGATGGCCTCATCGGTGGCTTCTGGTCCACCAGTAGTGACAAAACCCTGGATTTCCTCAAATCAATCTTCTCCTGTCCCGATCTCCACAGCTCCTCATCCGGTCATTGCATCACAACCAAAGCTTGGTGGGTTGCGATGGTAGCCTAGTTACTTCACCGGAAAATCGAACCTGTTGAGTGACTGAGTCACCATATTGTGATGTTATTCTCCGGCAATCGGAAAAGAAAGCAAGAGAAAGAGTAGATGTGTTTGGTGTCACCGGAAGAAAAAAAAAGAGGAGGAGGTGGAGCTGTTTACGTCGGTGTCGAGAGTGAGTGAGACAGAGAGAAGGAAACCGGGGAAAGGAAAGGGGAACGGTGGGTTGGTGTATATTTATTTTCTTTTTTTAATCTAAAAATAATAAATAAAATTTAAAAAATACATTATTAAGGGCAAAATCGTCTTTTTATGTCCGGAGGGATGAGGTGTGCAACTTTTAACCAAACGAGGGACTGTCCGAGTTAATTTTTGAAAATAGGGACTAAACGCGCTTTTCGATATATGCATGAGGGATGATTGGTGTAATTTACCCTTATTTTTATCTGGGTTGATTTCTATTGCAAAATGTTCATCTTCTTACTTTAACTCCACAACTACATAGTAGAATTTCAACTTCAAGGTTTCATTGATTCCAATCTTATTTTGAGACTGATAAAGTGTTCATGGTAGAAAGGATGTAGAATGATTGGTGAATAAAAGGAGGCGTAAATTCTTATTTGGAAAGACGAAGATTTTATTAAACTAGTATAACTAGAGGGGAATCATGTTCGCCATTGGCGCTGTGTTTTGTTTTTTTTTCCTTATTTCAAGTTGTACCTAATGGTAGAACATAACGGTCGATTCTTTTCATATTAAAAAAAATATTTAATTGTGATAAAAAAGAAAAATTGAAATATGGAATCTCCATGAATAGGATCAAACCTTATTCCATGGTATTTACATTGTTATTTAGTGTATTTTACCCTAGAAAAGAACCAAAAAAATAAAAATGTTTTGAGATGATTTACCATTTGTTACAAGCCACGACCAGAAGAAACAATATCTACAGAACCTTCCATGCTAGGTGTAGTCCGTGGAAAAACAATGCATAATCAAAATATTAGAACCGACGATCGAGATAAACTAAAAGTAATAAAAATCTTATTCTTTATTGGTGGAAGGATCCCATTCGTGTTCCACAACTACGTTTGGTTCTCAAATTCCGACGGAATTGGAATCTGAGATTCCATTCCATGGTTGAATTGTTTGAAAAAAGTCAAAAATTATCATGTAGTAGAACATGTCTAGCATAAGCAATGAGTAAACGTCTTAAAGAATTTCTTCCATTATCAGCCAAAGCAGGATGACCTGGAAATGTTGGAGGCAAATCCTGCATATGAAAACATACATATGAATTAGGAATTAGGGGTGGCAATAAAAATAATGTTTATTATAATCTAAGAAGTCAAGTTAATTTATAGTGACAACATCGACACATCCCGAATCTATCCAACAAATCCCTTTCACGAATCACACACAACACAACATACCAAACACACATTAATTATTTTAACATGATAAAACGTAACATGCTAATATGGTTAATTTGGAAAATTACCAATGAAACCTGATATATAACGTGTCAAAATGGTTAATATGGAAAAATATCTTTTTATTTTGTGGTTTGATGGGAAAAAAAATAGTTTTAGCTGTTAAACCGCAAGATTTCCCAAAATATAATGGTATTTTTTGTAATTTAGCCTAAAATTAATAAATAAATAAAAAATACATGGTCATTTGAAACACCTCCAACTCTAGATAAACCAAGACGAACATGAGGTTTGATCTTTTTGACCTGAAAAATATCATAAATTTGTCATCCCCATTTCTAAAGTATATAAATTTATTTAAAGTGTTTCGTTTCCATATAATTAATTAAATAAACACAATTATTCCAAAAATTGATATATTACTATACCACTTCAAGAAGATCAGATCCCTCATGGAGTCCTAAACTTTGAAGCTGTCCAATATCTTTAGCAAATGGTGGAACTGCTGAGTCAATACAACCTCTGTCCTTTGTGATCAAAGCCTGCATCAAAACAAATTTAAAACTCGATATCCATAATAGCAACGTACTTACGTTTCTCCTTCTTATGTTCTATTCAAATTATTAATCGACTGAAAACAAATAAGATGGCAAGTTGGACGAGGCCATTTGCATAAAATCATACTTCTTTGTCAAATAGGAAAAAATGAGTTTTTGCTTCTGCGCCTGCCATCATTGTAACCGCCTGATAGACCACTTTATGAACACCAAGCCCTGCACTCAAAAGCATACAGCAAGTAAGTTAATATGAATCATAATTTCTGCAAATTACCAACTAATAAAATGAGAGAATGTATGAAAAAAAGCAATTTGAATAAAAAAAAAAAATGAAACCATACATTCCACACTACACGAAAAGTAGAATGTTTCAACAAAAACATCAAAAAAAAGAAACTATGTTCCAACATGAAGTAAATTTTTTTATTATAAAAATATATTTAAAAACGCAGAAAACATAAACAGAAAACATTTTTTATAAAAAAAAAGGTGACACCTTTCCCATACATACCCCGTGTTTTTTTTTCTGTCTATCTCATAAGATCCGTTATCATCAACCGAAAAGCGAGGGTTACTATCACACTGAAGTCCAGGTAGTTAACTGTCAGATAAGTAAATTGTCAAACAAAAAAAAAAAAAAAACACTTGAATTTCAACTTTCTTTGACTTCAAAAGTCGAAAATTTTGTCCCTGAAGCCCTTTATTGACCCAATTGACATAAAGTTGAGATGGAAAGGACAAATCAGGTAGGAAGAAGAACAAAATTTTCTCCACTTCCTCACCTTCATGGTGTCCCCTTCTGAAACCAAATATGCAAAATTTTAGTTCTTGATTGGGAGTAGTAATAGAAGTAGAAAAAAACCCATACCATAACTTCTATGTATTTATGGGTATTAATGAAGGTTTGTGTGCAATTTTTAAGCAATGGTTCATTTGTTGCAGTATCCAGTCGACTCTTTTGTTGCTCATAACCAACTCCACCCCCAATTATCGCAAACGATGTGTATGAAATAACCCGATTAAGGACACAAATTTGTAAACAAA
Organism: Lactuca virosa; assembly: GCF_052849685.1. NCBI lineage: Eukaryota > Viridiplantae > Streptophyta > Magnoliopsida > Asterales > Asteraceae > Lactuca > Lactuca virosa. Next base: position 20,860,989 of record NC_136433.1, read on the forward strand.
ACCAATTAAAACGATAAGAAGTTCATATCAATTGCAACTTCAACAAAATGTCAATTGGATTTGACTATATTCCATTACCTATCAACTGTTCCAAATAAAATGATAAGAAGTTCAGACATCTGCCCGTGTGTAAGCAAACTCCATCTCCGGTCTCTCTCAGCCAGCCGACAGCGGCTCCGCCCAGCACTTCCACCGAACGCCTTCGCCAACACCGGTTATTAATTAACTATTTCATGATCGCAAACATAAGTTTGTGTAATGTTATAGAATTGAGAACGATGCAGTTCCTTGTTAAGACTGATACAGATGAATAGTGACCCCATATGAAAAAACAATTCCATCCAGTAAAAAGGAAAACCATGAACGAAGAAGTAGGAATAAAGAAATAGAAAAAAATATCTAGGGTAAAAGACGAACCAAAAGTAGCTGATTTCCAAAATGTTGGAAACATTTGCAGAGACTGTAATGGTTGTTAACATTCTTTTGGTTGCAGTCATTGAACTCATGTTCCTCGTTCATTTCTATATCAAAAAAAAAATAAAAAAATAAAAAAAAAACTGATTATCATTAGCAACTCGAGTAAAAAACATGACTATTCTCATCAAACATACATTGCCTCGCATTTTTCACCATACTAAAATTGACTACCTTGATAATATCCAAACTTCTGACAATTTTTCATAATTGTACTTTCAATTCTAGCAGTGTGTAGTTATTGAGATCGTTTGAACATTGGACAATAAAATTTTCAACCAGAGTTATTTGGTGGATTGAAACCAAGAAGAACTGTAGAAGGCGATGCACATTGATCTAAAAAGAACCCCTGCAATTAGTATAACTATTTATCCTTTTTTTGGAAGACTACAATTAATTCTTTTGGTACTATCGTCTATGGACATATCTATTTTTTTTTAAAGTATACCTGCCAAAATAGAATTCTTTGTATAGCGGAACCTGTGGGGACAGCCTCTGGCCACATAGGGATGACGATATACGCAGCAAATCTTTCATGTGCTCTGATTTTATTAGCAATCTTAAGAGCAGTCTCCATGGGAATCAAATTATTAGCACCTACAAAAGGAAAACAACAGCAGATGGTAACAGATTATTATGTTGACATGTAAAAAAAAAAAAAAAAAAAACTCTATTACCCAAATCTTTATAATTACTCCAATTATAGGATGATCCAATAAAATACTGGTTCTCAATATAGATGAAATGTTGGGCACGACGAATAGCCATGACAAGTGCAGAATATATGCTCATATCAATAAGCACATTCTTCCCACAAAACAAATTCTGTTTACACAAATACATTTATAAGCATTTCATTATTGTTTATTAAATATATATATATATATATATATATATATATATATATATATATATATATAAAAGATACAGTGATATATCATCACCTTGGTTGTAGCTTCTTGGGGAACTTTTGGGATCCATTTTTTTTGATTATTTTTATTTATAAAGTTACGTGAGCATTTTACTCCAAATAATCAACAAAAATTCTGAATCGAATAGTTAAAAATCGCATTAACTGGTTTCTTAAATGAGCATTGCCACTGTTGTTAGTCTTTGGGGAATTTAAGCAAACACATGGTGAGCATAATATATAAAGTTTAAGAGAGTTCACCTCCTCAGACGTCTCACAATCCTCTTCCAGCAAAGGTTTCCTTTTCCAATTTGTCTTATGTCTTGCCTGTCTTTAGGACGAAAATTAACGAAATCAGAAAACGAAAAAGAGGATTCTTCAATCATAAATCGTAAATCAACATGTGAAACTAAAACAATATATGGATTTTCACTAATTTGTTTACCCATCATCTTCACCGCCACCCGGTACCACCCATAGCCCTCGATATCAAGCACCGGTCACCACCTCCATAATTTTCAATATTGGATTTTCAGTAATTGGCTTACCCATCATTAAGGTCAAATACGATGACTTGAGATAGTGAGAAGGAGTAGGAGACAGAAGACCCGATCGATTAAGGCTGAGCGGGTGAAGCAAGTCGGTCGACCAGGGGTGATTGGCTTGTCTTTTTTGATTTGGAAAAGTTACGAGTTTTCCTAATTTTCCAAAAAGCGAGTTTTCCTTCTATTTAAAATCCAAAAATAACTTTTAAAATGTATCAAACATCTTTTCCCTTTTATATTTTCCAATCTATACTAAAATCAAACCTCTCTCTTTCCACCCAAAACAAATTTATGCACAATCCAGAAAAAAATGAAGGCTCCTGTAAATCGAACTCCATCTTTTCATCCCTCTCTGACTCGTCTTTCGTCAAGCTTGTCTTGTGTAGATGGGATATCAGAATGTGGTGGGAGAACAGAGATTTTCTTGTCGTCGAGGGTCTCCTTGTCGACCTCCATGGATTTTGATTTCAGATCCCTCCGACAACGGTCCTAGACACCTCTCGTTCCTCTTTTTTCTTACTCCAGATGTCGGCGACGCTGCGATCTCGGCAACACTCCGATGTCAATAAGCCAAGAGTTGATTCCAAAAAAAAAAACCTCTTCTCCTAAAATCCAACAAAAAATACAGATCGTTCTAAGCATTCCATTAGTAATCTCACCGAGTGCTTTCTCCACCGGCAGAAACGAGACACGAGAGAGAGGCTTTGCCGAAAACCTGCAAATATGTGCATCTTTTAACCTCCGACAGAAAAGCCATAGAATCAAACATTTCTCAAAATTTGTTGCATTCTTAAGCTTTGAAGTGTAGTTTGGTTTACCAGATATCTTCAAAAGGAGGTGGTGTGATGTTGTTGGTTTGGGAAGACGAAGGGGGGAAAAAGAGTGTTACCAGGTTTAGGAAGAAGAATGGCAAGACTCTGTGATGGCGGGATAGGGCGGCGGTGGCGACCGCTGGCCGAAATCGGACTGGAGACGAGATGTCGATGATGATGAAGAATGGGGCAAAAATGTTCTACAATGAAATGAGGTACATGGCTGAAGAATCCAAAAAGGACTTTTGCCTCTCAAAAAGAGAAAGCCAAACACCCCCTAAATGTATTGAGGTTTTTTTTATTGATTTTGATGGATTGGAGAATTCCTTCTTGTTCCCGATTTCTTTTGGTGATTTAAGAATTTGAAGTTAGGTTCGATTTCATCTTAAGCCTAGATATTGATCTGAGATTTTTTTCCTGATTTTGTTGTCCATGTTTGGGGTTTTTTTTGTTAAACGGTGTTTGTGTTTTTTGTTAATCGATTGTATCCGGGTTCTTTTTTTATTTGATCATATATGCGCTTCATTGATTTCTAGTTTCATTGTTCATAAATTGTTCTAGGAAGATGAAGATCGATAATTTGCAGGTAATATGAATGAGTCTGGGGCAGGGAAAGTCGAAGGTGTGGGAGGGTGAGGGTGAGGGAGAACAGGGGTAAGGCTGGTGAAGGACCCATATCTACTAAATTTTGTTTATTTTATAATTTCTTTTAATAAAGTAATTAAAAACAAAAAAATTAAAATAACATATAAGGGTATAGTGGTCATTTTAAGTCGGTTAGGGACCAACAACGCAACAAAATCAAACTATAAGGACGATCCGAGTTAAAAAAATAAGTTAGGGACCAAGCGTGCAAATTACGCCAAACCACAGAGACCATTTGTGTAATTTACTCAAAAGGAAATAACATTAATATGATTGTAAAGCCAACATACCTAATTAACTATCATCTTAATGCTTCTATTATAAATTCAGAAAAAAGAATGAGAAAGCATTTTATCAAATAAAGTTGCGTTTTTGGGTAACCGTTTTAATCGAGCCTAAATTGTTGTGAGCACCACTAAATAAAGCAAAGAAAAAAGGCACATCAATGTCCCGCCATAGACCAATTTGACTCCAAATGGAAAGCTCCACGGGGCATGAGAATAAAATGTGGTAAATTGTCTTGATTTGAACATTAATTGTGATTTATTAAAGAAACAACATCAATCCCTCATTTGTCCAAGTTCATTCTAGTGGGCACTTTGTTTAAATGCATCATCCACGCTTGAACATTGAGCTTAATATCAACTAAATTGTTCGATCTAATGGGAGTATGAGAGTATCCCCATGATCAAAGTAGATTTTATCAATCAAAGGACATTGAATAAGTTATTGTGGCTTCAAGGTCCTAAACCCATCCGCCCTTTTGATCCTAAAGGATGTCCGATTAAGATATCCACCCTTTTGCTTCTATTACACAACAATATGGTAGATCATGCAATTATAATCGGGTCCTCTTATCACATTCACACCTAGAGGAATCAAAAAACTATCTTCTTCAACTTTATTCTCTTTGTAAATATATAACAAACATCAACTAAAATCAAGCTAACATTCCAAGTCACACACTTCAATAACTTAGCCATTTCCCCCCACATATACACTAATGTTCTATAGGGATGTGACAGATTTATGAGCAATGTCATAAACAGATATAAGAATTTCAGCACCTATCAGTATTATAATCAGCCACTCCAAAAAATCCGATTTCCTGTTCTGCAAAATCTCTTGAAGAAACCGAATGTTATGCTGCAATCAAAATACATCACCCCTCAATTTCACCAAAAAAACTAAAACAAATCTCCATATAACAAACCACTTTACCTCAACAAACTTCAACTTAAAATCCAAACTCGCGAATCGCTGAGTCAACTCAAATTCATCTCTTAAATACTCCCATATCTGTGCATATTTCGCATCCTTCCATGCAATATCAGATCTACACAACAGTCAACCCAATACAATTTTCTATTAATCGGTTCATTAATGACATCAGCAAGATTGAAAGTTTACCTCTCAAAAAGTCCGAGCTTAAGTATGACATCAGCAAGATTCGAATTTGCCTTCCCCACTAACTGAAAAAGCTTTTTCCTTTTCATGGTGAAAGTTCCAGTTTTTTCCATGCCACGGTTTATATCAGTGAATTCTGCAACCATCCCATCAACCTAAAACAAGAAACATCAAGAATTGAACTCATAATCATTATTCATTCATATGAAATATAGCAGAAATTTATTACACTGCTTACCTGGCGAACATAGTAATCGAGAGCTATACTTTGACCTAAAACACTGCCAATTGTACGAATCCCATCAATGTTCAAATACTGCAGCATTATATAATCCAACCCACCTTGCATCCATGTGTCCAAACTTGGTTTCTCTTTCACCTCATACTCTGAGTTTAAGCAAAAAGAAAAAGAAGATTACATGGATTTGAATGAAAAAATAAGAAGATTACATGGATCATAAAGTCATGAGAACTCACCATCTTTTCTAATCTCTTGGAGCAATCCTGAAGCATGATTTTTTACAATATTCAGATACCCATCAACTTCATGATCACGGACATTGAATAAGACAATGGAGCCATACTGAAAAACTACCATGTAGCTGCTTTCACTCCCACTTAAACTCGAACCCAAACCCTGAAAAAGCATATAATCATCAAGAAGCTTCAGGAGTAGAAATTAAAAAACACTGAAATCATATGTAGCTTCAAGATTCATGAGAAATACAAGATGTAGTGATGCTGGTGTGCTTCATTCCCTAATTCACTTTTAACTTTTTAAGCACTAAAAGCTTGTATGAACCTTGTTGAGTGTTGTTATGCACATGTATCTCCAAAATGTTTCTTGCAAATAACTAAACATACAACGAATGCAACAAAAATCTCTTGATCACATGAACAAAACAGACTTACAATATGCTCAGGCTTGTTGCTGCCAAACCTCAATACAATGTAATTAGTCATGCGTGATGTAGGCTGGATAAAATTGGGTCTGTTCTGTTCCACCAGACTTCTCAAATCCACACTGAAATCAAATCACGCAATATTCACAACGAATGCAGTGATGAATAGGAAAAAATAACCATTTTAAGCAGCAATTATCATACCTGGTAGAGAAGAAATAAGCCCTAACAGAAATGGGCGGCTTAACGTCCTCGTCAGTCACAAAATCATCGCCGGAATCCTCAACCTCTGCGCACACAGCAGGTTCATCCCACTCCAGCGTATCAGCGACCGAAAACGACGGGGAGGAGGAGGAGGAGGAAGACGAAAAAGAAGAAATACATTTAGCCCCTATATAGTTCGAACTAGAGCCGAAAAAATCACGAGCAGTCGTTGGAATCGGAGAAGATGTAGAAGAATGTGAGAATCGGCATATACTTAGAGTTAGCGAAGAGCGCGGCGGCTGAACCCCTAAGGGCTGATGTGGTAACTGCGGCGGTGTGAGGAGAGTAATAGGGTTTGAGGCGAGCGCGATGAGGGTTCGCAGTGATCTGAGAGTTAGGGTCTGAGAAGAAGAGAATGATGGAATGAAGAGCATGATGGCGGTGGCGGTTTTCGTGTAGTTGCCGATTAATCGGTGATTCCGCCACATTTTCAACGATGCCGGAGCATTACGCTGCCGTGTTTACCCGACGTAGTCTTGGCCTCTTGAGGTAGCGTATGCGGGTTTGATGAATCGGGTTAAGGTTCACTTAATTTTTAGCTTGGGTCGATCATTTTTTAAATCTGAACTTTTAAAAGATCTGAATTTCTAAGAGGGTCTGAAATTTTAAAAGCTGAATGTTTAACATGTTGTTTGGTTGGGACCTCTGAATAATTTTAAAAGCTGAATGTTTAACATGTTGTTTGGTTGGGACCTCTGAATTGCTGTGCTGAATTATTAAAATGATCATTTTACCTTTCTGTTTTATTTTTTATTGAATTCAACTGTTTGTTTAGAAAATAACCTAATAAATTTCTTAAATAGGTATTAAAAAAAATATAAACACCATATAAAATCCAAATTTAGCATAAAGCAATATTAAACACAAATCCAAATCAAACATAGATATTTTTAAATCCACAAAATCATATTAAAATCCAAATACAATCCTACAAATGATTAATCTATAAATGTAACACATGTTGAGGGAAAACATAATGAACAAGATACATAATTACAGATGATTATGTATCAGTGGATCGTTCTTGTGATGATTTATATATTTAGTATGCAGCTATGCACATTGTAGCATTGCCAATAATCGTTAATGCCCCTTGGATTGCAACCAAAACCTATAATTTATGTTGAAAATTGATGAAAGTTCGTGATTTTCTTTCTACTTATAGAAACGATTTAAACACAGTGAATCGTATATGAATATGAATGTGTTTTAAATTCAATTAAAATGAACATGATCAATCAATCATACCTCTAGTGATTCCGAGCTATAAAAGAAATGTCAAGTACACACACAAAATGCTCCTCCTAGTAAAGGCACCTGATGCAATTTACTCATTATGTTATGCGTACATATCATACAACAATGGGGGACTCAAAATGAGTGAACTTAATTACAAATAAAGGGAGTTGGATTGATAATAACTCACCATACCCCATGAAATCCCCTTCCAAGACTCATATCCAAATTTCTCCCCATATTGCCATACTAAAATCATTACTGTAATCCTTCGAAATTTGGAAAATGAGCAAAATCACAAACCATGGAGATACACTAAAGGAATAGGCTTGAAATATAAATTAAAAGCTAGGGTGGACTCGTGACAGAGTATCAAGTATCCATCAGTAAACAAATGAACACATTCAAATTCGATCGTATACCATCAAAATCGAAGAAGAGCAATCGATTTTCAGAAGGAAGAACAAACCTGTTTTTGATTGTTGATTTTCGAGTTCAGGGCAGCCGCGAGAAGGTGCAGCAGCGTCGGCCTTGCTAGGTTGCAGCGGCGTCGGCGTCGGCGTCGGCGTTGCTTGGTTGGGCAACGTCGTTCAGCGGCGTCGTCGGAGTATGCAGTTGGGAAGGGAAGCTGACACGAAGGGGGAAGAAGCCGCAGGAAGAAGACGCATGAAGAAGAGAAGAAGAGGCGGGGTGTTTGATTGTGTGTTAGGGCAAAATAAGAAACGCGTGTTTTTTTTACTTCAGACTTTGTTCCATATCTGAAAAATTAAGATGTGTTTTTAATTTTAAGAGGTAAAAAATAAGACACAAACAAACGATCTGAATCTGAATTTTTAAGACATTGCCTCTTAATTTTACAATTAAGAGGTAAACAAACAAGGCCTTAGTCATTTAAATGGTTCTAAAATTTAAAAAATATTATTCAATTTTAAACGGTTACTCATGCTAGAGGAAGTGGTTCGAAGGCATCAGTATCTTGGTGTGGATTGTGCCATGTCATAGGAACATCGTCCCTCGACGATGGCATGACAAAGTATTGGAAGAAATTACTCGCATATCTTTTCCTTTCCTGTTATTTCCTTGTTGTAATTGGAATTGACAAAGTATATATATGGTTGATCCCTTTGTAATCTTTTGAGATCAATATACACAAAATACATAAAATTCCAATTCTATATGGTACCAGAGCGGGTCTCAAACCGATTCGCCAAAACCACAAAACCCTATATGGTTGTTCATCGTTTCATCATGGCCGGTGCCGAAGGCAACTCAGGGCCCAAAACCAATAGCCAAGTGTGACATCCCCAATTTCACGACCAGAAAAGACCGATTTTGTTTATGCTTTATAAAAATCAGAGTACTTCTTTTAATAAAAATGTTGCGGAATTTGTTCCCAGAAAAACATGATAAATACGTTATCAAAGCATTTCCGAAGAAATGTATTTTTATTTATTTTAAAATATTTGGGATGTCATCGTCAATACAGAAACATAAGCATAAACAGAACTTATATTCATTATCACTAATGATTTATATCTCCATAATCTCTCAGTGTAATGTGGCTTCGTATCGACACTTGTGATACAAATAAGCTTGAGTGGGTCAGGTTGGGAAACCTGGTGAGTACATAGGGTTTTCAACCCACAATAATATAATTATTATGTTTAATCATCAAACAATTAACCCAATTACCCATCCCCATTATCTTCTTTACTCTTAAGGATCTATCCTAAGAATTAGCTATTCCTCGTTCATTCATTCCTAAGGATCATCCTAAGGAATCGGCACAAAATCTATCGTTGCCAGGGTTTACTCAACAGGCACTAAGTCGCATAGTCGCCAGGGTTTAGGCACTAAGTCTCATAGTCGCCAAGGTTTATACAACATGCACTAAGTCGCATAGTCACCAGGGTTTAGAGTACACCGGGTGAACACATCGTTCACAACTCCTACAGGTTGCGAGCCTGCTAGTGTTCCACTGGACTGTCTAGAATAGTTCGTGGTTGTCATCCATACTCTACTAGATGACGGGTCCAACGCTTGGGAAAAAGGCTTTTCTCATTGTTCACCTTTCGCCCTTATATCATGGTCTATATTACCTCTCATCTCATCATCCAACTCATATTCATCTACCCATGTTTTACCCAACATAAATTGTAGATATAAAATACGTATACAATTTAAATCATTTAAAACATGTATAAAATCGTTCATCCAGCATAGATAGCAAGTATACAAATAATATGCACACATAGCATGTAATTTATATTAAATACTTTATATTTATGTGTAAGATGAAAGTAACTATGCACTCACCTTAGTAGCATGAATTGATAGAATCTAACTAGAAACGGTCAGCGCTTCGTCATCATCGGGCTCGGGATGCGAAAACGGCCTTAACAAACGAGAGAGAGAAAAGATTTTGGTATAAGGAAGAGAAGAGGTCGGACTTGCTATTTATAGGTTGGTTTTGGCTCTCTTACGTCGTGAGAACTCATTGCAAACATCGTGATCCATGGCTAGTCATCCCGAAGCTTCGCCATCTGTGTTCGAGGCTTGCATAGTGTCTGTTTGACTCCTCACGTCGTGAGAAATCCATTGCTCACGTCGTGAGCTTTTGACGTATCATCCCGTAGACTTGCCATGCGTCTTATAGCTTGAAATGTGGCGTTTTGACTCCTCACGTCGTGAATTTCTATGCTCACGTCGTGAGTTCGGTCAAATTAGGGTTTATGAAACAACTGCATATTCGGAAGGCCATAACTTTTGCATACGAGCTCCGTTTTTAACGTTCTTTATATCAACGCGAAGGTGGAGACGTACTCTACAACTTTCATTTAGAATACTAAGGCTAGAAAGTACTCTATCATAAACTCACTTTTTACGATTCCCAGTGTCGTGTCGGTTTTGTCGCGAAACTTCGACATGTCATAACTTATTCCTTATAACTCGGATTTCAACATTCTTTATATGTACGGAAACCTTGTGACATATACTACAACTTAGTTAAGATTATTTATTCTACATAATAATATATAAAAAAATCATTTTTTTACTCTTATCATCTCTAAATTGACTAGCCCGAATCTGCGGGCGCTACACCAAGCCACCGACTACAACTCACCATATTACCATCATCCATCAGATTACCCAAAGCAAATACATGTAAATGATGCGTTGAACGACAAAAACTAACTCGATTAGATTCAAGAGATAGAAAATTTTTTGCTCGCGAAAAAGAAAATAGGGTTCGTTGATGGAACTCTAAAGAATCTGACCCCGGACAATAGCAACCACCTCCTCACGAATGATCTCCCTGACGCGGTCCACTGACAATATTGGCTCACCCTGTATGGTGGCTCCTGATCCCGACCCGGATCCAATCTCAACTCGTCTCGTAGTCGCCATACTGAAAATACACCAGGAAGATAATCCATATATCATACCGGGAAAACCAACTACCAACGAAGTCCTAGGGGTTGTGACTTCCTTGCTACATGTACGGGTCATGTGGTTTCAGTAGTACGGGCATATACTACCTTCCACACCTACCCGTATTTGTCTCAAGGATCATTACAACGCCCTAACAATACTCATAAGTAAAGACGAACACTCAATCCTCACTCCCTAGAGGAAAGGCTAAACATCTCACGACTGGTCGGCTGACCCACACGACTCATCTCATGAGGAGTTGAGTACCCGGCTGCACTTCAGTACATCTTACCACCCACAGACAGACGGGCAAAGTAAGCGGACGATTCAGACGCTTGAGGATATGCTGCGTGCATGTGTTATGGACTTCGGAGGAAGTTGGGACACCTATTTGCCTTTGGATGAGTTTTCATACAACAACAGCCACCATTCCAGCATTGACATGCCTCCCTTTGATCTTCTATACGGGAGGAGGTGTCGGAATTCCATCTGTTCGGGAGAGGTAGGGTAGAGAGTGATGGGTGACACTAAGATAGTGCTGAAAACAACCGAGCAGATTCAACAGGTCAGACAGAGGTTGCTGACAGCCCAGAGTCACCAAAAGAGTTATGTAGACCAGCGACGATCCGAGCTAGAGTTCCAGGTTGGAGATTTTGTCCTCCTGAAGGTATCCCCGTGGAAAGGGGTGATCTGATTCAGGAAACGGGTCAAGCTGGGCCCTAGATACATCAAACCTTTCAGAGTGACCGCCAGAGTGGGTAAGGTAGCTTACCGGTTGGAGCTACCTGTAGAGTTGAGCCAGATTCATAACACCTTCCACGTGTCTCAGTTACGGAAGTGTGTAGCCGATGAGACGACAGTGGTGCCATTAGAGGACATTCAGGTGGATGCGAGCCTGAATTATATTGAGAGGCCGATTGCGATTTTGGATCGGAAAGTGAAGGTTCTGAGAAACAAGGAAGTGCCTTTGGTTCAGGTCCAGTGGCAACATCGGAAGGGGTCCGAGTGCACTTGGGAGTCGGAGTCGGAGATGTGTGAGCAGTATCCAGAGTTATTTTTGGAGCCTGACTTCGAGGGAGAAGTCTGATTCTAGTGGGGGAGAATTGTAACATCCCAAGACCAGGTATACCTTATAAGCCCTTGTTCTTTTGGTAAATTGTCAAGTTTAACCCTTATGGAAAAAAAGGTGGTAAATGAGTACGCGGGGCGTACGCGAGTATACGCTCAGCGTACTCATATGCGTGTTTTTGATGCGGAAGCCAGAGGGTACACTGGGCATACTAGGCCCATAGTGAAAACCCTAATTTGGGGTGTGTCCCCATATAAATCATATGATGGCCTCATTCCTAGCCACCATCCTCGGACAAACCACCCTCTAAAACCTTAATCCTCGTTCTTGAGCTTGTGTGTGTCCGTTTGAGAGCCTTTAAGTGATTTTTTGTATTCTTGGAGTGAAGAATGAGCTTTGGGAGAAGAAGGAGTGAGAGTCCAGGCCTTGGATCTGAGCATATCTGAGCTGTGAGCTTCATCTAGAGGTATAAAGCTCCAAGCTTTCTTTCTCTTTTGATTTATGCATCATAGTAGAGTATTCTAGGGTTTTGTCCCAAAAGTTGGAGACTTTATGAGATAATTGAGCTCCAGGGACTATGATCAACGCCTTTGAGTGTATTTAGTGGTGTAATGTCATAAAAATCAAGACTTGGACGTTGGAATCAAGCCATGCATGAGTTATGAGCATTTTGAGATAAGAGAGTGAGAGTTTTGTGTGTTTGTGACCTTATCAGCCATGCAAAGGCTTAAAGTCACTGACTTTATGGAGTAAGAGCTATTAGGGAGTCCAGATCTGTGATATGAGCCAAGGTTTTAACTGATTAAGACCAAATGAGTAGAAATAGTGAAACTGGGACGTACGATGAGCGTAATCCCAGTACGCGCCACGTAGGGGTCAAGCATCCCCGATGCTTGCATGGCAGCAGAGTACGCCCAGTGTAGAGAGATGGTACGCGCAGTGTACGCTCTGCCATTGACTTTTGGTTGACTTTTAGGGTTTGGTCAATTTGTGGACTATTATGGCCAAGGAGGGGTAAAATGGTCTTTTACCCTTTTGGGAACTTGTAGAAGGGTTAGTCTAGCTTTTTGAGAGCCGCTATTAATTAGGGATAATTATCATATGTGTTAGTCGGAGGCTAGACCGGTAATTCGAGTTCGAGGTTATCCGATTTCTTACGAGGTGAGTCTTCTCACTATACTTGCCATGAGTGGTATCTATGTGTGACCGGAGGGTATTATGTGCTTACTGAGTTATGTGATTTATGCATTTTGTCTGTGTGATATATATGTTATATTCTGTGTTTTACTGAGATAGGACCGGAGGGTCCAACCCGAGTTGTGGGACCGGAGGGTTTCCACTGAGACAGGACCGGGGGGTCCAAACCGAGCTGTAAGACCGGAGGGTCCTCACTGAGACACATGACCGGAGGGTCCACACCGAGACGCATGAGACTGGAGGGTCCATGCCGAGTTATAGCCATGAGAGGCTTATTATTTGTGTATATGGTATGTTGGGGAACTCACTAAGCTTCGTGCTTACCGTGTTATGTGTGATGTGTTTCAGGTACCTCTCAGGACTGTGGGAAGGCATCGGCATGATTGTACACACTTGTTCGAGACTATATTGAGGATTCTGGGATTTGAATTTATTTGTGGTTTTGATGTTGACATTTTGAAATACATGTGGTTTTATGAATACAATATATGAGTTTATTGTGCTTTTAAAATGAAAATTTTGGTTTGAAAATTTACGTCGTTACAAGTTGGTATCAGAGCGTTGGTTTGAGGGATTCGGATGCACCTTCGGGTATGTCTGGACTCAAACTGAGGATTTGAGAAAATTTTTCAAAAGAAATCATTTTTCTAAACCGGGTAAGAGATTTCAAGAGAAAACGAGAAGGAGCAGTGTGTACAATCAGCCAGATCCCGAACGGTGGTTTCCCAAAATACCCTTAACTGTTTATTTTCCGAGATATTTATGAGATACTTATGTGATATAAAGATGCATGCTAGAGAGTAGGCTAGGTATTTCATATTCTAGGGCTAGAGTTTCTTGATTTGTGATGCCTTAGCTTAGGAGATGCTTTTGATCAGTGTTATCTGTTATTTGCTCTGAGTATGTGATGAGTTCTGAGTCGAGAGATACTTTAGGAAGAGATACCTAGGTGAGCATATTAGTAGCCTACTAAGAGAGTGGCCTGATACTTGTGAGAGATAAAGTACTTGTGAATTAGAATCCTAGGAGGAGGACTTGGGATGGCTATAGGTTGGTGTGGAAGGTAGTATTGGGCCCGTACTACTGAAAGCACCGGATCTGTATGCTACCCAAGTAAAAATCCATATGATGTTAAGGAACAAGTAGGGATGAGTGATCGAGTGTGAGTATGCTCGAGCGAGTCTCAGATGGTTTTTGTGTTGTGTTTCAGAGACATCATGGTGAGTACACGCCACAACCCGGGAGGCAGTGGGACTAGTGATGATGAGATTCGCATGATGATTCACGGGCTGCAGCTATTCGAGCGGAGATTCCTGAGATGTTTGGGTCTATTAAGACCACTCTGATTGAGACATTTAACGAGCGATACGCTGCTGCTACCGAGGCCGCTGCTGCTGCAGCCACTGCAGCTGTTACTGCTGATAGGCCACAGGGAGGTGACTCGTTGTTCTTTCGGGAGTTCAGCAACACGAAGCCACCAGAGTTCGATGGGAGACAGGATATGATTGCTTCCATGAGGTGGATCGTTGATATTGAGGGATGTTTTTATACTTGTTCATGCCCAGAGCATCTGAGAGTCCGGTTTGCCCTGAACCAGCTTCACTTAGGAGCGAAGGAATGGTGGAAGTTTGTGACGACTGATTTTACCCCTGCAAATCATGCTGCAATGACTTGGGAGAGGTTCACCAAGTTGTTTCGAGATGAATATGTTCCTCAAGTTGAGAGGGAACGTTTGGTGCAGGTGTTTCTGTCTCTCAAGCAGAATGCAAAGTCGGTGACCGAGATTACTAGGATGTTTCAAGAGAGGGCGATGTTCTGCCCTGAGCACGTGTCCACTGAGCAGGAACGTGTGAGCCGGTACTTGAGCATTTTGAGGATGGATATTTGGGAGTTCGTGGCGAACTCGTCTTGTAGGACATTGGCTGAGCTGCAGACCAATGTCAGGAGGAGGGTGATTGAGTTGGAGATTCAGACCAGAGAGGAGGGAGAGCAGCAAGGGAGAGATAGGAGACCGACACAGTCGCAGCCGGCGACTAAGCTGTCCCACCCCCAAACCAGACGGCGGAAACGTCCGAGGGTGGAGGACTTCAATTGTAGTATCACAACACATGCATCATAGTAATCAAAGTACAAACAACCATTGTATTTAAAAAGTATAAGTATTTACATGTGTTCAATCATTGTATATTGAACCAAAATAGTTATACAAAAGAAAATATGACTCAAAATAGCTCCATCTTCTCAAAAAGCTCGGGGAGTACCTGTGTATTATTTCCCTGAGAATACAAATAATTTGAAAAGAGAGTATCAACATAAAGTTGAGTGAGTGCATAAGTGTTTATGTTTGAAAGGGTGTCTCTGTATCTTGTATATGTAAACTGTTCCAGAAATTATATATTTTCTGTTGTATATGAAAAGTAGTTTTATTCCCATAAAACCGTTCTCTTTGTATCAATGTTTTGTATTTGTATTCCTTTGTGAAAAACTTGTAACTGAGAGTGTGCCTGTCTTCACCAGCTGTTATTGGAAACTGTATTGAACCATTGTAGTTTGTATTCTGTAAACTGGTACTTTGAAGGTGTACTTTCGTTTAGTTGTTTATACATTAACGTATTGTTAATATCTTTTTAATGAGTTATTATAACCATACTATGACGAATGGCCTGAAACAAACGCTTTGTGGACGTTTAAACTGTTGATAACAATTGCCACTCATTGGCGTGTATGTCTGACTGTAGCTAGCAGCCTGAGTGCGGGGTTGTCAATCTCGATATAGATCTACACACAACTTGTTTCAATCCCCGGGCTGGAGATTCTGGTTATAATGTCAGGACTTTACCTTGGTTGTCTAAAATGAATTAAACAACCTGAATTGAATGTCTCATAAAAAGCATATAAACGTTACATGTATATTAGTTATGAAAACCCAGTCATTCTGAAATAAATGATTGACGGAATGTTCTTGAATTAGTATTCTGAACATGTATGTGATAAGTGTAAACCCTTGATTTGTTCTATATCAAAACCCTTGTTTATTGTAAAACAGTGTGTTCTAGTATGCTTGAATCATGAATTATTGTTCTATTTATCATAAACCATACCTATTATAATTTATATGTACTTTCAGAATCGTTATTTAACTGTTTTTAGCATGTAACCCCTTGCTCAACATGTTACAAAGGTATTCGAACTGATGAAATAACTTTTATATTTATATACATACAAAATTTTATATATAAGTAAAATTTAAACGACACTCGGACAAATAACCAGTACTATAAGCCCACATCCAAACAAGGAAAAGGACCCAGAATAAGTTATCAGTCCTAAGCCTTTTAAATCTTATTTATATACACATATATATACAAATATGAATTTTGGGGAAAAATATAAGATTATAAAAGAGTTTAATGTTTTGAGTATTTTTGATGATTTAATGTCGTTTTATCATGATTTGAAATCATGATTTTATAACACAAAGTTCTTGTGTTATGCTTGTATCCCCCCCCCCCTTAAAACAGTAGAAATTATGAAAATACGGGGGTATGAACTCACATGATAGGTGGTGATTCGGACAGCGTTTCGTTTCCCGGAAAAGAGTTTATTTGACGAAAAACCGGCTCAAATCGGGCAGAGTTTCGACTGGAGAGAGGTTAACTTCTCGGGAATCTCGGGGCTTCGCGGCTTGATTAGGGTTTGAAATAGGATACCGGGGCTTTGGGGATTGTAAATATGCTTGTGGGGGTAAAAAGTGTGAAGAAAGGTGAATTTTGGGGTGAAAGATGTGAAAAATCCGAGAGATCTCGCACCCTTTATATAGGGTGCGAGGGTGCAGGTCCGAAGGTGAGCCAGCAACACGCGTCATCAGCAGCGAGGTCCACGAGGCGAGGCTCGGACAGGTGGTGGCTTCGGACTGGACCGGACTTCGGTCCAATGGGAAGAGGGCATGTGTCCGAGGGGTGTCCGGGGGTGTCTCCTGCGAGGGTGTCAGCTGCTTATTGGACCTCGGACTTGGTCGAATCAGAAGGCGCCACACGAGACTTCGTTCCAATCAGCAGACGACACGTGGAAGCCTCGCATGCGAGGGTGACGTGGCCGAAGGTCAGCCTTGCGAAATTGCCCGGTTTTCAATATTTCTTGATTTTTGTGCCAAAAACTTGCGAAAATCATAACTTTCGCATACGAGCTTCGTTTTTGACGTTCTTTATATGCACGCGTAGGTAAAATTATACTCTACGACTTTCGTTTAGACTTTGTCGGATAGTTTTGAGTTTATTTTTAATAATATTATTTTTAACAGACCTGGACAGGAAATCCGTTAAAAATTCATAACTTCTTCATCCGACGTCCGTTTTTGTCTGTCTTTTTACCGTTGTACTACTATTGACGAGACCTTCAATTCTCGTTTAGGTTGTGTCGGCTAAAAATCACTCGATCATTATTTCGCGTTTTTAGCTGTACAATGCTATACTGAAACTTAGAAAAATCGTAACTTCCTCATACGAAGTCAGATTTTGTCGTTCTTTTTATGAAAGTTCTTCGTTTAACATAAACTACAACTTTCATTTAGATTGTTAAGGCTAAAAAGCCTTTTATTGAACATTCAGTTTTTACACTGAACAGTGTTTTGCCGGTTTTGTCGCGGATCTTCGATTGGTCATAACTTCTTCGTTATAACTCGGATTTTAGTGTTCTTTATGTTTTTAGAAACCTTGTTACAATCTCTATCACTTGGTTCATCCCAATCGAGATTGTTTAATAATTTATTATTTGAGAGTCAGTTATGTAAATATACACAATATGCTAAAATTTCTCTTTATTATTTTAAAAAGAAATACAAATTGACCTACATTATTACATAGGTTTGAAATAACGGTTTGTTACATAAGCGGGCTAAGCCCGCTGATTCGAGGGCTGGAGGTCAGAGGGGCCGCTCTTGTAGCAAGTGCAGCAAGACCCACGAGGGATCTTTCTGGGCAGGGATTTGCTACAAATGCGGCAAGGAGGGGCACATGGCGAGGGACTGTCCCAATGGATTTTTTGTTTGCTTTCACTGCCACCAGACCGGCCATCGGAAGGTCGAGTGTCCTCAGCTTACCCAGGGATCCGCCCAAACTACCATTCCTGCTGCTTTGCGTGTTACTAATAGCAGGCCAGGGAAGGCCGAGCCTCCGAAAGCTTGTGGGAGAGCATTTCAGCTGACAGCGGAGGAGGCCCGCGCCACGCCTGATGTTGTTGTTGGTATGTATATCCTCATTTATGTTATTTGAGATTGTTTATACTTATATTGTGTTGTGTATAGGTACTTTTCTTGTGAGTTATGTACCTGCTTTGGTGTTGTGTGAATCGGGTGTGAGTCCATCTTTCGTGTCCTTAGCTTTTAGTCGTCACATTAGTGTCGAGTGAGAGGCGTTGAGTCGACCTCTGAGAGTTTCTATAGCCGACGATCATGCGGTTTTCGCTACTGACGTATTCCGAGGGTGTGTACTAGTGATTTTCGGTGTTGAGTTCCCGATTGACCTGGTACCGGTTGCGACGGGTGATGTCTGTGTCATAGTGGGCATGGACTGGTTGAGTCGGTTTGGAGCTGTGATCAAATGTGAGCGTCAGATGGTGACCATACGAGACCCTAGTGGGGGAGTGCTTACAGCGTATGGCGAGGGTACTAGATCTGGATCAGCTTTTTGCTTTGTTGCCAGAGCGAGACAGAGTCTACAACAGGGTTGTATGGGTTTTGTGGCATACGTGATGGATGCGCGGGTTGCTATAGAGAGACCGAGTTCTATCTCCGAGGTTCCGATAGTGTGCGAGTCTCCAAATTTTTTTCCCGAGGAGTTGCCGGGTGTGCCTCCCGAGAGACAGGTGGAGTTCCGGATTCATTTGATTTCGGGTGTGGCGCCTATTGCTAAGGCACCTTATCGCCTTGCGCAGCCAGAGATGCAGGATTTATCCTCACAGCTCCAGGAGCTGCTGGGGAAAGTGTTCATCAGACCGAGTAGCTCATCGTGGGGAGCTCCGATCCTTTTTGTCAAGAAAAAGGATGGTTCACACCAGATGTGCATTGATTATCGGGAGTTGAACAAGTTGACGGTTAAGAACCGTTATCCACTTCTGAGGATCGACGATTTGTTCGATTAGTTGTAGGGGGCATCTTGGTTTTCCAAGATTGATTTGAGGTCTGGATATCATCAGATGAGAGTATGTGAGGAGGATATTCCGAATACGGCCTTTAGGACTCGTTATGGGCACTACGAGTTTGTGGTGATGCCTTTCGGGCTCACCAACGCACCGACAACTTTCATGGACCTCATGAACCGGGTGTGCAGGCCCATGTTGGATCGATCAGTGATCGTGTTCATCGACGATATTCTTGTGTACTCGAGGTCCAGAGAGCAGCACGATGAGCATCTTAGAGAGGTTTTGGGGGTTTTGAGGTCGGAGAGGTTATATGCCAAATTCTCCAAGTGTGATTTCTGGTTACGAGATGTCCAGTTCCTGGGACATCTCGTTAATCAGAATGGGAAATTGGTCGACCCGGCCAAGATTGAGGCAGTTATGAGTTGGGAGGTGTCGAGATCTCCGATCTAGATCAGGAGTTTTCTGGGTTTAGCCGGCTACTATCGGAGATTTATCAGAGATTTCTCCAAGATTGTCGTTCCTCTCACCAAGCTGACCCGGAAGGGTGTTACTTTTACTTGGGGTCCCGAGCAGCAGGCCTCATTTGAGACCCTTCGCCAGAGATTGTGCGAAACCCCGGTGTTAGCCCTTCCCGAGGGAATGGAGGACTTTGTGGTTTATTGTGATGCTTCTATATATGGGATGGGCGCGGTGTTGATGCAGAGGGGGAACGTGATAGCATATGCATCGAGGCAGCTGAAGCCTCATGAGACGAGGTATCCCACCCACGACCTGGAGTTGGGGGTGGTGGTGTTCGCCCCTAAGATCTGGTGTCACTATCTATATGGAGTCCGGTGTACCATATACACGAACCATAAGAGCCTGAAGTACCTGATGGATCAGCCCAACCTGAATATGAGACAGGGAAGATGGTTGGATGTAGTGAATGACTATGATTGCGAGATCTTATATCACCTTGGCAAGGCTAATGTGGTAGCCGATGCCTTGAGTCGCAGAGCCGAGAGCGCTCCGATCCGGGATGTGTGTATGAGGATATGACGGAGATGACTCCAGTCTTAGATACCATCCGAGAGGCTCAGGTGGAGGCTGTGAGACCGGAGAACCGCAAGAGAGAGCGTGTGATCGGACAGGTTTCCGAGTTTGGGACAGACAGTCGTGGGCTTATGACTTTCCGTGGGCGGATTTGGGTGCCCTATACAGGTGGAGCTCGTCGTGTACTGATGGAGGAGGCACATAGATCGAGATTCTCGATCCATCCGGGGGCCACTAAGATGTATTTGGACCTGAAGAGAGATTACTGGTGGCCCTGTATGAAGAGGGACATGGCATGGGTAGTTGATAGGTGCTTGACCTGTCGCCAGGTTAAGGTAGAGCACCAGCGTCCACATGGCCTATTACAACCTCTAGAGATTCCCCAGTGGAAGTGGGAATAGATTTCGATGGATTTTATCACCAAGCTACTGAGGACCGCGCGTGGGGTCGATGCGGTATGGGTGATTGTAGACCGATTGACGAAAAGTGCTCACTTCCTTGTTATTAGTGGGAGCTCTTCTGCAGAGAAATTGGCCGAGATCTACGTTCGAGAGGTGGTGGCACGACATGGGGTGCCGACATTGATAGTGTCAGATCGGGATGTGCGTTTTACTTCCAGGTTCTGGAAGAAGTTCCACGAGGAGTTGGGTACCCGGCTGCACTTGATTACAGCGTACCACCCACAGACAGACAGGCAAAGTGAGCGGACGATTCAGACGCTTGAGGATATGCTGCGTGCATGTGTTATGGACTTCGGAGGAAGTTGGGACACCTATTTGCCTTTGACTGAGTTTTCATACAACCACATCCACCATTCCAGCATTGGCATGCCTCCCTTTGAGGTTCTATACGGGAGGAGGTGTCGGACTCCCATCTGTTGGGGAGAGGTAAGGCAGCGAGTGATGGGTGACACTAAGATAGTGCTGAAGATGACCGAGCAGATTCAGCAGGTCAGACAGAGGTTGCTGACAGCCCAGAGTCGCCAAAAGAGTTATGCAGACCGGCGACGATCCGAGCTAAAGTTCCAGGTTGGAGATTTTGTCTTCCTGAAGATATCCCCGTGGAAAGGGGTGATCCGATTCAGGAAACGGGGCAAGCCAGGCCCTAGATACATCGGACCTTTCAGAGTGACCGCCAGAGTAGGTAAGGTAGCTTACCGGTTGGAGCTACCTGTAGAGTTGAGCCAGATTCATAACACCTTCCACGTGTTTCTGTTGCATAAGTGTGTAGTCGATGAGACGGCAGTGGTGCCATTAGAGGACATTCAGGAGGATGCGAGCCTGAATTATATTGAGAGGTCGATTGCGATTTTGGATCGGAAAGTGAAGGTTTTGAGAAACAAGGAGATGCCTTTGGTTCAGGTCCAGTGGCAACATCGGAAGGGGTCCGAGTGCACTTAGGAGCCGGAGTCCGAGATGCGCGAGCAGTATCCAGAGTTATTTTTGGAGCCTGTCTTCGAGGGCGAAGTCTGATTCTAGTGGGGGGGAATTGTAACATCCCAAGACAATGTATACCTTATAAGCCCCTGTTCTTTTGGTAAATTGTCAAGTTTAACTCTTATTGAAAAAAAAGTGGTAAATGAGTACGCGGGGCGTACGCGAGTGTACGCTCAGCGTACTCAAATGCGTGTTTTTGACGCGGAAGCCGCCTAGTACGCTGGGGGTACCAGAGGGTACGTTGGGTGTACTAGGCCGAGAGTGAAAACCCTAATTTGGGGTGTGTCCCTATATAAAGGATATGATGGCATCATTACTGGCCACCATCCTCAGACAAACCACCCTCTAAAACCCCAATCCTCGTTCTTGAGCTTGTGTGTGTCCATTTGAGAGCCTTTAACTGATTTTGTGCATTCTTGGAGTGAAGAAGGAGCTTTGGGAGAAGAAGGAGTGAGAGTCCAGGCCTTGGATCTGAGCATATATGAGTTGGGAGCTTCATCTAGAGGTATAAAGCTCCAAGCTTTCTTACTCTTATGTGTTTTACTGAGATAGGATCGGAGGGTCCAACCCGAGTTGTGGGACCGGAGGGTTTCCACTGAGACAGGACTGGAGGGTCCAAACCGAGCTGTGAGACCGGAGGGTCCTCACTGATACACATGGCCGGAGGGTCCACACCGAGACGCATGAGACTGGAGGGTCCATGCCGAGTTATAGCCAAGAGAGGCTTATTATTTGTGTATGTGGTATTTTGGGGAACTCACTAAGCTTCGTGCTTGCCGTGTTATGTGTGATGGCGCCATCATGGAAACCTTCCAAGGTCTTATACCAAGTAAATTTCAAGTACCTCTCAGGACGCGGGAAGGCGCCATCATGATTGTACACACTTGTTCGAGACTATATTGAGGATTCTAGGATTTGACTTTATTTGTGGTTTTGATGTTGACATTTTGAAATACATGTGGTTTTATGAAATACAATATATGAGTTTATTGTGCTTTTAAAATGAAAATTTTGGTTTGAAAATTTACGTCGTTACAAAAAGTCAACCAAGGTCAAAATGTCAACCATGGTCAACGCCAGCCAACGATCACGTCGTGACCACCCATAGGCCATGTCGTGACTGGAAAAGGACAAAACAATCGAGAACACCACATCTCACGACGTGACATGCTATTATTCATGTCACGAGATCTGCTTTGACCAACTTTGAACATTAGACTCTTAATCCATTAAGCCATTCCCTGCGACTTTCCAAAGAGTCTCCCCCAACCCTAAGGACCATAACAATCGAAGCTTTATAGTCATGCATGTATAATGCACGACTTGAACACCAACTAGTTCAATAAGAAGACATTCAGATCAAAACTCATGCTTGGAGTAAAAAACCAACACCAAACTTTATATTCGAACTCTTACTAAAAGGAAATACCTCAATGATCTATAAAGTTGCTAACTTTGTGGATCCCATGCATGCTACCCAACCCATCCATGAAAAAGGAAAACATAAATATTAGATATACCATGCATTAGAGATAAAGTAAAAATCTTTATAACTTACAAAGGTCCAAAAGCACAACAAGATGACGAGGTAGGAGCTTGATTGCCAAAAGGATGCACCCAAGGAGTCTTCTAATTCTTCTAAAATCCAAACACCACCAAATAAGCTCTTTAAGGTCACTAATGGAGGCTAATAACGTTTTTGGTAGGAAGAAGTTGATGGAGGTTGAGGGTATGCAAACCCTAGCCTCCCACTTCACTTAAATAAGGAGTAAAACACGAGATTAGGCTTAGCCTGATCTCACAACTTGAACACCTATCTGTCACGTCGTGATCCTTACAATGGCCACGTGTCTCTGCCTAAAGTCACATCGTGAGACACTAACTCTCACATCGTGACTCTCTTAAATTATGGGTTTTTCATTATTAATTAATTCAAACATTGAAAGATCGAGTGCATGCAATAGATGCTACATAAGCGATTATTTAGGACAAATAATATAAAAGCAAGTTGTAGAGACCGTAACCGGGAGCACATGGATATAAAGAACGACGACATATGACTTCGTATGAGAATGTTATGATTTATCTAAGTTTTGCGTTCAACCCGATACGACAATGAACATCATAAAAAGTGAACCGAAGATAGGTTGCTTTTTAGCCAAAGTAATGTAAAGGAAGGTCGAAGTCCTCGTGAAGATTGTTCATAAAAATAATGCCTAAATATGACTTCGTATGAGGAAGTTATAATTTTTCATAGCGACGCAGTATAATAGTATTGTAACACCTGTTCCAAGCATTATTTAATTTATCTAATTTTTAGGGTTTTGTGCATGGACTCAGCGAGTTGGGGAGCTCCAACTCGTCGAGTAGAGATCATTATGAGGACGCAGATTTTAAATCCTACCCGACGAGTCGGAAGGCCCCGACTCGACGAGTAGGCGATGTAGAGGGAAACCCTAATTTTCAGGGGTTTGTACCCTATTTAAAGAACTTATGGCTCATTTGTAGCCCCTTCCATAGTTATTACAGTCCAGAAAGAAACCCTAGCCTCATTTGGTGCTTCCTTGAGTGTGTGTGTGAGCCTTGGAGAGCGGAACTTGTGCTTTTGAGAAGGAAACTTGAAGGGTAAGGATATTGTAGAGAGGAGAAGGCTTTAGATCCAACATCAACTTGTTGTTAGCATCCATTTAGAGGTAAAAAGTTGCTAACTTGATCTCTATTTGCTTAGATCTCGTTTTATGAAAGAATATGGTCACTTTTGGTGCAAAATGGGGTCATACTCGGATTTGGACTTATCACAAGGATACGGTTCCAGATCTTGACATCTCTGGGTCCCGAATAACATAAAGTTGCTCACTTTATCCACCTTATGCCCTTTCCATGCACTAAAACCTTGTAGGAAGCTTAGTTTTGATGTTATAGCCTTGCATGCACGTAAAGTTTGCAACTTTACGTGGTATCTGCACTAGGGGAGGTTGGAAATGAAGTTTGGGACCTTAGATTCCACTGGAAAGAACTGAACACCAAAGGACTGAAGGAAATCGTCGAGTCCATTAGTCGACTCGACGAGTTGGGGTAGGGTTTACCTGTTTTCGAGTTTCTGAATGAGCGTAGTGAAGGATTAGAGTGTTGGTCCGAATAATGACCTTTTGGTTTTCTGGATATTAGATGAACTCGACGAGTCACTTAGGTGACTCGGCGAGTTGACTCTAGATTCAGTGGAATGGACTCGGGAGGAACTCGACGAGTTGCTAGATGTACTCGACGAGTTGAGATCAACATGGACTGTTGACCTTGAACGTTGACCTTGACTTTGACTAGGGTTAACTTTGAGGGTATTTATGGTATTTCGGGATTGTGACAAGTTAATCACATGATAATTATAGGCAGTTGAGTTGGAGCCGTGTGTGGGATTTATTCGATCTTAGCTTGTCAGTTCAACATTCGAGAGGTGAATCTTCTCACAATACCAATGGGTCTAAGGCACCAAGGCCGGCCCATTTTATGATAAGTGGATTGTCGATTGATTATGCGTTATGTTAGTATGATATTTGTATGGAAGACCCAAGGGGGTTCCCATGGCAGTAGATTGAGACCAGGTGGGGGTTCCTATGGAATTTGGTATAAGACCTTGGAAGGTTTCCATGGCATCCTAGTGTATTTGCATGTTTAGTTTGTATGATATTTACTTGGTAGAGAAGACCATGTAGGGGTTCCCATGGCAGGAAGACCATGAGGGTGTTCCCATGGCAGATAGTTAAGACCACGTGGGGGTTCTAGTGGCACTAGGTGTAAGACCCTGGAGGGTTTCCATGGCTTCCTATATGTTATATGCATGGATTATGTGATATATGTAGCTTTTATAGCTAATATGATATGTGTTATGTGGATTGTGTGTGGGGTATGCTCTGGGGGACTCACTAAGCATTAGCTTACAATTTGTGGATTTGTTTCAGGTACATCTAAGCCCAAGGGCAAGGGCAAGGCTTGATCGCGCGGTGTGTACTCTCTCTTAAGCGTTTGATGGGACACTTTGATGTTTTGAAATAAAATTGTTATTGTTATGAATTTTGAAAACAGTTGTATTTGGGATTTCATGGTTTGTGGAAAGTATTTTGGTTAATCAAAAATGAAAAAAAAAATCTTTTGAAAATTGGGTCGTTACAAGTTGGTATGAGAGCCTTGGTTTGAGGGATTCAGGCACACTCTCGAGTGTGTCGAGACTCAAACTAAGGAAATGGTAAAATTGTTTTCAAAAATAAAATAAAAGTTATAACTTTTAAAGAATGGAAAAGAGGAGAGTGCAACGAGCGTGATCGGCCGAGCCAAGTAAGTAGTTCCCCAATATGTTAGCCGTGTGTATATTGATATTTGAGCTATGGTAAACGTTTGGATCTTGCTATGTGTATGCTTTTAAAATCGTATACGGTTAGGAGCTTATAGCCTTATAATGATTGATTTGGCCTTATTTCCTGTTCCCAGTCTGGTTGTGGTCCTAGGGTAGAATCTCTTATTCGAAAGTCTATTTGATCCTTTTCTATGTATAATTTGCATGCATAAAGGCAACTTGTTATGATTGGTCTGATTGATATGGGTAGAGAAAATCTTAGGATAGTCTAGGATTTGAGATGTGCGGTAGTCTATGGGATATGATTTATTTTGGGACGAATTGGAGTTATTAGGTAGAGCCTTGGGGAAGGTACAGGTAGGTGTGGAAGGTAGTATTGGGCCCGTACTACTGAAAGCACAGGACCTTGACCCGAACCAATGTTAGATATGAAAGCTCTAAGGAGGACTGGTGTGGTAAGATCCCCTATATGGATATCCTGATCATTATGATTTATGACATTTCAGTTCAGCATGGTGGTGACACGATTGGGAGCTAGAGGATCAGGATCGGGATTTGGATCCGGGTCGGGCAGCGGTACTGAGCCCATTGATGTGAGGCTGCGCGAGCTCATTGCAGCCGAGGTGACGAGGGGCATCCTTGACGCTACCCCAGTTATCTTTGGGACAATCAAGGATGGTATGATGGATATTATGGAGGAGAGGCCCAGGTCATTCAAAGCCGAGATTGTTGCAGGCCAGGTCGGGCCCCAAACTCCCTCGTTTCGGGAGTTCAAGGCGTGTGGAGCGCCGGAGTTTTTCAGGGTCAGGGACCCCATTGTTAGTCGACGCTGGGTGACGGATATAGAGAACGCCCAGCGCACGAGTTCTTGCCCTGATGTGGCAAATGTGGGTTTTGCTTCATGTGTGCTGAGAGACAGAGCCTGAGACTGGTGGGGAGAGGTGACTAGTCAGGTGGGAGCAGCCGTTGTGGCTGAGTTGACATGGGCCGAGTTTATTCGGAAATTTGATTTGGAGTTTGCACCAGCTATTGAGGTGTAGCGGTTGGTGATGGAGTTCCAGGAGCTCCAGCAGACCAACGAGACTGTGGCGGAGATCACCGCCAAGTTTCGGGAACGAGCATTGTTGATCCTACAGTATGCTACCGATGAGGACATGAGGAGGATGAGGTATCATTCCATGTTGAGGGATGATATCCGGGAGTTTCTGAGCTTCACATGGTGCAAAAACCTGAATGAGATGGTGGAGAAGGCCCGCGAGCGGGAGATGGAGTTGGACTTTCGCACCAAGCGGAAGCCTGAGCATGCACAGACAACAGTAGGTCAGGCTAAAAAGCCTAAGACCTCAGATTCATCCAGTAGAGGCCAGCAGGGCCGTGACTGGTGTGCCAAATGTGGGAGATTTCATGGTGGAGTTTGTCGGGGGATGGGCCCGGTATGTTATACGTGTGGTCAGCAGGGCCACGTGAGTAGGGATTGCCCCATTGATTTGTTCCACTGTAACCAGACTGGCCATAAAAAGGTCGATTGTCCGAGGTTGCAGGGAGGGGGAGGAGTAGTGGCGACACTTGCTCCCTCCACAATGAATATTACTGATGGCCGACCTGTTAAGGCGGATGCTCCAGCGGTGAATAGCCGCGTATTTCATTTGACTACCGAGGAGGCTCGGGTAGCGCCAGACGTTGTGGCTGGTACGTATTTCATCTTCCTGATCTAGATTTATAGCATTTCTTATGTGTATATTATGCCTATGTATAAGGACCTTTTTGGTTAATGGTATGTCTGCTCACGTTTTGTTCGATTCAGGAGCTACCCGATCGTTTGTGTCTCTTGCGCTTAGCAAGAAGTTTCGGGACGCGCCGGGAACTTTGGATTCCCCGCTTGAGGTGGAGATTGCGGATGACCGCACTGTGATTACTGCGAGGGTGTATCGGGACTGTGTCATGAATATGCTTGGGGAGAGGTTTCGTGTTTATCTAGTCTCGATACCGTTGTGAGGACTGAAGGTGATTGTTGGGATGGACTGGTTGGGGGCCAATGGGGCCATGATCGATTGCGAGCGCCAGTTGGTTTCGAACCCCAAGTGGGGGATAACTGGTTATTCATGGAGAGAGGGCCTCGCAGGGGGAAACTCTCTGTTCAGCTGCGAGGGCTAGGAGATTTCTGCAGTAGGGATGTACGAGATTTCTAGCTTATATCTCGGATACGAGGGTTGAGACCACGACGGATGTGGGCAGTGTGCCGATTGTTCAGGAGTTTCGGGATGTATTTCCCTAGTAGTTACCGGGAGTGCCTCCGTAGAGGCAAGTGGAGTTTCACGTTGATTTGGTGTTGGGTGTCGCTCCGATAGCGAAGACACTGTACTGGCTAGCACCTCCTGAGATGCAGGAGCTATATACGTAGCTTCAGGAGCTGCTAGACCGAGGGTTTATCCGTCCGAGAAGTTCCTCGTGGGGAGCACCGATCCTGTTCGTGAAAAAGAAGGATGGGTCACATAGAATGTGTATTGATTATCGAGAGCTGAACAAACTAACGGTGAAGAACCGTTATCCGTTACCAAGGATCGATGATTTGTTCGATCAGCTGCAGGGTGCGTCTTGGTTTTGCAAGATTGATCTTCGGTCTAGATACCTTTAGATGAGGATTCGGGATGAGGACATACCGAAGACAACTTTCAGGACTCGGTATGGGCACTATGAGTTTGTGGTGATGCCATGCGGGCTCACCAATGCCCCAACAACGTTCATGGATCTCATGAACAAAGTGTGTAGACCGATGTTGGATCGCTCGGTGATCGTTTTTATTGATGATATCCTGGTCTATTCTAAGACCACGGAGCAGTATGAGAAGCATCTGAGGGAGGTATTGGAGACACTGAGGGCGGAGAGGATTTATGCCAAGTTCTCCAAGTGTGATTTATGGCTGACAGAGGTACAGTTTTTGGGGCATATCATCAACCAAGAGGGCATTTCGGTTGATCCAGCCAAGGTTGAGGCAGTGATGCGGTGGGAAGTACCAAATAACGCATCCGAGATCCGTAGCTTATTGGGATTAGCGGGCTATTATCGGAGATTTATCCAGGATTTCTCCAAGATTTTTATGCCTTTGACCCGCCTGACCAAGAAGAATGTGACATTTCGATGGGGCACATATCAGTTCTTAGCTTTTGAGACCCTGAGACGGAGGTTATACGAGGCTCCGATTCTAGTACTACCTGAGGGGTTGGATGATTTGGTAGTGTATTGTGATGCATCGATCTCAGGGTTAGGCGCAGTACTGATGCAGAGGGGGCATGTGATAGCTTATGCCTCGAGGTAGTTGAAGCCTCATGAGGCGAATTAACCCACTCACAACCTGGAATTGGGGGCAGTGGTGTTTGCCCTCAAGATTTGGAGGCACTACTTGTATGGAGTACGGTGCACTATTTATACTGATAACAAGAGTTTGAAGTATTTGATGGATCAGCATAACCTCAACATGCGACAGATGAGGTGGTTGGATGTGCTGAAAGATTATAACTGTGAGATCTTATACCATCCCGGGAAGGCCAATGTGGTGGCCGATGCTTTGAGTCGCAAGACGGCGGGTTCCCCGATTGGGAACGTTTGTTTGAGGATGAAGGTGATCTCTCCATTGTTGGATATGATCAAGGAGGCTCAGGTCGAGGGTGTGAAGAAAGAGAATTGGAAGATAGAGCGGATTCGGGGACAGTATCCCTTGCTTGTTCGGGATAGCTGAGGTCTCCTAACACAGTGTGGTCGGGTGTGGGTACCGGTGACTGGAGGAGTGAGACAAAAGATATTGGAGGAGGCATACAAGTCCAAGTTCTATATACATCCGGGGGCTACGAAAATGTATAAAGACCTGAGAATGAGCTATTGGTGGCCCTACATGAAGCGGGAAATCGCTTGGTTCGTGGAGCGATGCTTGACCTGCAGGAAGGTCAAGACCGAGCATCAGCGGCCTCATGGCAATGTCCAGCCGCTACCCATTCCCATGTGAAAGCGGAAAGATATCACTATGGACTTCATTACGAAGTTACCGAGGACAGCGAGGGGTGTGGATGCCATATGGGTGATTGTGGACAAATTGACAAAGAGTATCCACTTCATTCCGATCTCTGAGAGTATATCCACTGAGAAGTTGGCGGATACTTATGTGCGAGAGGTGGTGGCTAGACACCATGTGCCAGTTTCGGTAGTCTCTGACAGAGATGTTCGATTTACATCTACTTGTGATCAGGAAGGTATTATGTACTCATTATTTTTCCACAGGCTGAGCGGGAGTGGCTATCGGGCGTGTATGGATTTGAGGCTCCAGGGTTTTGCTCGAGGCCGGAATGTGAGTCGTGGGGACTTTGGGAAGGAGTGATGATTATGTTCGGCTGGGTCCTCAATGACATAAAGTTGCTCACTTTATCCAGCTTAGGCCCTTTCCATGCACTAAAACCTTATAGGAAGCTTAATTTTGATGTTATAGCCTTGGGAAGCCTTGCATGCACGTAAAGTTTGCAACTTTACGTGGTATTGGCATTAAGGGAGGTTGGATCTGAAGTTTGGGACCTTAGATTCCACTGGAAAGGACTGAACACCAAAGGACTGAAGGAACTCGTCGATTCCATTAGTCGACTCGACGAGTCGGTGTAGGGTTTACCCGTTTTCGAGTTTCTGAATGAGCGTAGTGAAGGATTAGAGTGTTGGTCTGAATGAACTTTTGGTTTTCTGGACATTGGATGAACTCGACGAGTCATTTAAGTGACTCGGCGAGTTGACTCGGGATTTAGTGGAATGGAATTGGGAGGAACTCGACGAGTTGCTGGATGCACTCGATGAGTTGAGGTCAACATAAACTGTTGACCTTGACCGTTGACCTTGACTTTGACCAGGGTTGACTTTGAGGGTATTTATGGTATTTCGGGATTGTGACAAGTTAATCACATGATGATTATAGGCAGTTGAGTTGGAGCCGTGCGTGGGATTTATCCGATCTTAGCTTCTCAGTTCAACATTCGATAGGTGAGTCTTCTCACCATACCAATGGGTCTAAGGCACCAAGGCCGACCCATTTTTTGATAAGTGGATTGTCGATTGATTATGCGTTATGTTAGTATGACATTTGTATGGAAGACCCCGGGGGGTTCCCGTGGCAGTAGACCGAGACCACGTGGGGGTTCCCGTGACATTTGGTATAAGACCTTGGAAGGTTTCCATGACATCCTAGTGTATTTGCATGTTTAGTTTGTATGATATTTACTTGGTAGAGAAGACCATGTGGGGGTTCCCATGGCAGGAAGACCATGAGGGGGTTCCCATGGTAGATAGTTAAGACCACGTGGGGGTTCCAGTGACACTAGGTGTAAGACCCTGGAGGGTTTCCATGACTTCCTATATGTTATATGCATGGCTTATGTGATATATGTAGCTTTTATAACTAATATGATATGTGTTATGTAGATTGTGTGTGGGGTATGCTCTGGGGGACTCACTAAGCATTAGCTTACAGTTTGTGAATTTGTTTCAGGTACATCTAAGCCCATGGGCAAGGGCAATGCGTGACGGCGCGACGTGTACTCTCTTTTAAGCGTTTGATGGGACACTCTGATGTTTTGAAATAAAGTTGTTGTTGTTATGAATTTTGAAAACAATTGTATTTGGGATTTCATGGTTTGTAGAAAGTATTTTGGTTAATCAAAAATGAAAAAATTTCTTTTGAAAATTGGGTCGTTACAAGTATGTGTCACAAAGTACAAAATAAAGTTTGATTGCTCGTTAGACAAACCTATCTACAATAAAGTTGATGTCTATGAAATTACGAATCCATCGATATAAAGAACGTCGAAAACGGAGCTTGTATGCGAAAGATATGAGCGGAACTTGGTCTCTCCTCTTCAGGGGCGCCCTATGTCCATAAGTCTATAAATAACAAGCCAAGCCCCCTAATTTCTTTCTCATTAATGTTCCGGGTTTCTCTCTCTAGAAACTCTTTCTTTCTCTAAAAATCTGTCTTTTCGTAGTCCCGAAGTATCATGACGAAGTGCTGCAGTGATAAAATGTCGACAAAAAGAAGTGTTTGGTGTCAAAGTTCTGTCCGCGACTTTCCAAGTTTTTTTTAAACAACCTGTAAGTTGAGTTATGCTTACCATATTTTAAGTATAACTTATATTTATGTTTGTAATCGTTATTATGAACTTATGAATAAGATTTATCAGTAATACCAATCATTATACCGATCGATCTACTTACGGGAGTGATATTTAGGCTAGATTTGTGAGGTGTTTAAAGTGGATTTTCCAAACAGTGCGTCTCTATATATCAAACGGATCCTATCTCCGATCCGATATTACCTGGTTGTTCCTTATCGGCTATAAGTCAATATTCTTTTGGGATTATTGATAAGTATGAGAAAAACATTATAACGAATAAACTTTATGAATACGAACTAATACTAAGGCTTAGTAATATTCATATGTAGGTCGTTTTAAAGGGAAATCTGAAGCGTCAACAAGGATCCGACTTTCCCCCGAGTCTTTCACCTCAATCAAGTGAGTGCATAATTATTTTCATGAACAAGATTTAATACAAGTAATTATTAAAAAATATTAAATATCTATTTACAGTTTATATGTGAATTACATGTTTATTATCTGACATATTTGTTAAATGTATATTGGTAATATACACTTTGTGAACCAAATATGGTTATATATATATATATATATATATATATATATATATATATATATATATGTTCAATTGTTTATATGATATTATTATATGACAATCTTAAAAAAATAAGTATTATACTTAAAAGATTATTGTATATTAAAATATCTGATACTCTGTGTTAAGTATATACACTAAATTATGACAGTGGTATCTAAACAGAGTTAGTATTAAAAGTTGATTGCAATGATTGTAATATTGTCTGAATTTAAAACTAAGACGTATAAAGAATATTTAGATCCAGTTAAGTTGGATAAAAGAATAGTCAGATGATGTATTTTGATAGTATGGTATAAATAGAAAAATGGTTTTGGAAATTTATTATAAGCATTATAATCCTATATAGTAATGAAATAAGATTTATAACGGATGCCTAGTTCGAGTTAAAACGAAATAGTGTTTAGTTATACCCTGCAGTGTAGAAATATTACATAGGTAGGAAACGGTGTTGATTAGAAACATTGTAATCTTGTCTAGTTATACACCAGGACTTAAAGGGGGTGCTTAGTTTAATTAAGTTTGGATACTATCTAACATCATATTAAGGGTGTGTGTGATTGGAACATAAAGTAGAACTCTGTTTTGTGACACTATCAGGTGTCGATGTACGAATTACGTACCAGAGTACGATATAGTATTCATTTGGACAACCAGATATGGTCGGTCCTATCAGGAAACTGAAACGGTATATTTGGTCATATACCAGAGTAAAATGACAACACTTGATCATTCTAGACGATCTTGTAAATTACGTTGCTAGTATGAACTTATAACCCATAGACATAGATGAAATATGAATTCATATTCATCTAATACTCTGATGGATTTGATTGCCTTAATGACTTACACCAACCAAGGAACCCCCTATTTGTGTAGTCGACCATTGTTCTAAACGATTCATCAGGTAAGTTAATTCATCCTGATAATTGTGGACTAGGATTTGTGAGAATCGGTTGGGATGGATATGTCTGGATGTAATGTTTTATAGATATATAAGTTATAAGATATATCTATATTGTTTGGTAACAGTTGGTTTTGCAGATATTGACGAGATTCTTCGTTTTAAACTCAATTTCAATTGATCTGTATATGCACGCTAATGTATTGACAAACCCCACAATTATATCAAATTACTTTTGAGTTAAAGCATACCGAACTTAATTTATTAATGAATGCAAAAAGTCTAGAATATCAATTTTCCCATTTTATCCTTTTGGATCTAAAGCACAATTCAAGGGCTTAAGTCATTTAACTAGCATTATCAACATCTAATAATGTCTAAAATTTATTCCCTTGAAGCCTAAGACTTTTACCTGATCAAATTACAGTATGTTATCACGAAATTAGAAACATTCCGAAACTGGATGTTACACCTACTCATTATGTTATTCAAGGGAAAGAAAACTCTTTAATAGAGTTACCATTAACCAAAACTGAATCTCTAGCAGAGGAGAGACAAATGTAATATAGACACACCATTTGATACCAAAGCCGAGTGTGCCCATTACATGGTCGAGTACTCCTAACTTAACGAATCAAAGCCAACCTTGAGGAATAGGAGTTTGTGATAACCACTTATACTTGGGACTTGCGTAAGGTGTAACCTAAGAGTGTCTATGCGAACTTAAAACAATTGCATGTAAGTTTCATTTAAGTCCATGACACCATCAACCATTTTAACTCGCTCGTCAAGTGTTGCACTCACCCCACATGCTTATTGAATTATTTCCATTAAGTTGAGAAACTTATTTATATATATATATATATATATATATATATATATATATATATTCAGACGTAATCACAAATATTTGTATACTGTAAAATGCTAACTTTCTATGTTCATTGCCTTCTAAATGCAATAATAAGATCCCTAATTTCTGACAATTGCTTTTGTACATAGTGAAAATCACAAATCATTTGTAAAACGGTCCTATCAACAAGACTCCGTTGTCTAACTTTAATAAATATCACTTCATTAACTATTGACAGAGGTGTCACAACTGTTAATGTCGAAGAATGTGATAACAAACGTGCAATTTTTTTTAAAACAATGATATGGTTAAAAATAATAATTAGACATTATAAAACGATAACTAGTATATGGTGTTATCAATATCTAAAATAACATAATACACCAATATAAAATAATAGCCTTTCAAGGTGGCCAAGACGACTAGTGATGAATCAAACACAAAAAACACGGAAAAAGGAATGCCAAACCTTCATTTACGAAACGTTCATAAATTGGTCGTCGTATTTTGGACATGTTCGTCACATTCACAACAAAGAATATAACACTTTTCGACTTAAAATCGTAATAGAAAAACACGTGAAACAAACACGGTGTGTTAAGTCTATGTTTTTCTTCTAAATAAACTTCAAATCTTGAGTTTGAAATTTTTTAGAATTTTCCAAAATGATTTTCACAACTGATGATGAGCTCCATTTATATGCGAGGGGCACACAAATAGGTACAAAGTAACCTATTCTAGAATTGTTAGTTAGTTTTTAAATATATAAAAATAAAAGCTATTTTTTAAAAACTATATAGAAAAATAGTTAGTTTAATCTATAAGCCTTATAAAATTAATATAACAAGTCTTAATAAAATCGAGAAACTTAAACTCAAATCTTCTAGTAGCCTGAAAAAGGCATGGCACCAACTTTGGAACAATGTTGAAGACAAAAAAAAATGTACCCTCAGCCTCATGGTAAGATTAGGTGGTCCATCATCCACCAAATCATTTATCCATGTGAAAGTAAAAAGCCACTACAGGACAAAAATACACTATAAAATTAAAATTAAAATAAATATATATTAAACCCCCATCTTCACAAAAACCTCTCTCAATCCTGTGGCTTTCATTTCTTTAAGCCGTACTCGTCAGTTGGGTCTCTCTCTCTCTCTCTCTCTCTCTCTCTCTCTCTCTCTCGATTTCCATTACCAATTTCTTTGCTCTGATTCTTCTTCTCGATCATTCGCTCACTCAATCGCTGTAAGTTTTACAGTTACTTCTTAAACTGTACGAGTTTCTAAACCCTAATTATCTGCATTATAATGTGATACATTTCGTCATGATTTATGTGTAATTCTGTGTATTGCGTACACGCGATGTTTTAATTCCGGATTTCTTGTTCTTTTGGTATGTCTATGCGTTTAAAGTGC
This sequence comes from Lactuca virosa, assembly GCF_052849685.1. NCBI lineage: Eukaryota > Viridiplantae > Streptophyta > Magnoliopsida > Asterales > Asteraceae > Lactuca > Lactuca virosa. Next base: position 20,896,725 of record NC_136433.1, read on the forward strand.
GAGCCGGTGTTATCTACGTGAAATGCATTACGATTTTGTGGTTTTTGTGTGTAATGAGAGGGTTTATTTCGTCGTAAGTCGTAATAATGGAAGTTAGGGTTTCGTAGTGAATGTATGTGTGCGAGGCTAGTCAGAAGGAGAATAACGTTGATTTCTTGTTGGTTCTTGGATGTTGATGTGTTTTTTCAGAGGAATCATGAACAGCGAAGAAGAGAAAAGGTGTCCTTTGTGTGCAGAAGAGATGGATTGGACTGATCAACAATTGAATCCCTGCAAATGTGGTTACAAGGTTTGGATTTTCACTCATGAAACAGTTTCTTTGCTTCTTAACTTCGTTTATTTGGTGCTGACTTGTTTGATTAGTTGTTTTAACCCTCTTGTACTACCAATGCAGGTGTGTGTCTGGTGTTGGCATCACATAATGGATATGGCAGAGAAAGATGCAACAGAGGGGCGCTGTCCTGCATGTAGAACACCTTATGATAAAGATAGAATTGTAGGGTTGGAATCAAATTTTCAGAGGTACTGTACATTTGAAGTCTGTTAACTTTCATTGCTACATTTGATATGATCATATGAAGACTTGTAATAACTGGTTCTTGCACATAGGGTGGCTACCAATAGTTCAAACCGAAAACAAAAACTAACAAAGGCAAAACCGAAACCAAATGAAGTAAGGAAAGATCTTAGCAATGTTCGAGTAATTCAGCGAAAAATGGCATATATCATTGGACTCCCTCTTGATCTTGCTGATGAAAATGTAAGCACCTTTCAATCTTTTCTTTCTAAATTGTATATATCATTGTTAATAAGCTACTTTTTCTGGTGTAGTTATTGCAACGAAAAGATTATTTTGGGCAATATGGAAAAGTCACAAAAGTTTCCCTTTCTCGGACAGCTGGCGGGACTCTCCAGCAGTTCACTAACGACACTTGCAGTGTGTAAGTCTATAAGTTTGCATATTGAGTTGCTCTTATGCTTGATTTTTGTCCCAGATTTCATGATTTTCTCCCTTTTATGTTCCCAGATATATTACTTACTCAAAAGAAGAGGAAGCAGTAACATGTATTCAGTCTGTTCATGGTTATGTCTGGGACGGTAGGCTTTTAAGGTAAGCAAATGACCTTCTTGTCCTCTTATTACTTTCTTTTACATTCATGATGACCATTTTGAATCCAAATTCTCCAGGGCATCATTCGGGACTGCAAAGTATTGTCATGCCTGGTTAAGGAACATGGTATGTAATATGTTTTCATTATTTCAATTCGTTTTCATTCATGAATTTCTACAATTTTATAATTTTTTTTTTGATGTTTAGCCTTGCAACAATCCTGGATGTTTATACCTGCATACTATTGGTGCTGATGAGGATAGCTTTGGTAAAGATGAAGTAGCTGCAGTTCATACTAGGAATAGAGTACAAGAAATAGTTGGTGGGACCCATTATACACATAGGCGATCCGGAAGTATGTTACCGCCACCTGTCATTGACCAATCATATAACCACACTGACCCGAAAGTAGTTTCACCTGATGAGCCAATTAAATCATCCAAAAACATGGCAACTTTTGTGGATATTGTTGGAAGGGGGTCGAGTAATACAAGTTCTAATAAAGATGTGAATTCTGTTGAAGAAGAAGAGGAAGAGGAAGAGGAAGAAGAAGATAAATCAGATAGTTATGTGGATGAAGAAGATAATCATAATATAGTGTCTATAGAGGAGGCCCCATTATGTAAGAATGATGGGTATAATGAGAATGAGATGAAATTTGAGAATTTGGCTAAGTCAGATAGGATTTACAGAGAGTCTAATTCTTTTTCTAATGAAGAGATTGTGGAGCATTTGAGAAGGGTTGAGGTGAATAATGATGAAAATTCTGCTGATGTGGAGAGTAGTATAATATCGGATATTTTGTCGATTGATTTGGATGGATGTGATAATTCAGTAGCTGGATTGTTTGAAGCAAGAGATGGAAGGCAACATAGTGATCAATCCAGATTCTCTTTTGCCAACCAACATATTGACATTGGTATGTATGTATATACAGTTTTGTGCTTTTCTTTATACTACTATATACTAAATATGCCTATATCTTTTTTTATTTTTCAAATAATAGGATCTAGGGCACAGAAGTTGATACCACCGGGATTCTCCATGCCCAGCAAACCACCTCCTGGTTTCTCGTGCATAAGAACTGATCAGGCTCAGACTGTTGCTGCTAGCTCAGGTAAAGCTTTCCTTGCATCTAGGTACTGTTTGGTATGCAGTAATCTAAAGGGGAATAGAATGATAAAAAATCCTTTCTGTTTGCCACAAAGGAATGGAATGTGATTCCTTCTCTTTGGCTGATTTTCTTTCATGTTTTTCTCTTAGTAGCTGATGGAATGGAATGATTTTAACCTACTTTTCTTCATATAACCTATAATAACATCATTGTTTTTATAATAAAGTTTCAAAAATTCAATTAAAGTTTTTTTTTTTCAAAATAACTAAAAGCAAATCTTTCTATTATATTTTTGTTTTACATTTCATTATATCTATTTTTTTTGTAAACAATTTTTGAAAGTGATAATTTTTTTTTTGTACCATTTGAAATTCATATTAGAGACATTAGACATAGTATATAGTTACAACAATTTGAAATATGTTTATATTCAATTTATTTGGTGATATATCTTTATTTGATTATATATTTTCTTCATTTGTCAATATTATTCAACTTATACATCACAAATAATCAGTCATTCCATCCCTTCAAGACAACCAAACAAAGATGACAATTGAATATAATGATATGTTCCATTACATTGCTTATTTGATTCCATTATACCAAGGCAAACTGACCTTATTTTTGAATCTTTCTTTATATTTACTTATTTTTTATTTTTATTTTCAGGGAATTATTTCAGGGGTATGCCAAACAGTCACTATCGCACACCATCATTTGGGAATCTAAGCAACAGCAGCAGCAGCGATGATGTTATTGATATGATGATGGTTGGTGGAGGGAAACCCTTGACAAATTCCTCCTATTCATTTGATGACTGGCATTTCAATTTCATGACACAACAACAACAATCTGCACCTACTACTGCCACCACCACCACCACCACCACCAATACCATACAGCCACAGCCACACCAGATAATTCCTCAGTTTCCTTCTTCACATGATGATTTTTATGGTGGTCTTACTTCTGGGCTAATGAATCTTGATCTACATCACCCATCTTTATACAACACCCAATCCCAATCCCAACAACAACAATACTCACTTTCACAGCTGAAATTTGGAAATGCTTATCAGTTTCAAGATGCTCAACTTCAACAACAACAACATGATCCTAGAAACGAGGTAGAAAGGTTGGGGTTTGAGAGCAGATTTTTACCAAATTATGGTGACTATATGTTCCAAATGCCTAATTCGGGAGATGTATACAACACCCACACGCACACCCACACCCACACCCACACCCGGGTATTTGGAATGTAAAGAATTCTTCTTTCACCTTCTCAGACAAAACTTCTTTTAGTTTTATCAAATGAAATGAGCACAGACAGACAGGTTTAACTCTAAGTTCAGTGTTTTTACAAGAGTTGTCAATAGCTTTAGCTTGCTTGTGGATAGATTTCATGAATATTATTACTACAACTAACTTTGTTTCACCAATGCTTTGTTCCTCATCATGATTGCAGTTTTATTTTAGGTTAAAATCTCACATGAAAAATTAGGTTAATATTGTTGGCAAAGTATCTGTTTCTGAATGCCCAGAGAAATGGATGTTGGCCCTCTACTTATTTTGAACTTCATTGAAATATGGTGTATATACGTACATGTTCGTAAAGACCATAAAAACCTACTAACACAATATGCATCATTACAAACAAGCTTGAGTATGCTTTTTTTTTTTTTTACACAAGCAGAAGCAGAAATGAATTCCAGTGACATTAGATGTTTTGCCACATGAATAGCGGTCAGTCAAGCAGTCAACATGACTTGCTTTTATTAACCAATCTGGTTACTGAAAGTATATCGAAGAAGAAGTGCCCCTGGCCATGTTGGTTGGCTGTTGGTGTTGGATACTACCCCTATTTGAGAAAACAGTAGTAGTAGAAGAGAATCCTGATGATGCTGCAATAGAAGAAACCGGAATTGGAAATGTCACACCCATGCTATAATTGCCCCCCAACATTTGCATTTGCAGTTGCATTTGTGTCTGCCATGCTGAGAGCCCTTGAATATTATTCGCAGATGCCATTCCTATCGCTTTTTCCTGAGTAGAAAATTTTAGTCGGTTGGTTGGTTGGTTGGTGACATGTTAGGGATTTCAAATAAAATTACTTAGGGAACAAGAACAACCCATAAAATAATTACCTCATTGTTTGGTGTAAAACCATAATACATGTTACTAGGCCATAACGGAGCTTGAGCTTGAGCTTGTGCCTGTGCCTGTGCCTGTAAATTTGAATTTGCCCCCGGACTATCTTTAGTGGGAGAAATCCCGAGGTTGAGATCAAGATTGTGACCGCTAGCTGCAATACAAATGGAATTTTATTTTTCCAAGTTATCGTTTTATGTTTTTTTAAGAAATGGAATAGTGAATAAGTTATAAGCAAGCAATGCAATACCTTCTTCATCCATGGCTTCCAAGCTTATATCGGCGGCTCCATAGATGCTTGGCTCAAAGTTGGTGACAGCTTCCTTGCCGTTACATTTAATGGCAGCTTTGTCATAAGCCCTGAATTCAGACAACATAAATTGCAAATGTTGTTGAATGATGCCTTCGTTAACATGTTAATTGTCAATTATAAAATTACAACAACCTTGCAGCTTCTACTTCGTTGTCGAATAATCCAAGGTAAACATACCTGCAAACCAAGGATTGTAATCTTGTAGATAAACAAAAAGGTGTCCTGATTGCGTTCATTTACTCACTATGATGTATTTTAACAACTTAATCCAAAAAGTAGACTACACCTACATCAAGTCATCAAGTATGTATGTATTTCTCTTTTTATATCAAATGGTGTAACTTACTTTTTTCCAAGAAGCTGACCCATGCGAGCCTCCCATCTCCCACATTTATGGAGGGTTACTCCTCGGTATTTTGAACTTCCTCGTGAGAATCCTGTGCTCTGTCTACGGAGTATATGAATAAATTCTTCTTTTGACAAATTCTTTACCTGTTGTGTTGCATTCATTTGGCGACGTTAACCTTAAGAAACTAAAAACTTGGGTCTAATCTAATGAGACAAAAAGTATCTAAACATTATTCTCACCACCTGTGTCATATCTTCCTCATATTCGTTTATATGAAAGTTGATATCCGCATCAATTCCCCTGAACTTGATGGCAGCTCGATCATAGGCTCTGAATTATAATATCATTGATTCATTCAAGTTAAAGTCACATCCAATTAAATTAAACTACAATAATACTTGCAAAAGGGAACTCTATCTCTAACCTAGCTGCAGCCAGGGCAGTGTCAAATCCGCCTAAATAAACTTGTTTCCCACAATCCCTGAGCACAGAAAATAGAAAATAAAACCAGTTATTGTTGCAATTTAGATTAATAGCAAACCCCAGAGAACTTATTGATCCGAATTCTATTTCCATATGGAAATAATCGGGAACGGAGTGTATATTCCATACGGAAACAATCCTATGTGCTTCAGCTTCAAGCAATTATACGGTGTAAATGAATGATGCATATGTAGTAATTAAATATCAAGTTCATGTGAATGTGTGATGTACCATATCAGAACGAGAGTGCAATGCATCATACATACCAGATATGTGATTCCCATCGACCAGTCCGACGATAGAAAGTCACACCTCGATACTGTGAACTTCGAGACCTTGGTCCTCGCCGGCTTTTCTTTGCCTGCTGCGGCGGTGGCGGGTGAACTTGCAGGTTTTGTGGCGCCAGCGCAGGTTCCGGAACCTTAAGGTTCAACCAGTGCGATCCAAGCAAAGACGTCGCCAACGGCAGCGATGTTATTGACTGAGAACCTAACTCCTCGTCCTCCAACTCCAGATCACTGTCAACCGGAAAAAACTGCCTCGTAATCAAACCACCAGATATTCCATTAGAAACCTCTTTCACTTTCCCAATTCGATCGACGATACCGATATGATAGCGGAGCTTCTCGATATTACTAGCAGTATACGATACCGAGCCTTCGTCATCAGCATTGGTGACGGGAGGATCGTCGTCGGCGTTCAAAACGTCGGATGAAACTGAAGTACCGGAATATTGAATCTCCGATTGACGATCTTCCGAAACATTCTTCGCAGTCTCAAATTCAATCCGATCGCGAATAAAACCAGAACCATCAACAGACACTACTACATCAACATTAAGATCCAACATCTTCAGTATATCTATCAATATACGTATAGATTGCAAACCCGAACTATATTTATAGCTCGATTATACAATCAAACCAATCACTTGCAGCATTTCTAATTCATGAGAGCCAGTTTCGATCGAATCAAAAGCCACACACACAGTAAAAAATGAAACTGTGTGTGAAAGAGAGAGACAGTTGAGATCTGAGACACACCAGATATTTCGGAGGTAGAGGAAATCCAACAAACTTTTTATACACACAGCGACCACATTTCAGTGTGTGTAACGAGAAGAGAGGAGAAAATGAGAAGTCAATGAGAGGCTGTTGGTTTTAGGAGGAAACCAATGATGGTGATATTAGAAAGATAGATAACACGATGTCGTTTGAATTTCTATCTATAAATAAGGTTTTTAAATTTTTTTTTAAATCTTAATATTTTAGTTCAATTTACAAAACCCATTTTCTCCGGGCTACCCTCAAAACAATAAGTATCCATGTCGTCCCCATAGCCCACTTCGTCGGACCACTGCAGATCATCGGTTTTTGACCTTCGATCTGAACCAAATACGAGTTCTGCTCAACACCAACACCACCATCAGTCGATCTTAATGCCGAATTTCACAACCGCTATACACCGGACCGCCGATTTCGTAAACCATCGTCGCCGATTTGGGAAGTTAGAAGACGGAGGATGGTAGTCTCGACGAGGCTTCTGGCTAAAAGGGCGATGCATGTGATGTCTATTTCCCGACAAAACCTCCAGCTAAAAGGCCGACGCCGATTTGGTGGTGCTTCGGCGAAAAGAGCCAACTCCGGCAACCACAACATGTTACATGTTGAAATGTAAAAAGGATTGAACTAAAAATTTTAGTTGTGTTTTTTTTTTCTTGAAAAAAATAATAATTTGGGACTAAAATGTAAATTTAGTCAAAATTTTGAAAATTTATCGAAAATTTCCCTATAAATAAAGCTTAATTTGCATTTTTTTTTTGTACTTATTCGGAATTTAAAGCAAGCTCGCCCCAAAAAATTAAAAAAATAAAATCGCAAAATATATATATATATATATATATATATATATATATATATATATATATAATAAAAGTTAGTAATTTATAAATTAAGTGAAATGCTATATGTAGATATAAAAGACACTATAAAAAGGAAAAGGGAAAATGACTTAGGAGGGTAATCATTTTTTCATTTTGTTTACGTTTAGGCAAATTTTTTTTAATACACATTTGACCATTTAACTTGTTAAAGATGTTAACATATTATTATTATCACCGACTATCTCAGGTAACAATGGTAACATATGAATACATGTGACAGGTAAAATAGTCAAATGTGTATAAAAAATCAAATGTGTACAAAAAAACAGAAAATTATCTAAATGTGAACAAAATTAAAAGTTAATTACCCTGATAATTAATTTTTCATATTTTTAATAACGATTTAATTTTTCATATATGTTTGTATTATTTTCCAAACGTTATTTTTAAAGTATCTAGGGTGTTCGTTTGGATGGATCGGTTCGATCCGATCCAATTAAGTAAATCTAAATTGATTTTAGTTTTCAAAATATGGATCAAAATAGTCCAAACTAAATTCAAATCTGATTCGATCCGATCCAATTACAAATCGATTAGATCGGTTTTTATAATTCGGTTTTCAAAAACCAAACCATTTTATAACGACATGTAATTATAATATTATCCAATTTAATTTTTACAAAAGAAGCAAAAACAAATTATTTAGTTGTGATTTAAAATCTATAAACAACTACTAAGAAGGCACATTATAGTTTAATATTTAATAGATAAAAAACTTTTGAGAGAAAATACATATTAATATTTTTTATTTGGTTAAACTTTTTGAACTTATTTGAAAAAATAAATCATAAAATTAATAAATAATTATAGATACATTAGAAATAAATAAACAAGAATTATTCGATTTTTTTGAACTATTCGGTTCTTATTTTATAAACCAAAATTAATTCGAAATCCAAAATAATAATTCGGTTTTGATAAAAACCAATCCAAAAATCCGAACCAAATAGTTCAATCCAAATTGTCTAATTGGACAATTCAGTTTTATCCAAATAATGTAAATGTTTTAAAATTGTTACAACCTTTTTTAAACTTTTTAATTTTTTAATACAACATTTTAAACTTATATTTAACGAAAGTATTTTAAAATGTTATATAAAATTATTAAATTTTCATACAAAATCTAGGAAACACTTTAAAAATGTTATAAAAGAAAGTTTAAAAATTGTTGTATGAAATTTATAAAAAAAATTGTATGAAAAAAAAACTTGTAAGAAAAATATAAAACATTTAGAAAATATTTGGTTTAAAAACACTTATATAAAAAATACATGAAAGTATAAAAAAGTTTAAAAAAAAATTATAAGCAAAATTTAAAACATTGTATTAGAAAAAACGTATAGGAAAAAAATATCATAAAAATATTGTAAGAAATTATAAAAAGTTTTAAGAAATTTATAAAAAAAAATTGTTTACATTTAAACAATTTTTTTTAATCATTTAACAATTTAACTTGTTAATGTGTTTATATGCTATCATTGTCACATGTAATAGCAGTGACAATGATAATATGAAAATACATTTATCAAGTTAAATGATCAAATATATAAAAAAAAATTGTCTAACCATGAATAAGATATGAAAATGTAATTACCTCTCACAAGTGATTTTCCCAAAGGAAAATTACAAAAATGTCAATGAAAAATATGTAATTTGGTTTCAGCCGACATTTCCTTTAGCTACCGTTTTTTTGTTTTTAAAACTTTGTGGATTGTTGGCACTTGGCATGGCTTTAAATGATCAATTTTAGCATTTTAAGTCAATTTATTGATTCTTTTGCTTCAAATTGATTTAATAATCGATGTATGATTTTCATGAAATACACAAACTTTTTGTCATGTATGACAATTAACTTTTTCATTTGTTCAGGTGATATATCTTAAAAATCATATTGATTATTTGTAAGACATTAAGTTGTTATAGTTTAACATAAAAGTGCTTGAATGTTTAACTTGCTTTGTTAAAGTAGTAAAATTGCTAATACATTATTGCTAAATTATGTGCTTATTAATGATGTGCTTGACTATTTGCTACTTGTGTCTGAGCAAGTATATTTTGTGAAAAATATACTATAACTAGGTGAATATCCGTGCGTTACGCAATATACAATAATATATTTGAAATCTTTTACAAATATATGTTTTTTAAATATATCAATGACGTTGTTGTTAGATATTATATAATAAATCTTATAATAAGTTGGTATAAATATTGTTTGTTTTGAATTATATGATAATGTAGACATCTTTTAAAATTCTATAATCATAATTATCTCAATGACTTCTACCTGCAAGTTACTACTGAATAAATTAAATATAATATTTGGTTTAATGATATTTATAGTTATTGTTATGATTGATTAATTTTAAAAAGTTTATTTGTTGAAGATTTTTATTTCTATCATTGTAATTATTTAAAATATCAAACATTGTTTTTATTTTTTTAAATGTAACAATATAATTTTCGTATATAATGTTACTTTTTAACTATTGTTGTGTAAGTTATTTAAAATAACGTATTTGAAAACTTTTATTTATTTTAATTTGGTTTTAGAAATTTAAATTTTTTAAAATTTTATTTGATGAATATTATTAGTTTCTTTGATTGTAATTATTTAAAACAACAAACATTGTTTTTGTTTTGAAAGATAACATTATAATTTTTTTATATAATATAACTTTTAACTATTCTTATTGTAAGTTATTTTAAGCTACTTATTTGAAAATTCTTAATGATTATAAAAAATAGTTTCATAGATTTTTTTGGTTAATTTAATATTACAATTTAGGTTTAACACTATAATTTATAACTTTTAACTATTTATAAAATTGTTTCTCGATTTTCATGTTTAACTGAAATTTTGATTTAAGTTAACCGTTTAACATTATATTGAAATTAATAATTTAACTATTTTGCATAAAATCATAAATTATACAACAATTGCAACTTTAAAATGACAATTACTCACACATACGACAACATATTTAAACTAATAAGTTAACTATAATATGTTAAAAACTTAAAGTCATAATTTTATATGAAACGTCCGAAAAATAAGGTTCAAAAATTTCTTTTTAAAATCATTTAAGAAAACCATAATGCATCAACATCATAATAAAATCACAAGTCATGTAACAAAAACATCATATCCAAATACAGTATCAAAACCATGTATCAAAACATCAGAGTCTAAAACATCCTAAGCTATAAACTGTGGTGTGTGTCATGCAGTCATCCCGAGCTCTTCCCCTTGCTAGTGGAAGTACCTGAAACCAAAACTGAAATCTGTAAGCACGAAGCTTAGTGAGTCTCCCCAAACTACCGCATACCATATAACTTGCAACTAAGAGATACAGGCCCCACCCACACTCATTGAGATACGGGCCCCGCCTACACTCCGCTAATTGGGAGATACGGACCCCTCCCACACTCTGCTAACCGGGAGATACGGGCCCCGCCCACACTCCGCTGGCTATGAGATTCGGGCCCCGCCCACACTCAGCTACTATGAGATACGGGCCCCGCCCACACTCATCTAATAAACATACATACAAGTATCACACAGACAACAAGTATAACTAAATCTATCGATCAATCATATATCCATACTCAAATTAAACTATGAGATACGGGCCCCGCCCACACTCGGCTAACTGGAAGATATGGGCCTCGCCCACACTCGTCTACTAAACATGCATATACGGGCCGACCTTGGTGCTTTAGACCCGTCTTACTGGCGGAAAACTCACCTCGTATGCTAGCTGTGAAATCTCGTGTGAGGAATCTCTGACGGCTGCTCCAATGACTCCCCGACTATCAATTTCACAATAACACTTAATCAAAATCTGATAATCCTCCTTATGGTAAAATGACCCTTTTACCCCTGGTCAAAGTCAACATCCTGGTCAAAGTCAAAGTCAAGGTCAACTCCCAGCCGACTCAACTCGTCGAGTTACTTCCTAACTCGACGAGTTCCTATACTACACAGACTTTGACACTCAACTCTCCCGGCTTGTCAATATGTGACTTCATCTCTAAGATGTGATCACACATAGACCTTGCTTGCCATTAGGGCTTGAGTGAACTTGAACTTGTGGGTTAGGGAGAATAATTGGAGGAGGTGGAGGAAGAGAAGTATGACTTCCATGAGCCAAACTCGGGAAGTCATATTCATTAGGAAAGCTTGGTTTGGGAAGATCATTGTTGTCTAAACCAGACATCAACAATGGGAGAAATTCACGTAAAGTTGATTTAAGTCCTTAATATAACACCCAATATGATATATTAAGGCTAGGACCCAACAAACGATTTTATAACTTGGAAGAGGGATGCCGTAATCCAAGCTATAAAATATTTGAAGGTAGGTGAATGACGATTCACCAATTTCCACCAAGATAAACGAAATGTATTATTAGGTTTTAATTGGTTTTGAAACTCTTAGATTCTTTTGAGATTCATTGAACTTTTCAATGGCATGTTTCAATCTCGAGTGTGCCCTTCAGGTTTTGTGACTGGGATGCCGAGGATCACAAAACAAGGTGTGAAGTAACCATGCAAATATACTTGGTACCCTTAATATTTACCCCTCAATCGATGTGCCGGTTAACCACACACGCTCCAACGATACTATGATAAACATTAAGTTACCCTTTGCCTACCTTGTTAAGTCCAGGTTAGTGTGCCGGTTAAGCACACACGCTCCACTAACAGCTTAAACAAAGTGCAAAGTGTAATTTCATGGATTAACACCTTATTCACATTTTCCTAAGTAACTAAGATTGGGAATTTATAAAAGGTTTAGTTACTTAGTATTTATCGTTAATACTTTTAATGAAGGGAGAATTATAGTCCTTGTCCTACCTGTTCGGCTAACAACCCTCCACCAGTCAAGGAAGCGGTGGGTGAGAGTGGACACCCATTAAACTGCCATTTTATAGGCAGTAACCTTATACCCCCCTTATAGACCGGCTTCGTGAATGAGGCCTACTAATGGTAAGACGACTTGCTCTTATACATATAATATATTAAACTTTTAATATTATAATAGTATAAGGGCGTATTTTAGACATTTAAAATACTTGGTGGTTTAATCTATTAATTAAACTATACTCTTAATTTAATTAAATTTAAACCATGTCATTATGGAATTATTAATTCTCTTTTAATTAAACACTTTAATTATCTATTAATAAAGCCCATAAGAGTTAATTGAATTATTCAATAAAAACATCATAATTCCAATTATTAAATTCAAAATTAAAACCATTTAATTAATTGTTTAAGTTATGAACCCAAGAGTTTTAGAATTCAATTCTTTTTTTTTTATCATAAAAAAAACTTTTTCCAAATTCCAAAACTTGAGGGCAAGTTTTGTAACTCTTGAAAACTTTTGGATTCCATAACTTATGGAGTTAAATACTTGTTTTATGATGAAACTTTTCATGTTCCATAACTTAAGAACAAGTTATGGAATTCTTTAAAACATTAACTCCAAATTTTGTAACTCCATAAAAACTTTAAATCAATTTTTTTTTTAAAAAAAACTTTCATATCCATAACTTATGGAGGTTTCAAAACACATAAGATCACAACTTAAAAAAAAAAAACTTTTGAGCTCCAAAATTTTATGACAAAATATGTAACTCCTTAAAACATTTAGATCAAACTTTTAAAACTAATAAAATAATCATATCATTTTATCTTTTACTAAATTTGACCTAATTCAACTCATATAACAAATGATTCAAGTTTTACAAATAATTCGTTTTTCACAAAACAAGTAATTATCTTAAAATTTGACAAACGTCATGTTTTTTTTCCCTTTTTTTTTTCAACTTGAAAATAAACCATTTGCATCAATATAACAGAAAACAACCCATGTCTCTGATACCACTGTTGGGTTTTTGAGCATTCTAACACTCCTATGGTGTACATGTAACCCTATAAACCTTGGATCTATGTTTTCTCTATTATACATGCAAATATTAACTATTCCAAGGTTTCATCCTAACTAGCATATTATGAAGCACCTATACTACAAAGTTCTAGTTATATGACATACCTTTTGATGTAGCTTGATGTCTTCAAGCTTTAAGAGCTTAGCCCCAATAGTGTGGAAGCCTCAAATGGAATCATAAATCACCAAAACACCTTGGAAGAACTTGGGAGAATATGTATGCACACTAAAATCGGCCCACTCTTATTTTCACACACTTGTGTCAATTTTGTGAGCCAAGGACCCCTTTATATATTATGGAGGATTAGGGTTACATCCATGTAAACCTTAATACCCATGACCTTTCATTTACATAGGATCCATGGGTTAAAAGCTCCATGGACCATCCATGAAAGCTTAGCCCAACCTAAATGAACTTGGCCCATTCCATATATATAAGAGTCCATATTTAATTAGTTCTTTTTGATCACTTAATTAATTCTAAATTAATTCTTGATCAATACTAATTAAATAATATGATTCCATATTAATATATTAGAACTTATAATATATTAATATAAATCATAAATATACTATTCTCAAAAGACTATTCATATAAATTGTGCCGGTGAAGTGCAACCCAAATGGACCATGCCGGGTCGGGTCAAGTACATACCAAATATAGTTATGAACTTAGACATTAATCCAACACTAATAGCCAAGTGTAACACCCAGAATCAGAAAGACCAAGAAAGGAAAGAAAAGCCCTAAGTCGAAAGAGTCAACTCGTCGAGTCCAAGGAAGAACTCGGCGAGTCGGAGCGGACTCCGTGTGGAAGATTAAGTGACCGACTCGACGAGTCGGCTAGTGGACTCGGCGAGTCTGGTCTGGGTCGGGAAACCCTAATTCCGGGACTTGGTACCCTATTGAAGCATCTCATTCTCTTCCCTAGGGTTCATTTGCGGCCCCTATAGTCCGGAATTCAAAACCCTAGCCTCTATTGGTGAGTTTGAGTGATTCCTTCTTGATTTTGAGTGTTTTGGTGTATTCTTGGAAGTGTAGAAGAGAAGGAAAGAGAGAAGGTGCAAAGGAGAAGAAGGAGATCCAGAAGCTAGCTTCCATTTGCTACTTCATCTGGTAATAAAGCCTCATTTTCGTAGTAGATCTTAATATATGCTTGTTTTGCCACTTTTGGGACATTTCAAGGTCCAAACTCGAGTTTGGAGCTCCCCTAGGGTAGTGAGCTATAGATCTGGACATCATTGAGCCCCAGGAGCTCAAAGTAGCTACCTTTATGCAAAGCAAGGTCTTGTTCCAAACCCTAGGTTCCCATTTCTAGCTTATTTTGGTGTTTTAGCTTCATACCTCTATGCATGCACGTAAAGTTGGCAAGTTTACGTGTTATATCGGCCCTAGAAGCTCAGATCTATGAATTGGATGCACTGAAATTGATTAGAATCAACTGTTTAGTGAGGACATGCATAGGACTCGACGAGTTGTTCTTGGACTCGGCGAGTCGGAGCGCAAATCCTCCCGATTTCTCCGATTTTGGAATTGTGAGTTGAATCAACGAGTGGAAGAGGACTCAGTGAGTTAGAACAAGGATCTGGAAGTAGAGGGACACGGCGAGTCCACGTCCTGACTCGGCGAGTCGAGTCGCGAGTTAGAGAAGTGTGAGTCCGGGAACTCGGCGAGTTCATAGTAGTACTTGGCGAGTAGAGTCAACCAGGAAGTTGAATTTGACCAGGGGTAAAATAGTCATTTTACACTGAGATTAGTTATCAGTATTTGATTTAGTGTTTATGAGATTTGTAGCCGGGGGGTTCCGGAGCAGCAGTCAGACAGTCTCAGATTTAGCACCTCAGCAGCCAGCGTTACGAGGTGAGTTTCCTTCCAGTAGGAACGGGTCTACGGCCACAATGCCGACCCGTTTAGTTAGCAGTAGTTCCGGACTTCGGTCTGATGCAGTAGTTCAGTGTGCTTGATGTCTTTGTGATTCAAGTATGTCTTTGTGTTATGTGTTCCGGACTTCGGTCCGATGCAGTATGCAATATCTGTGTTTATGCTAGTAGTTATGATTGTGCTATGCTATGTTCAGTCAGTTCCGGACTTCGGTCCGATGCAGAGGGCAAGGCCCTGGTTAGTTCCGGACTTCGGTCCGATGCAGAGGGCAAGGCCCTGGTTAGTCCCGGACTACGGTCCGATGCAGTTTCCGGCTTACGGTCTAATGCAGAGGGCAAGGCCCTGGTTAGTTCCAGACTTCGGTCCGATGCAGTTTCCGGACTTCGGTCCGATGCAGTGGGCAAGGCCCAGTAGTTGCTTTATATGTTATTGTATGGTATGTGGTAGTTTGGGGAGACTCACTAAGCTTCGTGCTTACAGTTTTCAGTTTTGGTTTCAGGTACTCAGTTTTCAAAAGAGGAGCTCGGGAAGATTGCAGTGCACACACCATTTGTTCAGCCTGGGATGTATATACTCCGATATACTTGACAGTTGTTATAATATTTTGAGATACATTGCTTATGATTTTTATATGATGTTTATCGACTATGGTTTTTATTATTAAATTAAACGAAATTTTCAGACTGTGTTTTTGGGATGTTACACCAAGATAGAAACTTGATTACCAGAAAATGTAGCAAATGGTGTGTAGTTTCTAGATCTACTCTTTCCCTCTTGATCCCTCTATCTTTTTCTTCTTCCACAAGCTTCAAAAGTACACAAACATCACTCAAAATGGCTCACACTCTCAAATAAAGCTCTAGGATTTCGTGGATTAGGGTTTGGGACATGGAGGCTGGAAAGTAGGCCAAATGGGTGGGGGTTAAGGAGCTTAAATATGGTGCGAAACCCCGAAATTAGGGTTTCACTCTGTCCGATCTACTCGCCGAGTTGAGGGCTCTTGACTCGTTGAGTAGATAGCTTAAAACCCGCGTATACTCTGCCCTCTACTCGACGAGTTAGGATCACCAACTCGTCGAGTTCCCCTTTCAAAATAAATAAATTAATGAGTTAAATGCATACCAAAAACCAGACGTTACATTATAAATAGAAGTAAAATATAATATTTTAATATTTTAGTTTAGTTAATTTATGATTAAAATTTAGTTTTTACATTAACTTAACATTATTTACCAATTTATAATAGTTATTAGAAAGAAATTGAAAAGTCATGGAGGTTTCAAATGCATGTGGTGCAAGTAAAAATGTCACGCGTTGTGTAGAAACACCTATATAGTTGAAATATTCACAAATATATGTTTTCTTAAATATAACAATAACGATGTTGTTAATTTTGATATAATAATCCGTATACTAAGTTGATATAATATATTGATTGACTTGAATTATATGATAATATATATATATATATATATATATATATATATATATATATATATATATAAACTGCATAATCTCAATCGTTTGAATGACCTCTACCCGCAGGTTACTCATGAATGCAAATAAAAAATAGTATATGGTTTAATGTTATTTATAGTTGTTTTTATTGTTAATTAATTTTTTAAAATTATTTGTTTAACATTTTAGTTTCTATCATTTTAATTATTTAAAACACCAAGCATTGCTTTTTGTTTTTAAAGGTAACAATATAATCATATATATATATATATATATATATATATATATATATATATATATATTTTTATCTATTGTTAATGTAAGTTATTTTAAGCTATTTATTTGAAAACTTTTAATGATTATAAAAATATCTTTAGGAAATATTTTAGTTAAATTGAGATTACAATTTAGTTTTTGTATTTAGCACTACAATTTATCACTTTTAGCTATTCACAAAATATTCTTTGGGTTTTTTAAGTGGAACTGAAATTTATATTTAAGTTGACCATGTAATGTTATATTTAAATTAATAATTTAAGTATTTTATCCAAACTGTTCAAAAGTTGTAGCTTTATAATGATAATGATTTACCTACAACAACATTTTAAAACTAATAAATTATAATATGTTAAAAGTTAAAGACAAAACTTTATAAGTAAAAGTAAAGATATTATTTTAATATAGAAATTTAGTTCATATATATGATTACACTTTTGGTTTGATATTTATTTAACCTTATTAACCAGCTTATAATCATTATTAGAAAGAAATTGAAAAGTAATGGGAGTTTCAAATGAATACGGTAAAAGAAAAATGCTTCCTTCAAAAGTATATATAGATAGATATATATTAGCCCTGTGTTCTCAAATTATACTTGGCTAATATGTGAAAACTTTTATTGTTCATATAAATTGTTGATAGAATACTTGTCAAACAATTATGTGTATCATTACTAAACATCATTTACATTGATAACATTATATTTATCATTGGAGATAAATACCAATGATTTTTCTATAAGAATCTTACAAGGCCTCAGTTAGTTCAATCAAATTCAAGGCCCGGATCAAAAGTGAAAAAAACTTTTCAATTTACTAAGATTTATAGTCAAATTACTAAAATTAATGTACAAAATACTAAAAGAGATAAAAAATACTTTTAATTAATTGTATTCTTCTATAAGTTTAAGAACTTTGTAAGTAAAGTAACTATTTTATTTTAATTCTCCTACAAATAATATAAATTAAAACTACATAATCAAACAATCAAACTGAAACAATCTAAATAACAACCCAGACCATAAAACCACCTAAACTTTTCATCTATCAATCACAAAACATAAAATATTTAAATTTTTTCATATATCAATCACAAAACATAAAATATTTAAAGAAGTAATTGAATGTGACAATAAGAATAATTTGTAATAAAACATTTAAAGACCAATAGAATGAGAGATTTTGAGTCTTGTTTGCAAATGTTGCATCAATTCAAGGATTTCTGCACAGATTTGTGAGAATCTAAACTGAAAAAATCGCCAAAAAGATTAATTAACTTAGAGATTTTAAGTTGTTCATTGGTTCTTGATTCATCGCCCCATCGATTTTTGAAGAATCATGATTGCAAAAGTGGATGTTGGCATGCTGCTTAGTATTCTCTAACGTTTTTTGTTTTTGGCTCCAAGTAATTATCTTTTGTTTTGCCGCTTCGTTATTTATGATAACACATCAAACAAAAAAAATCTCTACAATAAATAATTAGTGTATGAAAAAGATGGGTTCCTAAAAATTTAGAGGCTCCGTGTCATTGTCCAAGCTGACTCCCTGTTAGCAAGGTTGTGCTTCTGATTATCTCTGTAAAATTATCTTTAGCTAGATCCTTTTAAATGGTTTAAGACTTGAATTACATGATCACTTTTCTGGATTTTAAAGTGATTTGTTCTATAATTTTACACATGCATTGATTTGGTAGTTAAATTGCAATTCGAATTTGATAATTTGGTTGTCATAATAGAACATAAGACTCCTTTCTAAAACATATTTGATACATTTTTATGTGGTCAAATTTTGCCTTTGTACCATATAGTTTAGGTTAGGTTTTCATTTGCTAAACTATGATTATTTAAACCAATTTTTGCTTATTAAATGGATATAAATTATGTGTTGTTTAACATTAAGTAATTGTTTGAGAGCCCCTGATGAGCTTTTTCTTGCAAATTAGGTTGCTCAGTATGGTGAGTAAATGTAACACCCAGTTTCGAGATGTTTCTTATTTCAAGATTTTAGACCGTAATCTGGTTGAGTAAATGCCTTGGGCTTCAAGGGAATAGAGTTTAGACCATATCGGATATTGATAATATTGGTTAAGTGATTAAAACCCTCAAATTGTGCTTTAAAGAAAAAGGGTAGAATGGGAAAGCGATGTTTGGACTCTCCGGTTAAGTTCAGTATTCAATAAGTCAAGTGTAATTGCATAGAATTGTGGGGCTTGTCAATACATTCGTGTACATATAATGATTGCTGAAAACGGAGTTGTAACGAAGAAGTTATGACTGTTTAAAGCTGAAATGATTTTGGGTGGAAACCCGTCACCACAAAGCGGACGCTAGGCAGCCCAAGCCCATGATATTTTTAGGGTTTTCAACATATTTAAGGGTAAGTTTCCACGTTATAGGGTCATTTTATCAACCTCTATCACCTCTAGAACTCCTTGGGAGCAACCCTAGCCCCCCTCTTCATATATTAAGCCCTTATTCTCTCCTTGAACATCTTTTGGTTATCTTGGTGAAGAAATCAAGGAAAGGTTGTGCTTGGAAGCTTGAAGCATGTGGATCCCTACCTTCATTTACTTTGTGGACCTTTGTAAGTTGCAAAGATCCTTGCTTTATTGCATTTTATCTCTGGATGTAATAGTATTTGGAGTTTTAGTGCTTATATGCTTGTTTGGTGCATTTAATGAAGTTTGAGTGATTGGTTTCAATAAAGTTTGCAACTTTATTGGTCAATGAAGTCCCAAGAGTATTGTATGTTTCAGATCTAGATTTTCATGTTGATTATGTAACATCCCAAAAATATCAGCAAATTTAAACTTTTCAAAACAACCCATTTATTAACAAAAGTGTTTAAAAAACTTTGTCTCCAAAACATGATTTAAAATCAGAGTCTCCCAAGATCCTGTCTGTTGTAAAACCAAGGATGTGTACGGTCATGCCTTCGCCTTGCCACAAATCATCTAAAGAACCTAAAACCATAAAAAAAACTGTAAGCAAAATGGTTAGTGAGTTCCCCCAAAGTACCAACACACAAACAAATTGTACATAATTAACAACAACATGTACTAGGTCCACAACTAAAGACTGGATATACCCCTGAGCCCACAGTATGAGTCTGGCTTGCCTATCGGGCCCACAACTCATATTTGGCCTGCTCTTGAGCCCAAAACATAAGTCTGGCTTGCCCCCGGGGCTACAACTTATGTCTGGCTTGCTCCCTACTCAATCAGTCATCAGACTAGAATACCAATGTTCAGCCCTCAGTACGAGTCTGGCATATTAACCGGTCCTCAGTTCGTATCTGGAATGCTACTAAGCCCTCAGTATGAGTCTGGCATGCCCTACCCGACCCTCAGCTCATATCTGGATTGCCCCAATACCCTCAAGCCCTCAGTACGAGTCTAGCATACCAACCGGGTCCTCATCTCGTATCAGGAATGCACCTGAGCCCTCAGTATGAGTCTGGCATGCCCTACCCGACCCTCAGCTTATATCTGGAATGCTCCAGGGTTTGTTGGCTACAACACGAAGTAGTACAACCTCAACTCATCACAATATGTCGACAGATAACAAACTTATACATGAATTCATGCATACAGAAACACAAGTAGTCCTACTGATCTACCAAACTAGCATGCATATCTATTCCATACTCATCATATCAACAATATCAGGTTATCTAACCTATGGGCCGACCTTGGTGCCTTCGACCCGAAAGTATAGTGAGGAAAACTCACCTCGTACTGTCGAATCATACAGACGATCCCTGGCTGCTGGCTAACAGATCCCCGAATCGCTAATATCAAGACCACACCCCATCAACAACTGATCCCACGAATAATCTCTGACCGCAGATCCGCTAAAATCCACGCGCTATCAGATACCACAATGACAACCCATCAACACCTAGTCCCTGACAAACACTATGAGTCCAAATTTGGGTTAAAGACCTTTTTACCCTTCTTCAAGCTTGATCCAACTAGATGAGCAAAGGCCCAAAATCCAAAATAACATCTCAGGCCCAACTATGGACCAATTTTCCAAATTGGGCCCAATTCCTTTCGTGGGGCTTCTCCCAAGAAGGTTCAACAAGTCACAACAGCCCAAACATAAAATCCAGATGGCCCAACACAACCAAGCCTAAAATCGAAGCCTAAAAAGAAAGGGCCCAAGTCTGCCGAGTACGCGGGGCGTACTCAGCCTGTACGCTCAGCGTACAGCATGGAAGGCTTGTATGCGCGACGTACATACTTGTATGCCCAACATACTCACCAACCATGGCCATCTTTCCAAATTTATCACTTAATCCATTAAGAATTGGATCCAAACTCGGATCTGACTTCCCCAAGGTGGTTAATCAGATAAGGTTGCCAACTTTATGTGCATACATGGCTAAATGGGACTGTAGAGCTCAAAAGAGCTTAATACTTGACTTAATACATGCATGGAACCAAAACCACCATAAAGTTTGCACCTTTATACCCAAGGAACCCATGATATATCCAGATCTACAATTTCAAGCTTCAAAAATGACTTTAACTCCCAATCATCAACCAAAAGGGTCAAAATGACAAAAAATGAACCAAGAAGAAGATCCATGAAATGAAAAGGCAAGGTTTGGACTTTATGCCTCCTAAGCTACCAAAAGGAGATGCAAATGCTAGATCTTAAAGCTTTCCTTCAAACAATAAGTCTTCAAGCTTCTCCTTCTTCTTCTAGATCCACAAAATGGACACCAAATTCTCACCAAATGCTCATATACTTAACAATGGAGGCTAAGACTCGTTTTTAGGGTTTTGGGGCTTTAGAGGCTGATAAGGAGGCCAACCATAAGGAATAAGGATGTTTAAATAGGGTACACATGATCAAACTTTAGGGTTTAGACACTCCTCGTACGCCCATCGTACGAGGCCGAAGTTTCGTGACCAAGTCTACCATAAAATCATAATTCATAAACAAGAGGATGTGTACGGTCACGCCTTCGCCTTCCTGCAGTCATCCGAAATACTTGAAACCATAACCCAAAACTGTAAGCCAAGGCTTAGTGAGTTCCCCCAAAGTACCACCACATAAACATAATAACAAACAACATGCATATAGAGCCTTCAGCCTGAATGGAACGCCTCACCGACCTACAGACTATCTGGAACGCTCACATAACCTTTAGCATGACTGGACCGCCTCATCGGGCATTCAGCCTATCTGGCCCGTTCTCTGGGCCTTCGGCCTGACTGGTACGCCTCTCAGGCCTACAGTCTATCCAGGCTGCCCTGGGTCTCTTGGCCTTCAGTCTACCCTGGTCCGCCTCAACCCAACCACACATAACATGTCGAAATATACATAACTGATAAACATACACATAACCAATCAACAAACAATCATACAGATCTACAGATCACTAAGCATAACATCATCGTATATACCAGGATACCGATCTAATCAGATCACTACAACATGATAACATACTATCACATAACATGATATCTAATCCAATGGATCGTCATTGGTGCCTTCGACCCGTAATTACAATGAGGAAAACTCACCTCACAGACTGAACAAAAGTTGATGAAGTCTCGACTCCGAATCTCAACTCTAACCGTCACCTATCCAACCAAATGACCAATCACAATCAAAATCCCAAAATACCCAAAATACCCTTAGGTCAAACTTGGTCGAAGTCAAACTGGTCAAATCAACTGAGTCAACCCAGTCGTGTCAACTCAGCCGAGTCAACACAGAGTGAGTACGTGGGGCGTACTCCAAATGTACGTCGGGGGTACTCGAACGTTGACCACTATCGGGGTGATTGACCTCATACGCGATGCGTACTCCAGGTACGCGGGGCGTACTCCCAGATGCCCAAATCCTTCATTAAGAGCTTAATGGCTTAAGCTCTCACGTCTATCTTTCAGATCCATGGCTAAAATACCCTCAAGAGTCATAAAGTTTCCAACTTTATGACCTTACATGCCCATTAAGTGCTTAACTCAACTTCTTAATCCATTAAGACCTTCTAATTGATGCATGGAGCAAAACCGACCATTTGGAACCCATTTTTATGACTCAAGACCCTTCCAAAGGTCTGAATGGACAACTTAATGGGCCAAGAACATGCTATGTTCATGAATCTCCACATTTGGGACAAAAAGGGACCAAAAACCATTCCAACACAAGATCTAAATGAAACTTCACCAAATTCAGAACTTTATACCTCAAAATGGTGCCAAAAGATGGTGTGATCCTGGATCTAAAGAGCTTCACTTCTCCAAGGTGGTCTCTCCTTCCTTCCTTCTTCTTCAAAAGCACAAAACACACACCCACAAGCTTAGAAATGCTTCACAAGAAGGATTAGGGTTGCAAAAACGTATCAAGAGGATGGAGACTGATGATGAGAGGGAAAATGAGGCTATAATGAGGTTTAAATATGAGGCAAACCCTAAAAAATCGAGTTTGCATGCCTGGCATGTATGCCTTGCGTACATATGTACACCTAGCCCTTAGTACGCTCAGCGTACACACGTACGCATGACGTACTCCCCAATCTCCCAAATTACAAAAATGCCACTAGGGCCCTCATTGCATTCTTTCATTCACTTAGGGACCAAAAAGGCAATATAAATCAATTATAGGATCAAATTAGAAGTACCTTATCATTGGGATGTTACAATTGACTTGGATCTATTTGATGATTGAAACTACTGATTTTTAAATGAAAAATTTTACTTGGTATTTTTGGGACGTTACATTGAAAGTGTCGGAGAGGACGGGTCGAGAAGTGCATATTTGTTTTGTGAGTAACTAAATATGTTGTAGAGCTTTACGGTGACGTATATTTGCTGAAGCCGACTAGAAGTGATGTCGAACAGTTGTATGTTGCACATCAAGCTAAACATGGTATATGAGAATGCTTGGTAGCATTGATTGTACGTATTGTGAGTGGACAAATTGTCCCAATGCATGGCAAGGACAATTCACACGAGGTGATCATGGCGTGACAACTATAATACTAGAAGCAATTGCTTCATATGACCTATAATTTTACATGCATTATTTGGTATGGCGGGGTCCAACAACGACCTGAATGTGCTTAGATCGTCTCTGATATTTAACAACATTTTGCTAGGTAAAGCTTTAAACATGCATTATGTTGTAAATGGCTCCAAACATGCCTTACATTGTAAATGGACATGAATATAATTTTGGGTATTACCTTGGTGATAGAATATATCTAGAGCATGCTACGTTTTTCAAGTCATACTTATATCTAATAAATGAAAATTGTTCAAGTTAACATATGATTCAGCAAGAAAGGATGTGGAACGGACACTTGAAGTCCTCATGAAGCAAGTGTCACATAATCTAACATCCAACACGATCGTGGGATAAGGCGAAATTAGCGAAGGTAATGATTGCTTGTATTATTTTACATAACATGATAATAAAAGAAGGCTATTTGTATGTATAGTCCAAAAGATATACTTAATCTACCTACGCTAATACAAGTTGGCAGTCCAACATACTTCACGAGACTTTTGGCAATACAAAATAGATGAACACATCACAATCTACGTCACGATTTGACTGAGCATATGGAAAAAAAATCGAACAGAACAATGACAATGCCGACGAAGACGATGCAAGCGAGTAGTAGTTTCTATTTTCTAGTTTAAGTTCAATGTTTTTTATATTAGTAATGTAGTTTTAAATTTCTAAATTTTAATTTTTATGTATTTTTATTTTGTGTTGTAGGTTTTTAATAGGATTTTTTTTTTGTCTTAGTAAAATGTTTACTTAATTTTAAAAATTATATTTCTTATATAATCTAATGACAAAAAAATATAGATGATGTGAAGTGGTGACAATTTTCAAAGGTCCGTGGTGTGGTAATAACTAATAAGGATGTAGTGAAAATGATGTGTTTTTGATGTTGTATCACTTTTTTAATGGGCTGTAGTGATCATACTCTTATGTGTATTAATTTTCCTAGAGTATTATAGCCTAGAAACTAAAATGCATAAAGTTCATGCAACTAACGATACCTATATAATTATGTATATATCTATGACTTATGTTCGTTGACACCGTGGCCGGCCACAACTATCGCGCACACCAAAAAGTGTGCATTGTGGTGGTTGTGGTGTGGTTCATCGTTGTCTCTGTCATAATTGACCATGTCCAATGAGTAATATTTGTGATTTTTTTTTCCTGTAATCATCTCTATTCCTTTATTTTTTAAACTAGTTTTTCAATTTCATTATTTTTTTTAGATTGAAAAAAATGATGTATAGTGATGAGTATATCAAGCTCATGTAGTGCTCATGTGGTGATATGTAGCATGACAAAACACCCATTATATTTATGGTAGCGGTAAGTATATCGAATGATTTTCACCGAATGACTTTTGATCTTATGAACTTAATATTGTGAAAATTAATATTTCATTTAATTATAAATGGTTATTTTGATTGAATTATTAAATCATATTAATCAAAGAATACGTCCATGTATAAAAAAAACTTAAATATCATTTGACCCAAATATCTGGTGGCGCATAAACATCGTACCCTATTATTAATGATTTGGAATTTTTGATATTAAAATGTTGATGTTTATGTTATTTGAAAACTTATGAAGATTGATTCTAATAAAAATTGTCTTTTACGGATGATTATAATTTTTTTTTGTTAAATTCTCTTTAGAATTTAAAGACCATGTTGTATTATTTGGATATAAAATATATTATGCAAATCTTTTTATTTTAAAATCTTAGTTCCACCGCGATGAATTAAATATAAATTTTACAAAAATTAAAAAATATAATATAAAAGAAATCCAAAAAAACCAATATACATACACCGTCGATAACTGGATGAAGAAACATTAAACCTTTTCGAATATATAAATGAGGAACAAAACAAAACTTATAAAATAGTTAAAGTCTTTGCAAGAGTACGGTTAGGAAACATCATGCATGATGTCAATTTTCCAAATAAAAAGGTATTTGTGCGATAGAAAATGTAATGGCCAACAATGAAGCAATTAAAAAAATATTTCAAATGTCCACTTGATCCATCATCCAATTTATTAAATATTTAAATATCAACTGCAAACAACTTTTGTTACTATTAAGGTTTATGCTTCTTTTATTTATGAATAAATAGTTAAATACACTAGTTTTTAACTGTAAAAATACATGTATGGATTTCATTTTTTTAGTAGAGTTTTAATGAGTTTATGGTTTCTCGATAGTATTTGTAAGCGACTGTTAATATCAATTTTGACTTATAAGTCTATTTAAAAAAAAAATCTATCATTGTTAAAGAGGATACATAAATATCCAACATAATATAAATTTCTACCTAGATAACAAACATCATCTTAAATAAATAGTCGCAAAATTATGGTTTAACAAGTTAGACTATTATTTCCCATCTAGTCTAAACTAGGTACTAGCAAATCCTAAATAATAGTAAAACAATTAATCAACATTATACTATGTATTGTGGGCGATTGATGCAACTATACGAAATATCCAATAACGTTTCAACCTTCAAGCTAGAACCAGTTTATGTAACCTTTCATGGTTTCACTTGACACGTTGTTAATATTTTTAACACATTAATTGCTTAGATGTGTCTTTAATTTATTATTAAAACATATGGTTAAAGAAAAAGTTGAAATGTCGACAATAAGGTTAAATTGGAGCAGTTATTCACTTATATGTTAGTAATATTTTAAAAAGTCGTTATATTCTATTAAAATAATATATATTATTGTATAAACTGGAAAAAATAAAGTAAGAAATTGTTTAATAGTTGTTGATTGGATCAGACACAACTTCTTACAAGACCATGTCAGACATAAGTTCTAATTGTGATATCAAACAGTCTAAATATAACTGAATTAGACCCAACTTCTTACCATACCTAATATAAAACATATAAAATAACCTTAAGACTATACAGTGTTGTGATGTTCTTGCTGATGTGGAGTTATTTGCCGGTGGCAAACACAACCCCCCAATCGGTTTTCCGCTGGCAGCATGTTGCCAATGACAACCTCTCTCTCTCTTAATTGGTAGACACCACACCCCATTTAAGGCAAAACATAACAAACATGTCGAATGTTTATGTGACGCTTATAAAAACATTATAATACCGTTTACTCTAACGCTTATTTAAGATAAGAGAAATCAACTAAAATTTGAAAAAAGAAAAATGCTAAAAAAAGTAAATTTTTAGTTTTTTACAAAAAAAAAAAAAAAAAAAAAAAAAAAAAAAAAAAAACCCGAGTATGTATAGGACAAAGGATATAATCCTGCCTTCTATTTTGAAGATTTTTTGGGAGATCGTATCCAAATAAAGTTCGCCACGTGGAGACAACAATATTCCGAAAATAGTAGCGGATAATGTGCCGTTGGCACCTTTCCTTTGTAAATTGTAAACTGTAGGCACACATGGCCCCTCAGGTGAGTCACATTTTACACCGAATCAATAAGTAATCAATCATATTAGAAAATAAATCCTCTATCATGTTACTAGTCCTATCTTATGAGATGATTCTAAAATTAAATATGAAGGTCAAATAAGTATTGGAAACAAAGCCTTTAACAAAAGGATACACATAAACGATACAATTATCCACACATATATGTTAAAAATGCTATGATACAAACAAATGGATCCGAATCCGATCCGGTTTTGATTACGTCATGAAAAATCTGATCCGGTTTCAACCAAAATCCGAATCCGATTTCAAACTGGTTTAAACCGATTGTTAATGGGTTTAGCGGATTTTAGGGCGGATTTGGATCCGGTTTTCGATCCGGTATCAAATCTGATTTTTTCCGTAGGATTAGGATCCAGTTTGAATCTGGTGGATCGGATCCAATCCGATCCGGTTTGGTCAAATACGGTTTTCACCAAACTGGTTTTCGGATCGGATCGGTTTCAAATCGAGGATCCGGTTTTGGTGTGCATCTCTTCTCCCATCCATTTTATTCAAAATACTATACTATGTGAGAGGTCGAGAAACAGATCAAATAAAACGTAAAATAATCGTAGAAGTGCTCCCTAAGGGGGTGGGGTTAATTCTACTGTTTCTACTCCTACTAACCTCGTTGTAGGTAATCACAACATGTATCAACACAACCATGACAATCCTCATTCTTATTATGAATTTTTAGCAATTGCCCCACAATCTTGGTCGATCTCAACATTAACATGGTCTTCTCGGCCCCTCTCTGCATCTGACGTCCACTTATAGACCATTTTAGTAGCCCCAGTTGCCTTCAGACCACCACATCAGCTCTTGGTTGTTTTCAGGCCCAACCGCAACCCACTGATGCCTCTAGCCTTCACCAGCAGCCAGCTGGTAGTGGGTTTCCTGTCAGGGCCGATCCAGTAATTTGGAGGGCCCTGTGCTAAAACTAATAAATGGGCCCCTAATATAAGAAAAACGATTAGTTATAAAAATCATCTCAAAAAAAGTAAGGCAATTGGTTCGAACCCAGGTCTATTTATGAGGAAGCTAACAATGTGTACAACTTAAAGCCAGTTGAGCTACAAGACATTTTGTTATGGTTTTACATAAATATGTATATATATTAGAAAGGCATTGGTTAAAAATTAAAAGAAAAGGAGTAGATGGGAATCGAAACCTGCACGTTTGGCAGGAAATAGCAAAAACCGGGCCCCATTTTTTCCCGGGCCCTGTGCGGTTGCACACCGTCAGGGCTGGGCCTGTTTCCTATCCGTCAACAACTTCAAGTTGACGCATTTCGTCCCAACGGTAGCCCACAACCCACTTTGACGGATCCATAACTCCATTTCAGCCTATGTGATAGCTTATTTTATCTCGTTATTTTTATTAGTTTATTTAGTATTTTTAGCTCTTTTTATTAGTATTGCATTGTATATTCTTTATTTTTCTTTATCATGGATCGTATCGGGGACCTTCTATGTTGCATGAGGTATTTTGCAGGGTTTTGGAGCTTGTTGCGGTTATGGATTAGCTTGGAAATGGGCTTTGTGGGTTTCCGATGCATTATTGGGCTTGACGGATCCACCAAAGAAGATTTGGGCTTAAAAAGCTAAAAGCTTGGATGAAGTGGGCTTGTGAAGATGGATCTTGGACTTTTATTTTGGGCTTGGAGCATCCATTTTTGAAGCTAAAAGATGAGTGGTTAATTTGAATAATGTGGGATATGGAGGGGACCAAGAGAATCTTTGGTAATGGGATGGTTTGTGGAGGAAAAATGAGCCAATAACATTCCAGCAGCACTTGCGCGGATGGAATTTCCGTCGCGCGGGTACCCGCGCAACTGCCCAGTTTTGGGCATTTTGGTCATTTGGCTTGCCATTACCTTGGGGGATTGGATCTATCAACTATCACTTCGATTTTACACCATTGGAGACCAGAAGAAGGCGATTTTGGAGCTCAAGACTCATTTCTTTTCATCTTTCCAAGTTATTGGTAGTTTCTTTATGCAATTAGACTTTTGTGATTGTTGTTCTATTGCCATGAGTGGCTAAACTCTCTATTTTGGTAGACCTTGGCTAAAACCTCTGAATGTTTGTGGGTTTTTGAAGGATTTATGCTTATTTATCATTTATCTTATGTCTATGATTCTAGTTCATATTTCTTATGCTTGTTTAGTGCTTTGATCATGAGCTTGGTACTTTAATAAGCAATTGTTGGTTTATTTCTTTGGTTTAGCATTGAATCATTGAATTTACTTAGAACAAGGGCTTTATGATGATAGAAATCATCTCTAGCTTATGAATCATAACTCCTTTATGGATGTGTAAGCATTGACATCCTCTAGGAATTGGGGATTTCTTCATTCTTAAGGCTAATTAACTTCTTGGGTTCAATTGCTTCAATTGGATCTTTGATTTTGATTAAGAAGGTGTGTTGTGGGCTTCCCCAACCTCCATACTACATATGAGAAATCTTGGTATATCATGCTTCATGATTGTTATAACCAATTTGGGGTGAATGATAAGTTTCATGTTAAATCCTAATGATAAACACACAAATGTTCATTGTGTTGAATTGTCTTGGTTTACCAATTCTCTCTAATATTTGAGCATCTCACTTTCTTGCTTAATTGCAAGTTCTTAGTTATTCAAGTCTTTTAGTTTTCAAGCAATCATAACACCCCCCCCTTTAGTTTAATTGTAGTTAGTTAGTTTATTTTCACTAGTTCTATTGGATTGCATTGGTGATTGAATACAACCATTTCCCCGATGATCGATACCCCTTTTTACCATTATATTACGTTTTATTTGCAAACAAAGGGTGTAATTTGCTTGGCGGACTTGACATCCCACCACTATGTCCTACAAAGCAGGTACATCCCAACCTCCTAATATTAACTTTGGTGGTCACGTAACATCCCAAAATGAACAGTTTACTTATCTTGCTTCCATCTTTCAAGCCATGTCAATTCAACAATCACAAGACCCCAAATGTTACATGTATTTCAAAGCAAGTTGGCATATGACTTTCAACCAATGAATCATCATCTCCCTTACGTCTTGTAAAGTCAAAATATATATTGGTTGGTAATAGTGCTTTACTTCCCATTAGTTATACTCGTACCTCTATTTTTCCTTGTTCCAATGATAGTTTATTTTTAAAAAAAAATATATATGTTCCCAAAATGAAGAGTTTACTTATCTCGTCCCAACGGCAGCCCACGACCCAATTTGACGGATCCATAACTCCATTTCAGCCTATGTCCTACAAAGCAAGTACATCCTAGCCTCCTAATATTAACTATGGTGGTCACGTAATATTCCCAAAATGAAAAGTTTACTTATCCCGCTTTCATCTTTCAAGCCATGTCAATTCAACAATCACAAGACCCCAAATATTACATGTATTTCAATGCAAGTTGGCATATGACTTTCAACCAATGAATCATCATTTGCCTTACGTCTTGTAAAAATATATATTGGTTGGTAATAGTGCTTTACTTCCCGTTAGTTATACTCGTAACTCTATTTTTCCTTGTTCCAATGATTGTTTATTTTTAAAAAAAATATATATATGTTCCCAAAATGAAGAGTTTACTTATCTCGTCCCAACGGTAGTCCACAACCCACTTTGACGGATCCATAACTCCATTTCAGCCTATGTCCTACAAAGCAAGTACATCCCAGCCTCCTAATATTAACTATGGCGGTCACGTAACATTCCCAAAATGAACAGTTTACTTATCTCGCTTCCATCTTTCAAGTCATGTCAATTCAACAATCACAAGACCCCAAATATTACATGTATTCCAAAGCAAGTTGGCATATGACTTTCAACCAATGAATCATCATCTCC
Organism: Lactuca virosa; assembly: GCF_052849685.1. Taxonomy (NCBI): domain Eukaryota; kingdom Viridiplantae; phylum Streptophyta; class Magnoliopsida; order Asterales; family Asteraceae; genus Lactuca; species Lactuca virosa. The sequence goes on from NC_136433.1 coordinate 20,928,094, forward strand.
CTTACGTCTTGTAAAATCAAAATATATATTGGTTGGTAATAGTGCTTTACTTCCCGTTAGTTATACTCGTAACTCTATTTTTCCTTGTTCCAATGATAGTTTATTTTTTTAAAAAAATATATATGTTTCCAATAACATGGTAAACAAATTAATTTTCATACTTCGATTTTGTGTTGATAACAATGTGTCAGTCGACCTTTTTGATTTTTCGTCAAGGATCTTGGCACATGTGTTTTTCTCTGGCGATGCGAAAGTGTTGGAGACTAGCTTGTACCCTCCCTTTACTTCTGCTTCCTCTCTTGCATCTGCTTTAACTACTGTATCCCCTCACACATCGCATCGACGGCTTGATAATAATAATAATAATAATATAGAAATTTGATACTATGATAGAATTTCATCTGGTTTCATTTCATCTAGTTTCTTTAGGGAAAAAAGTTTTTTCATAAAATAATTTAGAGATTGTCATCTTTCAACCACCAAATGCCAACCAACCACTCTAGCGAAGGGGCAAAAAGATCATAAATGAGGAAAAATGGGGAAAAAATTTAATAATTGTGGGGTAAATTCCAAAGGCGCGAATAACAACAAATACGTCAATATCATTTCCACCAAACATCATAATCATTAAACTAAACAAATATAGGCCATTCAAGGCTTATCCATGAAGACACATGTTAAAAAGCTAGAACCAATAACAATTATTATTATTATTATTATTATTATTATTTTTATGAGTGGCCCGGCACATTTCTAAGTTTTGATCTCGGATTCTTGTTTCACTTTTTATGCTCACAACTTACCACAATTCTTATATTAAGCTTTGTAATATCGTATTCCAAAAAATAACTCTTAACTAGTTAGTTTGTTGGGTATTTCTTTAGGACAAGTTGCATAAAAGACATTAAATTTATATAAGATTTTGATTTTGATATTATATTTTACTTTTTTTTTTTCAATTAAGTCACTAAGTTTATAATTTTGTTGCAAATTTAACCAATTGACTAGTTTGTTTCATGTGTTTATGTTTCTCATTTGATAATTAAACAAAAAAACTATGAGACTTCCACATAAGATCATAATTGGCAAATATTTTGGTTAAACTCAACCTTTATATAGATCTATACCCAGCTTCGCTAATTTATTCTTATGTTCTCCTAAAGAATTACAATTTTGTGCAATAGATTCACAAGGTCGTTCAAGTGATTCATTCATGCCTTGCTTACATCACTCATAGATGATGAACCACTTGGGCGGCCTTAAGAAGCCATTGCACAAAATTGTGATGCTTTGAGAGAAGAAAAAAGAAGAAATAAGGGAAAGTGAATATAAATCCACGTAAAGGTTCAATTTAACCAAAATGTTTGTCGACATGGGGAAGCCACATTAGGTTTTTGTCTCGTCACCAAATGAGAAACATGAAACACCTTAAGTAAACTGGTCGATTGGTTAAATTTGGAACAAAAATGTAAAACTTAATGACTTAATTAAGATAAAATAAAACAAAATATCAAAATCAAAATGTTGTATACGTTTGGTGTCTTCGTTAGAACAAAATTACAATGTTTTGATTTTAAGTATCCATATTAATTTCTTTTTCAGTTTGTCGGTAGTGGTTTTACATTTTGACCTCATGAGAGGAAATAATGATTCACATCGTTTTTTTCCATAAGAGGACAACAAAAGAGAAGTGTTTGAAGGTGACACTTACTCAAAAGTAGCGATATTCAGATTGCTTAATCATACATGTATGAAAAATCGAAGCTAAAAGAAAAATAATATGTTTTTTTCCATCTAAATGTTATGATGATCGTACTTGAAAATGCAACGATTCATCGACAAAAAGGTTGAATTATTATAAAAATATCTTGTGAACTTGAAAATATGTAAGTATTTAAACAAATAAAAGATAGTATTAAATTATGAACATATATCAATATATTCTTAGTATACAGTCACATGAAAAATCAAAACAATCTATGATGCAATCTGATTCTTGTTTCTACAATTATAAAATATATAAGTTGTTTTAATTATCTTGTATTTAATCTTTTATAACTGTGTTTATGGTTTCAAGAGATAAAAGAAATAGTATTTAATCAATATCTTTATAGAACGACTCAATATTGATATTTTTATAAGATTAAAAATAATAATCTCCATTTATTTAACTCTATATATTTTAATTTTTAATAAATTAATTAAAAATCAACTAAGAACATAACAGGTGGTTAGTTAAAGTTTTTTTTTTATTATATTATTATAATTATATAATAATAATAATAACTAAAAAGGTTACCCCCGCTACGCGGGGGCCAGAAGCTTTCAATGTTGTTTCCGAATTGATAAATATGACAAACATAGAAAGTGCAAGGATGAAAAGTCTGGGCTCTGCCCCGGACAAAAAATGTAAAAGTTTTGACTGCAAGGACCAGAAGTGTAAAAATGGCTAAAGAATTAAAGGGGTAGGAATTAGCAACTTTTTAGAAAAGTGATCAAAGTTGTCAAACCGTTAAAGTTTTGTGGCCAAACTTTAAATATTAAAAGGTTCCAAAAAAAGTGTAAAAATATTGATTGCAAGGACCAAAAATGTCAAAATGGGTAAAGAATAATGACCAAAGTTGCCAAAAAACATCCAAATTTAGTATTCCTAACTTCCAACAATAATACAGGGACCAATTCTGCCAAAAAAATAGGAAGTTGAATGGAACACAAACAAAACAAAAGGACATGAATAAATTAATTAAAGAAGTACAGGGACCGGATATGTAAATCAAGGGACCAAACTTTTATATATTAATTCATATTAAAATGGCTACTATAATCAACTTTTGCAAGAATTCTAGATATGTAAATGATCATATGAGAATGATAACTATTACCAAATATAAAAATAATTATAACTAGAAAGGTTACCCCGCTACGCGGGGGCCAGAAACTTTTAATGTTGTTTCCGAATTGATAAATATGACAGACATAGAAAGTGCAAGGATGAAAAGTCTGGGCTTTGCCCCGGACAAAAAATGTAAAAGTTTTAATTGCAAGGACCAGAAGTGTGAAAATGGCTAAAGAATTAAAGGGGTAGGAATTAGCAACTTTTTAGAAAAGGGATCAAAGTTGTCAAACCGTTAAAGTTTTGTGGCCAAACTTTAAATATTAAAAGGTTCCAAAAAAGTGTAAAAATATTGATTGCAAGGACCAAAAGTGTCAAATTGGGTAAAGAATAATGACCAAAGTTGCCAAAAAACATCCAAATTTAGTATTCCTAACTTCCAACAATAATACATGGACCAATTCTGCCAAAAAATGGGAAGTTGAATGGAACACAAACAAAAGGACATGAATAAATTAATTAAAGAAGTATAGGGACCAGATATGTAAATCAAGGGACCAAACTTGGAGAAAGTATCCCAAGTTTACTATTCCTTTCTTCCACAACTTTAATATATAATAATAATAATAATAATATATCTAATACTAGAATATAATATAATCAATTGGTTTACTATTATTAAAAATTAAATCGTATGTAATTGAGTTCATCAGAAAAGTCATCCAATGAAACTTCAATTCATTTTCCCGACATTCAAAAAGTTTGGTGGTCCTCAAGAAAATTAAAAATCGACAAGGGACCAGAGAATAAACAATAAAAAATATTAGGGTGTACGAGGTTCTTATGGTCTGTATTGTGGGCGACGTGGTCTCTCCTACACCTTTCATATCTTCATTAAACTAATAAAAAATGCTTTCACTTTACATCATTGACTATTTGACCTTATTTTACAAATAATTTCAGCAATGCTATTCTCCTTCTAAAGCCTAGCCTAAAAGAGGCCCAATCCAATATCACAAGGCACAAAGTAAACAGTATAGCAACACAGGCAAATCAGTTAGCCAATGGGCTTGGGTTTGGCCCAGAAACAGTTAAAAATGACAACGGTCTGTTGGGTCGGCCTAGTTACCATTGATCGGGAAATTTTAACCAAAAAACGGATTTAAAAATCGATTCAAGCCCGATCACCGTTTTTTTTTTTTTTTTTTTTTTTTTTTTTTTCTAAATCTTATTTCTTTAATTCCACAGCCATATTTCCTCTAGTTAAAAACTCAATAAAACCTTTACAGCATTGCCACTCCTCCTTCCCCTGTCATCGCCATGCCGTCGCCACCCCTGTGAAGCCACCGGCCGGAGACCTTCGATAGCCACACCTATACCGTTGCAACCCACCTCAGGTTCCATTTTTTTTCCTGCTTTCTTTCTTCTTTTTTCTGCTTTATTTCTTCCTTTTTTTCTACTTTCTTTTGAAATCGCCATTCTTGATATAAAGTGATACCAAATTCATGATTATCAATTGATGTTGGAGTTATTACCAATTATTGTTTGTCGATTTCTTCCTTTTTTTCTGCCTTTGATAACCACATCAACTTGTTTGCTACTTCTGATTTGCTGTTCATATATGATTTCGGATGTGTTTGTTGTTCATATATGATATATGATGTGTTTGTTGTTATCTGTATCTTTAATTAGATGTTTGAATTTGTGTTCTTAAGGCTCATATTCATGATGGTTTTTTATTTGAGTTGGGATGGTTGCCTTGCAGGCAAGCTGTTTGATCAAATGCCTGAGAGGGATGTATAAGGATTACAAATGCTTGAGAGGGATGTGTGGACATATAACATATTTGCCCTTGTCCCCTGTTTTTATGGTTAAGGTAATCTGTGATCTGTAATCTGTTATGAACCAAAAGCAGTTGAAACAAATCCATGGCCACACCCTGCGCAATGGCATAGATTTCACAAAATTCCTAATCACCAAACTTCTTGAAATCCCAAACATACCCTACGCTCACAAAGTGTTGGACCTTATTCCTCAACCAACTGTCTTCCACTATAACAAACTCATTCAAGCTTTCTCTAAACATGGCCCTTGTGACAAATGTTTTGTGCTTTACACCCAAATGCGCCTCAATGGCTGCTCCCCTAACCACCACTCCTTCACCTCCCTCTTCGCTGCTTCTGCCACACTAAACATGCCTCCTAGCCAAGCTCAGTTTCTCCACACTCATCTTGTGAAATCAGGTTATGAGTCTGATCTCTACGCCTCCACAGCTTTAGTCGACATGTATGCAAAACTAGGCTGCTTACCTTATGCACGCCAAGTGTTTGACAAAATGAAGATCAGAGATGTTCCCACTTGGAATTCCATGATAGCAGGGTATGCAAGAAACGGGGATATGGAGGGAGCATCGAAGCTGTTTGATGAAATGCCTATAAAGAATGTTGTTTCCTGGACTACCATGATATCTGGGTACTCACAGAACGGGAATTACAGGAGTTGTCTCAAGTTGTTTTTGGAAATGGAGAAAAATAATTTTGTAATTCCAAATGAAGTCACAGTTGCTAGTGCTCTTCCAGCCTGTGCGAATCTTGGAGCATTGGAGGTGGGAGAGAGGATGGAAAGGTATGCAAGGGCACATGGGTACTTGAAGAATTTGTTTGTGTGTAATGCGTTGCTAGAAATGTATTTCAAATGTGGTAGGGTTGATAAGGGTATGGAGATATTTGAGGAGATTGGTGAAAGGAGGAACCTGTGCTCATGGAATACTATGCTCATGGGTTTGGCTGTTCATGGAAAAGGTAATGAAGCTCTTGTGCTTTTCCACCAAATGATTGGAGTCATGCCACCAGATGATGTGACATTTGTGGGAGCAATCCTCGCATGCACCCATGGAGGAGGAGGAGGGATGGTGGAGAAAGGTTGTGAGATTTTCAAATCAATGGAGGAAAAATTCTCCATCATTCCAAAACTTGAACACTACGGATGCATGGTTGATCTTCTTGGGCGTGCTGGAGAGCTTACAGAAGCCTACAATCTTATAAAAAGTATGCCAATGAAAGCAGACTCGGTTGTATGGGGAAGCCTTCTTGGGGCATGTAGTTTTTATAAGAATGTTGAGTTGGGTGAGATAGCAGCTGGACATCTGTACAAACTGGAGCCTTGGAACCCGGGCAATTATGTAATTTTATCGAATATATATGCGAATGCAGGGAGGTGGGATGGAGTTGCAAAGTTGAGGAAGATGATGAAGGGTTGTTCAATCACAAAGGCAGCTGGGTATAGCTTTATTCAACAAGGAAGTCAAGTTTATAAGTTTATTGTGGAGGACAGATCACATCCGAGATGTGATGAAATTTATTGGATGCTAAATCAAGTTTCGTCAAAGATGAAGAAGCAAGATGAAGATGCAACTATTTTTGAATGTTTTGGGTAGCATTAGCTTAGGAGAATCAAAAATTTGTTGTGTATGGCTCAAAGCAAAATGAATCAGCATTAGCTTTTAGGAGGACCATAGTCTTAAGTTTTTTATATTGTTATAGATATAAAATTTTTCTCTTTTTCAATTCTATAATCTTTTAAGTTCAAATTTAAAATATTTCTTTCTTGGTTCTATTAGGTTGACATATTTTGTAATGTCAATTGTGACCCTTGATCGAGTTCCTGCCTAGACAAGTTTCATTCAAAGTTAGAATAGCCATCTAAGAATAATATTTAATATTTGGGCCAATATTACAGTTTAATTTGGGCTCCAAATTAGGGATCCTAGTATATCTATTTTATTTTATGATGTATGTATGTCTACTATATTTACAATAGTAATATCAGATGATTTTAAAGGGTCATTGCAGTTTTCACAGAACAGAGGTTTTTGATTTACTTGTCAGAATTTAGTGGCTTTCATTTCCTTAGAAATATTTGACAGTAAACTTGGTATAAGAAGTCTCGTGAAAGGGCATCCTCACGTGAGGTTTTATTGGAGAAGCAGGAGTAAAAGGGTAAAATTGTGTGCTTGAATATATTTTTCTTTTAACAATCGAGTAGTTTCTGACATATTAACTGTGGCTACTGTAGTGCTTTGATTAAAAGTACTTTATGGAAGTGAACTCAAGGTAAGGTCTCCTACTTGGAATTGCCCTATCTGTAACATCCCAGTTTGCAAGCACACCATTGCAGCTATATAGGATATGAGGAGGAATAATGAGAATACACCATTGCAGCTATATAGGATATGAGGAGGAATAATGAGAATGGTGGGATACCTGAAACATGGATTCACCATAAATAGATGTATGCCTTTAAAATTGAACCATTTAAGGGAGGAGGGAGTCATTTCCTCCCAACCCATTGAACTCACTGCCACATTATTTTTTCTCTTTTATTTTTCTTCATCTTTCCCAGCCCACAACACACGGAAACCCTATTTTTTTGAATCCACTCAACCCATTCAATTAAAAAAAATACAAAACAATCAAAGGTAAAATCTTAATTAGCAATAGACTTACCGGCGCTACCACTCCCGCTTCAACGGGTTGGTTAATTGGTTTCACTAACCCACTTCATCATCTCTCTACTTTCTCTCTCTCATTTTCTCTTGTACCATGTGTTTTAAAACTTGTACCTTAGTTGTTTTGTATTTTTTTTTTAATTGAGTGGGTTGAGAAAGATAGGAATTCCGTGTGTTGTGGGTTGGGAAAGATGAAGAAAAAAGGAGACAAAAATTGATTTGACAGTGGGTTCAGTGGGTTGCGAGCGAACCACTCCCTCCTCCCTTAATGAGAGGATGATGTGGGCAATAAGTCCTTGTCCAACAAAGTTACTACCACCAAAACATCATGTGCCTATTGGTAGGTCAAAAAAGAAAAAGAAAAGAAGATCGCAGAAGATGATGGTGCTAGAGTTAGTAGAAGGACCAAGTCAATTAGATGTTCAAAGTAGGGATGAAAGTGAGTCTAAAACCGGACCGGTTTACCCGGACCTGGAAACCCGGAACCCGGAATTGACGAATTATAAGAACCGGGAACCGGACCGGTATATGGTAACCGGTTCCGGTTCGGTTCCGGGTATCAAACCGGGTAAAGTGGGTATGGAACCGGATTCGTGTATTAGACCCGAATATAACCGGTTTCGGTTTTATAAGGTAACCGATCCATTATTAACCGAATCGATATATATATATATATATATATATATATATATATATATATATATATATATATATATATATATATATATAAAATAAATTCTTGTTATATCAATAATGTTCAAACCCAACTAAAAATTTTAGAATATTCACTCATCCATAGATTTTTATACATAAACAGGTTAGACGGAAACATGTTTGGCCTAAGCTAAATTTTGCAGAGGAATCTCCTTTGACGAACATTTTGTAAAATTGTTGAGTTTTAAAATTTGGAAAACATTTGCCAAATTGGTTGAGTTATAAAATTTAAGTGGAACTTGGTCTATATGTATGGTTATGCTTTAAGTTCTATATATTTTATATTTTGTTATAGTCTTACATTGATAGAAACAAAATATATTAACCTTTTATACCCTTAGCGATAAAATACTTTTGTTGAAGTTATGACCTGTGTTTTCCAGTTTTGTAAACTTAAGTAGTTAATGACACGCCACATTTCTTGAGATTTCCTATCAACAGAAACATTATCAGTTTAATGTTTATCTATCGACTTTTTGGTAAGGTACGCAATAACTTTCTATTATTTATTTTTTATATCAATGTACTTTCAAGTTTTATATAATTTATTATTATTATGGTTAACTGATATTAACCATTAACCTATTAAAACCATTAACCATAACCGATACTTACCGATATCTAATGGTTACCGAAATACATTAACCAAATATAATGGTTATGGTTTGGTTTTAGCCTATAATCGAAACACAACCGCCCCATACATACCCCTATATTTTTCTTGAAACCTAAGAGTCTTAGAACCGTTTCCTTGGCCCACTAAACCGGTTCCAGTCCATTAAACCCGGTTCCGGTTTTTTTACATATCCGGTTCTAAAAACCGGTTCCGGTTTCTTTACCCGAAATACCCGGACCCGTTGGACCCGTACCCGGAATACCTGGAACCCGGATAAGACTAATTTTGGAACCCAATACCCGGACCGTTTAAGCATTTTCCGGTTATACTGGTTCCCGTTCCGGTCCGATTTTCCGGTTTTATAACTCATCCCTAGTTCAAAGTGTGGAAATGTTGGGCATAATGGTAGGAGTTGTAAGGGGCAAGCAGTGGGAGGATCACAGTCCAGGGTAGGGATGAGTTATAAAACCGGAACGAAACCGGAACCGGTATAACCGGAAAATGCTTAAACGGACCGGGTATTGGTTTCCAAAATTAGTCTTATCCGGGTTCCGGGTATTCCGGGTACGGGTCCAACGGGTCCGGGTATTTCGGATAAAGAAACCGGAACCGGTTTTTGGAACCGGATTTGTAAAAAAACCGGAACCGGGTTTAATGGACTGGAACCGGTTTAGTGGGCCAAGGAAACGGTTTTAAGACTCTTAGGTTTCAAGAAAAATGTAGGAGTGTGTATGGGGCGGTTGTGTTTCGATTATAGGCTAAAACCGAACCATAACCATTATATTTGGTTAATGTATTTCGGTAACCATTAGATATCGGTAAGTATCGGTTATGGTTAATGGTTTTAATAGGTTAATGGTTAATATCAGTTAACCATAATAATAAAAAATTATATAAAACTTGAAAGTACATTGATATAAAAAATAAAGAATAGAAAGTTATTGAGTACCTTACCAAAAAGTCAATAGATAAACATTAAACTGATAATGTTTCTGTTGATAGGAAATCTCAAGAAATGTGGCGTGCCATTAACTACTTAAATTTACAAAACTGGAAAACACTGGTCATAACTTCAACAAAAGTATTTTATCGCTAAGGGTATAAAAAGTTAATATATTTTGTTTCTATCAATGTAAGACTATAACAAAATATAAAATATATAGAACTTAAAGCCTAACCATACATATAGACCAAGTTCCACTTAAATTTTATAACTCAACCAATTTGGCAAATGTTTTCCAAATTTTAAAACTCAACAATTTTACAAAATGTTCGTCAAAGGAGATTCCCCTGCAAAATTTAGCTTAGGCCAAACATGTTTCCGTCTAACCTGTTTATGTATAAAAATCTATGGATGAGTGAATATTCTAAAATTTTTAGTTGGGTTTGAACATTATTGATATAACAAGAATTTATTATATATATATATATATATATATATATCGATTCGGTTAATAATGGATCGGTTACCTTATAAAACCGAAACCGGTTATATCCGGGTCTAATACACGAATCCGGTTCCAAATATCAATTTCCGGTTCCATACCCACTTTACCCGGTTTGATACCCGGAACCGGAACCGGTTACCATATACTGGTCCGGTTCCCGGTTCTTATAATCCGTCAATTCCGGGTTCCGGGTTTTCCGGGTCCGGGTAAACCGGTCCGGTTTTAGACCCACTTTCATCCTTAGTCCAGGGATAGTGGTGTGGTACAGAATGCAAGTTTTATGAACAAGGGAAAAAGTCCAGTGGTTTAGTGTTTGTGTACTAGTTTCATGTCTTTTGTTTGGCTAATGTTTGTGATGTACTTGAAACAATGTTCTTAAATTTAGGTCTGTAATTTCAGTTTGAACTAATGCTTGTGCTACTTATTTTACTATTTTGGTGTTGTACTTCAAACTATGTTGACTGGATGAATGTTTGTAATGGTATGGATGACTCAATGTTTAATTTGGTTATTAATATATTTTCTGTTTTAATCTGTAATGGTATGAATGCATGTTTTGCCAATTACCATAAATAACACCGTAATTTCATTAACTTGCAAACTGATATATCCAATACAACTTGTAAACTGATACTATCCGATACAACTTGCAAACTGATACTATACAATACAACTTAAAGCTAAACGAATTTGATAACTTATAATTGACACAAACAAAAACCAACTAATAGCTAGATACAACTTCAATCTCATATTTTGTTGTTCAAGCTTCATCCTAATGTTCATACAAGCACATTTCTGTTCCTCCACCACCCAACCAATGAACTTGCAATCACGACCCTACGAATTTATTTTTTCAAACATTTAACAATGGTAATGATTACAAAAAATAAGAGAAAGTAGGAGATTAGGTTAGATTTATCAAGAAATCGAAATTAACCGGGTTAGAACAAGCATAGTAACGTTCTCCAGGGTTGTTCTTGCTCCACAAAGTACGAATCACAGTTTAAACTCCACAATTGCATCTAATGCCCATTTTGAGTGGAGAAAGCTAATCGAAGAAGAAAATGGAAAGAAAGAACGGGGAAGAAGATTACTGACGAAGGTGAGTGAAAGAAGGGGAATGACGACTCTAATAGGCCACAAGATTTGAAATGACGAAAATACCCCTACGTGTCAGGCACATGGGGCACCCAAACGGAGAAAACAAACGACTAACGTCGATAGGGAATAGGCGGGCAAGAATTAAATGAATGAGGAACGGTCCGAGTTAGTTTTCAAAAATAGGGATTGAACGTGCAAATTGACACTTGGAATAAAGACGATTCGTGTAATTTACTCTAATTTCTATTTATCTACCTAAAAATAAAATTTGGGTTTTCTTATTTACACCTTAGTCTAATTTCAAAATACACCTTTATCCAGAATTTGATTATTTTTTTTTTATTGAGAGTCGATTTGTCTTTTCATGTTTTTTAAAACTGTTAAAACTTTTCATTGGTACCATCATATAATAATTAGACTAGGATATAAACAATACCTATAAAATTTATTTATCTTTAATAATTGAAATAAAATTTAAACTAGAAATAAAACAAGTCACTTGTGATAGTCCAACATGTTCAATCATGTCCTAAATCAAACATTTTAAGTACAAAACATACAAAATATGATTAGTTCTAGCCTCCTAGGCATTCTAGCCCAAATCAAACAATCAATACAATCTCAATAGACGAAAAAATTTCATGAGCAATAATTCTTGAATTACATTAAGTTATAGATCTACAACTAAAATGTCGGACTCATGCTACCTTTATAAACTATAACCTCTATGTGTTGACATTTATGTTTTTACCAATAATCACCACAAGAACAAGATCCACCATTGAAATGATGAAACCGATTCGTGTCTCTTAAAACAATCTCTCTCCCAACCACCAAAGAAACAAACTTAAAAGCCGAATGACAATCACCACACACTCTAATATTCTTCTTGATCCTAATCGTTGACCCTGGGGGCAATTTCGTAATTGCAAACGCCAAAGCAAGTTTCTCACTATGACATTGTAGTTTCGCTTCTCTTTCTTGCTCATCAACAAACAAAAGAACATGACTTGTATCCGGAACATACCCAATCTCCTTAATCCTCTCACTAATCTCCTCCCACTTTTTATAAATCTTGTTTTTCTCAGGGTGAGTTTGGTCATTTGCCACAAACATATGCACAGAGTTCTCAATCTCCAACCAACTACAAGCAGGCTCCTTTTTTACACCAATTTCTTTCATAAACTTTCTAACTTTTGAAGCCTCATTCCATTTACCACCACTCGCGTATATATTATATAATAAAATATGGGGCCCCGAGTCAAACGGGTCGAGTTCAAAAACACGTTCAGCAGCATAAGCCCCTAATTCCATGTTCTTATGCATCCTACAAGCACCAAGTAAAGCTCCCCACACAGCTGCATTCGGTTCAAAAGGCATTTTCGTAATAAAACTCAAAGCAACATCAAGTTTACCTGCTCTACCAAGTAAATCAACCATTGTCACATAATGTGAGACTTCAGGCTCTATATTGTATTCCTTCATCATTTTGAAATAAAATTCTCCTTTTTCTAATAGTCCACCATGGCTACAAGCAGTTAGAACACATAAAAAAGTTACTGAATTCGGTTGGATTCCGGTTTTGATCATTTTTTCAAAATGTTGTAAAGTTTTTACACCTAACCCATGTTGTGCATATGCAGTAAGGATTGAATTCCATGAAACAACATCTGGTTGTGTTAACCTGTTGAAGACTTTTATAGCATCATCAAAGCTACCTGATTTTGCATACATGTCAACAAGGGTGTTGCCAATGAAAGCTATGAGCTTTTGACCCGATTTGACCATGTGGGCGTGGATCCATTTTCCTTGCTCTAGTGACCCGGTGCTTGCACAAACACTAAGAAGACTTGAATAAGTGAAATGGGTCGGGTTGTAATTATCCATTTGCATCTTTTGAAAGAGTAAAAGGGCTTTATCTCCTTCATTTTTTCTGGAATGTGCAGCGATTAGAGAGTTCCAAGAAACCTCATTTTTGTCCTCTAACTGATTGAAAACAAAATGTGCTTCTGACATTCTTTCATACCTACAATACATGTCTACAAGTGCACTACCCACATAGACATTTGAGTCGTACCCGTATTTTAAACAGTATCCATGAATCTGTTCTCCTTCTCTTTCATTGGCTCTAGCTCCAGCAGCCTTCAAAAGACTGGAGAATGTGAAATGGTTTGGCTTCAAATTGAGTCTAAGCATTTGTGGAAACAAAAGAAGCGCCTCTTCTGGTTTATCGTTCTGAGAGTACCCAGTAATTATAGCAGTCCAAGTCACCATATCTTTCACAAGCATTTTATCAAACACCTCGCGTGCATCATCCAAACAGTCGCATTTCGCGTACATGTTTACGACTGTATTTTGAATCACCAGATAATGGCTAAACTTTGAGTTCATGAAATGCGTATGCACCATTTTCCCTTCCTTAATCTTTCCCAATTGGGTACATTTGTTAAGCATTTGGCTGTATAATTTAGCGTCTGGTTCTAGAAAACCGTGATCAATCAGGTCCAGTACACGTAACCCACCATTTGGGGATTTCCTTAGAAGATCTTTTTCTTGGATTATGTGTGAAGCCATATCAAAAACTTCTTCGGATGATGATGAAAGAACAGACGTTGATGCAACTGGGGTTGCTGTAGATGTTGAGAGAAAACGGAGAGAGATAGGGTTTTGTATAAGAGATCTAACTGAAGAAACGAATCCTCCATTGATAGAATTAAGATTTTCAGAGAAGGGAATGATCAATTTATTCATGTAATGCGTTGGGAATACGGAGACAGGGGTCTCAAAAGCAATACATACGCGCCAAAAATATTGCTCTTCGACTCTGCAACTGCATCAGTGATGAAAAATCAAGCTATGATAACCAATAGGCAATAGCTAATGCTGGCCCAACATACGGAAGTTAAGCCCAGTCGATTTTTTAAATAGGGTAAGGTAATGGAATTGGTTGTTTCATAGAGGTTACCTCTTCTAATTTCAAATTTCAACTTTAAACTCGATGTTTGTTCACAAATTTGTTTTCTCTTATTACATAAAAGTATTTAACCATTAACAAAACATATAAGATGATCATCAAAATGGAGAAAGTGTCATTAATAATATTTTTGCAAACTGAACTTTTAGATTCGGTCAAAATTGGTTATCCGTTACACGTCAGCCGCGACACACATTGTCTCGGGCATGTGGCCTAGGCCAAGCTCGTTTCCCCCATGACCCCCCCCCCCCCCCTTCTCTCTCAATAGCTTTTGATTGTTTTTTTTTTTTTTTGACAATTCTTTTTTTACTTATAAATACTACCTTCAACATTCATATTTACTATACCTCAAAATACTTCTTCCATCTCTCTACAATACTATTTGTATCTCTATAGAATTCAAAACCATGTCTTCTTCAAGCCCTCAAAACAACCAAAAAACACCTACAAGAAACATCCTAACCCATTCATTTGATCGACTAATTTTTTAGCCACATGTCTACCATTATGGTGATACTAGACAAATCCCCACGCGTTGCACAAAAATATAGATACATAGTTTTTTTTTTACGACAAACACACATACCCACATGATTTATATAATCATGATCCTAAATCTATGAATTATGATTTAATATTTATACATGAAAAACCAATGTCAGTAGCAAACCAAACCTATAGTTAACCTATTAGTTTTAATGTTTCATAGTTATAAATTATTAGTCATGTCTACCATTAATTGATGAATTTTAAACCGTTTTAAAGTGTATAAGTTTTATATTAAACATACATTGATTTCTATAGAGGAAATAACAAACAGAATAAAAAAAATAAATACTACAACTTTTGATGATTTTATAGACATTTTACGTTACGCAAACTGTATATAAACGTATGTTAACTTCTCTATTTAACGAATAACAAATACTATAAAAACATAAATACTACAACTTTTTATAACGTAAAAATACTACATCTAACATTTGTAACAAAAAAATAATAATAATAAACACTTATAAATCATACAAAAAAATATAGAAATCAACATACATTATATATATATATATATATATATATATATATATATATATATATATATATATATAGAGAGAGAGAGAGAGAGAGAGAAACACAATTAACCAAATAAAAATTTGCATTGTAATAACCATGATGAAGCAAAACTCATTTTTTTAAAACTCTTCGTATTTTAATCACAAATCTATTAAAACACATTATTTTTTGTAAATAAACTTATTTATATATACTATTAATAAAGCTACAATGTGTATAAATACGAGCAAAATAAAAAATCATTATCAATTAATACCATAAGTTTAAAAACTTTTAAGTTGTAGGGATTATTTCCTTTAAATTTGAAATCATAAGTACATATAAATTAAAAAAACTCTTGAGTTGTTATGGGAGTTCCAAACGAATTTGATGTAAGTAAATTTGTCTTTATTATTATACTCTAATCAACCAAATTAATACATCATAAGTTACAAAAACGCTTGAGTTACAACAGTTAGTTAGCTGAAAGCTAAATAGTTTTAGTATTAAAGTAATATGTAATACAATTATAAAAACCTTTTAGTTTGTAATAATTATATGATAACTTGAAAAATGATAAGTTTCAAATGAATATGGTTGAAGTATTTTGGTCTCTTTTATAGTTGATATATATATATATATATATATATATATATATATATATATATATATATATATATATATATATATATATATATATATTTGTCTAACTATCTAGTATATTAAATATAAAAAAATATAAATCAATAGCAATACATAAAAAATTATATAAAAAGCTATTTAAATCTGTCAAAAGAACTTTCAATATTTTTAAAAATAAAAATCAAAGAAGAATGATTTATAAAACATTTAAAACATGTAAAAATAAATGTCTAATTATTAGAAAAAAAAATCCAAAATAACTTATACATTAAAAAATAATTTTAAATATTAGATTCATATTAATTAAATAAAATAAAAAATGTTGAAAAGATCAACCCTTATGATGCTCTTATACTTATATTCCAAATAAATCGTCCGAACCTTAGTTTTTCAATAGTTTTCCATTGATGGTAGGTTGTGTGCACTACTCAACATATAACTTACCATTTCGTCAAGTCATTTATTACTAATATTTAATTATTCTTTACATGTTATTAACTTTATTTTTCAATTTCTAACAAACATTTTGATTATTTTGGGTGTTAGTTTTGTTGATAAAACACAAAATAACAACACAATATAAGTTTAAAATGGAAATTAGAGAATCAAGAAACAATAGTAAAATGAAAATTGTCAGAAAAGTTCTAATATTGTTGGAAAATTTTCATTTTAGTCCCAATTTTTTATTTTTGAACAGAAAAGTCCCGATTATTGGATTTTACACGATAATATGTCATTTCATGTTAAAAAAAGGACTTTTTTGTTAATTTGAGCCAAAAATAAAAAAATCAGGACTTTTCTGTTAAAATAAAATTTGAGACTAAATGAAACTTTTCCAAAAAATTTTAGGACTTTTCTGACAATTTCTCATAGGAAAATGACATACAAAAACATAAACTCTTATAATATAAACAACAACAAAAGATAAGTTTTAAACTGAAATTACAGAATCAAGAAACAACATATAAAATGACAAACAAAAACATAAACTTTAATAATAGAAAAAATATATAAGAAAACAAATGGAGTTAATGTAAAAAAAAAACAAAAAACATAATAATAATCTATTTGACTAAAATGCATATCAACTAACCAAATTATTGATCATGGTATATTCCCTCAAGTAGATCTTTGTATTTTATGTCTTTTTCTTCAATATTATTCTTGAAATCCTACAAAAACTCTTGAGTTATAATACTTGAGAAGTTGAAAACTAAAATTTTTTAGTATTAAAGTAATATTTAATACAGTTACAAAGAGCCTTTTAATTTGTAGTAATTAGATGATAAGTTGAAAAATTATAAATTTCAAATGAATATGGTTCAAGTATTTTGACCTCTTTTATAATATATCTCTATATCTATATCTATCTATATATTCTATAAAAGAAATTATACTTAATTTATTAGTTTTAATATATTGTTGGATGTAAACCATTATCATTTTAAAACTACAACTTTTGAACAATTTGTACAAAATATTTAAATTATTAATTTAAATATATAACATTATAGGGTCAACTTAAATATAAATTTTAGTTTAACTTAAACAACCCAAAGAATATATTTTGTAAATAGTTAAAAGTGATAAATTGTACTCTATTTCTAATAATGATTATAAGTTGGTTAATAAGGTTAAATAAATATCAAACATAAAGTGTAATCATAAATAAACTAAAATTTAATATTAAAGTAATATCTTTATTTCTACTTATAAAGTTATGTCTTTAACTTTTAACATATTATACTTAATTTATTAGATTTAATATGTTATTGTATGTAAACCATTATCAGTTTAAAGCTACAACTTTTGAACAGTTTTGATAAAATACTTAAATTGTTAATTTAAATATAACATTACAGTGTCAACTTAAATATAAATTCAGTTCTACTTAAAAAACCCACATAATATTTTGTGAATAGTTAAAAGTGATAAATTGTAGTGCTAAATGCAAAAACTAAATTGTAATATCAATTTAACTAAAATATTTCCTAAATATATTTTTATAATCATTAAAATTTTCAAATAAGTAGCTTAAAATAACTTACTATAACAATAGTTAAAAATAACTCTATATAAATGATTATATTATTACCTTTAAAATAAAAAAACAATGTTTGATGTTTTAAATAATTATAATGATAGAAATTAAAACGTTAAACAAATAAATTTTAAAAAATTAATTAACAATAACAACAACTATAAATAACATTAAATATTATATTATATTTAATTTTATTCATGAGTAACTTGCGGGTGGAAGTCATTCAAATGATTGAGATTATGCAATTATAATAGATATATATATTATCATATAATTCAAAATAATCAATATATTATACCAATTTAGTATACAAATTATTATATCAAATTTAACAACAATGTTATTATTATATTTACAAAAACATATATTTGTAAAGATTTCAACTATATAGACGTTTATGCGCAACGCATCGAGACATTTTTATTCAACCATATTCATTTGAAACATTTTATTTGAATGAATACCACTCAAAAGTCTCTTAATAATTGAATAACCATTCAAATGTTTTATAACTTATATAATATGTTTAATAAGCAATTAATAGATAGTCTACTATAGAAACACCATTCTCTTTGAGTAGACACACAAATACAAATCACATACAAAATTCACAAAGAAAACAAGTTTAAAGGTTTTGTGTTGGTTTGAGGGTTTTGGACCATTTTTCGAGCCATGTTATTATGTTAAAGTTTTTAATTTGTAAGTTTGTTATATACTAATCTTTTTTTTTCTTAGATTCAGTATTCTTTTAAGACAATCATTGTATGTTGTGGTTGAAACTTTAGTGTAAATTAGATTAGATTCATGTTATCGATCATATGTTTTGGAAAGTGATATAGATAATATTTAATTAAATATTGGATATATGTTTGTATGTTTGCGTTTCTTAAAAGTAATAATTAATTAAAAATCATGGATATGCAATATTATCTATAGTATCCATGTAAGTCTCTTTTAAAATGCAAATTGTCTATCTTATCACTTTATATTTTAGTATATGTTTAACATTTTAATTATAATAATAAGTGTCTTTTAAACGTTTTCTTTTGTTTACTAATAATAATAAGTGGTTTTAAAACTAATGAACCACAATTATAAATAATAAAATCAAATTATAAAAATCATGGATATGTCATATTATCTATGCAAGTCTCTTTTGAAATGCAAATTGTCTATCTTATCAGTTTATTATTTAGTGTATGTTTCACAGTTTAATAGTAATATTAAGTGTTTCTTAAAAGTCTTCTTTAAGTTATTAATAATAATAAGTGGTTTAAAACTAAAGAACAATAATTTTAAATGATAATAACATCAATTTATAAATTACATAACGTTAGCAACAAATAAATTGTATTTCAAATGAACATCACTATTGAAATTAGAAAATAATCGCATAAGTAAAAATTTAAATTAATCAATCATAACAATTGTTGAAAATAATATTAAATAGATAATTATATTTAATATGACTTTTCAATTTCTCTCTAATAATGATTATAAGTTGGTTAATAAGGTTAATTAAATATCTAACTTAACGTGTAATCATATATAAACTAAATTTTAATATTAAAATAATATCTTTATTTTTACTTATAAAGTTATGTCTTTGACTTTTAATATATTATACTTAATTTATTAGTTTTAAAATGTTGTTGTATGTAAACCATTATCATTTTAAAACTACAATTTTTGAGCAGTTTGGATAAAATACTTAAATTGTTAATTTAAATATAATATTATAGGGTCGACTTAAATATAAATTTTAGTTCAACTTAAACAACCCAAAAAAGTTAAAGGTGATAAATTGTAGTGTCTTTCTATTAATGATTATAAGTTGGTTAATAAGGTTAAATAAATATCAAACTTAAAGTGTAATCATAAATAAACTAAATTTCAATACTAAAATAATATTTTTACTTCTACTTATAAAGTTATGCCTTTAACTTTTAACATATTATATTGAATAAATATCTAACCTAAAGTATAATCATATATAAACTAAATTTGAATATTAAAATAATATATTTACTTTTTCTTAATAGATGCATTTTTACTCAAACCATATTCATTTGAAACCTCTTAAATGATTATATTGTTACCTTTAAAAACAAAAAACAATGTTTGATGTTTTAAATAATTATAATGATAGAAATTAAAACGTTAAGCTAATAAATTAAAAAAAATTAATTAAGAATAACAACAAATATATAACATTAAACCATATTTTTTTTTCATTAATGAGTAACCCGCATGTAGAGGTCATTCAAACGATTGAGATTATGCAGTTTTGATGTATAGATTATCATATAATTCAAAATAATCAATATATTATATCAACTTAATATATTAATTATTATATCAAATTTAACAACAAGATTATTGTTATATTTAAGAAAACATATATTTGTAAAGATTTCAACTATATAGATGTTTCTGCGCAACGCGCCGACATTCACCTAGTATACTTATAAATAAAGTATTTTTTTCTTTCACCATATTCATTTGAAACTCCTATGAGACATTTTTACTCAAACCATGTTCATTTGAAACCACCTATTTGAATGAATACCACTCAAAAGTCTCTTAATAATGATTAACCATTCAAAGGTTTTATAACTTATATAATATGTTTAATAAACAATTAATGGATAGTCTACTATAAAAGGCCAATCTCTTTAAGTAGACGCACATATACCAATCACATACAAAATTAGCAAACAAAACAAGTTTAAAGGTTTTTGTGTTGCTTTGAGGGCTTTGGACCATTTGTCGAGCCATGTTATTATGTTAGAGCGTTTAATTTGTAAGTTTGTTATATATACTAATTATTTTTGTTCTTGGTTTAAGTATTCTTTTAAGACAATCATTGTATGTTGTGGTTGAAATTTTAATGTAAATTAGATTAGATTCATGTCATCGATCATATGTTATGGAATGTGATATAGATAATATTTAATTAAATATTATATATATGTTTATGTGTTTGTATTGATTCAAAGCAATAATTATTTACAAATCATAGATATGTCATATTATCCATATTATCCATGTAAGTCTCTTTTAAAATGCAAATTGTCTATGTTATCACTTTATATTTTAGTATATGTTTAACATTTTAATTATAATAATAAGTGTTTTTTAAAAGTTTTCTTTCACTTATTTATAATAATAAGTGGTTTTAAAATTAAAGAACAATAGTTATAAATAATAAAATCAAATTATAAAAATCATGGATATGTCATATTATCCATGCAAGTCTCTTTTGAATTACAAATTGTCAATCTTATCACTTTATTATTTAGTATATGTTTCATATTTGAATAATAATATTAAGTGTTTCTTAAAAGTCTTCTTTAACTTATTAATAATAATTGGTTTAAAATTATTGAACAATTATTTTAAATGATAATAACATCAAATTATAAATTACATAACGTTAGCTATAAATAAATTATATTTTAAATGAACATCATTAATGAAATTAGAAAATAATTGCATAAGTAAAAATTTAAATTAATCAATCATAACAGTTGTTAAAAACATTATTAAATAGATAATTATATTTAATTCTATTAACGAGGAAGGTGAGTTAATGTCAATGTGTTGAAAAATGTTTTTATATGTGATCATCATTGAAATAAGACGAATTGGTTTTATATTATCTAACAAATATTATCAGTTATTTCAGGTTGCGTGGATTCGTGCTTAATTATGAAATAGAAAAATATGCAAAAGACGAAATACGCAAAGACGGAAAAATAGACGCAATATTTGGTCGTTTGAAGACAAAACAAATCAAGACTAAAATTGTCAAGAATTTAAAAACCTCAAGGGTCAAAAATGGAAATTCAATTCACAATTGGATATATATATATATATATATATATATATATATATATATATATATATATATATATATATATACAAGTGTTCGTGTGTATATATATATATATATATATATATTATATAAATATATATGTATATATGTTATATTGTATATATATATATATGTATGTATATTGTATATATTGTATATATATATATATGTATGTATATTGTATATATTGTATATATATATATATATATACATGAATCATGCATATATATATATATATATATATATATATATATATATATATATTGGAAAGAAATCTTCACAAAAGCAAAAGTATCAAACATCATGTGTGCTTCCAACATTTACAATCAATCACTTCATTACTTTTCCTTAAACAAACAAGAGTTGCTTGATTCCTTTGCATATATATAGATGCATGTTTACATGAGTTTTTGTGTGTGTTTTGTGTTTCCTTGTAATATATCTCCTATTACTCACTCAACTCCAGAAGAATAAACACATAGCCAACCTCAAAATAATCTCCAAACACCCTCCAAATACCCTCCTTAAACCTCCTCCAAAAACCCTTTCAAATCACCACAACCATCATCACCTTGCTGATTTTCGACTTCAGAATTTGCAAGTTAAGAAAAAATTCACCGAGCACAACTCAACAAGATAATACGGGAGAGATTTGTAACGCAAATTATTCAGGACCTTACCTACATCCAGGAATTTTCCTCGATTTTTTTGACCACTGCAAACCCCAGAGAGACGCGAGAGAGAATTGGCTATCCAGAGAGATTTACTACGAAAATCTATATTTGTAACCACCTAAAGCTCTTTCAACATCACCCTCTTTGTTACCTTATACAACCAAAACTACAACCTTATTACACCTTCTACCACCCTCCAAATACCCACTTCAACCTCATCAAATCACCTTAAAAAACCCCATACCCACATACAAAAAAAATTACCCGTGTATTTTGTATCGTTTTGTAAACAATTCATTGTTACATAAAAAGAACTTATTGTTACTTACCGGATTGAACTTTGAACAAATAGAGACACAGTCTATTAAGATCCAGTCCAACCCTAAGCCTGTTAGTCATTTATTTGACTAACAACTTGACAAAACAGTCGTTCCACAAGTCCCGTTCTAACACCACCTACTATATATATATATTTATATATTTTATTAACGCTTTATGTCATTTAAATACTGTCATTTATTTCATTTATAGCTTTCAGTCATTTATAGCTTTCCAGTATTTATTTATTCTGCACTTCTTATCTTTCCGCATCTAATCTCATTAAATATATATATCTGTCACCCAGTAACTGGTAACCGAGCCTTTTATTCGTGGTAATCAGATTGTTATATTTCTAACAATTGGTATCAGAGCTTGTGTGATTTACCTTGAAATTTTTGTCGAAAACTTTTGGTTAGCGTTTATAAACCTTCCATAAGCTTTTCTTTAAAAATTTCATTTTAATATCACTTGTTCAAAATCCTTAAAAAAAAAAATTATTAAAAAATTATAAAAAAAAAAAAAATTCTTAAACAAAAAAAATTCAGAGCTTGTGTGATTTACTTTGAAATTTTTGTCGAAAACTTTTGGTTAGCGTTTATAAACCTTCCATAAGATTTTCTTTAAAAATTTCATTTTAATATCAATTGTTCAAAATCCTTTCAAAAACAAAAATTTTATTATGTCTTCTGCTAATTATTCCAACATGAACTCTGTTTCTATTGCTAACAGCTTGGGATCTGGTTCACGGGCACCCATACTTATTCCTGAAGAGTATAATTCGTGGGTTGGCCGTATGAATCTTCATCTTAACACCATAAGTGAAGATGTCTGGAATTGTGTAGAAGGAACATATGTTACTCCAGAAAATATGGCTACTCTTGCTACAAATCAAGCCACTCTTGCTGAAACCGAAAAAAGGCTGCAACTCCAAGCCAAAAAGGAACTTGTGTCTGGAATTCCCCACAGTATTCTAAGTCAAATGGATGACATAATACTGTTGACTGCAAATCAAATCTGGGAAAATTTAAAAAATCGTTTTTGTGGAAATCAAAGAATTATTGGAAACAAAAGAACATCTGTTTTAAATGAATTCGATAATTTCAAGATGCTTTCATCAGAAACCATCCATGATGCTCATGATAGGTTCAATTTTATCATGGTAAAAATGAACAATTTGGGCATCAAAAAGACACAACACGAGATAAATCTCAAGTTTCTAAACAATCTTTACGAAAGCTGGAAGATGGTTAAACTCATCATTCAGGAAAATCCAGCCGTTCATACTGAAACTTTATACAATTTGTATGGAGAACTTCAATCGTATGAATCCTCGATTGACCCACCAACCACTACAGCTTTTGGAGGACCACTTGCTCTCGTTTCCACATCTTCTCAAAACCAAACACCTTTTAATGAACAAAACTTCAATCATTTTAATCAGACATCTTTTCAAAACCAACCCTTTTTGAACAATTCTTTTGATCAATCTGATTTAAATGATGAAGCAGACTACCAACAACTGTGTGCTTTGGTAGCAAACACAAACCTCCAGAGATTTATTCCAAATCACGGTCAATCGAATTTTAAACCAAATTTTCAAAACCGACCATCATTTGGACAAAATAATTCTGGATTTCAACCAAGACCTCAACCTGTTCAAAACAACTCAGGTTTTCAACCAAGACCTTATTTTGGACAAAATTTTCAAAGACCTTCCTTCCAAAACAATTCAAACCAAGGTTTTCAAAACCAGGGATTTCAAAACAATCCCAACTCAAGTCATCATAACAATAACCAAAACAACAGTTTTCAAAACCAAAATAGAGGATTCCAAAATCAAGGTTACACTAATCAAAACAATGGCTTTCAAAACAACCAAAATTTTGGATTCCAACAGAACCCTTCCCAATCTTCCCAACAAATCCAAACTCAAGCTCCTGAAAGACTTCCGATTAAAAGTCAAAAGGATGACAGTGATGAAGAAGTGATCATTTGTCACAACTGCAAAGGAACTAATCACTATGCCAGAGAATGCCGAGCCAAAAACAAAACCAAAGTCAAAGACTCAGCATACTACGCTCAAAAAGCCGATGAATTAAAGAAACAGGAAAATCAAGATAAGCAAAGAGCATTGATGGCAATCCATGAACCAAACGTGGAATACTGGCCAACTTCTGAAGACGAAGCTGACAATGAACCAACACAATCAAACTTATGTTTCGTAGTTGGTGTTGATAGACCTTCAAGAGCTCCAAACGTCATAGAACAGGTATGGTCTATGATCTCTGAACTTGGTCTTTCGAAATCAATTTTTGAGTCCCATATAACCAAGATTGAGAAAAGTCTAGAAGCTGATCTCAAAAAATATCATGACACAATGATCAATTCCGATATCTGCAAATCTGAGTTACAAACCTTGCAACTCAAATTTGGAGAATCAACAAGGATAAAGAACAAATTGGAAAGAGACGTTGAAAGAAAATCAGAAGATTATAATCACGTCTTGGAACAATTAAATCAAACCCTAATTCAGAAAAAGGATTTGGAACAAAAAAATCAGTCAGTCATTTCCTCTGAAACAAAAGATGTTTTAGAAAAGGAAATCCTTCAGTTGAAACAAAACTTTCAAGAATCAACTGAAAAATACAAAACTTTAAATGAAAAACTGACTGATTCTTTAAACCAAACCAATTTTCTTGAATCTGAAAACAAAAGATTGATATGGAATATGAATTCTATCAAAATTGCTAGAAAACTAAGTGATGATGTTTTCACCAAAGCAAACACCTTAGGAACTGGCAAAATTGATACGAATTACAGACCAGGAATTGGAAGAGAATCCTTTGAAAATGAACTAGCTAAACAAGAAAACATGACAATTTGTGAAAACTCTGAATCCACTCTTCCAGATCTTTTCACATCTGCTAATGAGGAAGATTCAGATGACGAAACAGTTATCAACTGTAGCCCAGATGACACTGTTTTCACTGTTTCCAAAAAGTCTATCAAAAGAGTTGTAAAATCTGAAACAAACTCTGCTAGTTCTTCAACAAACCAAATCAAACATACCAATGAAGCAACCATAACCCCACTTAACAAACCAAAGGCTTTTGAAAACAAACCAAAGAAACCTGTTAAACCATACGTCATACCTCAAAAACAGGTTTCCAAACAAAAACCAAATCCTTTTCAAAAACCTTTTGAAAACCGCTTTCAAGAGATCACCTTTAAAAATTCAAGGAACTTTCAAAAACGACCAAATCAGAAAGTTTCAAAACATCATCTTCAAAAAGCCTTTCATAACCGCCAATCACATCCCAGATATGAAGAGAACTTTTCAAAAAAAAATTCACATCTAGGATATCATTCACTAAATCACAGATTTTATCAACCAACGAATTTTCATAAACAAATCACTTTTTGGGAAAATTTAATAAATAAAATCAAACCTCAACCATTCCATCCTTATAAACCAAACTCTTATAGCAATATGAAGTCAAATGCTACAAGAAGTTCAGTAAACAAAAAACCTAAAATAAAAACAACTAACAAACCAGGACCCATTCAGATTTGGGTACCTAAATCTTCTGTCTAAATTGCAGGTATCTAATGCTGGAGAACCCAAGGATGATACATGGTATATTGATAGTGGCTGCTCCAAGCATATGACAGGAAACCGAAACTACCTTCGTGACTTCAAACCCACCCAAACCAATCAAGACGTTACCTTCGGCAACAACATGACGGCAAAAATCAAGGGTTATGGAAACATAACAAATGGTAACTTCACCATAAAGAAAGTTGCCTATGTCGATGACTTGAAACACAACCTCATCAGTGTTTCTCAACTGTGTGATAACAATCTTGAAGTCCTATTCACCAAACAAAGAAGCTTGATCATGGACGCCAAAACCAAAGAAATCATTGTTGATTCTTACCGTGTCGGAAATATGTATCCACTTGACATGGATCTTATCTATGGTAAACCCGATATATGTCTGCTATCAAAAGCCCCAGCAGATATCAATTGGTTATGGCACCGTCGCCTTTCCCATCTAAACTTTGGGTACATCAACAAACTGATCGGCGATGATCTTGTTAGAGGACTGCCACTTCTGAAGCTTGATAATGAAACTCTGTGTGCTGCATGTGAAAAGGGAAAACTTTCCAAATCCACTCACAAAAGCATCTCAGAATCTAGTGTATCCGAACCACTAGAATTGCTACACATAGACCTTTGTGGCCCTGCCAAAACCCAAACTATACAAGGGAAGAAGTACATTCTTGTTGTCGTTGATGGTTTCTCGCGCTTTACTTGGGTCTTTTTCTTAAGACTAAAATCAGAAGCACCTGAAGAGATGATCAACTTCATCAAACAAATCGAACTGAAGCTCAAACGACCTGTTCGAAGAATCCGAAGTGATAATGGTTTAGAGTTCAAAAACAAGACTCTAGATTCATTTCTCAAAGACAAAGGAATTGAACATAACTTCTCAGCCCCATACACTCCACAACAGAACGGCGTTGTCGAAAGAAGGAACAGAACTCTATGTGAAGCTGCAAGATCAATGCTTATCTTCGCTGATCTGCCACAATACTTCTAGGCAGAAGCAATAGCCACAGCTTGCTACACTCAAAATCGTTCCTTAATCCATAAACATCTTCATAAAACACCATATGAAGTCATTAACAACCGAAAACCAAACATCAAATTTTTCCATATTTTTGGTTGTCGATGCTTCATAAAGAACAATAAAGATCACCTTTCAAAATTTGAATCAAGGTCGGACGAAGGAATTTTCCTTGGTTACTCGTTTTCCTCAGCTGCTTATCGAGTACTGAACAAACGTACCAGAGTAATTGAAGAAAGTACCGATGTTCATTTCGATGAATTTTATGTCAGGAAATTGGATCGTGAACATTTTGGTTCAAAAATGATCGATAATATTTTTCAAAATCCAATTCAACAAACACCTTCTCCTGACAGAGATATTGAAATCGATCTTGATTTACTTTTTGAACAACCCAAAACCGCTTACAATTCTGAATTTCTAACTACTTCTATTGATTCTACAGGAACAACCACTGAAGGAACTCCACAAACAAACCGAAATGATGCAGATCAATTCGAGGGGGAACCACCTACACATACTTCTTCATTAGAACAAACACCAAATCCTCCTTTAAATACCCCATCCCCAAATATCCAAAACAATCCCGATGCATCATTTATGAGGAAACCTTCAAACCTATTCCAAGATGAAACTCCCGGAGAAGAACAATGGGATACTGAAATTCCAATTATTATAGCGGAAGAGAATCGCTTAATAAAATGGACCAGAAACCACCCAACTGACCAAATCATCGGAGATCCAAACTCAGGCTTCCAAACTAGATCCGCAACTTCTAATGATTGTTTATTTGGAGCCTTCTTATCCATGACTGAACCCAAAACCATACATTCTGCTCTCAAAGATCCAGACTGGGTAAAAGCTATGCAAGAAGAGCTAGAAGAATTTGAAAGAAATGACGTATGGAATCTTGTCCCTACCCCACCCAATGTTTCTGTTATAGGTTCAAGATGGGTATTCAGAAACAAAACTGACGATCAAGGAATCGTTTGTCGAAACAAGGCACGTCTCGTAGTCAAAGGATATTCACAACAAGAAGGAATCGATTACGATGAAACATATGCTCCAGTTGCCAGAATTGAAGCAATTCGCATCTTTCTTGCATATGCTGCACATAAGAACTTCAAAGTATTCCAAATGGATGTTAAATGTGCATTCCTACATGGAGGGTTAGATCGCGATGTATACATCCAACAACCACCAGGTTTCGAAGATCCCAAATTTCCTGATCACAGCTTCAAATTGCAGAAAGCTGTCTATGGCTTGAAACAAGCACCCCGAGCCTGGTATGCCACATTGACAACCTTTCTCGAAGAATCAGGTTTTAAAAGAGGTTCAATCGATCAAACCCTCTTTCGTAAAATCTATAATAAACATCTTTTAATCGTACAAATATATGTTGATGACATTATTTTCGGTTCTACTGATGAATCTTTGAGTATTAAGTTTGCAGATCTAATGAAGAGCAAATTTGAAATGAGCATGATTGGGGAGATGACTACTTTTATCGGACTTCAAATCAAACAGTCAACTGATGGCATTTTCATCAACCAAGAGAATTATGTCAAAAACCTACTCACTCGCTTTTCAATGGACAAATCCAATACCGCAAAAACTCCAATGGCTTTTGGATACAAAATCGATGCAGACTTAAATGGCAAACCTGTTGATCAGAAAAGATATCGTGGAATGATCGGATCACTCTTATACCTCACTGCTAGCAGACCTGACATCATGTTTTCTACATGTGTCTGTGCCAGATACCAAGCAAATCCTATGGAATCCCATGTAGTTGCTGTGAAACGCATCTTCAAATATCTAAAAGGCACTCCCAAACTTGGCCTTTGGTATCCAGCTAAATCCGATTTTCAGCTGAACGCTTTCACCGACTCAGACTATGGAGGATGCAAGTTAGATAGAAAGAGTACATCTGGTAGCTGTCAATTCCTAGGAGGTAGACTAGTGAGTTGGACTTCAAAGAAACAGACTTGTGTATCCACATCAATAGCAGAAGCTGAATACGTCGCTGCCGCCAGCTGTTGTTCGCAAGTCATATGGATGCAAACTCAACTGCGAGACTATGGCTTCAAAATTTCACAAATTCCCATATTTTGTGACTCAACCAGTGCAATTGCCATTTCTCACAATCCCGTTCACCATTCCATGACAAAGCACATCGACATTCGATATCATTTCATCAAAGACAACATTCAAAAGGGTCATATCGAATTGCACTTCATCAACACCGAAGATCAAATTGCCGATGTCTTCACTAAGGCTCTCGATGAAACAAAGTTTCAATACTTCCTAGGCCGTCTAGGAATGTTAAATCCAGATAACATCTATCCTTAAACTTTTACTTTTTGTTTGTACAAAAGTGTGTTTACTTTCATTCAAAAGGAAAATTCAAAAACAATTGAAAATTGCTTTCCTTTTAAAAATTACCAAAAACATTCAAATAACCAATATTTCCAAAAACATTCAGAAAAACAAATCTTCAAAAAAATTAATAAAAGACTTTCCATAATAAGCTTTTATAGAACCTTGTGATTAATCTTCTCTTGACTTAATTTTCAGATGCTTATGCTCGATGAAGATTTTAAGTCATATTGATTCTCAATTGGAGTGAAGGTTCAAATATCCTACTTTTCATAATGTATATAACTTTATTTCCTTCGATTTTATTTCATTATTGACGATTTTAAACAATCAAGGGACATAAGGTTAGGAGGTTCAGATGAAAACAAAAACCCATGTGAGAATTTGTGCCTCGTCGATCTAAATCATTGTGGAATTCATTTCTTGTGAGCTTAGGTGTGTCACTATTGCTTATAAGGTATACCCAATTATACCTTGTCACGGTCTCATTTTTGCTTAGATATCAAAATGACCAGGGACGATACATTCATTTCTTACATACTAGACAAACTGTCTTTTATGCCACCTATCCCTACCTAGATAAAAGCCAACCAAAAATGAAGACTTGCGATCCCATGATCCATCAAGCAAACAACGACATATCCTTACAAGAAAACCAAAGGAGAAACAAATATCTATCAACATCTAATCCTCAAAGACAAATCAACAAGAAAACAAATGGATTCAATAAAGATATACCAAACAAAACAAAAAATATTCTATATTTGGTATTTTCAAACAAACTTTCAACTAAATGGTTATTTCAAAACAAAAATCATAAAATCCCGCGATTTGTTTTAACCATTTTTCACAAAAGAAGATATCTCAATCACTCAAGTCAAATACTCTTAAAAAGGTCTCAAATGTAGCAAATTCTCAATGCTAAAACAAAATATCTTTTTACAATAAATCGATATTGATCAACAAACATGATACTATCAAAGAAGAAGCTGCAACAACAATGGATTTCTCGGGATACTGTAGCCTTCATCACTGAAGAATCTTAGTTGCAAACTGCACTATGAAAATTGCTAAACCCCTCTACATGTATTTCCCGACGAAGAGAGAGTGAACTTTAATGGCATGAATGAAGAAACCCGCTGAGTAATGCCGAAACCAGTCTTATGTGATTGATTATCTAATAATGAGACTAAGTGACTTTACAGGAAAAGCATAGCTGAACACCTCCAATATGAGTGTGAGTCGTCAAAGAGAGATATCACTCATTTTTAGTGATCATTAACTTGTTCTGCTGCCAGAACAACCAAACACCCAAGTGAAGTGTGAGCTATACCTATGAGCGTTCATCTGAATCGACCTCTTAGACCACTTGTCGTCATTAATAATGCTATAAAATCTAAGGAAATTTCTTTAGATACATATATGACTACCCTTTGATAACCGAACCCGAGACTTTGATTCGGAAACAAATTTCTGAAAATCTTTTACATAAGATATGTTAAACCAAGTCACAAACTTTCAAAACGATTACAATGGTTTTATATATATCTTCTCATTGACAAAACTTTTATCCCAAATCTTCAAGATTAAAACTGTTAATGTGATTATATCTATCCTTATTTCATCAATGATCACATAGGGGGAAATTGTTGAAAAATGTTTTTATATGTGATCATCATTGAAATAAGACGAATTGGTTTTATATTATCTAACAAATATTATCAGTTATTTCAGGTTGCGTGGATTCGTGCTTAATTATGAAATAGAAAAATATGCAAAAGACGAAATACGCAAAGACGGAAAAATAGACGCAATATTTGGTCGTTTGAAGACAAAACAAATCAAGACTAAAATTGTCAAGAATTTAAAAACCTCAAGGGTCAAAAATGGAAATTCAATTCACAATTGGATATATATATATATATACAAGTGTTCGTGTATATATATATATATATATATATATATATATATATATATATATATATATATATAAATATATATGTATATATGTTATATTGTATATATATATATATATATATATATATATATATATATATATGTATATTGTATATATTGTATATATATATATATATATGTATGTATATTGTATATATTATATATATATATATATATATATATATATATATATACATGAATCATGCATATATATATATATATATATATATATATATTAGAAAGAAATCTTCACAAAAGCAAAAGTATCAAACATCATGTGTGCTTCCAACCTTTACAATCAATCACTTCATTACTTTTCCTTAAACAAACAAGAGTTGCTTGATTCCTTTGCATATATATAGATGCATGTTTACATGAGTTTTTGTGTGTGTTTTGTGTTTCCTTGTAATATATCTCCTATTACTCACTCAACTCCAGAAGAATAAAAACATAACCAACCTCAAAATAATCTCCAAACACCCTCCAAATACCCTCCTTAAACCTCCTCCAAAAACCCTTTCAAATCACCACAACCATCATCACCTTGCTGATTTTCGACTTCAGAATTTGCAAGTTAAGAAAAAATTCACCGAGCACAACTCAACAAGATAATACGGGAGAGATTTGTAACGCAAATTATTCAGGACCTTACCTACATCTAGGAATTTTCCTCGATTTTTTTGACCACTGCAAACCCCAGAGAGACGCGAGAGAGAATTGGCTATCCAGAGAGATTTACTACGAAAATCTATATTTGTAACCACCTAAAGCTCTTTCAACATCACCCTCTTTGTTACCTTATACAACCAAAACTACAACCTTATTACACCTTCTACCACCCTCCAAATACCCACTTCAACCTCATCAAATCACCTTAAAAAACCCCATACCCACATACAAAAAAAATTACCCGTGTATTTTGTATCGTTTTGTAAACAATTCATTGTTACATAAAAAGAACTTATTGTTACTTACCGGATTGAACTTTGAACAAATAGAGACACAGTCTATTAAGATCCAGTCCAACCCTAAGCCTGTTAGTCATTTATTTGACTAACAACTTGACAAAACAGTCGTTCCACAAGTCCCGTTCTAACACCACGTACTATATATATATATATATATTTATATATTTTATTAACGCTTTATGTCATTTAAATACTGTCATTTATTTCATTTATAGCTTTCAGTCATTTATAACTTTCCAGTATTTATTTATTCTGCACTTCTTATCTTTCCGCATCTAATCTCATTAAATATATATATCTGTCACCCAGTAACTGGTAACCGAGCCTTTTATTCGTGGTAATCAGATTGTTATATATTTCTAACACAATGAATATAATTGTCCAAAATAGTTGAGATTATATATATATATATATATATATATATATATATATATATATATATGAGTGTAAATTTAGTATGTCAAAGTTAATGTCAATAACATAACCATTATAAACATATATTTTTCAATATTCTAATAATATATTTTTAACCTGCGCCGCACAACGCGCAGGAATTCGTCTAGTATATCCTATAAAAGAAACATTTTTTTTCTTGCATCATATACATTTGAAACCTCTATGTCTCTTCAATTTCAACTAATTATTAATAAGCATTCAATTTTTTTTGTAACTTATGATACTTAATGGTACTTATGACACAATTTATATATATATATATATATATATATATATATATATATATATATATATATATATATATATATATGTATAGAGAGAGAGAGAGAGAGCTAGGTTCAAGTATTCTAACTAATTATTGTGCGGATATCGTATGCTATGAGAATAATAAGAGAATAAGTTGTTTAGCAATGCGAATACGTTCAACCTTACAAAAATATCGTCATTTTCATGCATTCTTGCTAATTATTATTTATTTTTGTTCTCACACATCGTTTTTCACTCATTTTTATTCTGACAGAATACGACCCAACAAACATTCTGACAGAAATGAGAATAATAATAATAAGTGTATAATAACCTTATAGACGATTTAATTAGTGAGAATGTGTGTTAATGACAATAGTTATGTAAGATTGAACGTATTTATATTATCAAACAACATATTTTCTTTATCATTCTCATAGCATACGATATCCGCACAATAATTAGTTAGAATAGAATAACCTAATATATATATATATATATATATATATATATATATATATATATATATATATATATATATATAAATTGTGTCATAAGTACCGTTAAATATCATAAGTTACAAAAAAATTTGAATGATTATTAATAATTAGTTGAAATTGAAGAGACACAGAGGTTTGAATCTCATACAAGAATTAATAATTAGTTGAATGGTTATTAATAATTAGTTGAAATTGAAGATACATATATATGGAAAAGTAAATATACCCGATATATAATATAATGTTTGAATCTCATACAAGAATTAATAATACGGTGGAAATAAAATCGATCGGCAAGTACAGAGGTGCCTTCCTATTTGAGCAAACTGAAGCACTCTATCGAACTGAGTCCTTCAATCTCGAATCTCCATTGATTTAGTCACTGGCCTTGTCGATTGTACTTCTTGCTAAACGATTTTACTGATCAATTGATATCAATTGATTATACGACCAATTGGCCATATCAAACGTGAATTAGAATCAATGTGTCGACGGTCTCCACCTGTTGCTGACCTAGCCGATTGTTGTTGTTTTACAGCCCCTCTACACTTTTTAAATGGTGTTTTCTCTAAATTGGAAAACAATCGTTGTCCCTTTACTTCAGTAGCTGAAATCGATCCAAAATCACAACAAGAACACCTCTAGTTGATTGCATATCATTTTGGTTACAAACATTCCCAAACCTGCATTGATATTCAAATGGCCAAATAGTTTTGATTGTGTATATTGCTCACGTATGGTACTTTACTCATTTAAATGGGTAGTAAGGGAAGAATATAAGTTGTGCACATAAGGTGCTTGATGAAATGCCTGAGAGAAACTCAATATCAGGGAATCCCATAATCAATGGTGTCACAACTCACAAGCAGTATTGCTCAATTGGTTTTGCTTATTACTATACAAAGTAATAAATTTTTTGACTTTTTTGTATGAAAAAAAATAGATCAGGAAAACACCAAATAAGAGACACTATAGGTTTATTGGATTTTACGATTGTAGAGCTGCTGAGGTGGCACTGAAAGCTCTAAAAGGCAGTGAAATAGCTGGAAAAAGGATAAAATTTGAACAGAGTAGGCCTGGTGGTGCTCGTAGAAGGTATGTATATATCAATTGTGTAAAGTGGAGGGACTTCAATAGTTAAAAAGGAATTCATGAGGGACTAAAGTCGACATTTTACATTTATGTAGCATGATGCAACAACTAGTCAAGAACTAGAACAAGATGAAGCTCGAGCTTTATGGCATCATGTTGGTTCACCAGTCATCAACTCTCCACCTGGTTATTATTTCAAAATTTTATACTGTTAACATTAAGACCTTATTTTTATTATTAATTTTTTTTCCATTTGCCAATGCCACATGGCAGGTAATTGGTCATTAGTTTTTGGAACCATTAGCCCTATTAACACCACCCCTTTACATGGTCTTGCATCCATACTTACACCATATATATCAAACCCCATGAAAATTTCACCAATTGGTAAAGATCAAGAATCAAGATCTTTCCCTGATCATAACACATCATCTTTTTTTGATTCTAAATTTGAACCTTCTTCTAGTATTGGTACCCTATCTGGCCCTGAGTTTCTTTGGGGTAGTCCAACTACTTATTCTGACCACCAAAGTAATTCTTGGCATGCATCTCTGGTGGGCCCGTTTAGTCCTAGTCAGCATGATGCATTCTTTGGACCACCACATCATCTTGTAGGCTCTGCACTAGTTGGCATACCTCTTGACATGTCAGAGAGATCATTCATGAGTCCAGTCATGCATAATGGAAGCCATATGGGTTCTTTTGGTAAAGGACAAATGATGTTTAGTAATGGTTCTTATCAAGGAAGGGGAGGATTGAATGATGGATTAATGGTGGGGAATCGAACTCAACGAGTTGATTGCAGTGTGAATCAAATAGGGAATGAGAAAAGAGTGTTCTTATGTGCTGAACTTTAATTTTCGTCTTGTTTAAAACTAAGTATTCTAAGACTAGTTTTATGATATGAGTATTTTTAATATTTTGGAATGTTCAAAATATTTTGGAATGGTCAAACTTGATTAAATGCTAAACAATAAATGTTTGTTGCATTAATGTTGTTGAATGCTTCTTTCATTTTAACCCAAAATTACAGCATAATTTCATTTTTTGACCCTACCATCTTTGAGACAAGGGCAAAATCGTCCAACAATGTGAAAAACCATGAGACTTATGTGTAGATAAAACAACATTGATGTAGTTTGATCCATGAGGATTGTGAAACCAATCAAGTGCTTCCCAAATTTGTTGACTGTCGCTAGGTTATGGTCGGCATGTGCATCAAATCTCATAAAATAAAACTCCAACCAAAGAACTGCATGAAATCAATTTGTTTTGGATCAGTATTATCACGACTTATGAAGTTTTGGGAGGTCAAAAAGGAGAATGACAAAATCTAATTTTGATAGAGGGACGGGGGACTACGCATGACGATCAGAGAGGCAAAGGAGAAAAGCTTGTGAAGTTATTTGTTGTTAAACGACGTAGTTTAGTATTTGGGGTACCTAATGTTATATACCCTTTAGGGTATATTCACCTTTCCCATATATATATATATATATATATATATATATATATATATATATATATATATATATATAGTTGGCATATGTAAAAACTCGCACCCGATGGGTACCCGAAACCCTAACCTGAGTTGACCGGAGACGGGGACGGGGATGGTTATTACCCGAATGAAAAAAGCGGGGATGGGGATGGGGATGGGGATGGTTCTACCTGTCGGGTACCCATACCCGTACCCGAAATCGACCTTGATGGGTACCCAATATATATATATATATATATATATATATATATATATATATATATATATATATATATATAATTATTTATGTTTTTATTTTTAATCAATTCATAAATCATTATGCATAAGCGGAAGTTCAATTGACAAAGTAAGGTTTTCTAACAATCAAACATGTAATTTTTGGAAGATTTTTTACATTTTTTTTTTTTTTTTTTTTTTTTTTGCAAAAAATTTGTTTAATCTGTAAACTTGAATATTATTGTTCGTGTTTGAAGGCATTCAGTGATTATAGTGCTTTATATTATTTCTCTTAGTTTTTGTTTTGTTGGGTAATATATAATTATGCGTTATTTTTCATAATAGTCCAAAACTTTGTAACGAGGAAAAATCCCCGATTACCCATTGGTGATCCCCGTTCCCCATTGGGGATGAGGATGGGGCTAGATTTTTTATCCCCGATGGGGATGGGGTCGGGTATGGGGATGGGGAACACGAAACCCGATATACTCGTACCGATTGTCATCCCTATATATATATATATATATATATATATATATATATATATATATATATATATATATATATATATATATATATATATATATATATATATATATATATATATATATGTTAACGTTACCATAAATGGTCCCGTTAAATGTAACAGACATCATAAATGAGACGTTATCTCATCAGGACTTTGGCCAAGGCCCGGTCTTGGCCAAGGCAGTCTAACACCAGGGCGGCAGTTCGTTTCCCTCCACGAGGGACGAATCTCCCCCGCAATCTTTTCATTCACTCACGACCAATCAGGACGTGACAGAAAGCTTAGGTGACGCCCAGAACTGACGGCACCAGACAGTTAGCCATCCTGGGCGTGATCCTCCCAGTTAGTGGAGGCCACGTTTCACGCTGAGCGGACGAGGTCCCCATGATCCGTTAGAGGCAGGTATAAAATGATCTCTTCCGCCTTAAGGAAGGGATCCATCTTCTCTCTCGCAAACTTTACCCTAAAATTAACCCTCTCAGAAAACTAACTTGATCGTCGGAGCGACGTCTGGGGAGAACACCCGGACGTCCTTTAACGATTCTTCTTTGTGTTGTGTTCTCAGGAAAACTCTCAAGGAAAATCTATCTTCCTGCATCCATACCCCTGTTGAACATGTCACAACATTTGGCGTCATCCGAACATATCCTCAGAGTGATACAGCCAATAAACGACCCTGGTTCTTTGCAAAAAGGGGATCTACACCCAACAACATCGGGGACAGCAGTAGAATACCTATTCAAAATACCGGTGACGTTCAACAACGACCATCATCGCGAGTATAAAACACAGGCCCCAATACAGGTGCTAATGGCACAGGTCCCGCCGATTGCGGTAGAAATAACAGAACCAGTACTCCAGAGCAATTCCCGGCAATCGCTGTCGGATGTTCCGCTGTCTCAGATGGTGATATCGCATCCCGATCTATTGCAGACAAATCCATATGATGGCAAACAGGTGCTCACCATCTCTAACTCTCATAAGAGGAGCATACCTCATTACGCAGAAGACGAGATTGAGGCGTTCTTGAGAAACCTACTCAATATTAGTTTCTCGAGCAGCGATCCTAGACCTTTGAACTGGGATCCGCGAGACCCACTCTTTATATCTGGGTTCATTCGCAACACGAAGGTTCATCGAATATACACCGACAATGGTAGTTGCTCTGATATACTCTATGAGCACTGTTTCCGACAACTACCAGATGCGTGGAAGGAGGGGCTATGGCCCCCAACCGGTGGACCATTGGTCGGATTCACTGGGTACAACTTGTGACCATTAGGTACTATTCGACTGCCCTTAACGTTGGTCAGTCACGACGAGAAATACCGAGTCACAATAACGATCGAATTCTCTATGATCCGGTATCTAGCAGAACACAATATTTTGCTCGGACGATCGACAATCTCTTTACTACACCTTGTACCGTTGACGATCCACAACATCGTTAAATTTAGCACACGCCATGGATCAACGACGGTCCTCGCCACAAACGCCAAGGAACAACATTGCCACCATATCATAGCCGCCCCAGAGCTCGTACGTGCACCAAATAAGTCCAAGGAAGGATGTTCCACCGAACAACACCAGATAAACATGGAATATCCAGAACAGCTCGTGCGAGTCGGCGCTCACCTATCAGACGAGACCAGGGCACGACTAGTAGCACTCCTAAAGCAATACTCCACCGTTTTCGCCTGGAAACCAACAGATCTGACAGGCGTTGATCGACAGATCATAGAACACAACCTCAATATCACGCCCGGAAGCACCCCTGTTAAACAAAAAAAGAGAGGCCATGCAGCAGAACGAAACAAGGCGATAAATGCAGAAGTGGCCGATCTAGTGAACGCCGACATACTTAGGGAAGTAGTGTTCCCAACATGGATAGAAAATCCTGTCATGGTAAAGAAAGCCAATGGGTCATGGCTAATGTGTATCGATTACTCGGACCTTAACAATGCCTTCCCAAAGGATTGTTACCCTCCCCCAGAGATTGATCAGAAGGTCCAATCGCTCGAAGGTTTTCAGCTCAAGTGTTTCCTCGACGCATACAAGGGTTACCATCAAGTACAGATGAAACGAGAGGACGAAGCAAAAACTACATTCCACACCGAAAAAGGGACCTTCTGCTACCAGAAAATGTCGTTTGGACTCAAAAACGCGGGTGCTACTTACCAAAGGCTCATGGACAAAGTATTCGATGACCAAATAGGTAGGAACATTGAATTCTATGTCGATGACATGGTAATTAAGAGCCGCAATGAAGAAGAACTGCTCCGCGATGTGGAAGAAACTTTCCAGACGATAGCCAAAGCGAAGATGAAGTTAAACCCAACTAAGTGCACCTTCGGAGTTGAGGAAGGGAAATTCCTCGGGTACCAAATATCCAAGGAAGTAATTCTACCCAATCCCACCAAAATCAAGGAGTTCCTTGAGTCGAAAACTCTGCACAACCTCAAGGGGGTGCAGGAGATCAACGGTAGACCGACGACATTGGGAAGATTCATCGCCAAATCCACAGAAAAAGCACTCCCCATATATCAAACACTTAAAGCGTGCATAGACAAGAAACAGTTCAAGTGGACAGACAAAGCGGATGTGGCATTGCAACAACTCAAAGACACCCTGCAGCAACTACCGACTATCGCCTGCCCGCTGCCAGGGGAAACACTACAGATGTATCTAGCCGCCTCCAAAGAAGCTATCTCCTTGGTGTTAGCAGTGGAGAGGGACGGCAGACAGGTTCCCGTCCACTTTGTTAGCAGGGCCCTACAAGGCGCGGAGGTGAATTACCCGGCCTTGGAAAAACTAGTCCTCGCCCTGGTATATGTCATCAGGCGACTACGGGGGTATTTTCAAGTCCACAAGGTGGATGTTCTGACCAGTTACCCAATAAAGCAAGTACTGCTAAGGCCGGAAAAGTCCGGGCGCCTAGCCAAATGGGCTATAGAGTTAGGTGAGAATGATATCCATTATCACCCCCAGACTAGCATCAAGGCCCAGGCCCTCGCAGACTTCCTGGTCGAAATTCCATATACCATTAAGGGAGAACCAACGACGATTTCCGTCGATCCACTCGAGCCTGAATCTAACAAAGAACTCTGGAAACTGTATACCGACGGCGCAACAAGCAAGGAAGGTTAAGGCGCAGGCCTGATCCTACAAAGCCCCAAGGGCGAAGAAATCACTTACGCGCTGCGATTTGATTTCCAGGTATCAAACAATGAGGCAGAGTATGAAGCGCTCTTAGCAGGTCTGAGGCTAGCCAAGGAGGTTGGCGCGAAACAACTAGCGGCTCTCAGCGATTTACTACTTTTCACGAACCAAATATTGGGACGTACGAGGCAAAGGACCCCAGGATGCAGAAATACCTAGATGCAGTCTGTAGCTTAGCCAACACATTTAAAAGTTTTTTAATAATACAAATCTCCCGGGGGAAAAACGCAAGGGCGGACGCTCTCAACAAGCTGGCCTCTACTTCGTACGACCACCTCACGAAGAAAGTGTTGGTTGAAGTACTCCCAGAAAGAAGTATCGACAACCAAAAGGTTAATACAATATCGGCCCCTCCAAAGTGGACCAAGCCCTTTTTTGACTACCTGCACCATGGCGTACTTCCAGACGACCCAGAGGAGGCGAGAAAAGTCAAAATCAGAGCACCGCATTTTGCAATCAGGTATAATCAACTTTACCGAAGAGGATACTTAAGGCCATGGCTCAAGTGCATCTCTAAAACAGAGGGGCAGGCGTTCCTCGAAGAGAGCCATTCCGGGGACCCAGCAGCACACGAAGGCGCTCATGCACTCACGGGCAAAATACTCCGCCTAGGAGTATATTGGCCGGACGTATACAATGACGCCACAGCCCTAAAAAAGAAATGCAAAGAGTGCCAAACATTCACTCCTTTTCAAAACCAACCAGCCATGCCACTAACCAGCATCACCAACCCCTGGCCTTTCCATCAATGGGGAATCGATATAGTAGGACCTTTCCCACCGGCACCAAGGGCGTGAAGTTTTTACTGGTGGTCGTGGATTATTTTACCAAATGGATAGAGGCGGAACCGCTGGCCATCGTCACTGGCAAGCAGATGATAAAATTCATGACCAATAACATCTTGTCCCGTTTTTGGTACCCCTAGGATCCTCATAAGTGACAACGGCACTCAATTTGAAGGTAGTCCCTTCAAGGAGTGGTGCAAAGACAAGAGAATCCTGTTGGATAAGGTGTCTAAGTCCATAACTATATTTGGTATGTACTTGACCCGATTTAGCATGGTCCATTTGGGTTGCACTTCATCGGAACAAATTGGATTTTGAGAAGAGGATAATTATGATTTATTAATATATTATAAGCTCTAATATATTAATATGAAATCATATTATTTAATTAGTATTGGTCAAGAATTAATTTGGAATTAATTTTGTGATCAAAAGAGACTAATTAAATATATAGGGATTGATTGTGTAAATCATTCATTCTTATAAAGTGGGCTAATGATCCATGATTCCTTATGTTGGGATAAACCCATGTGGTGACCCATGGATACTCCATGGAGGTTAAACCCATGGATCATGAGGAATGTGGAAAGTCATGCACATTAGGGTTTACATGGTGTAACCCTAATGTAACCTCATTATATAAGTAACCCCCTAGCTATCAAATTCGGCACTAGTAACATACACAAGAGTGTAGCCGATTTTGTGAGCAAAGGAGTCTTCTTCCAAGTTTCAAGGTGTTAGTGGTGATTTATGATTCCACCTGAGGCATTCACATTATTGGTTCTAGGCTCTTAAAGCTCCAAGCTCCAAGCTACAACAAAAGGTATGTTATCTAACTTGTTTTATTACCCAAGTATCAAAGTTTTGTATGGTAGTTAGGGTAATACCGTGGAAAAGAAAGTTTGCATGTATAATAAAGAAAACATAGATCCAAGGTATTTAGGGTTGCATGTACACCTTAGGAGTGTTAGAATGCTCAAAACCCTTCAGTGGTATCAGAGCCTAGGCTTGCTTTCCATTATACTTGATGCTACTTGTTTTTTCCAAAGTTGAAATTCTGCCATTTTTGCATCTGACTGCTCACCACGACGTAGCAGCTTTTACCACGACGTGGTGATGCTCCTGTGAGCAGAATTTCGAGTTTTAAAGTTGGAATTGGGCTAGGATCATTCCCCTAAACTGTTTTTGAACTTATAAACTTGTTTTTGATGTGGTAATGATCATGCTTATCCAATTCAAAAGATAATTGTCAAAATTTCATGTTTTGTATTAGTTTATATGATTAGTCTAATTACATGGAATTTGTTTGATATAAATTATCTTGTTCATATGAGTTTAATCAAGAACTTGAACATGCTTGTTAGTTTAATTGATGATCTTGATGATTTTAATGGACTCCATAAGTTGTCCTCAAGTTATGGAATTCCAAAAGTTTTCCATTTAAATGAAACAATAAAAGTCATAGGTTATAGAAAAATGAAGAGTCTCATTTTTAAAAGACCATTAAACTCATATGTTATGAAGTTGAAAAGTTTTGAAGAGTTTCAAAACTTGCCCTCAAGTTTTGGAATTTGTAAAGTCACACATTAATACTTTAATTCCAAACCCTAGAATTTTAAAAGTTTAAAATTCTACCCTTATAGTTTATAGTATTATAAGTTAATAATATATACATATATATAAATATATATATATATATATATATATATATATATATATATATATATATATATATATATATATATATATATAAGATCAAGTCAGTCTTACCGTTAGTAGGCCTCATTCATGACGTCGGTCTATAAGGGGGGTATAAGGTTACTGCCTATAAAATGACAGTTTAATGGGTGTCCACTCTCACCCACCGCTTCCTTGACTGGTGGAGGGTCGTTAGCCGAATGGGTATGACAAAGACTATAATTCTCATTAAAAGTATAATGATAGTAATAAAGTAACTAAACCTTTTATAAATTTCCATTCTTAGTTACTTTAGGAAAATGTGAAATTGATGCTAATCCATGAAATTACACTTTGCACCTTACCCAGTCGTTGATGGAGCGTGTGTGGTTAACCGACACATTAACTTGGACTAGTAAGGGTGGAAAAGGGTAGCTTAATGTTTATCATAAGGTCAATGGAGCGTGTGCGGTTTACCGGCACATTGATTAAGGTGATAATTGACATTAAGAGTACCAAGTACATTTGCATGGTTATTCACACCTTGTTTGTGATCCTCGGTATCTCAGTCACAAAACTGAAGGGCATAATCGAGATTTAAACATGCCATTGAATTGTTCAATGAGTCTCAAAGGATCTAGGAGTTTCAATCCAATTAAAACTTAAATAACAAATTTCGTTTTCATGGTGGAAATTGGTAAATCGTCATTTACCTACCTTCAAATATTTTGCAAGATGGATTACGACATCCCTCTTCTAAATTGTAAAATATTGTGTTGGGTCCTAGGAAGGTTTCACCTGTCACCAAGATTGGAGTTTACTCTTTATTTCTTAGTAGTGGGTTAGAAACAGATTTGAATAACTGTTGCTACTCGTCTGAAATGGCGAGAAATGTTATTTCTTTTCATGGTTTGTACAAACAAGGTTTCACATTTTCGTTTGATAATGAAATTGGTGCAATAAATGATTATTATAATGGTATTTTTTTTTATTTTAAAGCATTACCTTGCAATGGTGTATATGAAACTGTGATGGTTGTAGACAACTTAGGAAATAATGTGTTGCATATCGATTCTTCTAATGATTTGGATAAGGCATCATTGTGGCATTGTCGTCTTGGACATGTCAACAAGAAGCACATAGGCCAACTCCAAAAGGCTGGAGTCTTGGAGTCATTCGACTTAAGGTCGGATGACACTTGCGAGTCTTGTTTGCTTGGAAAAATGACTAAGTCACCCTTTACTGGTTCTTGTGAAAGGGGTGAGGGTTTGTTGGATCTCATACACACCGATGTGTGTGGGCCCTTCAGAACCGCCACAAGGTATGCTAACCACTTCTATATGACTTTTACTGATGATTACAGTAGATATGGCTATATCTACTTAATCAAGCATAAGTCAGAAACCTTTGAGAAATTCAAAGAGTTTAAGCAAGAAGTGGAGAATCAGCTGGGCAGGAAGATAAAAATGCTCCGATCTGATCGAGGTGGTGAGTATCTTA
Organism: Lactuca virosa; assembly: GCF_052849685.1. Classification (NCBI taxonomy): domain Eukaryota; kingdom Viridiplantae; phylum Streptophyta; class Magnoliopsida; order Asterales; family Asteraceae; genus Lactuca; species Lactuca virosa. The sequence goes on from NC_136433.1 coordinate 20,972,553, forward strand.
GTATCAAATTCCTGGACTATCTTAAGGAGTGTGGAATTGTTTCATAGTTGACGCCACCTAGGACATCATAGCTGAATGGTATGGTTGAGAGGCACAACCGAACCTTGTTGGATATGGTTCGTTCCATGATGAGTCGAGCTTCGTTACCAATCTCATTGTGGGGCTATGCCTTGGAGACTGCCTCCCATATCCTTAATCGAGTCCCAACTAAAAAGGTTGCCAAAACACCTCACGAGATGTGGACAGGGAAGGTTCCCTCGTTAGCACACATCAAGGTTTGGGGTTGCGAGGCTTTCGTAAGGCGCGAGACTCACGACAAGCTCGAACCTCGGAGTGAGCGGTGTATTTTCATTGGCTACCCACAAAAGTCATTTGGTTATCTCTTCTACAGACCCAGTGACAATGTTGTCTTCGTTGCAAGGAGAGGAGTCTTTCGCGAGAGAGAGCTCATATGCCAAGGAGACAGTGGGAGGAAAATTGACCTTGAAGAACTTCAAGAGTCAAGCGGTGAAGGAACCTCAAACACTAGCGATCAACCTGAGGAGGAAACTCCTATCGATCCGATTGACGAATCCATACCTCTGAGGCGTTCCAGTAGAGTTAGTGTTCCACCTGTGTTATATGGTTTTCATATAACATCTTAGGGTGATACATTTATTAGTGATAACACATTGATAAATTTGGATGAACCTAACAACTACAGGGAATCCATGGCAGGCCCCGAGTCTGCTAAATGGAAAGAGGTGATGGACAACGAGATTCAGTCCATGTATGACAATCAAGTTTAGAACTTGGTTGACAATGTACCGGGTCGTAAGACAGTCGGGTGCAAATGGATCTTCAAGAAGAAGACCGACATGGATGGGAAGGTACACACTTATAAGGCGCGAAGGGCTTTACTCAAACTCCAGGAGTTGACTATGATAAGACCTTCTCACGTGTAGCAAAGATTAAGTCTATTAGGGTTATCCTAGCCATTGCTGCATTTCATGACAATGAAATATGACAAGTGGATGTCAAAACCGCTTTCCTTAATGGGAAGTTGGCTGTGGATGTTTACATGAGCCAGTCAGAGGGTTTTGTTGATGCAAAGCACCCTAATAGAGTGTGTAATCTTGATAAATCCATTTATGGATTGAAACAAGCGTCTCGTAGATGGAATCTTTGTTTCGATGAGAAAGTCAAAGAGTTTGTTTTTTCGAGAAGTGAGGATGAGTCATGTGTATATGTCAGAGTTGTGGGAGTATAGTTAACTTTTTGGTATTGTATGTGGATGACATACTACTTATAGGAAATGACATCCCAACCTTGCAGGAGGTGAAATCCTAGCTTGGGAAGTGTTTCGCTATGAAGGACCTTGGAGAAGCTGCCTATATCCTAGGGATAAGGATACTGAGAGATAGGAGTAAGAGACTAATTGGACTTAGTCAAAGTACCTATTTGGACAATGTGTTGAAGTGGTTCAACATGCATAATTCCAAGAAAGGTTACTTACCGATCCAAAGCAATGCCAAACTGAGCAAGGCTCAGAGCCCGAGTACAGAGGCTGATATAACTGAGATGAGTGAATTACCATATGCTTCCGCTGTTGGATCGATCATGTATGCTATGACTTGTAATCGCCCTGATGTGGCCTTTGCGTTGAGCATGGTCAGCAGATATCAAGGGAATCCTGGCAAGGCTCACTGGACTACGGTGAAAAACATTCTCAAGTACCTGCGAAGGACTAAGGACTGGGTCCTTACACTTGGTGGGAGTGATAACTTAAGAGTGGTGGGGTATAGTGACGCCAACTTTCAAACCAACAGAGATAATTTCCGCTCTCAGTCGGGCTGGGTGTTTACCCTGAATGGAGGAGCAATAACTTGGAAAAGTTCCAAGTAGGATACTGTAGCTGATTCAACTTGCGAATCAGAGTACATAGCAGCAAGCGAAGCGACGAAGGATGCGATATGGCTGAAGAACTTCATCAGAGACCTTGGAGTTGTACCAGCTATAAAAGAGCCTGTGGAGATTTTCTGTGACAACGATAGTGCGATTACCTTAGCCAAGGAACCCAGAGATGATGGCAGGTCCAGACACATCGACAAAAAATATCACTCCATAAGACACAAGATAGAAGAAGGACTACTCGTGGCAAAGAGGGTATCATCAGATGAGAACCCGACAGATCCCCTCACGAAGGGACTGAGTAGGGTTAAGCATTGACATTTGATGATTAAATAAAAGGTGTTTTTATTTAGATGTATGGTACCGTCTCATGTCAATTGTTTATTATTGTTTTATTTTGCATGTTTTGACTTCCAGAATAATTGGATTATTCAAACCATCCACAGTCGATCATACTTTGGAAGTAGGTATTGAATCAAGACTGTCATGAATTTGGCTTGTAGATTGTCAGAAATGGTTAGACATTGCTATCATATTCATGAGTGCTCATAAGGTCTGAGTATTGGATTCGACCCACGCTCACTTGCATCACTACATGGAATTTATCTCGAGTGATCGTGAGACGATAATATCATATGATTTTCAAACCTAGATATATGAGTTGTTGACTATGAATTGGTCGTACATTGATAGTACGAAAACGCATCGGTAACTCGATGTCATAAAACGTGTTGTTGTGTATGGTTCAGTGAATAGTTAGTACAAGCATAAACTGTCAAAATTTATCTGTTTCTTTTAGTCCTTGGAGTATTAAAAGCGATATCTTGGGCCCCTCGATGATTTTGTTTTGACCTATGTGTCGGGCCCGGTCAGAACTAAATTGATGTGTTTGATTAAGTTCTATGTCAAACAAATCAGAAATCGGGAAACAAACTGCTGGACAATAAGGTTGACTGTGTTCCATGTGTTTATCCGGCTGATATCTTGAGAACAGAGGATTCTATGATCACTTGTTTGAAATGGTACGTCTAAGTTCGACAAAGGCATTTAAGAGCCACAATTGCTGGTCGGATCCCGAAGTCATACTTGCAACTATAGTTACTAGACTTATCCAAGTGGGAGACTGTTGGATAAGGTGTCTAAGTACATAACTATATTTGGTATGTACTTGACCCGATTTAGCATGGTCCATTTGGGTTGCACTTCACCGGAACAAATTGGATTTTGAGAAGAGGATAATTATGATTTATTAATATATTATAAGTTCTAATATATTAATATGAAATCATATTATTTAATTAGTATTGGTCAAGAATTAATTTGGAATTAATTTTGTGATCAAAAGAGACTAATTAAATATATAGGGATTGATTGTGTAAATTATTCATTCTTATAAAGTGGGCTAATGATCCATGATTCCTTATGTTGGACTAAACCCATGTGGTGACCTATGGATACTCCATGGAGGTTAAAACCCATGGATCATGAGAAATGTGGAAAGTCATGTACATAGGGTTTACATGGTGTAACCCTAATGTAACCTCACTATATAAGTAACTCCCTAGCTATCAAATTCGGCACTAGTAACATATACAAGAGTGTAGCCGATTTTGTGAGCAAAGGAGTCTTCTTCCAACACAAACCTCCTAGCTATCAAATTCGGCACTAGAACTCAAGCCAAGGATGCAAGCAAACCCTGCGTAAATACCATGTGATGGCCAACACAAACCACACATGAAGCAACCAAACAAAATGTAACATCCCGAGATTTTGCAGGTATTTCCGAATCCTCTTTTTTATTATTATTTTGTCATTTGTAGTCCCTGGGGCTGGAAGAGTCAAGCCATGAGAAGCCTAAGGGCTAAAGTTGCAACTTTGAGGCCAAGAAGAGTACGCTAAGCGTACATAAGGTACGCTGAGCTTACTAGGCGCGCCCTAGTATGCTGGGCGTGCACTTGAGTACGCTGAGCGTACTCACGACAGATGGAAACCCTAATATTTAGGGTTTGGGTGCTATATAAACGTCCTTATGAGGTTTCCTTGTGCTCTATAGATTTGAGCCGTTTTCCCCAAACCCTAACCCCTTTCTTGAGTGTGTGAGCTAAAAGTATGTGTTTTGAGTAGTTGGAGAAGAAGGTGTTGCATCAAGGAGTTTGAGAAGGAGGACAAGCTTGTAGATATGAGGTTTCCTTGTGCTCTAGAAGCTCAGGAGGTAAAAGGCTCCAACCTTTATTCTTGTATGATGTAGATCTTGCCATATTAGCTTTATGAAACCATTTCTTGTCCCAAAAGTCCCAAGTTGGTGCATGTTATGATTTGGACGAGATAAGCTGTCCTTTCAGACCCTAGAAAGGGTCCTAAGTGATAAAAATGATGTCCCAATGGCTTAAAGTATCCCATGCATGTAGTAGAAAGGTCTTAATGGGTTAAGACCATGTATTAAGAGCTTTCTGGACGTCCAAAGTCTTAAAGTTTGAGAATTTATTGTTCTAACACACATTTGGTCGATGGATCTAGAATTTGGGCTTAAGTGCTTAATCCATTAAGCACTTATTAGAGTTGTGGTAAAGTTTACGTACGCCCCGCATAATTCTATACGCCCACCGTACTAAGTCCACCACCCTGATGGTGGTCAACACAAGGCGGAAGACGCCCAACGTACCAGAGGAGTACGCCCCGCGTACGCCCTCTGTTGGGCTTTTGGCGATTTGGGCTTCGGAGTTGAGCGACTTTTGGGCCAGGTTTGACATGGGTCTTGCTGGACTTTCTGAATAATTGTGTTTTGGGCCAGTTTTGGATTTGAATCATAAAATAAGGCCCAATTAGGGAGTTGGGCCCAATTGGGAAAATTGGGCCATTAATGGGCTTTGGATATATGGACTTTTAGATCATGGATTTGGTATTGGGCCTTGGCCTAAATTAGAGAAAAGGCAATAATGGACAATTACCCTATGTGGGAACCTTGGTCAAGATTGATATACCAATTGTTGACTTAGTATTCGTTATTTTGGATAGTTCGGGATTTTCGGTGAGACAGCTGTCGGAGACTTTCAGTCCAGTTCTGCACTACTTGTGAGGTGAGTTCGTCTCACTATATCAACAGGTTCTAAGGCAACAAGGCCGACCCTTTATGGTTTGTATCCTGGTTATAGGATTATGCTATGTTAGTGATATGTTAGATCGGTATCCTGGTTATAGGATGATGCTATGTTAGTGATCTGTTAGATCGGTATCCTGGTATATAGGATGATGCTATGATTAGTGATCTGGAAGATCTATATGACTATCTGTACATGCTAGCTAGCGTATGATATTTATGTGCATATGATTGTTTGATTGGGGGTTGGGTTGAGGCGGTCCTGCTTTGTGCAATATGGCAACATACCCAGGGCGGCCCAGATAAACTGCAGAACCGGTAAGGGCGTACTAGTCAGGTCGAAGGCCCGGCGAGCAGTCTGGATAGGATGATGGCCCTGCGAGGCGGTCCAGACGTGCCGATGGCTCGGAGAGCGGTCCAGATAGACTGATGGCCCTGCGAGGCAGACCAGTCAGGCTGATGGCTCATTATGCATGCTGTTTATATGATATTGTTATGGTTTGTATGACGTTGGTATTTTGGGGGAACTCACTAAGCTTCGGGCTTACAGTTGTTGATTTTGTTTCAGGTACTTCTGATGATCGCGGGAAGGTGAAGGCATGATCGTGCACCTCCTTATATTTTTATGATTTGATTATGGGATACACTGACATGAAACTATTTTGAAAACAAATTTGTAATAATGATTTGTCTTTAAATGTTTTAAAAAGTTTTAAATTGGCATGAATTTTATGGATGTTACACAAAAGAATATGTGTGGTAACAACAAAAATTCATACCCACAAATTATAAAATAGCAATTGTCATGTTGCCGGACTCCCGGACTTTCAGGCCACCCTGAGGGCAGCAAAGGCAAAAAACTAAAAAACAAGAAATAGAAAAATTATTCACTGATATTACATCACAACAAATCAAAGAGACACTGCTACTTGTGGGCGAGGGTGTTACCATCACCAAGGGAAGAGCTTGGGCCAGGGCCTGATCCATCACCCTGAGCGTCTTGGCAAAGGTCACGAAGCCCGACCATATCCAGATCACCTAAGTGAAGATAGCTAGCATAATCTGTTTCAGTAAAAGCAGCCAGGACATCCTCCATCTCGTGAACCTTGGTGGCCATGTCCACCTCAACCTCCAGGCTAAACTCCCCGGCGATCACCAGCTCCTTGGCAGCCTTCTTCCCCTGCTCTGTTGGGTTTTTGAGCACTATAACACTCCTATGGTGCACATGCAACCCTAAATGCTTTGGATCTATGTTTTCTCTATTATACATGCATATTTTCAATTTTCTAAAGCATTCTCCCTAGCTAGCATACAATTGAAGCTATACATTATAAACTTAGTTTAGATGCTTACCTCTTGAGTAGGGTAGAGTTCTTGACCTTTGAAAGCTTGAGCACCTCAAGTGTGATGCCTCTATTGGTTCACAAGCACCAACATGCAAGAGGATGTTTTAGGAGAATAAGATACTTGAATCCAAAGAGTGTGTAGCCGATTTTGGCTTATGGGGGCACTATTTATAATGTGGCAAATACTAGGGTTACACTTTGTAAGCCCTAATGCTCCATGACTTTTCACATTCTTATGCTCCATGGGTTAACCTCCATGGACTATCCATGGATTATCTTATTGGTTTAGCCCAACAATATAGTCATGGATCATTAGCCCACATTACAAGAAGCATTGATTTACACAATCAATCCCCATATATTTAATTAGTCTCTTTTGATCACAAAATTTATTCCAAATTAATTATTGATCAATACTAATTAAATAATATTAATATATTATACTTGTAATATATTAATAAATCACAAATAACCTTATTCTCAAAAATCCTTCCTATCAAATTGCACTGGTGAAGGCAACCCAAAAAGGGACCATGCTACAATCGGGTCAAGTACATACCAGTTATAGTTATGGGCATAGACACCAAATCCAACAGTCTCCCACTTGGATAAGTCTAATAACTATAGCTGCCAATGTAACTTCAGAATCCGACTTAGCAATCGTAAGCTTTCAAAAGCCGTTGTCAACTCTGACCCAGTCAGTGACGCATCCTTTAGATAAGTGATCATATACTCCTTTGTTCTCAAGATATCAGCTAGACAAATACATGGAACAATGTCATTCTTATTGTCCAACAATTTGTTTCCCGATTTCCGATTTGTTTGACATAGAACATAACTGAACACATCAATTTAGTTCTGACCGGGCCCGACACATAAGTCAAAACAGAATCATCGAGGGGCCCAAGATATCGCTTTTAATCCTCTTAGGATAAAAGGAACAGATAAACTTCGACATTATATGCTTGTACTAACTACTCATCAAATCATGCACAACGACACATTTTATAACATCAAGTTACTGATGCGTTTTCGTGCCATCAATGCACAACCGAATCGTAGTCAACAACTCATATATCTTGGTTTGAAGATTATATGATATTATCGTCTCACAATTACTCGTGATAAATTCCATGAAGTAATTCATGTGAGCGCGGGTTGAATCCAATACTCAAATCTTATTTCAGGAGCATTCATGAATGGTGTAGCATACTTTTACTATGCCTATCTCCTTAGACAATCTACAAGCCAACTCATGACGGTCTTCTTTCATACTTACTTCCAACGTATGATCGACGGTGGATGATTTGAATAATAATAATAATCATAATTTTATTATTCTGGAAGTCAAAACATGCAAAGTGAAACAATAGTAAATAATTGGCACAAGACAGTAACTTTACTTATAAATAAAAATCCTTTTATTTAATCATCAAATGTTAATACAATTTAGCTATTACAAGTTTCTATTTAACTAACCACTAAAACTAATATCGTCTGTTAGCCCAATTCCCTTTGCATGCTGCAAGTGCTTAACCCAAGTCAATCCCTTTGTAAGAGGATCTGCTGGGTTGTCTTCTGACGATATCCCCTTTACCACGAGGTGACCTTCTTCTACTTGATGTCTTATAAAATGGTACTTTCTGTAGATATGTCTGGATCTACCATGATCTCTCGGTTCCTTGGTTAAGGAAACCGCCCCTTCAATATCGCAGAAAATCTCCACATGCTCTTTTATGGATGAAATTACTCCAAGGTCTCCGATGAAGTTTTTCAACCATATTGCCTCCTTCGATGCTTTGCTTGCTGCTATGTACTATGATTCGCACGTTGAATCAGCTATAATCTCTTGCTTGGAACTTTTCCATGTTACTGCTCCTCCATTAAGGGTAAACATCCAGCCCGACTGAGAGCGGAAATTATCTCTGTTGGTCTGAAAGCTGGCGTCGCTATACCCTGTCACTCTCAATTCATCACGCCCACCGAGGGTAAGGATCCAGTCCTTAGTCCTCCACATGTACTTAATAATGTTCTTAACCGCAGTCCAATGAGCTTTACCAGGATTCCCTTGATATCTGTTGACCATGCTCAAAGCAAAGGCCACATCAGGGCGAGTACAAGTCATATCATACATGATCGAACCAACTGCGGAAGCATATGCTATATGACTCATTTATGTTATCTCAGCCTTTGTACTCAGACTCTTAGTCTTACTTAGTTTGGTATTGCTCAGGATAGGTAGGTTACCTTTTTTGGAGTTCTCCATGCTGAAACGCTTCAACACCTTGTCCAAGTAGATACTTTGACTAAGTCATATTAGTATTTTACTCCTGTCTCTCAATATCCTTATCCCTAGGATATAAGCAGCTTCTCCGAGGTCCTTCATAGCGAAACACTTCCAAACCAGGACTTAACCTCCTATAAGGTTGGGATGTCGTTTCCTATGAGCAGCATGTCATCTACATACAATACAAGAAAGCTTACTATACTCCCACTAGCTTTGACATATACACATGACTCATCCTCGCTTCTCGAAAATCCAAACTCTTTGACTTTCTCATCAAAACAAAGATTCCATCTACGAGATGTTTGTTTCAATCCATATATGAATTTCTCAAGCTTACACACTCTATTAGGGTGCTTGGCATTGACAAAACCCTCTGGCTGACTCATGTAAACATCTTTAGGTAACCCTTATAGATTTAATCTTCGCTACTGGTGAGAAGGTCTCATCATAGTCAACTCCCGAAGTTTGAGTAAAGCCCTTCGCAACCAGTCGCGCTTTATATGTGTGTACTTTCCCATCCATGTCAGTCTTCTTCTTGAAGATCCATTTGCACCCGACCCGGTACATTATCAACCAAGTTCCAAACTTGATTGTCATACATGGACTGAATCTCGCTGTCCATAGCCTCTTTCCACTTTGCAGACTCGGGGCCTGCCATGGCTTCCTTGTAGTTGTTAGGTTCATCCAAATTTACCAGTGTGCTATCACTGATAAATGTATCACGTTCAGTAGTAATATGGAAACCATAAAACTCAGGTGTATTTCTAACTCTACTGGAACGCCTCAGAGGTAAGGACTCGTCAATTGGATCAACTGGAGTTTCCTCCTCAGGTTGATTGCTAGTGTTTGAGGTTCCTTCACTGCTTGAATCTTGAAGCTCTTCAAGGTCAATTTGCCTCCCACTGTTTCCTTGGCCTATGATTTCTCTCTCGCGAAATACTCCTCTCCTTGCAACGAAGACAACATTGTCACTCGGTCTGTAGAAGAGATATCCAAAGGATTTCTGTGGGTAGCCGATGAAAATACATCGCTCACTTCGAGGTTCGAGCTTGTCGTGAGTTTCTTTTCTCACAAAAGCCTCGCAACCCCAAACTTTGATGTGGTCTAATGTGGGAACTTTCCCTGTCCACATCTCGTGAGGTGTTTTGGAAACGTTTTTGGTAGGGACAAGATTAAGGATATGAGCGGCAGTCTCTAAGGCATACCCCAGAATGAGATAGGTAACGAAGCTCGACTCATCATGGAACGAACCATGTCTAGCAAGGTTCTATTGTGCCTCTCAGCCACACCATTAAGTTGTGGTGTCCTAGGTGGCGTCTATTGTGAAACAATTCCACATTCCTTAAGATAGTCAAGGAACTCGATACTAAGATACTCTCCTCCTCGATCGGATCGCAACATCTTTATCTTCCTGCCTAATTGATTCTCTACTTCTTGCTTAAACTCCTTGAACTTTTCAAAAGTTTCTGACTTATGCTTGATTAAGTAAATATACCCATATCTACTATAATCATCAGTAAAAGTCACATAGAAGCGGTCAGCATCCCTTGTGGCGGTTCTAAATGGCCCACACACATCAGTGTGTATGAGATCCAACAGACCTTCACCCCTTTCACAAGTACCAGTGAAGGGTGACTTGGTCATCTTTCCAAGTAAACAAGATTCGCAAGTGTCATCCGACTTTAAATCGAATGACTCCAAAACTCCATCCTTTTGGAGTTAGGCTATGCGCTTCTTGTTGACATGTCCAAGTCGACAATTCCACAAGCAAGGTAATGCTTCAAAATTCAACACATTATTTCCTAAGTTATCTACAACCATCACAGTTTCATATATACCATTGCAAGGTAATGCTTCAAAATAAAAAGCACCATTACAATAACCATCAATACCACCATTTTCATTATTAAAGGAAAAAGGTAAAACCTTGTTTATACAAACTGTGAAAGAAAATACATTTCTCGCCATATCGGCCGAGTAACAACAATTATTCAAATATAAATTAAGACCATTACTAAGCAATAAAGAATAAACTCCAATCTTGGTCACAGGAGACATTTTCCTATTTCCCATGATTAAATTTATCTTCCCGTGGTCCACATCCCTACTTCTTTTTAGTCCCTGCAAATCAGAACAAATGTGAATACCACAACCTGTATCAAGGACCCAAGAATTAGCATGTGATGAGTTATTAGATTGAATAGTGTAAATACCTGCCAAGGAGGTTTTGATCTTCCCATCCTTTATGTCCTACAAGTACTTGGGGCAGCTTCGTTTTCGGTGCCCTTTATCATGACAATGGAAGCATTATGCTTCCTTCGGATTTGAAGAGGGATTAACAGAACCAAACTTGGTCCCACTAGAAGAGGATCCATCAAGAGACTTTACCTTGCGGCTCTTGTAGGGAGCCTTTCTCTTCTTTCCCTTCCCATGTCCGATTGACAGAACAGGGGCAAAAGTAGTAGTAGGAGTAGACACAACCGACTTGTCTATCAGGTTGCTTTCTGCAGTCCTAAGAAGGCCTTGAAGTTTGCTAAGAGTGACCTCCTCCTTGTTCATATGATAGGCCATACGAAACTGATCATAACAAGAATGTATAGAGTGTAGAATGATATCTATGGCAACTCTTCATCAAAATTGACATTCAATTTAAGCAAGCGGTCCACGAATCTCTGCATTTTCTGCAAGTGGGCGGTGATGGGTTCACCTACCTTCATCTTGGTTGTGATCATGGAGGCAATGATCTCATACCTCTCCTGTCGAGCACTTTGCTGGTATCTTTCCATCAAATCATGATACATTTCATAGGGGTAGTAGTCCTCATAGGACTTCTGCAGCTCAGCAGTCATGGTTGCAATCATTAGACACGACACCTTTGTCGCATCCTTCTCATGAGTAGTGTGTTTAGAGATTTGTTCAGGAGTAGCAGTGGTGACATCAATCTCTTTGAGCTCTTTATCTAGGACATATTCTTTTTCCTCATACCGAATAGCCATCCTGATGTTTCGAATCCAGTCATTAAAGTTCGAGCCATCGAAAATGACCCTCCCACATAGGTTCACGAGGGAGAAAGAGCCTGAAGGGATTGGGTTGGAAGCATTGTTTAGGATAGACATCTGTAAAAGAAGAACAAAGTTTAGATTATATGAGATTCCTTAATATTACACCCAATATGAAATATTAAGGCTAGGGTCCAACACAATATTCTACAATTGCAAGAGGGATGCCGTAATCCAATTGTAAAATATTTGAAGGTAGGTAAATGACGATTTATCAATTTCCACCACGAAAAACGAAATAGATTATTAAGTTTTAATTGGATTTGAAATTCCTAGATCTTTGAGATTCATTGAACTTTTCAATGGCATGTTTAAATCTTGATTGTGCCCTTCATGTTTGTGACAGGGATGCCGAGGATCACAAACATGGTGTGAATAACCATGAAGATTAGCTTGGTACACCCAATGTTACAAATCACCTAATCAATATGCCGGTTAACAATATACACTCCATTAATCTATGATTAACACAAGGTTACCCTTTGCCACACATTGTCAGTCCTAAATTAGTGTGCCGATTAACCATACACGCTCCACTAACGACTTAACAAGATGCAAAGTGTAATTTCATGGACTAGCACCAGTTCACATTTTTCCTAAAGTAACTAAGATTGGAAATTTAATAAAAGTTTAGTTACTTTATATTTATCATTATACTTTTTAATGAAGGAAAATTAATGTCCTATCCTACCCGTTTGACTAACGACCCTCCACTAGTCAAGGAAGCGGTGGGTGAGAGTGGACACCCATTAAACTACCATTTTATAGGCAGTAACCTTATACCCCCTTATAGACCGACTTCGTGAATGAGGCCTACTAACGGTAAGACCGACTTTGTCTTATACATATATACATATATATGTATATATATATATATATATATATATATATATATATATATATATATATATATTATTAAACTTATAATATTATAAATTATAATGGTTGAATTTTAACTTTTAAAACTCTAGGGTTTGGAATTAAAGTTTCATTAGTGTGACTTTACAAATTCCAAAACTTGAGGGCAAGTTTTGAAACTTGTCAAAACTCTTCACATTCATAACTTATGAGTTTAATTGGATTTTAATGTATGAGACCTTTCATTTTCCATAACTTGAGGACAAGTTATGGAGGTCATTAAACATCATTTAGATCATTTTTCTAACAACTAAATTATCACATAATTCATGATTTAACTAAACTCATACGCAAGATAATTTTTCAAGTCAACAATTTGAAAGCAATTTTGTTTATAATATAAAAACAACAATTATTTTTAAAACTTTGACAATTATCTTGTGGTTGGATGAGTACAAGCACTACCATATCATAAAAACATTTTCAATGATCCAAAACAGTTTGTGGTAGTGTTCCAAATCCAAACCAGGCCAAGAAACTCGAAATTCTGCACACAGAGCCTTCAACTCGTCGAGTACATGAACTGGACTCAACGAGTTGCTCTGTTACTGAGTGGACTCGTCGAGTATGTTCATGTACTCGACGAGTTCACCAGTCAGAGGCAAAAATTTCAACTTTTTCAGCTTTGAAAAACTAGTAAGCATCAAATATAATTGAAAGCAATCCTAGGCTTTGATACCACTGTTGGGTTTTTGAGCACTATAACACTCCTATGGTGCACATGTAACCCTAAGTGCTTTGGATCTATGTTTTCTCTATTATACATGCATATTTTCAATTTTCCAAAGCATTCTCCCTAGCTAGCATATAATTGAAGCTATACAATATAAACTTAGTTTAGATGCTTACCTCTTGAGTAGAGTAGAGTTCTTGACCTTTAAAAGCTTGAGCACCTCAAGTGTGATGCCTCTATTGGTTCACAAACACCAAAATACACGAGGAGGTTTTAGGAGAATAAGATACTTGACTCCAAAGAGTGTTTAGCCGATTTTGGCTTATGGGGGCACAATTTATAATGTGGAAAATACTAGGGTTACACTCTGTAAACCCTAATGCTCCATGACTTTTCACATTCTTATGCTCCATGGGTTAACCTACATGGACTATCCATGGATTATCTTATTGGTTTAGCCCAACCATATAGTCATGGATCATTAACCCACATTACAAGAATCATTGATTTACACAGTTAATCCCCATATATTTAATTAGTCTCTTTTGATCACAAAATTTATTCCAAATTAATTATTGATCAATACTAATTAAATAATATTAATAAATTATACTTGTAATATATTAATAAATCACAAATAACCTTATTCTCAAAAATCCTTCCTATCAAATTGCACTGGTGAAGGCAACTCAAAAAGGGACCATGCTACAATCGGGTCAAGTACGTACCGGTTATAGTTATGGGCTTAGACACAAAATACAACATGCTCCACCCCCGCCGCTATACAAGCCACCCGCACCTGCACCAAAGCCTGGAGAAACTGGGGGCTCTCGATTACCCGGTCCACCACCCGGCTAAGGCTGTCATTAAGGATCCAAGAAACACCCTTTTCCAGTGCTCCCCTTGTGGCGTTCTTAGCAACCAAATTATCCTCTAGTTCCGTCGTCCGCCCACTCAGACCGACGTTCTCCAACGTCAGGACCCCCACACGATCGTTTAGGCGCTCCACCTCTTCCTTCAGCTTCACCACTTGATCTGCCAAGCTTTCCCTCTCAAGCAGCACTGCCTCCTGCCTAGCCTCCAAGTTGCTCTTATCGGCTTCTAACTTCGCCACTTGGGCCTTCATATCTTCGCATTCAATGCCCCTCCTGTCCGAATCGAACTGGAGGGTCTCCATCTCGTAGATACGTTCGGCGGCCGCGACTAAATAAGACGACACTTGGGCGGAAACGTAACGTAAGCGGTCAACCATATGCTCGTCGGACAGGACAGTTAAGGCCTCATTCGTGGCAGGAGGAAATGCATGCTGACACCACTCGAGAGCGGTGTCATGATCGGAGACAAGATCTTGAGCAGTTAGTCTCCAGGCTGGCTTATAGGCATCCGGATGAGAACCCATCAGAAGGGGAGTGGTTGTGGTTTTACCAGAAGTGGTTGAGGCAAGAACATGGGGAGGCGAAGACCCAGTCTCCGCCCCGTATCCTTCAGTTGTGGGGGCAGAGCTGGTTTTCTCACTGCTTTTTTCTCTCATATGACAGGGCAGTTCAGTCGCCCTAGTTTGTGCCCCCTCTGACAGTTTCGGAGGACCCTTATCAGGGACACAGGGGGAATCCTTGGTACCCTCCAGTAAGAAACTCGAATTACGTTTCTTACGTAGTGGAGGCCTGATGCTGGCAGACTCAGCTCGACCACCGGAAGAGGCTTCCAGGAAAGCAAAACGCCTCTTGACACAACGAAGACTCCTCGGGGACCCGGAAGGTGTAGGATCCTTCTGAGAAACACCGGTGACAGTGATGTCTTGCAGATGTAGATCCTTGCCGGTGCTGGTGGCACTGTCAGAACCGATAGCTGCCTAGATTCCTCGTCCAGAAACAGGGGGTGTAAGAACCTCCACAAGATCAACATCGAGGCACTGAAGCTCATCGTCGAACTGACCCTGAAGAGCTCTCTCCGAAGAAACAACTTCCTCCACACCTGGAAACAAAACAAAATATAACAAGGGTAAAACAAAATGCCGATTTAAACGTGTTTTGCCAAATTTTCAAAAAAAAAGGGGGGGGGGGGGAAGAGGAGCAAGAGAAATACCCTCTTTCTCAGCGAAAAACTTGGGCATCTTTCCACGTGCACTCCAAGCGGCGCTCATTCCACCGGCAGCCAAGAAGCAGTCAAGCAAATCTTCACCGTTGATGCTGATCTTCTCAAGGACGCCAGCCAATTCCTTGTCAGCACCAAAAAGCATCGGAGCACGGTCAACGTACACTTTAGCCCTCGGATAACTGAGCACCACGAGATCACTGTTCACCCACAAGAACTTCTCCTGCCAATTCTTGTTTGATTTCCTATCATGGATAAGAGTAGGGACTCCCCGCCGTCGAGAGAGGGTTCGAATTCCCGACTGGGTAGAGGCATTAAAGAAGTGTTTGAAAGCTGGAACAGTCGGGAGGCGGCCCAGAGCACGGCAGAGTAGTTCGAAACCCACTATCTTGTTTATGGCGATAGGGGTCAACTCTCTCACCGAAATTATCACAAGAATACAATCATCTTACACTTTCCAAATTTGTAACATGTTTCACACCCAACATCCAACCTTCAATTTTCATGCCCGATCAAACATCACACTACTTCGTTGTACGAATCTTTCCTACAAATTTCGAATCCTCCTTCGAACCTTATTATATTCATACATTCGTTTGAGCCTTAGCGACATTACTAACATTTCTATCGTTATAAAGGATTACATCCTCTTACGTCGTGAGCTAGATGCCAAACCTATAACTTAACCTTTAACCTCTATAAAAGGTCGTGAAACTGCATTGACACCATAAAATGTTTTACAAACAATTTTTCTTGTCCTTTATTTTGGGGAAAAAGACATCGGTACTCGCCTTGTACTTGTCTTAGTATTTAGGTACGATCAACTACACGAATCTACTTATTCCTTACTTCTTAATCTTCCATTGAAAAGTTATTTCGCTTCATCGATTTTATTTATCATCGATAAAATACTTTATAACCACTTCATACAACTTACTAGACCTTTCCTAACAATGTAAGCCATATTTCTCGCTAAAAACAACCAACTTTACTTTTGACAACTTGCTTTAACTTAACACTTTTCTTCAAAATTTAATTTACCCAATATTGGTTTTAACCTTGCTATTTAAATTTCATTTCAAATCCCTTTCAATGGATATATGTGCTTTTAAGGGAAGATACACCATTTTAAACCTTGTTACCATTTTGACACATTTTCGAAAAACATGAAACATTTTCTTTTATAAAAGTGTTTAAAATCTATACTATAAAACTTAAACATATGACATTGAAGTTCATATTATGTGTAAAAGCTTAAGGATCTTTCAAACCACTTTTTTTTGACTCTTTTGACCACTTTCTTATTTAGGTATTGTACTTTACTTAAATGTGTTTTCTTGAAACCCAAAATTATATTTTTACAATTTTCTACTCCAAACGTGTTTACAAGACATCACTAATGCCTACATTTTAAAACACACATTATTTGTATATTTTATTCAAGGTTGTAAAAATCGCTCGACGTTAGCTAGTCGGTGGACTGGGGTTAAGGGATTAATCGGCTAGGCGGAGATTAATCGGGGGATTAATCGGGGACCATTAATTGCTAATTTGTAAGATTTTAAAAAATTAAATATGACTAATATCATATAAAAGTTCATAAATACCACTAATATCATAACAAAATAGGTTAATATGATAAATACAATACTAATCATACCTCAAATAGTTTCTATTGAGATATAACTTTTTCAAAGTGTTAAAATTTCATCGGGTTCTACTATTTCAGTCATTCTGTATGCATGGATTAATCGCTAAGCGCTCTCTAATCGGTCGAGTAGCGCCTAGGGATTAATCGGGATTTTTACAACACTGATTTTATTATTAGTTATATAATCTATAAAGTTTCTAGATTTTACCGCATTACAAAACATAGTGTTCACTTTTAAATTTCCAGTGATACACTCTCAACAAGGCGTAATTATTCTTCTAAATATATTGAGTCTTTACCTTATCCATTTTAACCATTGTTGGACTTCAGTCTAAAAAGTCAAAATTGTTAGATTTTCAATTACCATTTGTAGTGCTTCTTCTTTTTCATGAATGGAGTTTAACTTAATAGATAACTCGTGAATTTTTAGCAAACCTTAGCAAACACTTTAAAACTTCTGCATTTCTATGTAACCATCAACATACATCAAGGATTGAATTTTGAAGTATATCTTAACCTAGTTTTAAATCTAACTATATGTATTGTTCTTAAAATTGTAACAACAACAATCATTGCTTCTACCTTCCTTTTCTTTCCCCCACACTTGATTTCTTGCTCTCCTTCTGATTTTAGATCCGCACACCCATAACAATAACATAATACATTGTCTAACTTTGTTTCTGTTTATTTTGCCTCTCTTGGTACCATGTTCATGCATATACATACTAGAAATCCACCCTTTCGTTTTGAGCGATTAGTACATGTATAGTTGTGAGGCATAATTTTGATTTAGTCAACTTTGATATATTCAGTTACGTCTTTTATCATATACATTTTGTTTTTATTTTGAAATCTACTGTAAACAAGTGATCCTTATTTACATTTTTTCTTTCGTTCTAAATTCGGAAACTTGATTTAAAATGTAATTTTGATGGTATTTTCCTTGCAATTAATACACAATATGTGACGCCCGGTTCCTGGTATGTAATTTAATAAGAATTATTCATATTTGCTAAGGGACTTGACGAGTTGGAGGCCCCAAACTCGTCGAGTAGGAATTGGATATGTTGGACGCGGGACTTAACGTCTACTCGACGAGTCGAGGAGCCTCGACTCGACGAGTAGGTCTGCCAGAGTGAAACCCTAATTTTCAGGGTTTACACCCTATTTAAAGGCCTTAACACCCCATTGTGGCCTCCCTCATCGCCTCCCTTAGTCCAAAAAATCCTAATTCGAAACCCTAACCCATTTTGAGTGTTCTTGAGCCATTATTGTTTACTTTTGGTGATTTTGAAGCTTGAGAAGAAAGAAGAAGCTTGGGGTTCAAAAGGAAGCAAGTAGATCGAGATTTTGTGCTCCATTTCCAGCTCATTTGAGGTATAAAGTTTATACCTTGTCCATTCATCTATTAGATCTCTTCTTGGAGTAGTTTAGGGCTTTAAGGAGCCACTTTTGGAACCATTCATGGATGAAAGCATGTTTTGGGGTATTGACTTCAGATCCAGAGTCTTTGAGGGACTCCATGGCATAAAGGTGCCAACTTTATGGCCATGGGAGTCCCATGCATCCTATGAACAACTTATTAGGGCTTTTTGAGCTAAATTTCCCATGCATGAACGTAAAGTTTGTAACTTTACGTGTTATATTGACCCTAGGAGGCCAGATCTATGTTTTGGATCCATTAAGCCCGACTGAAATCTACTGGAAATATTTGGATCATGGGGGACTCACGAGTCGTTCTTAGGACTCGACGAGTTGGGTCGTGGTTCCCCAACCTTCTATGTTACTTAGCAAACTTGTTGAGTCTAGAAGATTACTCAGCTAGTTAGTCGTGTTTTGGACTTAAAGGTCAAGAACTCGACGAGTCCAAGGATGAACTCGACGAGTCAATGAGCAAATGTCCCGACATGTATGAAGGATAACTCGACGAGTCCAAGGAAGGACTCGACGAGTTCAAATGGAAAGTCCTGATTCTGTCATAAGGAGAAACTCAACGAGTTAGAGGGTAACTCGACGAGTCAGATTGCGAATTCGAGATTATCTGAATTATGGAACTCGACGAGTTGATGGACCAACTCGGTGAGTTGAGTCAACCAGGATGTTGACTTTGACCAGGGTGTTGACCTTGACTTTGACTTTGACCATTATCCAAGATTGACCCTTAAAGGGGTTATGAATATGAAAGAGTAACTGAAGGAGACTGTTATGTGTAGGAGTTTGAGGAGAGTTGATCCCAGCACCGAGGACAGTTAAGTTACTACACGACATTGAGGTCAGTTACCTTCCATTAGAAGTGGGTCTAAGGCCACAATGTTGGCCCACTAGTAGGAGTTGTTTGTTAGATGATTGTCTTTGTGATAATTTTCTGGTATGCCACTATCTGTTACGCTTTATGTGCTAGGATGTTATGATATATGTGTTAGTAGTAGTAGGGTGAAATAGCCCCCGGTTACCAGTTGAAAGATACCAAAGGGGTAGACAATACCCATTCATGTCTAGCAATATGTTCACGATATGTTATTATGTGGTAGTGATAGGGGTGAAATAGTCATCAGTTACCGGTTGAAAGATACCGAAGGGGAGGTCAGCTCCCGGTTACCGGTTGAAAGATACCGAGGGGAGGTCAGCTCCCGGCTACCGGTTGAAAGATACCGAAGGGAAGTCCAGCTTCCGGTTATGCCAATCAGATACCGGTTGAAAGATACCGAGAGATAGGCATTATATGTTTATGGTATGTGGTATGATGGAGGAACTCACTAAGCTTTGTGCTTGCGGTTTACAGTTTTTGTTTCAGGTCCTTCTTCTTCGAAGGGAAAGAAGCCGACACGGTAGCAATGCATCACACCACTATTTTCCGCACTTGATGTTCTTGGGATTGTACTCTGATATTGTTACTACACTATGACATGTTTTTGAGACATATGATCTTTGGCTTTGATGAAATGAATTAACTTGATGGTGTTTTCTTAAAATTGTTTTATGAGTTGTTATATCAAAAATGAAATTTTTGGTCATGATTTTTGGGATGTTACAAGTTGGTATCGGAGTTGGGGAACGGGTCGATGGGGACGTTGAACCCTATAATGGGGGGTGAAGGTGGGTTGCACCTGATCCCACATCGGCTAGGAAGGTGAACTAAGCATTCCTTGTAAGGGGTGTGGATACCTTTCTTGTCACAACACGTTTTAAAGCCGTGAGGGCAGCATATCCCATAAGAACTCTGCAGTTAAGCGAGCCCGGGCGAGGGCAATCCAGGGATGGGTGAACCCCTGGGAAGTTTTCGCGCCGGGAGCCTAAAGCGGACAATATTGTGATACGTGCCAGATGGGGATCTTACACAAGATGAATACCTTTGTGCTTATCATTTTTCCAAGATCGAAAAGTATATGTGAAAGATATATTTTCTTATGTTTCTTCTTCTTTAAAACATAAAAAGTTTTAAATATTACGATTATCTATCCTTCAAACGATTGTTTTTGGTAGAATCACTGAACTAAGAATGCACTATTTTTAAAGATCGACATTTTTACACCTTTCTTAAAATAGCATTCTACTCTACAGTTTTCAGTGAGTTCCTAAACTCTCAAACTTGTTTTCATAAATATTCTGACTCCTCGTAAACTTGAATTTGTCTTGACTTAAACAATTGGAAAATTTATCAAAATTTTTAATACAAATATTTCTATACAAATTCCCTTAATAACGACTTAAACCTTTAACCTTAATTAATCTTGTATTATTTACTACTTCGTTTGATCGCCACACATGTATCTTCATTTTCTTGGAATTATTACACATTTTGATAATAGTGAGATTACTTATCGTTTCTAAACACTCAAAATGCTATCTAGATAATGTGATCTAAAATATCATAAACTTTCACCGCCTTCCTTAGAAACAACCACTCTCTAACTATATTCTTCAATTATGGTTCTATTATAGTAAGAGTACCCGTAGTAGAAATTATAGCTTCGGAAATCCTCGATCATTTCGTAATTCCTTTGGTAGACGGGACTTAAATAGCCTTTACTTTAGAGATGTACCAAAACTTCGTTGCCTACCCTTAGTACGTATTTTTAGGAACTTACCCTCGATTGCTTCTCTTTCATTCATGCTACCCCTTCTTATTTTGGAATATATCTTTTCTAGATGTAGTAGCCAACCCGAAAGTGAAAAAATTGTTCCTAATCTCTTCTTTATTAGGCGGCAAATTTACACTTACTGCTGATTTAGAATGCGACTTAAGGATCAATGCGGATTTAACGCTCAATGTCGTTGGTGCTTCAGCAAAACTTATAACTCACTTTTAAGTTAGATAATATATAACTAGATAATATTTTCAACTACGTCGCCGTGGTTGGATCATGATTTCCATGATCCTAATTTCTCACAATCTAGATTGTAGAACTCGAATTAGGGAAACACTAATTTGATTATAGCTAAAAAGTTGGGCTCTTCCCTTGAGAAATAAACCCAAAATAATCAAAGAACTCTGCAAGTCACCACCTCTCCAACTATACAATTATATTCGACCGAGTTCTAATAGAATACGTCATGAATTGAATTTCGGGACGAAATTCTTTCAACCGGGGGAGACTGTGACAACCGTCAAAATTCGAGTAGTTCTAAATTTGAATAAACTTAGTTGCATGTATAGGCACGACACATACTAGAATTGGTAACTAGATGCTAAGTTATAACCTACTAGAAACTTGGAAACAAGTAGAATCGAAGAATAGTGTACTTAGATTTCACATTGGTATGTGAATTCTACAACTACTTAACTGTAGTGACTATCCATATTCGGGTCATTCCTTGAATTGAACATCTTTGCATGAATCATGTAGACACATCATGCACTTGACAAAGAAGTAGAAATTAGGTCAAAGTCTCATAGAAACTTAAGTCAAAGTTGAAAACTAGGACTAGTATACTTGATTCCTCAATTTCGCTTGAGTCTCAGAATCACTACATAGAATGCCAATAATTTGATTTCAATCAAACAATGTAACTTTCTACCAAATATAATTATTAATTTTGAGAAATTTTATTTTTCAAATATTAAACTCAATTCATTATGGTGTTAACAAATTTTATTTGGTTCAAAACAATCCAAGATATTCTACATCCATTGTGATATTCCAAAATACCCAAACTTTATAACAAGTGTCAAAATTTTATAAAATAAATGCAAGTTCTATAAAATTTAGACTTCCCCCAAAATTTTATATTATATATAACATCTTTAATTATTTACATATATCATGAGATCTAAATTATATTATGGAGAATAATTTATAAACATTAGCTTATTTATGAACATAGGAGCCAAAATGTCGTAAAATTCAACACAAGATTTTATATTTTATAAATATAACCCCCAAACCTTATAAATTATATAAATAAAAAAATGAATGCTGGAAAATACTCATTCTCTCTTCAAAATCACGTTCACATCTCTTCCCCCAAGTCACCTCTTCGCTAACCCTAATCATTTTACTCATTCCCCCACTCCACCTCTTTACTTCTCTCTCTAAAAACGTCTCTCTCACTTCTCTCTAGAAAATCAGAACTTAGAAGCAGAATAACTGGGAGAGATTTTGACATTCAATTCTTCATTAGTTCATAAGCATCTCTGTATTTTGGTGGAGTATAACCCCAAAGAGATGACGAGAGAGATGAGCTATCCAGAGGGATAAAATCTCTCTTTTCTCTCTTTTGTTCTCTCTAAAACCCCCATTGTTTCCCTCTATAAATTTGCTCCAAAACCCACAAAATTTCCAGCAAATATCCATCATTTTACTCAAGAATGTTCATGATTTGAAGTTGATCTTCAAGGTAAAATCAATTTCCTTACATTTTGTTCACTTTTCTTTCAAAAATATCAAGTTTTCTTGCATTTTTCTTCTCCATAAAAACTTTTCTTCACTACTATAAAAACAGCCTTTTACGACGCACAATGCGTGTCGTAAAACGCTCAGACGACGCGCAAATGCGTGTCAAGGAAGACCCTGTCATAACGAGAGACGGCACGCTTTTGCGCGTCGTCTATAGACAACACGCAGTTACGACACGCATTTACGACGTTCATTTACGACACACAATGCGTATCAAGGAAGGCCCTGTCAGAATGGAAGACGACACACATTTGCGTATCATTATATCCCCTGTCATAAATGAAGATGACACGATTTGCGTGTTATAAACTTTAGCAACCATTTACAATATGCATATACGACGTGCCTTTACGATACTCTTTTACACATAATACAAAAATATAGAAAAAATATATATACCAAAACAATCAATTTCATCCAATAACATCATGTCAAAAAATTGTAATACATTGATATTAAAGGAATCTGATTGTACATTGTTACTAAGAGGTTTTCCCTAACTATATAACCTAATACTACATTGCTATAAAGGGCACCTTCTTGTTTCAGTAACTCATCATTAAAAAAATTGTAATACATTGATATTAAAGGGATCTGATTGTACATGTTCATGCATGTCGAATTTGATGATGATGGTGGTAAGATTTCACCCAAAAACAACATGCATGTTGTTAGAAGGTGAAATCGAATGATCAAAAGCTAAATCAAATCGATCAACTTGAGTTTTACAAGTTTTAAAGATTCAAAGCCACATGCATTCAAGATTTTCAGTTAGAAACATCATTTTAAACAAAAGTAAGTTCATTCATGGTCTTCAAATCATAATGCATGTGATGAAAATCAAGCTTAAAGACTTGATTATCAAAGTACATTGTTAAGAATGCTTATAAATGATTTATTCATAAATAAATATATAAAACTCCTTTTCTTCTCAAATCCGATTTTTACCAGAATCCAAACAAAAAAAATAAGATGATCTGGAAATTTTTAGAAAATAACTCATTTTTCTCCATTTATTGTAATTTTTGCAAGAAAATAGTTCAATAATTCACATAAAATACTTTTTGTTATCAATAAATTCTGGTAAATTTATGATATGACATATGCACTGACTAAAGACGTTTCATGAAGTTGCATGCATTTCTATACTTGTCATCTGTTGATTTCAAAAAAAATTAAGAGAAATAAATTGTAAAATACAGTTATGAATGTACAAAAACCATATTTGATAATTTTCGCATCTTCTGGAAATCATAAAGACTCTATGCACAAATTTTCAGATTTTTCCAAGACAATGGATTATTTGTCCCGATTTAATGAATGTTTAAAGGATTAAATTGATGAAAAATAGCTACACTTATCTAAAAATTATGAAACTTCATCAGAATATATTATATTACATATAAATCATAAATAAAAAGTTTAGTGAATTTGACGTACTGTTTAATAATTTTTCACAAATTAATGCTTATTTAAATGAATAAAATTAAGAAAAATAGTTACATTGTTTGAAAACCAACTTTGATATTATTTTTAGCTTTTATATGTGTAATAAAAGTAGAACAAAAAGTTTAGAGAATTTTTGAAACTTTTTTCTATTTATCTCTATTTTGATAGAATAAATACACAAAAATCAGAAAAATAATGTTAAACTATTTGAAAATACATTTTATTATTTTTACCAGATTATATATATTTCATTTCAGTGGTGCACAAAGTTTGGGGAATTTTCTTAACTGATTGATATTTTTCATGAATTTATATCTATCTAGAGAATTAAATATTGGAAATATGATTATACATATCTAAAATTCATGAAAACTTATCTGGAAACCCTTTAATACTGTTAGAACTAAAATCCAAAGTTTGGTAATTTTTAATAATTGTTTAGTATTTTTCATGATTTTATGATTATTCTAGAAATTAAAATGGTGAAAATAGTTAGACAAATCGAAAATTTAAGAAAATTTATATTGGGATCTTTGAATTCAGTTAGAATTAAAATAAAAAGTTTGGAAAATTTTGGAACTAAATTGATTTAGTTTTTGAATAATTAATCATTGAAACACCACCTAAAATGTTAAATTTTAACATTTCAATAATGGGGATTTCCACTTGAATTTTTTATACAACAAATTGATTCATAGAAATCTAAATTTCATAGAAAAATGTTTGTAACTTATCAATATCAAAATTTTGACACAATATTAGCGTAATTCTATTGTAGAAGTTAAGTATGCTAGTGTTAGATTTCGATTAGAGAGTCACTAGTGTATACCATTATTGTAGGAATCGGTAGTGGTACAAGTGGAACTTAGATCAAGGCATCATTTGCATCATCTCAATGCATTGTGAGTATTCACGCATTCCCCTATTTTCGATTTTTATATTTTGGGGTGGAAAAGCATGTCCGAAAAACTATTTATTGTTCGTTGTATTTAAATTGATTTGTATCAAACATGATTGCTATATTTTGATATGTATGTTTATGCAACTTGAAACATGAGGCCTTATCGTCTTAAGTCCCTTCCCTTACACTTTACTCCAAGCATTAACTCTTTGAGCCAATGGTCATTATGGATAGTACTATTAGGAATTGACAACTCCTCACTCGCCCGATTGCTTGAGTGCATGATACCATATTCATCTATGGAACAATAAGCATAGATCTTGATATGTCATCAGTCATAAGCTTGGTTGTGAACTCATTGTTTGCTCATATACATACAAAGTAGCTTCCTGATTATAGCAACAAACTTTTTTCTCATTATAGCAACGGACTTTTATTACTGGAAACTTATATACTTGTTTTAGCAATGATATTGTTTGCTCCTTGTAACAACAAACTTTGTTTCTCATTATAACAATGAACTTTTATTACTAGAAACTTATTTACTTGTCTTAGCAACGAAATTGGTTGCTCCTTGTAACAACGAACTTGTTTGCTCCTTGTAGCAACAAACTTGTTTGCTCCTTCTAGCAACGAACTTGATTGCTCATTATAGCAATGAAACTCGTTTACTCGTTTTTGTAACGAACTTTATTTCCCATGAGAATATGAACATTGCATCTCATTTGGGAAACATACTTTATCTCTCATGATGACAACGAACTTTGTTTATTGTTTGGTTGTCAAACCAACAAATAATGGGATAAAATAATAACAATAAAATTCAAGTCACTGTTACTTCATACACTAGAGATAGTATTGAGTAAGCAGGGTCGGTCCACAGGAATACGGGACTTCTTATTTAGCCATATTCTCACACATCATACAAACAAAAATTAAAATGGGGGATTGTGTTTGAACTCGAATTAAACTTCATAAATAAGCAAGATTGATAACAAAACGTAGTAAAAGAAGTACATTTCCGATTCTGATTCCTATACATGTATTATGTTGAAAGATGTAATATGATTATAACTCATGTTCAATCTAGGTTGGTAAGTTAGATATTAATAAACTCTAATATCCAAATTGGCAAAAGTATTTTATTCAAAACAAGTTTTTCAAATAAAACTTCATTTAATTTATTCAATTCAAATAAGTTCTTGCATCAAATCATTAAATGACATTAAGTTCTTGCACTAATTACCAACAATGTTTAACATTCCTATTAAGCTTGGGAATATAAAAATTTAATCTTTTATTGCACTAATTTTGATCTAATTACAACCAAGTAAGTGTGTGTTACTAACATCAAATCATAAAACATATACGAATTTCATAATTTGATTAACTAGATTGATAAGAACCCTAATTCATTGATCAAGTGAAAAAGAGAACCAATCAAACACATTATTAAGACCAAATCAAAGATTACTAGATATTAAACATAAGTCAAGTGCAAATTACAACCTAACAACAAATACTTAGGAATCCAGAATCAGAAATGATAAAGAAATCAGCCACACATGTTTAAGTTAAACTACAATTTTAACAAGTTTAATCTTCAAATTGACGTACGAAATGCAAATTAAAGTGTTTCCAAGTGTTAATCCACTTCCAAAATCTCCCAAAATCGCCTTCCCTTTTTTCAAAATACGACTTAACTCCCCCAAGAACTAGTTGTCCCTTTTTCACAAATGATAAAACTGTATTAAAACTGACGACACGTTTACACGGCCCGTGTAAACTAACACTAACCATTTACACGGCCGTGTAAACTCCAAATCTAAAATGCTCAAAACTGCCAGGCCTTCGAAGTACATTGCTGTTGAATATACGTTTACACGGCCCGTGTAAACTCAAAGCTTTCATTTACACGGCCGTGTAAATGTCTGAAAGGCTAAAATCTTCATTTTCCTCTTATCTCTCTCCTCAATGATCCGCAAGTCCCGAAATTTTGCCCTCAACTCTTTTTGACCTCCTAAAGCAAGATCCAATCTCCAAAAGTCCCTGAAATATTACAAAAGTGTGTGAATGGAATTGCATTATGAAAAATCCCGAAAATATGCAAAATGCATGAGTTTAAACCTAAATGCAATGTACTTTTATGGAGTAAAACTACAAAATGAATGCATGTAACAAATCTCCCCAAGTTTGAACCTTTCTTGTCCTCAAGAAAGAACAAGAAAAATTTAAACTAGAGAAAATAGAATAATGGAGAGGAAAAGAAAATCAAAGTCAAAACTTTTGAAACTTAATGCAAGAAATCACAACAAACATGAAAAAAAATCCAATCCAATTAACCCTGTTTTTGTACCATAGTTGAGAATGTACCTGTCGTGCCTTGAGTCAACTTGGCTTTAGTCTCAAATTATATATCAATAGAAATAAGACTTTGGCCACTCGCTAATGCAACTTAACAGAATCAAAGATCACAACATTTGTTCCCACTCAATATCATCAAGCCAATTCATGGAACAAACTATGGTCTTACTCTCGTGAAATTATATGTGACAAAACATTCTCAATCATCTTTGTTTCACAAAAAATATCAATGACCGATTCCAGCTATTTGTTGGTCAACAACAATCTTTTTCTGAAAAATCTTTTCTAAAAATTCCCTAATATTTACCCAAATTGGTTACAAGTTTCAAACCACTTACCCCAGCCAAAGTAATTAACATTCAATCCCAATGTCATAAGTTCAAATTCAAGTCCAAGGGAATCTTTTGGCAGCCAAATATTTTTCCTAGATATATTATTCAATAAAGATATAAACACAAATATATACAAACTTCCTAATTACATTTTCTTACAAATAAAGCTCATGGCTTTCTTTGAAATCTGTGTAACGGGCTTCCAACCAACACATCCAGATCAAATGACCTTAGTGTGCTAGATTTAAAAGGATCCCTCGGGTTTACTTGCCCGAACCTCAAAGGCCACATATTAGCTTTATTTGGTTATTAAGTTCATGACTTTCTATGAAACCCGTGTAGCGAACTTTCAACCCAATCAGTCCCAAACAATTTTGCTTTAGGCGATTAGGTGTAGAACACCCCTTGGAGTTTACTTATTCGAGTTCCAAAGGTCACAGATTAACTTAATAACAATATTTTTATTTTATTTTATTTTTTATTTATTTTATTTTTTATATTTTCTATTTATTTATTTATTTATTTTTTATATTAAATTTACTAACTAAGATAACACATAACACTCTTATTAAATTATTTTCTAGGCCTATTTCTTTATATTTTCGTCCTTGACTTTTCTATTGTGGGACATCTCACGGTCTATTACCGTGAGGAGCTTCTAGACATTTTTCGGGGGACTGAAGTTAACATGCAAAGACCCGTAAGTATAATCGGAAACTGTGTCCCCAAGTAAGGTATATAAAAGGGAATGAGTAGAAAAGACTTTTAAAGCGCTGGAAGGCTTGGAACATTGAGATTTTATATTCTTTTTATGAATTTTTGAATTTGGCATTTTAAGTTCAATTGAGCATTACTACTAATAAGACCAGTCATATGTCCCAAAGAATTAACTCATACCTGCTGTTATGCTCAAATTTTGACAATCTTCTCACTTTCTGTTTTGCACAAGTAGCTTCGGGAGGTGTGTTCGTGTGCGATTAACTTGATTTAAGATTTTTTCAATAAAAAGAGCAAGCTAATCTCAAGATACATGACTCACTTACCAGCTCAACTGTTTTGAAAAGATTCGGTTGCTTGGGATTGGATCAATTTTTTTTTATGAATGCAATGCAAAAATTTAGATGCAAAGAAAATAATAAAAAAAAATTAGAATAGAAAGAAAATCTTTTTGGATTTTGAAAAATTTTCCATGCAGAAAAATGAAAAGGAAAATGGAAATTAATAATGCAATATGTACAAAATTACATGCAACCTACATGCAACGGGATCTATGCATGGATGGATGCCCCTCCCCGAGCTTAAAATAAGCATCGTCCTCGATGCTTGGAGAGAGGCATAGCCGGCCTATTGAGAGCCGGATGGTGGAGGATGGTAGCTGAGTTGGGAATGGGTTCAAAACAGTTACAAATGCACACCAATTGAATTTTAAGTAAAATATGAACGATTAAAGATATGGAAAGAATTTACCGAATCGTTCTTGGAGCCTCGCAATTGTTGTGTGAACCTCGTCTTCATCCTCCGCAAGCTATCCGTGAAGTATTTTTGGAGGCGGAGATTCATTTTCTAGGCATAAAAAATAAGTTTAAAACTATTTGGGACAATAAAAAAAATTGAAATTTACCAAAGACTAAAAAGTTTTAAAAGAAAGGACAAAAATACCCCCGGGTTGCCTCCCGGTTAGCCGCCCTTTTTTAAAGTCGTTGGCTCGACATGACCCCTGAATATGCATCAATCTAAGTATGTGGGGCTCTCCAATACATCAACCTTCTCGCCACTTCCTTCAATGGAACACTTATCTTGTACTTGACTTTCTTTTTGTATGGGAACCATGCTGGACTTAGACCCTTAATGACAACAATCGTCCAACCGACCCCTTTCTTGTACTTGTCCAGTAAGGTGATCAAACCTTCCTTCTTTGATAGGGCGGTCGAGTTGATGACCGGTTGGGTGTCTTCCTTCTCGGCATACATATCCTTTGAAGGGTTTGGCAGATTTTTCATTTCCGGCTCTTGTGGTTGCTCTACCAATGAAAGGAGTTTATCATTGGTAGTGGGTGGCTCAGCCTCTTTTTTGTCAACCTCCAACACCTCCTCTATAGCTTCCTTGACATCCTTCTCCACTTCTACTTCTTCCTCTTATTCCTCGTCTTCAAATTGCAATCTTGGATCATCAAAAAATTTCCTATCGTTCAAGGTAACGGTAGAAACGATATGCCTTGGGTCCTCTTCAGTATGCAATGGTAATTTGCCTTGAGCTTCCATTATACTCACAGATTGAGTAAGTTGTGCAATTTGTTGCTCTAAGCTTTTGAGGCTAGCTTTGGTTGTTTCCTGGAAGATTTGGGTAGTAGTGGCAATGCTTTTGACAATGTCTTCCAAGGATATGCTCGAATTTTCAGTTTGTTGGGGAGGTGGAGGATATAGTTGTTGGAACTGTGGAGTTGGTTGGTGTTGGTCATTTCCCCAAGCTTGGTATGGGTTTTGGCATTGGTTGTTTCCCCAAGCTTGGTTGTTTTCCCACCATTGATCATGTTGAGGTTGATCATAACTCCATTGGTTTGGCCAGTAGTAGCTTCCCTTTTCCCGCACTTCCTCCCATTCCCCTTATGAATATGGACATATGTTGGTATGATATCCATTTTGAGAGCAAAAATCATAAGGAATAGGTGTGGGCTGCACACTTTGGTCATTTCCAATCATCATAACTATCTGGGCTAGCTCAGAAAGTTGGTCTTTAATGAAAGGAGTGTTTATTTCCGAGCCATACTTTTTGTTTTTTTTTTGTTTTGTTTTTTGTTTTGTGTGTTTTTTTTAGATAGAGATGTACCTGCTCACAAAAATCTTGACATAAATAATTAGTAACACCGTGTCCCCGGCAACGACGCCAATTTGTTTGGTTGTCAAACCAACAAATAATGGGATAAAATAATAACAATAAAATTCAAGTCACTGTTACTTCATACACTAGAGATAGTATAGAGTAAGCAGGGTCGGTCCACAGGAATACGAGACTTCTTATTTAGCCATATTCTCACACATCATACAAACAAAAATTAAAATGGGGGATTGTGTTTGAACTCGAATTAAACTTCATAAATAAGCAAGATTGATAAACAAAACGTAGTAAAAGAAGTACATTTCCGATTCTGATTCCTATACATGTATTATGTTGAAAGATGTAATATGATTATGTTGAGTCCATTTGTGTTGCGTCATGGGCCTTACGTTTTGCATCCGGATTGGGCCTGTCCATCCGTGATTATCTAGATTAGCTAGTAGGGTTATACTATATATATGCATGCATGTATGCATTATACGATGTTGATTATTACGTTCATAACTTTTGTAACCCTAAACACCTCTACAGTAGCAGTTCTTAATCGAGCTCTTCTGAGGTGTTAAAGTTTTAATCATTCGACACATTCAAAGTCATTCTTGTATTCGTATTTACATTCTTAATTGTTTGCTTGCTCAGAATCTAACGATCCTAATAGAACTTTGTTCTAACAATTGGTATCAGAGCAGGAGACTGTGTGATGAATACACATTCCTTATGTATTCAGAATTCCTTAGGGTTTCCGCTTTTATCGTATAAATAGAAGTCGTCCTCTTTGTTTCGACGATGACTCTGTTTCAGATAAAACCCTAATCTCAAGTTTACAGGTTTGATTCTAGCAGCTCACCATGTCTCACGAAGATTCGCAAACAAATCCCATCAACATCTCAAACAGCATTGGATCTACAACCAGGATACCTATACTCTACACTCAAGACTATGAAGTATGGGAGCATCACTTCGAAGACTACGTGGTTGGATTTGAAGACAATGGCTATCTCATCTGGGAAGCTATCACACTTGGGCCGTTTGTTCACTCAGGAACGAACACTACTGTTAAGTCCCAAAAGGAATATAACAAGCTGGTGGCGGATGTAGAGAAGATGCCACAGGACGAAAAAGACAAATTGCTATGTAATGTGAAGGCCATGAGAATGATCAGATTTGCCTTGCAATCTGACACCTTTCAGTTGGTTGGTTCATGCACGACGGCCAAAGAAATCTGGGATAGGTTGAAAGAACTTTATTCAACTGATGAAGATCTGGAACACTCCATTCAAACCCTGCTGCTGTCAGAATTTGGAGTTTTCGAACAGAAACCAGAGGAGAAACTCATACAAACTTTCGATAGGTTTAATCATCTCCTAAGTAAGATGATCAAGCATGGAATAGAAAGAAAGTTGATCGAGCAGAAGGTGACTTTCATGAACAGGCTGAGACCGGAATGGATGGCTGTGGTTTCTACTGTGAAAGCGCATGAATAATTTAAGTCTTACTCGGTAGCGAAACTTGTGGGAATACTTAAGTCCCATGAAAGTGTAGTAACCAAAGAAGCCAAAGTAGTTTCTGGTGTGGGATCGCTGGCACTTGTCTCAAAAGGAAAAAGTGTCGCAGAAGAAGAAGAAGAGTCTGATATGTCTGAGTGTGATCTAACAAACGAGGAGTATGCTATGATGATATCCAATCCGAAGAAGTTTGCACGGAGAAAATTTCCTGTCAACAAGAACCGAAACTGACAGGGAAGTTACAGCTCTGAGAAAGTGAAGGATGAAGCGAAAATCTCCTCTCAAAAGGATGAAGAGAAGAAGGAGAGCAAGCTTGCAGGAGACTCTGGATACGACTGCAATTATTGTCACGGCAAGAACCATTTTGCCAAAGATTTCATGTTAAGGAAAATGGCTGAGAAAAGAGATGGTGAAGACGATGAGGCGTACTATATGCGAAAGTTGGAAGAGATCAAGAAAAAGAAGGCAACTAACAGTTCTATGAATGCCTTGATTGTACAGGAAAATGCTGATGAAGATGAGTTCGGTGGCGTTGAAGTTTGGTCAACCGACTCTGAAGATGAAGAGGTGAGAAAGCCCACTCATGGAAAGGCTTATGTGGCAAAGGAAGTAGGCTCGGCTGTAAAGTGTTTAATTGTCACTGCTGGTTCATCAATCGATAGCGCAAATGAAGAACCGAACCTGACCGAGAACAAGTGTTTTGCAGCAAAGCCTGTTAGTGAAAAGATCAACGACTGCGATCGGCTGATCAAAAAGGTACAATCCATCCTTGAATCACTTAAAGTTCCAATAACAGATTATGAAGAAGAATTAAATGAATTAAAATTCAAATTTACTAACTTAAGTGGTAGTCTCATGCAAACTCGCTTAGTGAATTCTAACCTAACTGACCAACTCAGCAGGGTATCTTCAAAAAGTGAGGAGAGAAGGATGTGGATTGAGCTGAAGGAGGCGGAGTTAGTTAGGGCTAGGGATGAAAGTATTTATTTGCAAAGAGACAATTTAAAGTTTTTAAAACAAAGAAATGTTTTTTGTTTAATTGCTAAGCGTTTATATACTAATATTTCTCAATTGCATTTAAGTTGTGAGATAGGAAAGAAAATTCATAAAATGATTTTGCCCTTCCTTGAATTTAAGGAAGATGAGATCATAGCAGAATGTGAATCAGAAGTGTCATCAGAAGAGACATCCATGTCTTACAAAATTGGACTAGACAAGATAGAAACCTTCATCGATTCTAAGGAACACAAATGTATGCTAAAAGATATTTTAGATGAAAATGATAGGTTGAAAATTAAGTCAGATACTATTCAATCATTTGACCTGTCTAATGCCAAATTAACTTCAGAAAATAAAATGAACTTAGAAAACACGTCTGAATTTGATGAGGAAAGTGAGATGAGTGAAATCTCAGTAGAAGACGTTGTTGATTGCTCTGAGTTTATGAAGAGCGAAACCGAGCATGAGAAACCCCTTATTTCTGAAAACTCGGTTGAATTCGCTCGCCTGTCAAAAGACAAGAAACAAAAACTCAAAGAAAAAGCTTTGGTTTATCAAAAGGTTCAAACTGTGCCAAATCAGGTTTATGCAGTTACATGAGTCACTCCAAAGCAAACGGCAGAGTTAAGAATCTTGGTCGACAAAGATAATGCTGAAGGGTGCGACGACTACTTCTGGTCAGCCCCTATTGACAACGCAGACGAAACCGTAGGCTTGTCTGAGCAGACTTCTTGGAGGGTTAAAGGAAGATATGTTGCTGAACCCATCAACAAACCCTCGAGCTTTGACAAACCAAGCACAAGTGGAACCAAAGAAATCCCTGAAGAACCAATGGTAGAACCGAAAGTTCCAACCAAGACTATGACAGAACCATATGTTCCAAAAAAGACACCCGAAAGTCGAAAAGAGAAGCCAAAGGCCAGCTTCAATATTCACAAGTCACAGAAGGAGTTAGTTGAGCAGAAACGCTTGAGAAATCAAAGATACGCAAAGAATCTGAATGAGCGAAAACGTCACTGGGAATCTCAAAATCCCAACTACACTCCTCCTAAGAAAGAATCAACGGATAAAGGAAAAGAGAAACTGAAAGGAAAAGAAAACTTCAGCCCAAGTTCTTATTATTCCAAATCTCAGAACCGAAAGTCAGGTTTCGGTCCCCAAATGGGCTCTCAGAACCGAAAGTCAAGTTTCGGTCCCCAAAAGGGCTCACAGAACCGAAAGACAAGTTTCTGTTCAAACGTCTCGGCTAACAACCAAAAGCCTACTTTCGGTCCCAACAATAGAACTTAGAACTGAAAGTCAAGTTTTGGTCCTCAGTCTAGTTTCGGTCCTTCTAACTACCAAAGAAAATCAACTTCAGTGAAGGATATCAAAGCTTGAATCTAAGCTAGATAATAAGAAAAAGTCAGCTAACCCTAGGATACTAAAGAAACCATCTAACAACACACCAATTTATACACCAAAACTTAAACAAGATAAAACTAAAATCAAGGTGTATACCATTAAAAGAAAAGATCAAACCACTCTAGTAAAACGAACATATATGGTTGATATTTCTTCTGTAATTCCTTTTTCTGTGAAAGACTCACCAGGACCCAAGAAACTTTGGGTTCCTAAATCTGCTTGAATTTGCAGGTAATAAGTGACGAGCAGTTCGATGATGAATGGTATATAGACAGTGGCTGCTCGCGTCACATGACAGGAAGGAAGGAAGAGCTGAGGGAGTTTCGGTCCCTGAAAGATGGTGGGTGTGTAAAGTATGGAAACAACTCCTATGGAACAATCAAGGGATACGGTATGATAACCAATGTAGACTTCACGATTCGAAAAGTGGCGTATGTGGAAGGATTGCAACATAACCTCATTAGTGTGTCACAACTAGTTGTGGGCACAGGTTTGAAGGTTTCATTTGATGATGAGGGCTCTGAGATTATTGAGAAACAATCTAAGAAGGTTCTGTTGAAGTCTGAACGAAAGGGAGAGATGTATCCTTTACATCTCAACCCAATAAGAGGCAAACCAGCAATATGCCTGCTGTCAAAGGCAAACACCGATGAAAGCTGGTTATGGCATCGACGTCTGTCGCACCTGAACTTCAAAGACATTAATAAATTGGTGCTTGGTGATCACGTTCGAGGCCTCCCTCTTCTCAAGTTTGACAAGGAGCATCTGTGTGCAGCATGTGAGATGGGTAAACAAAGCAGAAAGAGCCACCCTACACGCATAAATACAAAGATCGTTGAAGCACTTGAACTATTGCACATTGACTTGTGTGGACCTTCGGCTATCGAAAGACTCGGTGGTAGTAAGTACATTCTTGTCATTGTAGATGATTTTTCACGCTTCACCTGGGTTTTCTTTCTTAAGCAGAAATCAAATGCAACTCCCAAGTTGAAGACATTTATCAAGCAAGTGGAGGTACAGCTGAGGAAGACGGTGAGAAACATCAGAAGTGACAACGGTCTGGAATTCAAAAATAACGACCTTGAGGACTTTCTGGCTGACAAGAGGATAACTCACAATTTTTCGGCCCCTTATACACCACAACAGAATGGGATTGTTGAAAGACGAAACCGTTCTTTATGTGAAGCGGCCAGAACCATGCTCAGTTTCGCTTCACTTCCATTATACTTCTGGGCTGATGCAATTGCAACTGCTTGCTACACTCAGAATCGGTCCTTGCTCAACAAGAGATTCTCAATTAATCCATATGAGATCTTAAATAATCGGAAACCGAATGTCAAATTTTTCCATATATTCGGTTCAAGGTGCTTTATTTTCAATTCTAAAGAGAATCGCAATAAGTTTGACGTCAAAGCCGATGAGGGAATCTTTTTGGGTTATTCGCTATCATCAAAAGCATTCAGAGTGTTGAATAAACGCTCGAAACGAATTGAAGAAACCTATTATGTCACCTTTGACGATAATTACATGAAGAAAGTTCAAAGAAGTGAAAGTGACTTAGGTGAAATATTTCCATAATCAGGACAAGTCTCGGTTCCAATATCCAACTTGTTTGAAGAGTACATTCGACTGTTTGATGAACCGGAGAAAGCGATACACTCAGAGGCGAAAGCAGCAGATAACCAAATTGATAATCTCAAAAAGATCATAGATGAAGCTGCCAAAAATATGGAAACCGAACCTCCTAAAGCTGCAGTAGCTCAACCCTCAACTGACTCTCCAAGCAATAGCTCACAATTCAAGGGGGAGAGTTCAACAGCACCAAAAACAACCACAGTATCTTTCGAGGGGGAGAATCCAAATCCTTCCCCGACTCATAAAGATCCAGCCGAAGGGGATAATTCAGCTCCAAAACCACCCAATAGTAGTCCAATTGAGGGGGAGAATCCAACTCCCACAGAGGATGCAAACTCTGATGCTGCCACCGGTTACACTTCGCCAGTCGAGGGGGAGAAAGAGAAAGCAACTGACGAAGGCGAGGATGATCAATCAGAATTTGAAGAAGAAGTAAATGCTGAATTGGATCCAGCATACGATCCAAACTATCCTCCGTTAGTGAAATGGACCAAGGACCATCCCAAAGCACAGATTATTGGTGAATCTTCTGAGAAAGTTCTTACTCGTTCTCAACTGAAAGCGAAACAAACAGCATTATTCTCTAAAGTTGAATTTTGTATGTTTAACTCGTTTATCTCCAAGATAGAACCGAAAACAGTTAATGCTGCTCTTGATCATTCTGATTGGGTGCAAGCAATGCAGGATGAGCTCCATGAGTTTGAACGCAACCGGGTTTGGAGGTTGATTCCTACACCAAAAGATGCTTCTGTGGTCGGCTTGAAATGGGTATTTAGAAATAAATTGGACAAAGAAGGAAATGTCATTCGCAACAAGGCTCGGTTGGTGGTGAAAGGATATTGCCAAGAGGAAGGAATAGATTATGAGGAAACCTTCGCTCCGGTAGCTAGGTTGGAATCAGTTAGAATTTTCTTGGCATATGCTGCTCATAAAAACTTCGAAGTTTTCCAGATGGATGTCAAATGCGCTTTCTTGAATGGAGAATTAGAAGAAACAGTGTATGTTGAGCAACCGCCCGGGTTTGTGAATGAGAAATACCCTGATCATTGCTATGTGCTAGATAAAGGTGTCTATGGATTAAAGCAAGCACCGAGGGCCTGGTATGAAACTTTAACTCGCTTTTTGAAAATGTCGAAATTTAAGCAAGGTTCGGTTGACCCAACCTTCTTTCGAAAGAAAGAAAGGCGAACATCTAATGACTGTTCAGATTTATGTTGATGATATCATCTTCGGCTCTACGAATCCTAGCTTAACAGCTGAATTCAGGAAGTTGATGGAGACTAAATTTGAAATGAGCGCAATGGGTCCAATTAATTTTTTCCTTGGTTTGAATATTAGACAGGGACCAGAAGGTATCTTTATCAACCAGGAGGCCTATACAAAGAACTTGCTGACGAAATTTGGAATGCAAGGTGATTCAAAAGTGAAGGTTCTTGTGGCATTTGGCACTAAGTTAACACCATCTCTGGAAAAACCTGCTGTTGACATAACTCTTTATCGTCAAATGATAGGGTCCCTTATGTATCTAACAGCTAGTAGACTGGACATTATGTTTTCTGTTTGTTATTGTGCTAGATTTCAAGCTAATCCAAGAGAACCTCACATGGTAGCTATGAAGAACATTTTTCGTTATCTGAAGCGAACCTCATCTCTCGGTCTCTGGTATCCTGCAAGATCCGGATTCTTCATTCAAGCCTTTTCTGATGCTGATCTAGGAGGATGTGGACTGGACAGAAAGAGCACTACCGGTGGATGCCAATTTCTTGACGGAAAACTTGTTAGCTGGCAGTCCAAGAAGCAAACCTGCGTGTTTCTATCCACAGTCGAAGCTGAGTATATAGCTGCAACATCTTGCACTTCTCAAGTAATTTGGATTCAAAGCCAACTGAGAGACTATGGGCTGAGTATGAAGAAGATCCCTCTCTATTGTGACTCAGAAAGTGCAATAAGGATTTGTCACAATCCGGTGCAACACTCAAAAACCAAGCACATTGCACTTAGATATCATTTCATCAAGTATCATGTAGAAGATGGGAACGTGGAAGTGCATTTTGTTCGATCTACTGATCAACTGGCCGACATATTCACTAAAGCATTACCTGAAGCACTCTTTAACATAATCTTACAAGGCTTGGGTATGATGGAAGCAGAATCGGTACCGAATCTTCAAATCTCTCACTAAAAATTAGACAAGCGAAATGGAGCGATCGCTCGGTCTATTTCGGCTCCATAATTTTCGGGAACCGAAATGAACCGACCACTCGGTCTATTTCGGCTCTGGAAATTTAAGGAACCGAAATGAACCGACCGCTCGGTCTATTTCGGCTCTGGAAATTTAAGGAACCGAAATGAACCGACCGCTCGGTCTATTTCGGCTCTGAAATTTTAAGAACCGAAATGAACCGACCGCTCGGTCTATTTCGCTTCACTCATTTAAGATACGGTTTCGGTTGTAAAATATGTACATTCCTTTCTCTCGTCTTTAATATGGTTTATGCTTATTTATTTTAACTTTCTGTTTTTATTCTTTTTCAGAAAATTTCAAAAATCCAAAAATACTTTCTATTTCTGTTTTTATTCTTTTTCAGAAAATTTCAAAAATCCAAAAATATTTTCTATTTCTGTTTTTATTCTTTTTCAAAAAATTTCAAAAATCCAAAAATATTTTCTTTTTCTGTTTTTATTATTTTTCAGAAAAACTCAAATCATCAAAAATATTTTTCGTTTTGTTTGTTTGTTTTGTTTGTGTGGTGTATTTGTTTGTTCTTACTTTAATTAGGTCACAAGAGTACCGGTACAACAGAGTTTGGAGCTAAGGCAGGTACAATTATTTCCATAAGAACTGGTTACGGGTCCCTACAAGCATGCTGCTGCATGTTGACCAAAGCCTCTACGACTTTGAGCAGGCCTTAATGATTCGATCTATACCTATCGTTTCTTCCCAATTAGGTTGTTAACATCAACTCGGTCTAGAGCTACCTTACTCTTCTCATATGAGTTAAGAGTTTTTCTGCATGTCACGTCTTTATAGCAGAAGGTACTTTCGGTTCTTGAGCCACCTTCCTTATATTCTCCATCTACTTTCGGTTTACCATTGTAACCCTTGAGACTCTCGGTTCTTACCACTAAGGTTTATGGTTGCACAAAATCTGTGTTTGTGATCTTAGATACGTATACCACGTGCTGAGTGAAACCCAAAATCCAACACCTATAATGAATTGATGGTGAATTATTATATTCAAGAACTTACTGGTTACTCAATGAAATCTCTTTTTATTTTTGCGTGGTCTTTTATGAAATTGTCTAAAACCAAGGCTTTTCTTCCCAAAAAGATCCAGTTTAATTTTGTTTTTGAGATTTCTATTACTTCATTTGTCACTCCAACTTATATCCCACCTACTTGTTCAACAGACCACGTCGGTCTCACAAGTACTTCTTCCAATGTTCGGTCTTATGTTAAGACTCGATATTCGGTTGAAGATAAGCTACCCTAAGCCTGATAATTAAAAGAAGCCTTTCAATGTTTATTAATAAACACTTGATCGTATTTTCCGGGAAACCACACAAGCACTTCAAGTCTCTCTTGACTCTGAAGGAAGCGATTCTTGCCCGGAATCACCTGCTTTCTGTCTTATAATGAGACATCACTCACCTCCCATACACATTTGCTTTATTTATTTATCTTTTGTCACTCTAATGCACGAAAATTTTATTTTCCCATATTCTGGTCACTAATTGGTTCGATCTTTGTTTGTCTATTGGAGTCAAGAGGGGTTACCCAGAATTTCAAACGACGATTGAGGATAAGATTTGGGCGCGTGAATTTCAACGGTTTCTATACCCATGCGTGCTGACGTATACCTAGGAGTAACCACACTGTCACATCGCGCTTTTTCAGGCGACGTTTCAGTGATCGCGTCATTATCATCATGATTTTTCTCTCTCCTGGCAATGGTATATAAAGGGTTTCTTGTTTTATTTGTCTTTTACCAGCAACAAATTCTCTCAATATTACAAGGTAAGTATCAATTGTTCATCTTCCTTCTTCGATCAACAATGGCGACTTCTTCCTCAGTTCACGATCAGAAAACTTTCGTCTACATTGCTTTCCATCAAGCCCAATCAAAATATGATCATCGAACTTAACCCGTTTCTGTATGATTCATATATACTGCACGTCGTTGAATGTTTGAAATACTCACCGCTGGTTTTAGCCCTAACTCAGGTTGAAGTTGTCCCGATGTCACTCTTATCCCAAGTTTATTCTACTGCGACATATGACAAGAACAAAGAACGCATCTACTTTCAAATACACAATAAAAAGGCTTCTATTTCCAAGGGAAGATTTTGTTCGTTAATGCATCTTGAGGTAGATTCCTCTGTCATCTCACCGGATTTTATCACGACGACTCAATTATTCTCGATACTATACGAGATGGGGTATACGGATGTGCTCACCACCATTACAAAAGTTAAGAAGTCCTGTTTACCATCTCAGTGGAATGGTTTGCTTACTCTACTTATTAAGGGTTTGGTAGAAAGAAGTGGTGGATCAGATGGCACTAGCAAGGGTTTCCTGACCCTTCTATATGGTATTTACAACAGTATTAATCTTGATTATGGGACGATTATCTGGTCTTAGGTGGTGCAGAGCCTCAATACTTCTACGAGGCATTCTGAAGTATCATGTGGAAGATTTTGGACTCTCATTACGAGAAGGGCGATCAATTCATTGGAAATTTCGGTTATGAAAGATGCTCAGCTTGCGTCTATCGCTACCTTTCACACGAAGAAGATCATTATTTCGGATCCACTCAAGTTCCCTCATAATGGATCAATTCCTAAGTCGATGTATCGGTGTGTCACAGCCGAGAGTAACGTCATGGCTGACTATCGCAAACTTACTCCTACTGGACCGAGAGTTCTTTCTCCAAAACAGCAGGCTGCCCTGGATGCTGTGGATAAGCCTAACAACCGAGGGAAAAGGATTTCCAAGAAAGAGCCAACTGAGGAGGGAAAGTCTAAGTCTTCTAGGTCAAAGAAGCGAAAGTCTGATGCTGGGGATTCTTCCAAGCCCAAGAAGATCAAAAAGATGGCAAAAAGATCAAAGAGTCCTACTCCTCCAAGCTCAGATAATGACGAGGAAAATGAAGAAGAGGAAATTCGTCATGACTCACCGCGAGGTAACACTCCTCCCCGATCTCCTACCCCAACCGAATCTCCTCATCATAAATTGCCTACTCCACCTCAATCACCGAAACAGACAGTTTCTGTCTCTGTTCCTATTATTCCTCCACCTATCACTTCTCAAGAAACCACTTCTTTACCACCACCACCACCAATTACTTCCATTCCTATTTCTACAACTCCATTACCACCTCCCATAATTTCACAATCGACCACTACTACTATTCCTGACCCAACAGTGGGAGTCAACATATCTGATACGGGGGCAACTACTGCAACAGAAACTCCAGTCATCACTAAACCTCTTTCACCTACCAACTCAACCGATTCCGGTGCCACTCTCGGTGGAGAGAATGATGAGTTTGACTCTACATACTTTAGTCCATACCGACTTCCAACTGATGAAGATAATGATGCTCCTATCAACAGCCAACACTTGCAGGGCATTCATGAAAAGCTGGATCGATTGCTTGCAGACAGCAAGGCTTATAGTGGTGTGGTTCTCAAAGCTTTCCTGGAGACTGCCATAGAACAATACACAACGTCAATTGAAAAATCTACTAAAGCCATTGATGAGTCTACTACTTCCTGTAAAAAGGCAACCAATGATGTTACTGAGATTGTTCATACAACTCAGATTTTTCTTGAATCATTGAAAGGTCATGCTGATACAAGTGCAGCGAAAGTAAAAGCCTCTGTGAAATCATTTTCTAAGTCCCTTCAGGAAGAAAGCACCAAGTTTGAAGTTGTGCGTTCATCTATCCAAACCGAAAACACTTCCTTTTTAAGTTCAGTGAATTCTTGTTTTGCCTCTC
Organism: Lactuca virosa; assembly: GCF_052849685.1. Classification (NCBI taxonomy): domain Eukaryota; kingdom Viridiplantae; phylum Streptophyta; class Magnoliopsida; order Asterales; family Asteraceae; genus Lactuca; species Lactuca virosa. Next base: position 21,014,891 of record NC_136433.1, read on the forward strand.
TTCACGCTGACCAGGCAACCGAAAGTGCACTGAAGGCAGATCTTGCCAAACAAGCATCTACTATTGAAGTACAGAAGGTGCAACTAGCCCAAGCTGAAAAAGAAATTTCTTTATTAAAGACAAAACGGGCTGTATTTCAAAGCTGTGCAGGAGATGTAAAGGACATGTTGACCAATCTCCTTGGTGCTCATGATCCCATTCTAACTCTCACCATCAGAAATCATCTCACAACCAAACTGCTTCCTGCCCTTGCAATGCTCCACGAAATGAAGGGTGTTTCTGAGAGGTTCATACCTCCGAAACAAGGGGGAGAAGGTGCTCGTATTGTTCAACCGAAAGTGATTGTAAAGACAGAAGGTGCTCAACCGAAAGTCTCAACCGAACTAAAGGATAATGTAGCTTCAGGTTCTGGTTCACAAACTAAGCGAAAGGAGATCAATGATGACAGTGAAAGTGATGTGGAAGAAACAATTGCTGAAGCTCTCCAAAGAAAGAAGAGAGACCGAGAGCTGGATGAAAATTTGAAAGTTGCGAAGGAAGCAGAGGAGAGGGAAAGGAGAAACAAGGAAGTAGAAGAAGCCTTGAATTGTAAAAAGGCCTTGTTTCCCTTATGGACAAAAGAGACACTTATCAATCAAGCTATAGAGTTTCCATCAGTTTATTGGTTGGAACCTGTTGCTTCGTTTGACTGTGATAATTTAAAGGACTCGCAGTTTGACATGCCAATTACGAGGAAGGCGTTCATATTCCATTGTTTTGATTCAACTGCTGAGGTTCCTTTTCCTCATCCTAAGGTTGACCGAGAGCTGATTGACTTCTATTTGAAGTATAGGCAACCGCAGTTGTTGACTTAGAGTGCACAGAAGATCATTACAGTCAAGGTACTCAAACCTTCACCTGCTGGGAGATTTATCAATGTCAATTTCAAGATCACTCGTGATACAGCAAACACAGTGTCGACTATCTCTCTAGCAGACCTTCCTAATCTCAATCCCCATGATTGGATTTTGCTATACAACATTTTGCTCACTAATCCGAAGGAATATGAGCCCATTCTAGAACACTTGAAGAGAATGTTGGCCTCCTATATCCATGAAGTTGCAGCTATGGATCAGGAGATAGCAAAAGTTATGAACAAGAAGCCAACAGTCAAGCCTACACCAAAGCCAGTGGATGTGAACAAGATGAAGATGGGCCAAATAGATTCAACACATCTTACTGTGATGTTTACTAAAGGTGAAGCTCACAGATTTTTGTTTGCTCTGGTTGATAAGCACTTATTTTCTACTGACTGCTTGGAGCACATCATATACATAATACATCGGTGTAAGCAGAACTCAGAGGCTGACAAGAAGAATTTTACAGACATACTTCGGTGGTACATTACATTTCGCTATCATCTTTTGGCCATCATACCGAAGGTGTTTAAGACAGTGAAGAAGACTTCTGTTGTTCAATAGAATTGAGGTTTCGGCTCCAAAGACGCAAAGGGGGAGATTGTTGAGTCCATTTGTGTTGCGTCATGGGCCATACATTTTGCATTCGGATTGGGCCTGTCCATCCGTGATTATCTAGATTAGCTAGTAGGGTTATACTATATATATGCATGCATGTATGCATTATACGATGTTGATTATTACGTTCATAACTTTTGTAACCCTAAACACCTCTACAGTAGCAGTTCTTAATCGAGCTCTTCTGAGGTGTTAAAGTTTTAATCATTCGACACATTCAAAGTCATTCTTGTATTCGTATTTACATTCTTAATTGTTTGCTTGCTCAGAATCTAACGATCCTAATAGAACTTTGTTCTAACAGATTATAACTCATGTTCAATCTAGGTTGGTAAGTTAGATATTAATAAACTCTAATATCCAAATTGGCAAAAGTATTTTATTCAAAACAAGTTCTTCAAATAAAACTTCATTTAATTGATTCAATTCAAATAAGTTCTTGCATCAAATCATTAAATGACATTAAGTTCTTGCACTAATTACCAACAATGTTTAACATTCCTCTTAAGCTTGGGAATATAAACATTTAATCTTTTATTGCACTAATTTTGATCTAATTACAACCAAGTAAGTGTGTGTTACTAACATCAAATCATAAAACATATACGAATTTCATAATTTGATTAACTAGATTGATAAGAACCCTAATTCATTGATCAGGTGAAAAAGAGAACCAATCAAACACATTATTAAGACCAAATCAAAGATTACTAGATATTAAACATAAGTCAAGTGCAAATTACAACCTAACAACAAATACTTAGGAATCCAGAATCAGAAATGATAAAGAAATCAGCCATACATGTTTAAGTTAAACTACAATTTTAACAAGTTTAATCTTCAAATTGACTTACGAAATGAAAATTAAAGTGTTTCCAAGTGTTAATCCACTTCTGAAATCGCCTTCCCTTTTTCAAAATACGACTTAACTCCCCCCAAGAATTGGTTGTCCCTTTTTCACAAATGATAAAACTGTTTCAAAACTGACGACACGTTTACACGGCCCGTGTAAACTAACACTGACGATTTACACGGCCGTGTAAACTCCAAAACTAAAATGCTCAAAACTGTCAGGCCTTCGAAGTACATTGCTGTTGAATATACGTTTACACGGCCCGTGTAAACTCAAAGCTTTCATTTACACGGCCGTGTAAATGTCTGAAAGGCTAAAATCTTCATTTTCCTCTTATCTCTCTCCTCAATGATCCGCAAGTCCCGAAATTTTGCCCTCAACTCTTTTTAACCTCCTAAAGCAAGATCCAACCTCCAAAAGTCCCTGAAATATTACAAAAGTGTGTGAATGGAATTGCATCATGAAAAATCCCGAAAATATGCAAAATGCATGAGTTTAAACCTAAATGCAATGTACTTTTATGGAGTAAAACTACAAAATGAATGCATGAAATGCATGTAACATTTATGCAAACTTATTTACTCATTTTTGCAATATATTTTTATTTATGGAAACTTCTATTAACACTTTGATTACGATTTATGAAACCAATTTTTCCCTTTAACTTGTGAACTCACCAACTATTTTTATAGTTGACGCTCGTTTTACATGCTTTTTTTCAGGAATCACCTAGTAAGAGGCACGTAGAGACACAACACTCGTAGGAGCATTTGCATGTGTTGTCTTTCAAATACATTGTAATTTATTTTAAAAATTTGTCCAAATTCATTGTAAATTGTAATACTTTTTAATACTATGGTTGGTGTTGTCTTTTAACTTTTGCTATGAGACCCGTTGTACTGTTGCGTCCCATGTTTCCGCTTTAGCGGGGTGTGACAACCTTCATCTGAGACGTTGCAAGAAAGATGAGGAATGGCATCGAAACTACCACCTTTTCGATTTCCAAACCGTCGTCATGAAACCACCACCATTTTGATTTCCGGATCTAGAAAGGGAGGATGAAGTTCATCCGTGGTGGAGATGAGAAAGAGGACAAGGGATTCGACTTCAGAGGTTGGTGTTGCAGGTGTGCCAAAAATTCTGGGCGGTCCGTCGATGCACCAAACCCAACCTTAGCCGCCTTTGGTTTTTCTGTCAATAGGCTAGTAGACCGTTTTTCCATCGGTGCACAATCCCCACCCACCTGTCGATTTCATCAAATCGATTTCATCATCTCGCCTTTTTAGATTTGGTGTTGAAGGTGTGTTATATATTAGTCGATGATGATAGGTGGCGATCTTTGAAGCAAAGGTAGGGGAGGCGGTGTTGTCACCGTTGGTGTTGCTTTAAGAACAAGATGCAAAGAAGAAAGATAGAGAGATAGGTTGTGGTGGGTAATCTACATAAAATCTAGAGCCGGGGAAATGGAAGGGGAGGGGTGGGGATATTTGTTTTATTATTTTGTTTTTCTATTTTAAAACTAATAAAAAAATAAAAGAAAATGAAAAAAGAATATATTAAGGACAAAATAGTTATTTCATGTCAATAGGGACTAAGTGTGCAAAAAAGAACAAACACAGTAATGATCTGAGTTAATTTTTGAAAATAGAGACTAAACGAACTTTTTGACAAATGTACGATGGACGAATGATGTAATTTACCCTAAAAAATATGTAAAAGAAGAATATGGTTTGAAAGAAAAAAAATTATTTAAAGTATTTATGTTAATTTATTTTAGTGTTAAATATAAAAAAGTGTTGAAGATGATCTAAATAATTAAAATATGTTTATATGAAATTAAAAACTTGTTTTTTTATTTTATTTTATTTAATTTTTTTTGTTAATAACCTTACACATCTCCAAAAGAAAATTATTTAACTGTGAGTCGAAGGGATGTTTACAAAACTCTTTTAAAGTATGTTAAAAAAAATCAAACAATGGGAAAGTCATATATATCGCGCATGTCGGTTTTAGTTTTTAGTTTTAAATTAGATAAAATTGTAAGAATGGTCTGTGTGGTATGTCAAAAATTGTCATTTTGGGCCAAACATGTTTGTACTAGCACCAATAGTCCAAAAGGTTTCATTTTGTTGCGAGTTTGGTCCATTTTGGTTTATTTTTTATAAAATGACAATTTTGCCCTCTGTATTTTTTTTTCAATTTTTTAATTATAGAAATAAAAAGAAAAAGAAAAAGAAAAAGAAAAAAGAAAATTCCCTCTCTCTCTCTCCCTGACGTTATCCATCCTTGACACATCTTATTCTTCTTCCTCAAGAACATCTTCCGCCACCACCAGCGGTCGACCACCATCCACCACCACCACAGTTCGCCACATCCATCTCCACCTAAATCAGATAAGATGAACACACACACACATACAAAATCAAATTGCACTTCAAAGAGACAAAGGGAAGAAACCAATGACTGCCGAACAACAAGTCCTTCACTCCGGACCTCCTCTCAAGCACAAACATGGATGGTCTCAGGAGGAAATCAATCAGGCATTGGAGGACAGCATCCGGATCCAAGCCGTAAAAGACAATCCTGATCCGATGCGTGACATTTCCCCTCTTTGCCGTGAAGGCAAATTGTTCTGTGCCTCTACTATGAACTTCCCACCAATGACTCCGACCAGCTGGATCTTCCTCTCTCTCCTTACAGAAAATTCTACACCAAATTTTCCCCTCTTCATCCATCGGACGATCCGGAAGTAATCATCCGGACAGAGCAAGAAAGGCTCAAGACCTTCTATGCTAAGAACGCTCAACCCTTCAAGGAAGTGTGGACAAGGAAGAGGATCACCAAAGTTCAAGGCTTCAGAAGAAAAATATTGGTGAAATTTGAGCTGAAGTGTCCCTTATTCCGTTTCCACCTCCTCCAGAACAAGCCAACTCCCCGGACCGTTACTGATGCGGATTTTCCTTCAATGAATCTGAACGACATCCTCACCTTAGCTGCTTACTTCTGAGAAAATCAAAAGGATGACATCAGTATGGGTGCTTACCACGCAACTCTCATCTTTCTAAAAGATTATGTTGCTGAGTTCTGCCGATGTGACTACGAGCTTGCACACTTCTATGGAACAGAACAATTTGTTGCCAAAATTGACTTCGTTCTTCTGGAAGCTGAAATTCTTACAGATGGTTCGATTGAAGAACCGGTTCTAGGGTTTGTCTACACCACCAGAAGAACTAACAAGAAGGACTTCTTTTGAGTCCTTGACAAACACCTAGTTCCGAACAAAGCTCTGAAGAAGTTCATATCCCGGGCGTCCAAGTCTGATGCTCCGGAAAAGGTCAATGCAAAGTTTGTAAGTCAATTGGCATGGTACATTGCGGTGCGAGAATGGTTGTTCAGAGCCTACACCTTCATCAAAGAAGAAATGAACTAAGCTTGCTGGATTGCTAAGTTCACTTAGGGGGAGATTGTTGGAACCTGAAAATGAACCTCTAGCAATCCTAAGCCCATATTCTGAAGCGTGTACATTCCGATGTGAAGAGTGGTCCGGAACCTGTACGGACCAAGTAAGAAGATGAGAAGAATGAAGGCATTCCGAAGCTGACCCTCATGTCCGGAATGCGTGCTGATCCGGAACATCTATGTTTTGTCTTTTGTGCATTTATTACTTTTGTCTTGTTATTGATGTAACGTTTCATAGGACTTAGTCTATAGTTGTATTTGGACAATCAGAATGTCAGATTGATCTCTTTTTTCCGGTCCTATGTAAACACTTGGGTTAATTCGCTGTAACATTCACTCTTATATATAGGAGCATTCAATACAAGTCAACTACAGATCTTTCACTCACTTTTGGCATTTACTCTAAGCATATTCAAAACATTCTTCTTGTTCTTCATTTATTAGCTTTACCTTGATCATTTACTATTCATTTAAATTGTCTTTATCATTTGTTGAACATATTATCTAAGACTTGACTGGTCTTTCCAGTCTTGACTTGAACATCCATTAGCAAGCAGACATTGATCTTAAGCATTCACTCAAGGTTTGTGTTTTCAAACCTTGTCCCTCCGCATCGATTTTGTTCTCACAGTTTGGAGGCTGATAAAAGATCAGCCCTAGGGACTTAAGGAGATTATATAGGGTGCAAAACCCTAAAATTTAGGTTTTCTCATCCAACCACCAACTCGTCCAGTTTCCCTTACCCAACTCGCCGACTTGGTCCTTAAAAATGCACGGCCCAGAAGCCCTTCAACACGCCGAGATGAGGCTATCAACTTGCTGAGTTCCAAAGGAAAACTTGCTTTTAAAGAATAAATTTCATACCAGGAAGTCGGGATGTAACAACTCTCCTCCACTTGGACTAGGCTTCGTCCTCGAAGCCTGCTACGGAAAATAAATCTGGATAATGCTCCTACATATCAGCCTCCGGCTCCCAAGTCCACTCAGAGCCCCTTCGGTGCTGTCATCGTACCTTTACCAAAGGTATTTCCTTGTTACGCAAAACCTTCACCTTCCTCTCCAGAATCACTATCGGCCTCTCGACATAGTTCAGGCGCTCATCAACCTGAATATCATCCAATGATACCACTGCATCCTCGTCCAGTACGCACTTTCGCATCTGCGAAACGTGGAAAGTGTTATGAATCTGACTGAGCTCCTCCGGAAGACCTAATCTATATGCCACCTTGCCAACCCTGGCAATAATCCGGAATGGTCTGATATATCGGGGACCCAACTTCCCCCTCTTCCTGAAGCGAATCACACCTTTCCAAGGTGAGACCTTCAGCAACATCATATTGCGTACCCGAAACTCTAACTCGGATCGGTGTCGGTCGGCATAGCTCTTCTGCCGGCTCTGAGCAGTCTGAAATCTCTGCCTGATCTGCTGGATCATCTCTGTGGTCTGAAGGACCACCTCGGTCCGCCCCATGACTCTACGACCAACCTTGGAGTGGAAACTGTTGTTGTAGGAGAACTCTGCAAGGGGTAGGTAGGAGTCTCATCTCCCACCAAAATCAATGACGTATGCTCGCAGCATTTCCTCGAGAGTCTGAATCGTCCACTCACTCTGGCCGTCGGTCTGCAGATGATAAGCCATGCTGAAATGCAGCCTCGTAACCAGTTCCTCATGGAACTTCTGCCAAAAACGGGAGGTGAACCGAACATCACGGTCTGAAACAATATAGACCGAAACCCCATGGCGAGCAACGATTTCGCGAATATACACATCGGCTAACTTCTCGGCCGACGAGCTCTCCCGAATCGCCAAAAATTAGGCACTCTTGGTCAATCGATCCACGATGACCCAAATAGCATCAAAACCCTTTTCCGTCCTCAGCAACTTGGTGATAAAGTCCATCGAAATCCGCTCCCATTTTTACATGGGAACCTCCAGAGGCTGCAGCTTTCCATGCGGCCTTTGATGCTCGGTCTTGACCATCTTGCAGGTCAAGCACCTCTCAACGTACCAGGCGATCTCTCTCTTCATACAAGGCCACCGGTAGCTCAATCTCAAATCCCGATACATCTTGGTGGCCCCCGGATGAATAGAAAAACGAGACTTATGAGCCTCCTCCAGCACAATCTGTCTGACCCCACCAGACATGGGAACCCAAACCCGACCACATCGGGTCAACAAACCATGACTGTCTGGAAAAAACCGGGTGATCTCACCCCTGATCCTCTCAATCTTCTAATTCTCTTCCCGAACACCCTCGGCCTGAGCCTCCCTAATTAATCCCACAAGTGAAGAATCCACTGATATCCTCATACATGACACCCATCATAAGGCCCAGCCGACTTGCGGTTCAAGGCATCCGCCGCCACATTCGATTTACCCGGATGGTAAAGGATCTCGTAGTCATAATCCTTGACTATGTCCAGCCACCTGCGATGCCTCATGTTCAGGTTCGGCTGATCCATAATATGCCTCAAACTCTTGTGATCCGTGTAGATAGTACAACGGACCCCATAAAGGTAATGCCTCCAAATCTTGATGGCGAAAACCACTGTTCCCGACTCAAGATCATGCGTTGGGTATCTCGTCTCATGCGGCTTGAGGTGCCGTGAAGTATAAACAATCACTCGTCCTCTCTGCATGAGGACTGCCCCCAACCCGGCGATGGACGCATTTCAGAAAACCATAAAATCCTCGATTCCCTCAGGGAGGGTCAAAATTGGGGCCTCACAAAGTCTCTGTTGAAGGGTCTCAAAGGCGGTCTTCTGCTCAGGGCCCCACCAAAAATCCACCCCCTTCCTCGTCAGGCGAGTGAGGGGTACTGCAATCTTGGAGAAATCCTGAATGAACCTGCGGTAGTACCCTGCCAAGTCCATGAAACTCCTGATATCCGAGGGAGATTTCAGAACCTCCCACTGCATCACCGCCTCGATTTTGGCCGGATCGACTAAAATCCCAACCTGGTTAATGAGGTGTCCAACGAAATGAACCTCTCGCAGCCAAAACTCACATTTCGAGAACTTAGCATAAAGCCGTTGAAACATCCCAAAAATACAGTCTAAAATTTTCATTTTAAATCATTAATAAAACCATAATTATCATTTGACATATAAAAATTATAAGTCGTGTATCCCAAAAATATCATAACATCTACAACCTGGTTAATGAGGTGTCCAAGGAAATGAACCTCTCGCAGCCAAAACTCACATTTCGAGAACTTAGCATAAAGCCGTTGAAACATCCCAAAAATACAGTCTAAAATTTTCATTTTAAATCATTAATAAAACCATAATTATCATTTGACATATAAAAATTATAAGTCGTGTATCCCAAAAATATCATAACATCTATCAAATATATCAGAGTATAAACATCCCAGGCTGAACAAATGGTGACTGAACTGCAATCATCCCGAGCTCTCCTTTTGAAAACCGAAGTACTTGAAACCAAAACTAAAAAGTATAAGCACGAAGTTTAGTGAGTCTCCCCGAACTACCACATACCATACACATAACATGCAACTAGGAGATACGGGCCCCGCCCACTCTCATGGAGATTCGGGCCCCGCCCACACTTCGCTGTCTAGGAGATTCGGGCCCCGCCCACACTCCGCTGTCTAGGAGATTCGGGCCCGCCCACACTCTATTGTCTAGGAGATTCGGACCATGCCCACACTCCGATGTCTAGGAGATTCGTGCCCCGCCCACACTCCACTGTCTAGGAGATTCGGGCCCCGCCCACACTCTACAACTAACATGCATACAAGTATCACACAGACAACAAGTATATCTACTCCTATCAAGCAGTCATATATCTATACTCAAATAATACTATAAGATTCGGGCCCCGCCCACACTCGACTACTATGAGATTCGGGCCCCGCCCACACTCGAATAATAATGAGATACGGTCCCCGCCCACACTCACATACACAAACAAACACATACAGGTATCATACAGACAACAAGTATAGCAATCCAACAATCTGACTGATATCTATACTCTGATAATAATGAGATACGGGCCCCGCCCACACTCCGTGTTCCTATCAAGAACATATAAGCTACACGGGCCGACATTGGTGCCTTAGACCAGTTCCTATTGGAAGAGGACTCACCTCGCACTGCTGAAGTCCCGCAGACAAAACCCTAGCTGCTGGATGATAGATTCCCGAATCTGTCCACATCAATATAACACCTAATTAATAATTGGGTCCCCAACACATATCCATAAGTCCATGCTTGGGGTAAAAGACTACTTTACCCCTAACTTAGTTTCACTCAAGCCCAAGGTCCAATCCAAAGGCCCAAAAGTCTAATAATGAACCAAGGCCCAACTATGGCCCAATTTTCCAAATTGGGCCCAAACCTTTCCAATGGGCCTTATCCTTAAGCCCAATCCAAGTGTTCTAGTCCATTTACTTGTTAATAGTTGGCCCATCAAGAGTCCAGACATCTAGGCCCAACAGAAAAGCCCGACTCTAAACCCAACACAATTAGTGTTTTCACATGAAATGACGATTAGGGTTAAGTGTTTCTCACTTAACCCATTAAGGACTTCACTCTACTAGATAAATCATATGGTGTGATTGGGTGTAATTCACAATTCCATTCCAATGGCCCAAATGTGGGTCCCGATAAGTCCAAGGCCTATATATATATATATCCAAAATTAGGGTTTTCTAAACCCTAATTAGGTTTTCCAACCCAATCCCAATCCAATAGACCCAAAAGCTAGGTCCTTAGATCCATTAGGGTTTCATTAGGCCCATTAGGGTTTCACTAGGACCATTAGGGTTTCACTAGTCGGGCACCACCCACTACCACCTCGGGTAGTGGTGGTCAACGGCGGCTCACGGGTGCGGCCACCACCTTGCGGTGGTGGTTCCAATCGAGTCCAAGCATCCCAAAAGTAATCCAAACACACGCAAAGCACACCGCCGCCCAACACGGCGGCCGGTGGCGGCAGCCACCACCCTACGGTGGTGGTTTTGAGTTTCTTTTTCATTATACTAGCCACTAATTACAATTTACAATGCTTTAACCCAAAAAAATAACACACACACACACAACCACCCTTATGGTGGCTGGCGGTGGCAGCTACCACCTCACGGTGGTGGTGGTGGCTTTTCCCGAGAATCCTGGCTAAACAAAGCACCCCACTTCACTGAAATAGACACACACAAGACTCTTTGCCTGTAATAGTAACACAGCCACCCACCGGGTGGCGTTTGACGACGGCAGAATCACAGTGAGGCGGCAGTGGCAGTGATTTTGCAATGACAGCCACCACCTCACGGTGGTGGCGACGGTTTCTCTTGGTCTTCTGCCCGGCAACACATCAACACACGCGAGTTTACATGGAAATGCATCTAACCACCATCACCCTTGAGGCGGCGCATGACAAACGGAGAGAAGGGCGATGGAACGTCAACCCACGAACTAAAACGAAAGGCGCTTCAAAGGCAAGGCAGCAGTTAGCGGTAGGTCCATGCGTTTCATAGCTTCGCTGGTCGCTTGAAACAACACGGCGGCAGCGGCGGCGATCGTCTTGGTGGTTCGTTCGGGGGCCCAAAATGTCCGACAACAACACTGTGGTGGCGTCTGACGGCTAGACTGTCGGTGGTTGAGTGGTGGTCGGTTACGAGAAGGTGGCGGCTGGAGGACTTCCGATTATGGCGGCTGCCTTCTTTGAGTTAGGGTTAGGTTTACCGGGTGACGGGTCTTATATACCTCGAGCCCCATATGAATGTATCCCAATGACAGATTCGATCCCTCCTTTCCCCTTTTCTTTCAACTTAAGCCCAAAACTTACACTTTAGCCCCTGGCCCGATAAAATATTTTCAACTTTAATCCAATATTTACCATTCAGCCCCCAACCTCCAAAAATCTCTTCAATTTAAGTCCCTATAATTTACCAAGCAGTCCCTGCCTTCATAAATATTTGCAAACCACTCCGAAACTTACACTTTTAACCCCCAAATTCTAAAATTGTAACAATTAACCCTCGAGACCAACACCTTGCTATATTATTATTGATTTTTGGGCTACTATTACTCATAAATTTGTCTATTTATTTATTTAATAAACATGGTGTTACAACTCTCCCCCACTTAAATTAGATTTCGTCCTTGAAATCATTCCTTACCATTCCGTACACACTAAACCACTATAGTAACATGGCCACAACCCTGGGCACCCCTTAGCCTTCCCCAGGGTAACCGTTACCAACCTTCGCAAGGCCCTAAAATCCACATATGAGCGAGTTCCTTGCAACAATATCACATCTACTCCCTCTGAAATTTGCAGTCTCGAGGTCCCCACTAGAAAACAGAATAATTAACCTAATTATCCCTGCAGATCACTTATACTTGGCCAAGGCTCAGATAATCCCGCTGTGAGTAACTTAGCATAACCCAAGCTATCTGTGACTCTAACCATACATGAAATACTATAACGCTAACACTGCCAAGCATATCGGGGTGTTGGCCTCTCCTTTGGTCCATTTCAATCGGGTACTATTCGGAATATTGGAACTGCCTGAAACACTGAACTTCCTGAAACACTAAACTGCCTGAAGCACCGAACTGCTTGAAACACTGAACTATCTGAAACACTAAACTGTCTGAAACACCGAACTGCCTAAAACACTGAATTGCCGGAAACAGCATGCTGCCACATGGTTGCTTCCCGAAAGTCCACCGTGACCTCCCTGGTCCCCGCTTATCTGGAATGCTGACGTTTTGTCCGGTTGCTGAGCCAAGAGCAATCTCACAGTCGCCCCACGCGACTTTCGAACGAAATCCTTGTCTATTAATAGTTGCCACTAGTTATCTTGCCACTGCGGTTCTAACGACTTTCTGATCTAACTGATTGGGTCCATACGTCGGATCCTGACATCACCCAAACCCAATGTAAAAAGTGAATGCTACATGACCAATGGTAGCCTTATATCACAAACGACCTTAAGCAGTCCGTTTCTTCCTTGATCCCATAATTGTAGTGGCGTTCCGACAGTCTTATCCCTGGATCCACCAGGTCTAATCCCTCTGGGGAAATCCATAAACCAATCCGTGGATTTGCCACACCCTCACTGCTACCCCCGAACTGGTGGGTACTACTGTTCCTCACGCGATCTAACAATACTCCCATGCTATCTACCATCCTAGTGAATGCTACGGCTACACCCGCAGTCTTACAACACTCTAGCACTATCTGCCAACCTTGTGAATGCTACGACTACACCCACATACTTACAACACTCAAACACTGTCTGCCAACATTGTGAATGCTACGGCTACACCCGCAGACTTACAGCACTCTAACACTATTTGTCAACCTTGTGAATGCTACGGCTACACCCGCAGACTTACAACACTCTAACACTGTCTCCCAACCTTGTGAATGCTACTACTACACTCGCAGACTTACAACACTCTAACACTGTCTGTCAACCTTGTGAATGCTACGGCTACACCCGCAGACTTACAACACTTTCTGACACTATCTGGCTTCTAGTGAATGCTACGGCTATCCCGCAGTATTACCATACTTTCCATACTGGGTCGAACACACGCTTGACCTAACACTCAACTAAACTCGTGTCCTGACTGGAATCCCCAACCTGATTCCCTAAGGCCTGCTATCACGTGACCCCGCTGCATCAAAACTGTCCTCATACCTCTGATCGACGCATCACCGTAAACTACAAAGTCATCAACTCCCTCTGGCAAGGTCAGAATCGGTGCCTCGCATAACCGCTGTCTGAGGGTATCGAAGGTTGCCTGCTGCCCAGGCCCCCAGCGAAAGGCCACCGACTTCTTGGTCAGTCGGGTCAAAGGAACTGCAATCTGGGAGAAGTCCCGAATAAATCTCCGGTAATAACCCGCTAGACCCAGGAAGCTCCGAATCTCAGTTAGAGACCTCAGAATCTCCCACTGCATCATGACCTCTATCTTGGCCGGATCGACCAGAATACCCTTCTGGTTGACAAGGTGCCCAAGAAACTGCACCTCGTACAACCAGAACTCACATTTGGAGAACCTTGCAAAAAGTCTCTCCCTCCTCAAAGTCTCTAGCACCTCCCCCAGGTGCTCCTCGTGCTGCTCCTCAGTCTTGGAATAAACCAAGATGACGTTGTACTCTCCCAATCCTGCAATTGGCATATGACATCTCTTGAAAATATAATTCAAACATAAACAGAGGATAACCCAGAGTTACACTTACTCAAACCCTTGGAACAAAAGGCTCCCTCGTGCAGTTTCCCGCAAGTGTTGCACCAAATCTGGCCCTGCTGGCCTCTCAAAAGCCAATCCTAAATCTTGGCCTCTCACAGTGGGAGGAAAGATGCCTTCGTACCCCATCTTCTTGAGAACCTTCTGGACATCTTCAATTCCGATCTCAGTAGGAAAATCAGGTTGATCGTCAATCAGCAATGCTTCTCTGATGAACTGCTCAGTAATCACAATCTTGCATCCTTTCATAACTGCATCAACAATAACTGCTCCATCGTTGTCTCTTTTCATTTTTGCAGTCTGCCAGAATTCCCTTATAATTTTCTGATAAACCACGGGGTTCACAGTGATAGCAGAAGCTAGGCAGCATTCTCTTAGCCTGTGGATCATTGACCTGAATTCTCCATGAACAGCAGGAGGATCAGCCAGTACGATGGCCAAATTGTGCATGTCAGCGAACTTCAAATTTGCCATTTGATCTGCACTAAAACAAGCCAAGTAAGAAAACAAAAATATTTGAGCAATTAAATTTTTAAGTTTTCTTAATTAATCAATTTAATTTTAGCCTAAAAAAATTATTTTGACCAAATTGGAGTTTACGGTCAACAAAGTGTTTACGGTCAACTGGGGTTTACGGCCGTAAACCCATGGCAGTAAGCTCTTGGCCGTAAATGGAGTTTACGGCCGTAAGCTCCTTGGCCGTAAGCTTCAACCGTAAACGCCGACAGACTGTTTTTCATCGATTAATGCCCTAAAAGTTGTCGATTTGATGAACAAAATACATTCCCACGGTCGGTTTTAGCATACCTTTAAGATGAACCGAGCAATTTCACAAAAACACAAGAATTTTTTTTCGAGAGGAGAGAGAGTGAGAGAGAGTTTGCGGCCAGATTTAGGGAAAATGAGGAGTGAAAAGAATTTCCGGATGTAAACCCTCCTTTTATACCCTATGCGATTTTACCTGTCTTCCACACAGTATAGGGCACAGTCCAAATCCCAAATAATTTTCAAAAATAAAACTTTTTGAGGATTTTAAAAATAAAATTAAAATTAAAATAAACTAAAAATAAAATAAAATAATTTCTAAAATTTAAGAATTAAAAAAATTAAATTTTTACAATTATAAAAATAAAATAAAATAAAATAAAATAAAAATAAAAATAAAAATGAGATAAAATAAATGCAGACTAAAATTTATCTCAAAAATCACTGAAAATAATTTTGTGACACTGGGATCAAAGTTGTTAGACAGCCTTAATCCACTTGTCGGTACCTCTACCTTCATGTCTTCGTCTGGTCGATCGTCGGTATTGTGATCCACTTAAACACGAAAAATTTGTGATAAATTTGGACAAACTAAGAAAGACAAGACATTTTTGATCCTATATACTTAGATAAATTTCCTAGGGACCATTTAGCTGACGACGACCAGGGATATTGTTGTCCACCTAAATTGAGCAGCGAGATCTACAGACAATCTGTAAATTGTTCAATTTTAATTGTACTAGAACATGCTTCCTGCTTCCTGATATGCTCCAGTAATCAAAGACTTCCATAATACTCCTTACATCGGGTGAGCAAACAATTATTAGGAGACAAGATAGATTTAGAATGCATATGCTATACACCCAGGTCGGATCTCTTCCAATCACACAGAGGGTGAAACATATGACTGACTGAAGTTTTAGAGGGATTGAGAAAAAGAATGTTGCATATACTGTGTACCAGGTCGGATTGTAAGTCACACAAAGGAGACAGTATATGGCTAACAGATAGAAAGAATTGCATAGATAGAAGATGCAGAGAAACAGAGTTGCATATGTTACAGTCCAGGTCGGATCTCTCGATCACGCAGAGGAAGCAACATATGAATAACAGACAGATAGAGAGAAAATAATTTTATACAGACCTAACTTATCGGAATTCCCCAGTCACCCCATCAATACCGGAATTAAGGACAGAATCCGCACATCGAGGAAAAGTTAATCCACAGTTCTAGATACGAGTTCTTTTAATGTGACTAGTAGATTCCCATATACATCTCTCTGCTCAACCTATCCTAGCGTCGTATTGTCAGGCTAAACGGATCTAACTAGGTCAAGATTTGAAAAGTCTATGAATTCCTTAAGTTCAACGCTGCCTAGTCAAGTCTATTTAGAATCTTTCGTGCCTACCAGCGCATCGAACACAGAGCATAGACAATTTAATTTTTGGTACGTTACGCAGACTCAGATTTCCTGTTATCACTGTATAATATCACTTCCCGTCACAACACCTACAAACAAAGCTGTTAGCAACAAAATTTTTAATTTTTGAATTTTTTAATGTTTTTGGATTTTTTTGAATATTTTTCTGAAAAAAATAAAACAGAAACAAAATGTTTTTGGATTTTTAAATTTTCAATTTTTGTTTGGTTTTTGTTTATTTCTCCCCCTAAATTTGTGCATGGGTGAGAATGAAATCACTAAAATGCGCAAATTTAAACTAACCTAACCTATAACAAAAATTTAATCCTCAAAACGAATCATTTTCAAAAATCCCACAAGCACATCAAATCGAGCTTTGTTAAAAGGCTTGGTGAACAGATCCGCTACATTATTAGCAGATGGAACCTGTTCTAGCCGGATGAGCGAGCGCTCATAACAGTCTCTGATAAAATGAATTTTGATATCAATGTGCTTGGTTTTGGAATGTTGGACAGGATTTTTAGTAATTTGAATTGCAGCCTCATTATTACAGTAAATGGGGGTTTCTAGATAATTCAAACCGTAATCCAACAGCTGATGTTGGATCCAGATAACTTGAGAACAACAAGCAGATGCAACAACATATTCCGCTTCTGCTGTTGAGGTTGAGACGGTATGTTGTTTCTTGCACTGCCATGACACCAGCCTATCTCTAAGGAATTGACACCCTCCTGATGTAGATTTCCTGTCAAGCTCACAGCCTCCATAATTACTGTCAGCAAAAGCATATAAATCAAATTCGGAATTTTTCGGATACCAAAGACCCAATTTTGGGCTGCCTTTGATATATCGAAAAATCCTTTTGACAGCAATAAGATGTGAAAGTTTAGGATTAGCCTGATAACGTGCGCATTGACAAACTGCAAACATGATGTCGGGACGACTTGCACTAAGATACATCAATGATCCGATCATTGATCTGTAGTGTGTCTGATCTACGGATTCGCCATCAATATCTGGATTCAGTAGGGGTCTTTCGGCCATTGGTGTCGATGCAGGTTTTGCGTCTTGAAACCCGAACTTCTCAAGAATATCCTCCACATACTTAGCTTGATGGAGCAGGATTCCGGTTGAACTTTGTTTGACCTGAAGCCCCAGAAACATGGTCATTTCTCCTAACGAACTCATCTCAAACCTCTTTTTCATCACGCCTTCAAACTCTTTGCATAGCTGTGGACTGGTGGACCCGAAGATAATGTCGTCAACGTAGATTTGGACTAGAATCTGATCATTACCGACATGCTTGATGAATAAAGTTTGATCGATAGTGCCACGAGAGTATCCATGCTCGAGCAAGTGCTTTGTGAGAGTCGCATACCACGCTCGAGGAGCTTGATGTAACCCATACAACGCCTTGTCCAACTTGTAGACATGATTAGGAAACTTCGAGTTAACGAACCCAGGGGGCTGATCAATGTAGATTTCTTCCTTCACCTTGCCATACAAGAAGGCAGTTTTGACATCCATTTGGTAAACCGTGAAGTTCACGTAGGAAGCATATGCAAGGAAGATACGAATAGCCTCCAAGCGAGCCACGGGAGCATAAACCTCAGTATAATCAAGACCCTCGACTTGTCAAAACCCGCGAACCACCAATTTTGCTTTATTGCGCACTATAACACCAGAATCATCCTGCTTGTTTTGATAGACCCAGCGTGTGTCAAGAGACTTTTTGCCCTTTGGTAACTCAACCAATTTCCAAACCCCGAGCTTTTCAAATTGATTTAGCTCTTCATGCATAGCATCTACCCAGATGGGCTCATTCAAAGCCATTTCAACATTCTTGGGCTCTATTTGAGAGATAAAGTAAGAATAGAGACATGTATTGACATCTCCACTCTGACTTCTGGTTTTAACTCCATCGCCCAGCTGACCAATGATGTTTTCGATCGGATGATCGCGTTGAATTCTTGAAGGTATGTCTTGGCTGATATCATTGAGTGAAACGGGAAGAGTGTGAATGTTGAAACCTCCATCATTTGCTGATTGATCCACATTTGATGAATCTGATACAAACTCATTAGCAATATATTCAGGAAAGAGTAGTTCCATAAAAGTTGGAATGACAGCGGAAGCATCTCTAGACATGAACTCTCTTTCAACAGGAGTAAGTGGTGTAGCATCAGCATCTGGAGTGTCATTTTGAACTGGAGACACTAGACTACCAAGTCGAACAGGTGACTCCCCCTCAGTTGGAGCAGATGACTCCCCCTCAACCGTTGGAGGTCTGTAAACAACTTCTTCGTCTTCGTCTTCAGAAACAATCTTCGAACCAGAGGAGGAACCATATGAATCATTTTAAGACACATTTATGGATTTGAAAAGCGATGTGTAATCAAAAAACCAGTCAGGACCCACTCGAGCGTCCGTTTCATTCTCCTCCAACCAGCGCACATCATAGGATTCGACAATCTGCTTAGTTTTCTTGTTGTAAACCCTATACGCGATGCATGCAGCATATCCTACGAAATAACAATCATCGGCTTTGGCATTGAACTTGGGGTTGGATTCCAGGTGAAGAAGGGTGCAAGGGCAGCCAAATACACGGAAATGACTGACAGAAGGCTTATGACTATATAGAATCTCGTACGGTGTCTTCATCTGAGCTTTGTTGATTAAAACACGATTTTGAACGTAGCAAGCAGTGTTAATCGCCTCAGCCCAAAAGAAAACAGGTAACTTGGAGTCACACAGCATCGTCCTTGCGGCGTCTTTCAATGTTCTATTTCTCCTCTCAGCAACACCATTTTGTTGAGGCGTGTGAGCAGAGTTGTATTGACGCACAATTCCCTTTTTTGGGCAAAAATGATCAAGAACTGCATTCTTGAATTCTGTTCCATTATCAGTACGAAGCGCCTTCACCCGGTTGTTGGTTTGGTTCTCAATCATCACAATGAACTTCTTTATCAGATCAGCAACCCCAGCTTTGTTGGATAAGAAGAAGACCCACGTAAAACGAGAGAAATCATCGATCACAACTAGACAGTACGAGCTTCTGTTGATGCTCAGGACGTTGACCGGACCAAATAAGTCCATATGCAATAATTGGAGCACCTGACTGATTGAGTTAACTTGTTTTGGCAGGTGTGGTTTTCTATGATGTTTGCCTTGGGCACATGACACACACTTTTCAAAAGTAATAAAGTCTCTGACAGGTAAACCTCGGACCATCTTAGGTTTTTAGCGTTAGCATGACCGAGTCTTCGGTGCCACAGCATTGCGTTATGTTCTGAGACCTTCGAAAAGAGGCAAGTGACTTGTACAGGAATGTTGCTGTTCATATCAATAATATAAGCATTCCCATCCCGCTTAGATTTGACAAGAATCCACTCTTCCAGGATGACAATGCCTGGCTTGAGAATCATGCACTCCTTGTCGGTGAAATGGGTAGAATAACCTTTGTCACAAATCTGGGAAGCACTCAACAGGCTGTGTTTTAACTCGGGAGCAAAGTTGACATTCTCAAAACTTAGCACTCCATTTGTAACGGTTCCTCTCTGAGTGATCTTGCCACCTTCTCCGCCCGCAAAGGAAACATATCCCCCATTAAAAGATTGAATGTTGCTCAATTGGGAGATGTCTCCTGCCATATGCCGGGAGCAGCCGCTGTCGACGTACCAAGGACGGACGACATTCCTCCGCAACTGTCCCTGCAAAATGAGCGGGATCATTTAGATTTGGGAACCCAGGTCATCACTGTCCTGGGTTTCCTTTTCACTTTGTCTGATTGATCTTTCAAAGTTTTCAATTTTGAATCCTCATTGCTAATCTTTTCAGAGGATGCTGATGACTGATTGGAAGTTGATTTGGGCATCCAATTATATTTAGGTTTTCTAACAGTAACATGTGGTTTTGAAATATGTTTCTTATCAGTTTGCACTGAGTGTCTGGATGTTCTACCAGAAGTGGTTGAAGATCCAGAATTGCTCTTTGACGAAACCGATCTTGGCGGAGCCTTGTTCGGTTTTGGCAGACTGTTTGGAACCTTGTTCTGAAAAACCTTTTTATTCTTTTGAAAGACCGCCCTTTTTCTACTTCGATCAACCTTCCAATCATCATCCCGAGAACGAGTTCTTGAGGACTTTCTAATTAAAGACCTTCCACTACATTCGTTCTCTCCTCTTGGTGACATATAGTTCACAAAAATCCTATTTTGACAATTCCTAGCTATATGACCACCAATACCACAATTAAAACAAATATGTTTATTATTATTGGAACTGGTACTGCATTTCTCAGATTTACTTTCTTTACTAACACTCTTACTCTTCTCACAGGAACATGTATGAGAAACAGGTTGTGAGATAAGTGAGGGTGCATCAGATGGTGTGACTTGTGGAATTGATGTGTTTTCATTAGAAGCATCACAAACATCAGGATCATCAAATATTTCAAAGAAATTTAATTCAGCAGAAGCAGATGCGGAAGTATCACAAAAACCATTGTCATTTTTAACATCAGAAACACAAGATTTTTCATGGAAAACAAAAACATCAGGTTCAGACGCAGTTTTATTATCAGAAACAGATCCTTCAACTTCGTGCTTTGACTGATCTAAGGATTGATCTGCAGGGGAAGTAGAAACGTTAATACTTTCAACATTAATAAATCCTCCTGAAACAAAACCAGATGGCTTGCCATAAACCATGAGTGGTTCGTTGGCAATCTCCTCTTTAGACAAGGGTTGATACTGATATGTATGATTAAAAGGAGGAGGTACATTATCGTATCCTAAACCCTTTTGCTGGTTTCGTTTGAACTGCAGGAAATGGTCAATCATGTTGGCAACTACCTCACTTGATACATCAAATCTTCTAAAATCAAAATTTGCAGTTTCAAATTGTCTCTTTAATGTATCAGGTTTAGTAATTAACTCATCATTCTGTCTCTTGATGTAATCATAATTTCACATTTTTCACTGTAGTCCTGCTGAATTCTCTTAAAGTCCTTTATTTTTGTTTCTAATTGGGCCTTTAGGGGTTTTTGTCCTTTTCTAAGTTGGTAGCCCTCATATCTAAGATCCTCTACTTCTCTACGCAATAATGTTATTTCGTCATGAAGAAGTTTAACATAATCAGTACATGCTTGAGAACAAGAAGGTAAACTTACCTCGCTTTTCTTGGGCTCGGAAGTAGAAGATACCATCAGTGCAAACTGCATCTCCATCATCTGCTCTTCAGGATCAGCTGCATCATTCTTCAAGGGAGCATCATCATTGATTTGGGCTAGGTGAGCATTTTTAGGTTTTGAAATGTTTAGAGCCTGAATTTGGTCCTCCCAGTCAAATGACTGAGCAACCATAGCAGTATCACCATTAGCCATAGTACCTCCACGATTGTTTCCCACCGCAACCATCGTCCTATCATTGTTCAGCCTTCAATCCGGTTTTGGGCACTCACGAGCAAAATGGTCTGGCTCGTGACAGTTGAAACATCGTAGCTTTCCCTTGTTGAACCCAACCTTTTTATCAGCATTCATCCCCCAGTTATTCTTCCCTGTCTTTTTAGCAAACTGCTTCGCCCTGAATACTGCCATAGCAATTTGCCACGTAATATCCATCTCTTCCACATCTTCTGGATGAATCTGGTCCAGATCAGCAAATGACAACTGAGGTGGAAGCTCTCCAGCAACAAAAGCATTATATCAGTTAACAAGTCCTGTGGCTAGAGCAAAATTTTCATCACTTTCCTTTGTGTTTGAGGAAGAGGCTACAACTGGCACATTGGAGGAGGGAACAACTTGTGGAGTGACAAATGGCTGGCTTTGAGAATTAGGCATGGATGACGCAGCAGTAAAGGTTTGAATCTGAGGTTGTTGAACAGAAAATGCTTGACCTGAGGAGGAGGAGATGATTGATGAAAGAGCATTGTTAGAGGAAATTCCGAGATTCGCAGTCGAATACGAGCTCACATGGTTAATCTCTCGCTGTTTATCATCAATATCACAAGCCTTGATGATCGCCATTGTTTCAGCAAGAGTAAGGCGATTCAGATCCTTGGTCTTCTTAATCACAGCAACATTCATGTCCATGACTTTGGAAGAGCATTCAGTAGCTTTTTATTTATCTCGGACTTGGTCAAGAAAATCCCAGATATGCTCATCTCAGTAGTGAGAGTTGTGAATCGTTGTAGCTGTGCCTCCAGGGTTTCTCCAGGAATGTAGTTAAACATATTGAATTTCTGTCGCAACATATCCTGGCGGCTTTCCTTCATGTCTTCATTTCCTTCATACACCTCAATTAAGGCTTCCCACAAAGCTTTAGCTGAAGTATACTCTCTGAAACCTTGAGCTATATCAGGAGATAAGGCCATGGTTAGAGTGGCCAAAGCCCTTTACTGTTCTTCGACTTTCTCAAATTCATCATTTGTATAGTTATCAACAGCTTTGTCAATCACTTGTCCTCCAACCGTCATAGTAATTCGAACAGGACCCTTGATGATGCTTCTCCAAACTTTGAAGTCTTTCATTTTAATGTACTTCTCAATCCAGTATTTCCATTCAGGAAAACCATCTGCAGACAGCAGTCTTGGAATACGTGTGGTTGTGCCCATGACAATATCCAATTCATGAAGATGTGTTTGACTTTGAGAATCCATTGATGATTAAATTTTAAATCAGAAATTAAAACTGAAATAATGTCAAAAGTGAGTTTCCGGTCAAGGTGTTTACGGCCGTAAACTGAGTGTACGGTCGAACGTTTACGGCTAGAGAGTTTACGGTATGAGCGTTTACGATCTTGTGTTTACGGTTATTGAAGATTAGTTTACGGTTATTGAAGATTAGTTTACGGTTATTGAAGATGCCTTGTTTACGGTCCAAGAACACAGTTTACGGTTTATGAATGTTCTTGAGTTTACGGTCGTAATCTCTTGGCAGTAAACTCCCAGAAGTTCTCCGAAAATGCGTTTTTGGAGTAGATTTGATCCCTTTAGCAACGAAAACACCAAACCCAATCTCGAACAGTGAAGAGTATACGTTTAAACAGCCGAAAACTCGATTGAATGATGCTTTGACACCGGTTTTGCTCAGATACCAATTGTAAGGTCCTGAAACGGATCTTTACCAATGATCAAGCAATCAAACAATCACAAGTAATCAGAGTATGAGTAGAAGAAGAAGAAGAGAAACCAAGATTGCACACGTTTGTTGCTGAAAAACGTCTGGTACAACTCGATATAACTTGACCGTGAACTCTGTAGCATCAACAACCAACAATGACCTATACAACCTCTATATATAGTGGACTTGGGCCGGAAACTGGGTTTACGGCTGTAAACTCACCACAAGGTCATAAACTGCTAAACAACTCACCAAAACACAATAAAGACTCAAAAGAACTATTACAATGAAAGCCTAGACCAAACCACTAACTGGACCCTTCATTTCCGCAACAGATGGTCCGGACTGCTGGGATAGTGACTGGAGAATGGCATCAAGTTTGGAATCAAGTCCAGAGACTTTTTGATCCAATTTGGTTTTAAGCTCTGTTACGGATGTCTCCACAAATGACACTTTCTTCATGGTGTCTGAGACGTTGGTTCGTATCTCGAGGAGAGCAAAGGGGTCAACATAGTCACCAGCTGATGATCCCGAATCAGAATCTGAGTGTTGCGGAGGAGGTTGGTGTGAAGAAGGATTTATGGAAGGACTCGGTTTAGTTGCATCATCATCTTCTTGGAATTTGGAGTTTGAACCTCTGTCCGGAGTGGTAGAAGATGAGGATCCGAAGTCATAAGCAGACTTGGATACGGATGCCTTTGATTGGTAGTGAACTAAAGTCATGAGATGTGCGTCCGGAATGGTTTTTGCATCTTCATCTAGCAAGATTTCTTCATAGATTTCTTCTTCCGGATCGGTATGGACGATGCTTTGATGAGTTGTGATGGGAGGCAGTTCCGACGTGAGCTCATTTATAGCATCGGCGTCAGTGTGATGAACATAGGGTAAGTTGCTTTGGATGGCCCTGTTCCTCATGGAGATAAGAGTTGACTCCACTTAAGCTCTGGTGAGATCCGGACGTTGGGATGCAGCCCTGTTGACAAAATCTTCCCATTGGGGATCGTTAACACCTGTTCGTCCTGTACGCCTTCCGGGTATCAGACCAGTTGAGGCATCCGGAGGAGGAGGGACTGCTCCAGCTCCGGAAAGCTTAGGGTCCGGAACAATGGTTCCGGAGTGTGTGCGTGTAGAAGAAATAATGGGATCATCAAAGGTGACTCGTGGGTGTGTTCCAGGGACTGCAAGGAACTATGATCAACACCGGCATCACCTTTTTGGGAAGGTGAGGGTGGATTATATGGAGACTCCCCGTGAGTGTGTGCAGGTGATTTTGAAACATCGAGGGGTATCTCGGATGAGTGGGTAGGTGGGGTGTGCGGACGGCCAGAATCAGCCAGAATGTCATGGGTGCCCTCCTGTTGAGAGGGAGCACTGACTTTGGCTTTCTTTTTGGTTTTGGTCATTGTGGGAGAAGCCTTTCGCTTGGCCGGTTTCTTGATCTTAGGTCCGGACGTAGTAGGTTTGGCCTCTCCCGAGATGGGATCAACAGAGACATGGGCAGGTTATGTTGGGTCGAACACAACTGAAGTCTCTAAGTGTTGTTTTAAATAAGGGGACTCGGAAGGAATGAGGGCCAACATGTGGTCTGGAAGTCGTTTGACCGGACCAAATCAGGATTGGTCCGGAATCCTATAAGCCTTTACAAGTTTAAAAGTGACACATACCTCCGGAGGGATGGTGTTAACTGAAAGTGGTTCGAAAAGCTCCTTGAATACTTGTTCGAGTGTCAGTGCCCAGAACCTAGGGCTTGAACTTTCATTCGGCTTCCTCTTGGTAGCAAACTTGCAAAATTCTTGCCACAAGACTTCCGGAAGATCAACAACATTCTCGCATCCGGAGTAGATGCTAAATACGACATTGAGCCAGTCCTTGCTTAAGGTGTCCGCTCCTCCATGCTTTCCGGACAGACCTCTGAGGATGAGGTGCATCAGTACAGTCCATAGTCCGGACACAGTAGACTTCTTGAAATATTTGGCTTTGTAGTATTGAGAGTACCCGATGTAGTTGAGAAACGTCTGAAACTCTTCAGTCGTTGGTTCAACGACTTTGAAACCCCTTGGGTTTGCTTTGACACCAATCGCCTTGAGAAAGGTCGATTTGTAGATGGGAACAATTCTTTCACCGATAATTGGAGTTTCTAGAGCACCATCGACGAATCGGATACTAGTGAAAGGGCGATGAAGGTGATGAAGTGATAGTGGAGGTTCAGGGATTTTGGTGAGGGGAATGGACATGAGATGATTAGCAATGAACTCGATCATCACTCTGATCGATTCATCAAAATCCAGTGGGTTTAGGGAAAACAATTGGGTAGTGTCTCTCAGAAAAGGTTCTTGATCAGTAGAGGAGGAGGAACCTTTTGAGCCTTTGGAAGATTTCTTCCTTGCAATCGACTTCTTTGGAGTTGGTGCAGTATGTGTGGGTTCTTGTGAAGACGCCATTGTTTCAGGTTATGAGTTCTTGAAGAACACGAAGAACAGTTGAGAGAATTTGGGAGATCGAGAGTTATGAGAGCGTAAAGAGGTAAAAAGGGGTTTAAATGGGTATTTATAGGTAAGGGAAATGGGTCGGGTCAGAAAAGTGATGATGAGGATCCGAAAACAAAGTGGGTCGCATTTAATAACAGACGAATTTAGGGATGTTGATGTGACTTGGGAGGTGAAAGGTAAAGTAATTTGTAGCTAAAAATGGAAGACTCAACCGGCAATTCGATGGCTATTTTCATGGGGGCGTGCAATCGTGTCACGCAAATCGAGGAGGATTGGATAAGCATCGTCCTAGAAAGTAACCGTTGAGAGAAAGGTTTCATCTTATTGTCCTTTGGTATTCTGGATTAGTTGTTCCGGACAGAGTATGATCCGGAGGGTAAAGAGTTGTGATCCGGAACATACTTGTTTTGAAAGGAGGTCCGGAACGCGAAGATGATCCGGAGTGAGTTTTGATTCCGGAGCTGAGATTCAGTTTGTTTAAAAATTCCGGAGCAGAAACTCAGTTTTTTTGAAGAATTCCGGAAAGGTGATTTTAAAGAAATTCCGGAGTGAATTTGAAAATGGTTTCGGAACATGATTGTGACAGCCTTCCGGAGTGAGGGTTAAGGTTTCCGGAGCAAAAGTTGTAAAACATTCCTGGTTGAAATTTGAGAAACCTTCCGGAGCAAATTTTTGAAATTCCGAAGCAAATTTGAAATTTTGGAGCAAATTTGAAATTCAGGAGCAGATTTTGCAAGTTCCGGAGCGCATTTTGAAAATTCCGGACACATTTAGAAAATTCTGGAATGTAACGTTTTTTCCGGAGTAATTCCGGTGTGCTTTTGACAATGTGGACTTTAAATGGCAAACAATCAGGATGAACTGTACAACTTAAAAACTCAAGTGAAGGTCAGAAACAAAGATAAGTAAAAAGATCCTAAGTATTCCGAAAGAAAGTAGTTCCGAGATAAAAGATTTTGAGATCGAAACTAGATTACTTTCAAATACGTCTATCAAAGAGAACAAGTCTCTTGAAATAACTGAGGATCCGGTATCATCATACCCATCTTGTTGAGAAAACCATTGAATTTGGTTTCGTCTAATGCCTTGGTAAAGAAATCAGCAATCTCATCATCATATGGAACAAAAATGAGTTCAATGTTATCGTTTAGAACATGGTCTTTTATGAAATGGTACCTGATATCAATGTGCTTAGTCATTGAGTGCTGAATTGGGTTGTGAGAAATCGCAATGGCTCTTTGAGAGTCACAATAGATAGGAATGTGTTGAAAGCGGTAACCATAATCCAAGAGTTGCGATTTCATCCACAAAACTTGAGATGTACAGCTGGCAGCAGCAATGTATTCGGCTTCGGCTGTAGAGAGTGCAATGCAGTTCTGTATCTTGGATGACCAACTGACCAAACGACCACCTAAGAATTGACAGCCACCTGAAGTGCTTTTTCTATCGAGTTGAAGACCACCGTAGTTTGAATCCGAGTAGGCTTGAAGTAGGAAGCTCTCATTCGCTGGGTACCAAAGTCCGAGACTTTTTGTGCCTTTAAGATATCGGAAGATTTGTTTCAAAGCCAAGAGATGAGACATATTTGGGTTGACTTGAAATCTGGCACATAGGCATGTAAAGAACATAATGTTCGGACGACTTGCTGTGAGATAGAGCAGGGATCCAATCATTCCGCGGTATTTCTTTTCATCAACAGGAACACCCGATGGGTCGGCAAAGATCTTGTGTCCGAAGCCCATTGGTACCTTTGCGGAGGCATAAGTGTCCATGGAGTATTTCTTGAGGAGTTCTAAAATGTACTTCTATTGGTGAATGAAGATTCCTCTGTTAGTCTGTTTGACTTGGAGGCCAAGAAAGAAGCTTAACTCCCGATTCATGCTCATTTGGAATCGATTGACCATAAGTTTAGCAAATTCAGCAACCATAGATGAATCCATAGATCCAAAAATGATGTCGTCCACATAAATTTGTACCAGCACGAGATGCTTTCCATTTGATATTCGGAATAGAGTGGGGTCTAGGATTCCTCTTTGAAAACTGGAGCGTTTGAGAAAATTAGTGAGGGTCTCGTACCAAGCCCGAGGAGCTTGCTTGAGTCCGTAGACAACCTTCTGGAGTTTATAACAGTAATTCGGAAAGGAGAGATTAATGAATCTAGGGGGCTGTTGAAGGTACACTTCAGTGTCAAGTTCACCGTTAAGAAATGCACTCTTAACATCCATTTGGTAAACTTTGAAGCCTTTATGAGCTGCATAAGCAAGAAAGATTCTGATGACTTTAAGACGTGCTACAGGAGCAAAGTTCTCATCGTAGTCGAGCCCTTCGATCTGAGTGAATCCTTTAGCCACCAGCCTTGCTTTATTTCTAATGATCACTCCTGTGTCATCCAGTTTGTTGCGAAACACCCATCTTGTACCGACAATGGGATGATTCAGAGGGGGGGGGGGCACGAGAGTCCAAACTTCATTTCGGTTAAATTCTGCCAGTTCGTCTTGCATGGCTGTAATCTAGTCAGCATGCTACAATGCTTCCTTGATGGATTTGGGTTCAACCATGGATATGAATGCTGAGAAATGACATTCATTTTGAATATTAGTGGCCGAACGAGTCTGTACACCAGCATTGGGGTTTCCGATTACTTGGTTCGGAGGATGATCCTTCGTCCAAATATGTAATCGTGGGAGTTCTTGGGCATCCGTCGAATCGATATCAACAGTGGAATTGATTTGCTCCCCCTGAATGGTTTGAATGTTGGTATGATGCTCCCCATGAACTTCTGAACCAGAGAGGTTGACATCATCATCAGAAGGGAACTCAAAGAAGTTTTCATTTTCATCATTGTTGAGCGGATTGGAATCATCGAAATCAGCAGCTGCATCTTGGAAGCCATCCACATTTGATTCAAGAGATGGATTAGCATTCTCCCCCCTCAACCTGAGAAGGTTGAAATGGAGCGGAATCAAATGGAGATAGGCTGGGGATCGGACCGGAGACATTTTGAGAGACTGGAGCTTCCAAAGAGGGAATTGGAATGAGAGATGGTCTTGATCGAGATTCCGAATCAAGAGCGGTTTCGGAAGGACCAAATAGAGTTTCAAAGTCAACTTCAAGAATTGTTTGAGGGTTCGGACATCCTGGCGGAGGAGCATCTGACTCCATAATGTGAGTAGGGCCAGAATTCCGAACGAAGTTGTCATCAAAGGTGATGTCGAAGCTTTCTTCCAGAACACGAGTTCTCCGGTTAAGAACTCTGTAAGCTTTCTATTTTGAAGAGTACCTAAGGAAAATGGCTTCATCAGCTTTAGGTTGGAACTTGGTGAGCTGATTACGGTTGTTCTTGATGAAGCACCTGCATCCGAAAACATGTAGAAACGAGATTGTTGGCTTCCGACCATTCATTGCTTCATACGGTGTCATGTTGAGGCATCGATTGATGATACTCCGATTTTGAGTGAAGCAAGCAGTAGACACGGCTTCAGCCCAAAGGTAGAGTGGTAGATTTGCGAAATTTAGCATGGATCGAGCAACTTCAACGAGAGTTCTATTGCGTCTTTCGACTACACCGTTTTGTTGTGGAGTATACGGAGCTGAGAAGTTGTGGTCGATTCCTTTTTCTGTGAGAAATTTCTCAATGGTGGAATTTGTGAATTCTGATCCATTATCACTTCAGATTCTCCTAACTGGGAGTTTTGTAAGAACTTCTATTCCTTTGATGAAATTTATGAGCTCTAATGCTGTTTCGGATTCTCCTAACTGGGAGTTTTGTAAGACCCAAGTGAACCTTGTAAAATCATCAACAATCACAATAATGTATTTCTTATGATGAAGACTTTCTACAGTGGATGGTCCACAAAGATCAATGTGTAGAAGCTCTAATGGTTCCGAAATGGACTTTTCGATGATAACAGGATGACCCTTCTTCGATTGCTTACCACACTCACAAGCAGCACACAAATGATCATTTTCGAATTTCAGAAGAGGTAAACCTCTCACCATTTCGTCGGATACAAGATCATTCATATACCGAAAGTTTAGATGAGCGAGCCTTCGGTGCCATAACCAAATGACGTCAGGAACAACTTTGGGAGAAGGCAGAGTTGCGGTTTGCCAATAATCATGTTGATGTCGAGCGGGTACATGTTCTTGTTACGAAGCGACTTGATTAAACACTCTTTCCGATCTTCGGTCATTACAAAGCTGTACTTTTTGCAGAATTCCACACGTCGATTTGAATCAGTGAGCTGAGCAACACTTATCAAATTATGTTTTAGATCAGTCACATAAGCCACATGTGAAATAGAGAAGTTTCCGTTGGTGAGAGTTCCATAACCACGAATTTGAGAGTTGGAATTGTTGACATACGTCACGTAACCAGCATTTAGAGAAAGCTTTAAATCTCGTAGAAAATCTTTCTGCCCCGTCATGTGCATGGAGCAAGCACTATAAATATAGCATATTGTTTCTTGCTCCAAAGCACAAAGTGCCTGCAAAATTAGTGAGTAATGGAGTTTTTAGGCTCCGAATTAGACTTTGGGACGTAGACACGGGCTTTGGACTTTGATTGTGACTTAGGAACAACTTTGTGTTTCTGGATGATATTCTTGGAATTCTTTGGAAACAGACAGAATGCTAATGTCTTTTCATCTATCCAGTAGTCATATTCAATGACTTGAAGGTTCTGAA
Organism: Lactuca virosa; assembly: GCF_052849685.1. Classification (NCBI taxonomy): domain Eukaryota; kingdom Viridiplantae; phylum Streptophyta; class Magnoliopsida; order Asterales; family Asteraceae; genus Lactuca; species Lactuca virosa. Next base: position 21,045,429 of record NC_136433.1, read on the forward strand.
CTGTCTTCTTCAGACCTTTAACGTCCAGAGGGTTGGTATCATTCGTTTCCTCCGGAATTGCTGTTTCAGCAAAGGTAGTTTTGACTTTCCACACATAATTTTTCTTGGAAGATTTTGAAGATGTTTTCTTTTCATTTGTGGATTTTCTTGATGACACATTGGTTTTCGAAAGATTTGGTTTAAAAATTGTGCCATCAGATTTTGCAATAAGGACAGATGAAGCAGTCCGAGATTCTATTGGAGTATTTTGGACGAATTTGGCAGTTACATGAGCTTGAGACTAAGTTGAGCTGATGACTTTCTTAGGTTCTACATGACCAAGAGGTTCGGAAGGTATTTTGAGAATCTTAATGGGAACAAAAGAGTTTTGACTATGAGTGGACGCATGAGAATTCCGGGATGAACTTGGTTTGGAGTTCGCAAGGAACCTGGAATTTTGTCTAGTCTTAACTTCCTTTTTAAGCGCATTTCGAGCTTCTACTTTAGGATCTACAATATCCTTCCTATTCAGCATTGGTTTTCTTCTAGGATGAGATGAGGATTTTGAGGTATGTCCTATGGATGGATTTTTAAACTCGGGAGTAATGGGAACCAATTTAGTTTTTGAGATGACTAAGGAATCCGATTCGCAAGAATCAGAGGACACACAGCTTGAGACTTCAACTTTATCATCTAAGGATCCCCATACAACCTCAGAAGCAGTAGTTTCAGTTGTCACCAGATTAATTTCTTCAATCACACAATTGTTCACGTAATTACTGTTGAATTAATGTCTAAGTCCATAACTATAATTGGTAAGACTTGACCTGACCCGGCATGGTCCATTTGGGTTGCATGGCATCATGCATTTGGATAGACTATAATGAGAGAAATAACACTTAAGGTTGGTTAATATATTATAATTTCTAATATATTAATAAGGTTATTTAATTAGTATTGATCAAGAATTAATTTGGAATTAATTAAGTGATCAAAAGGAGACTAATTAAATATATGGGTTGATTGTGTAAATCATTCATTCTTATATATGTGGGCTTGTGATCCAAGATTTCTTATGTTAGACTAAGTCCATGGGGTGACCCATGGATACTCCATGGAGGTTAAAATCCATGGAGCATAAGGAATGGGTAAAGTTATGAGTTACATGGTGTAACCCTAATAGCCACCATATAAAAGAATCTCATGGCTCAAGAAATAGTGCACTAATGTGCGAGTGTGAGGGCTAGACGATTTCAAGGAGTGTTCAAGTTTCTCTCAAGTTATTCCAAGTGTATTTGGTGCTGTGTGAACCATTTGAGGTGTCACACTTGGGGCACTAGGCACTCAAGCTTCATGAAGACATTCTACATCAAAGAGGTATGTATTCTATCTTGTTATATTTATTATTTTGTATGCTAGATTAGGATAATACCTTGGATGTTCATAATTGTATGTATAATAGAGAAAACATAGATCCAAGGTATTTAGGGTTGCATGTACACTTAGGAGTGTTAGAATGCTCATAACCCAACAGTGGTATCAGAGCCTAGGCTTGTTTTCTTGTTATACTTGCAAAAGTAGCTGAAAAATCGAGTTGGATGCATATATTCGATTGTTTTGGCTGGAATTGGACTAGGAACATTACCCTAAGATGTTTTTGGACTTATAAACTTGTTTTTGATGTGGTAATGTTCATGCTAATCCAATTTCTAAGATAATTGTCATAATTTCAAGATTTGTATTAGTTTGTATGTTCATGCTAATTTCTTGAAGATTGATGATTTGAATTATCTTGTTCTTATGAGGTTCTTAGATTAATAGAAAAGTTGTGTGAAATAGTTGTTTTCAATCCATTTTAATCTAAGAGTTGATTCCAAAGTGTGTTTTTGTAACTTGTCCTCAAGTTATATGAAAAGTCACATTTAAGAATCATAAAACTCATAAAAGTTGGCAAAGGTTACAAAATGAAGAGTCTAGTTCTAATTAAATGGTTTTATGACTCCATAACTTGTCCTCAAGTTATGGAGGTTCAAGAGTCTCTTCATTAAATTAAAAAAAAGTGTAACCTTAATTAGTTCCATAAGTTACAATAAAAAAGGTATTTTTTTTATTAATTAGTTTAAAGTCTTCCATAACTTGTCCTCAAGTTACGGAACTTGAAGAGTTTTTTTTTTTTTTAATTAAAACTACTTTAAACTCATAAGTTATGGAATTAATTAGTTTTGAATTGTTTAAAAACTTGCCCTCAAGTTTTGGAATTTGAAAAAGTTTTCACTTATGAATACTTTAATTCCAAGTTAGCCCTTAGAATTTTAAAAGTTAAAATTCAACCCTTATACTTTATAATATTATAAGTTAGTAATATTTATATATATGTATAAGAGTAAAGTCAGTCTTACCGTTAGTATCCCTCATTCACGAAGCCGGTCTATAAGGGGGGTATAAGGTTACTGCCTATAAAATGGCAGTTTAATGGGTGTCCACTCTCACCCACCGCTTCCTTGACTGGTGGAGGGTCGTTAGCCGAACGGGTAGGACAAGGACTATAATTCTCCTTTCATTAAAAGTATTAATGATAAATACTAAGTAACTAAACTCTTATTAATACCCAATCTTAGTTACTTAGGAAAATGTGAATTTGGTGCTAACCCATGAAATTACACTTTGCACTTTGCTTAAGTCGTTAGTGGAGCGTGTGTGGTTAACCGGCACACTAACCTGGACTTAACAAGGTAGGCAAAGGGTAACTTAATATTTATCATAGTATCGGTGGAGCGTGTGTGGTTAACCGGCACACTGATTAAGGGGTAAATATTAAGGGTACCAAGTATATTTGCATGGTTATTCACACCTTGTTTTGTGATCCTCGGCATCCCAGTCACAAAACCTGAAGAGCACACTCGAGATTGAAACATGCCTTTGAACAGTTCAATGAATCTCAAAGATCTAGGACTTTCAAATCCAATTAAAACCTAATAAATTATTTCGTTTTTCATGGTGGAAATTGGTGAATCGTCATTCACCTACCTTCAAATATTTTATAGCTTGGATTACGGCATCCCTCTTCTAAGTTATAAAATAGTTTGTTGGGTCCTAGCCTTAATATTTCATATTGGGTGTCATATTAAGGACTTTAAATCAACTATCTTGAATATCTCCCAAAAAGATGTATGGTCTAGACATTTATGATCTTCCCAAATCTCTTGAAACAAGCTTTCCTAAATGAAGATGATGTCCCATGGATATCATACTTCTTTCACCTCCTCCAATTATTCTCCCTAACCCACAAGTTCCTAAAAAGTTTAAGGTCACTCAAGACCTATTGGCAAGGCAAGGTCTAGGTGTGATCACATCTTGGAGATGTAGTCACATATTGATAAGCCGGGAGAGTTGGGTGTCAAAGTCTTGAGAAAGTTGGTGGCTCAACTACTTTCTAAGTCATATAGTGAGTTCTTTTAGGAATCCTATGAAACAGACTAAGACAAGACCCTTAATGATCTTATCTATTTGCTAAGATCAACTTCCTAAAACGCTATGGACATTGACAATGATGACATTTGATATCCAGTAAAGCTCTCTCTTCCCAATGGAAAGGGATCGGCCATAGTCAACTCGGTTGACCCAATGGTAAAGAGAGAGGCGAAGTCTGAGATAGTCCCATTATCAAGGGTCCATAGGTAACTATTGCCAAAGGAAGGGGCATTGGTTACGAAGCTGCCAAATTTACCTAAGGATGTTAAAGTCAATAAGTTTGGCTCTACTTCAGGTAAAGTCCATTGTCTAACTCTATTAAGTACATGCTGATTCTGATCGCGAAGATGGATTTCAATCGCATGGTTTGGTGATCAGAATTTTGGGCTATTACTTAAGAGTTATGATATTTATATTGCTTAGGAATAGATAACAACAAGGTTTTCATATGGATTGTAAGGATAAGTTTTTCCGCAAAGTTTTAAAATAAAAGAAAAAGGTTTTGATTTTATTTATTTTAAGTATCCTTACAATGGCATTTGTGAAAAGTTGTTGCTTATAAGATTCCATTGATAGCAATATTGGAAAAATGGATTTGATTCTTTCGGTTGTGGTAGTGTGTAATGTTACCAAATAAGGAAAGATTCTCATCACCCAAGGTTCAATTGGACCGAAACTTGGAATCATGCGAGTTGTATAGTATGATGAATGAGAACTTTCAGCTTGGAAAATTAAGACTAATTCCTTATGTGAATAAGGAAAGGACTAAGGGATCGAGTACACATTCTTGTGCACTGGTCAAGTCCACCACAAAAGATCAAGAAGACTATTCGTCATGATTTACTTAAGTTCAGTAAATATGGTTATACTTATAAGTTTAAGTATAAGTCTGTAGCATTGGAGAAGTTTCAATGTGAGACAGAACGAATAAGAAGAATCAAAGTATGGCAGAAAGATAAAAGTTTCTCAAATCTGAAAAGATGGGAGAGTACTTTAGTATCATGTTTATGATCATCTTAATGATTAAGATACCATATCACAATTGGTCCTCTAAAGTCATCTTAGTGCATTCTTATGACTAAGAAGAGGAGTCATGAATTGTTGAAATGGTTAAATCAAAAAGATGAGTCATACTTCGTTCCAAAACAATTCTTAGAGTCATACTCCAAGATTGTAACTTGAGTGACATATCTTCAAGAGGGTTTGTTAACACTAGTCAAATGTAAGAGTAAAAGGTTATCTACTCTTGTACATTTGAAATTGGTAAGTTGTGATGTTTTGGATAAAACAGAGACCAACTTAGGCCAATTGTGTAAAGTGTTAGTCTTGATAAAGAATCCGCACTATCTTTTGAATATTTGACAAGGGAGTCTTATATGTCAAGAGGACAGTGGGAGTCTTAAAGGTCTTGAAAGTTTCAAGACTTAATCAAGAATAAAACCTAAAGTCCTTCACTAGCACACGACTTGAGGTTTATAACCTATCATGTTGAAATTTTTGTGCCTATTCAAGTTGGATTTGCATAGGAGTTCTGAGAGTTCTCAATTGGTTGCACAACTACTTGGAAGCAATGGCAGGCACCTGAGCTGCCAAATGGCAAGAATTTAAGATTGCACAAGTTTAATCAATATGAGTTTGGATTTGTCACTAACCTTGTCTTGTGATTATGGTTTTGACAAATTCACATGGATAAGAACACATACACTATTAAATCTAAGTGTCATAAGGTTTCTCTCATATTCATGAAAACGATGGTGAGGAAACACTTTCACTAAGTAGATTTTAGCTAGATAGCAATTGTGATATTTGCATTCTCAAAGTCGTTAGTGGAGCGTGTGTGGTTTACCGGCACACTAACATGGACTTGTGAGAAGTGGCAAAGGTCTAAACAATTGAGACTATGATTACGACATCCCTTTTCATAGTTCTAAAATTGTTTAGACACACATGTGAGCTATCTAAGAGAGGTGTATGATTTTGATAAAGTTTTATCAAAACAATCTAGTATCAGAAATCTGAACTTTGGTAAAAAGTCAGCTGATTTCTGAGTACATGTCAAAGCTAGTGGGAGCATAAGTGTTATGCTAATAATCATCATGTTAGTGTGAGCATGATAATTATGACAAAGGTTGCAAGTTAGCAATGTTAATTATAGAAAACAAAAGTTTCAATTCGTGAGGTTGCAGGGGTTGAAAAAGTTGTTTTGCTATAATTAAGGGAGAGGAAATTATACTTCATTTCAATTCTAAAAGCTTAGATTGAGATTTTAATCGTATTTAATCAAGGATATATATATATATATATATATATATATATATATATATATATATATATATATGAATTTCATGTTGGAATGGCTCAACATAAGGAAATTCTATATATGGGTCCATTATTTGCGTTCTAAAATTCGATTATGATTACGGCATCCCTTTTCATAATCTGAATTTTAAGAACTTGGCAAATTGAAATGGAAATATTATAGCAAAAGACTGGTTTAGTCTTTATGTGAGACATCATGAATCGTGTCCCATATGCTTCAGATATAGGATCGATTACATGTGCTATATTCATCCTTTCTAAAATTTTCCAAATGCCTGGGGCATTATGAAGGGAAAAGGTCTAGAATTGGATATGACTAAAATGATTAAGCAATTGTCGAGGACAATCTAAGGTTTACCAAAGATTGGTTGTTCAAGGACAGTTGGAAGTATAATGTTAATTCTGGAAGGACCATATTGACATAATCTGTAAGGAGGCAACTCTTGTTCAGAAGTGATAGTCAAAATGGAATATGGAAATGTTTCAAAGTTAGAAATTATTCAATCTGTGTAAGATTAGGAAACTTAATGAAAGAAGGATGTTTCCAAGGAGTTGATCTCCTTTGGAATGCTCTGTAATGATTGTTGTCAAGTCTTTCTGACTTTGTGCATAATCATTAAGAGGATCAATGCATATAAGTTTAGAATCTAACAGATTTCAGTAAATGGCATGAATTTGGAATTCTTGCATTTGCAGTAAGGATTTGGGACTGTGAAAAGAGGATCATTGGAGTGATGTTCAATTGATCTATTTTACAAAGTAAAGATCATAGACAAACATAGTATGCATACTTGGTGTATGCCATGACTAGTGTTTAGAAAACATAGTGTACATGCTTGGAGCATGGGACAACTATTGTTTTAAATTCAAGTATAAAGTTGATAAAACCGAAACAATGAATAATGAGTAATCAGTATGGTGATAAATAAAAGTGTTTATTTATATTCATAGGGTTTGATACCATATTTGATTCATTTATTCTTGTGTTTCACTTTGCATGTTTTGACTTCCAGAATAACTAAGTCACTCTTCCTGAATGATTAAGTTATTCAAACCATCCACAGTCGGTCATATGTTGGAAGTAGATATGAATCAAGACTGTCATGGGTTGGTTTGTAGAGGTCCAAGTTGGTGGACAAAGTGGTGCTACAACACTCATGAGTGCTCATAAGTTCTAAGTATTGGATTCAACCCGCGCTCATTTGAATCACTTCATGGATTTTATCACGAGTGATCATGAGATGATAATATCTTATATTCTTCAAACCTAGAGATATGAGTTGTTACTATGAGTTGGTTATACATTGATTGCACGAAAACGCATTGGTAACTCGATGTTATAAAACGTGCCTTTGTGTATGATTCAACAAGTAGTAGAACAAGCCATATGAGTCGAAGTTTATCCATTCCTTTTACCTTCGGGATAAAAGCGATATCTGTGGGCCCCTCGATGATTTAAAGATGATACATGTGAGTGCTTGGCCAAGCCAGGACTGATTTGATTTGTTCAATCAGTCAGTCATCATGAATCGGAAATCGGGAAACAACAAATAGACAGAGAGAATGATTGATAATCCATGTCTCAGTCCATATGATATCTAGAATGGAGGAATATATGATCCCTTATCTAATGGACAAGTCATTGACAAAGGTCAGAGTTCATCGACAAGGTCAGAGTTCGACAGAAGCTTTTGAGAGCTACGATTGTTGATCGGTTCCTGAAGTCATACGCAATAATAGTTTTAGACTTATCCAAGTGGGAGACTGTTGGATTAATGTCTAAGTCCATAACTATAATTGGTAAGACTTGACCCGACCCGACATGGTCCATTTTGGTTGCATGGCATCATGCATTTGGATAGACTATAATAAGAGAAATAACACTTAAGGTTGGTTAATATATTATAAGTTCTAATATATTAATAAGGTTATTTAATTAGTATTGATCAAGAATTAATTTGGAATTAATTAAGTGATCAAAAGGAGACTAATTAAATATATGGGTTGATTGTGTAAATCATTCATTCTTATATATGTGGGCTTATGATCCAAGATTCCTTATGTTGGACTAAGTCCATGGGGTGACCCATGGATACTCCATGGAGGTTAAAATCCATGGAGCATAAGGAATGGGTAAAGTTATGAGTTACATGGTGTAACCCTAATAGCCACCATATAAAAGAATCCCATGGCTCAAGAAATCGTGCACTAATGTGTGAGTGTGAGGTCTAGACGATTTCAAGGAGTGTTCAAGTTTCTCTTAAGTTATTCCAAGTGTATTTGGTGTTGTGTGAACCATTTGAGGTGTCACACTTGGGGCACTAGGCACTCAAGCTTCATGAAGACATTCTACATCAAAGAGGTATGTATTCTATCTTGTTATATTTATTATTTTGTATGCTAGATTAGGATAATACCTTGGATGTTCATAATTGTATGTATAATAGAGAAAACATAGATCCAAGGTATTTAGGGTTGCATGTACACTTAGGAGTGTTAGAATGCTCATAACCCAACAATTACTTTTAGGAACATAGTCTACACAATTTGTAAGACTGTGATGAAAATCCGTGGTCCGATTCAGGTCCAGGTTTTTCAGAGGCGGAAGAGGCGTGGAATCAGGACACGTGACAACTATTGGTTTGAACTCAGGAATTAGGGACTCAAAATGGTCTGTAGTCTCAGGAAGTGGAGACAAGGGAGAAACAGGGGTATCCGAATGTTTTATATTCGGAACCTCTCCCATGAATGTCAAATTTTGCAATTCCTTCAAGGGACTAACAATTAGTTTCGGAAACTCGCTTCCGAGACCAGGTGCTTTAGACCATGGATGACGAAAATTGTGAGTCATCTGAATGTCCGCTTCAAGCATATCTACAGAATTATGCAAATCATCTATTTTTGCATTGAGACGTTTGTTATCAGCAATTAAAACATTTCGTTCAGAATAAGTGATTTCACATTTATCTTTCAAAATGATACATTCATCGTTTAACATTACAAGCTCATGATCTAAAGACTCGATTTTCAATTTTTTATCCTCAAAACATAACATAAGACGATTCAGTTCACAATCCTTCTTCTCACTGGTTTCTATGGCAGACTCATAGGTTTTATAAATGGTGTTCATATCTGTTTGGATTTGGGTCAGATAAGGTTCACAAAGAGATAAATCAAAATTATCATCAGAGATCACAGATTTTACCTGCTGAATGATGCTTCGGCCAGGTGGATCGTTGGTGGCCATGTAGCAGTGGTGAGGTTCAGCAACATCATCATCATCTTCGGACCCAGAAGACCAATATCCTTCATCACATTCAACCGTTTGTCTTGCCATCAGACACATGTTTCTTCCAGTTGCCATGTCATCATCATCTCCGGATGACCAATATCATTCAACATCTCTTAAAACCATTGTAACAAATGCTTTCTCACTTTCAGCCATTTCTTGTGCTCTTCGGACATAGTAGGTCGAATCCTTGACTTTTGGTTTTTGTGGAGCATCAGCGAGGCAATCTTTGGCAAAATGATTTGCATGTCCACACTTATGACACACAATCTTTGGTTTGTCCGATTTGCAACTATGAGAAGGTTTTGGAGTAGTGTTTGGTGTAGTGATGTTTGGTTTGTATGCTGGAGGATTTTCGGAAGTTGGTTTAGGTTCCGGAGCTGAGTGAGGTTGAGGATTATTATGGTGAGGAGCATTGAATCGGTTTTGGTATGGTTTGTAAGAGTAATTTAACGGATGTTTGTACTTCATTGAGAGTAGGGCGAACTCCTGTTGGAAACGGAGTTCAGAGTTCATGGCTTCGAATTCATCAACAGGATAGGTTTGAGTGGGTAAGGTAGGTGCGGATGTTTGAACCAATGGAGCAATGGGTGTGAAGGGATCCGAAGTAGATGAGTTCGGAATGGTTGGTTCAAAGGAACTGACAAGGGCAAGAGGACCTCTGGAGAGTTCCATTATGTTCTGAGCAACATTTGACTCGTGTCCTTGAAGTTCATCAAAAAGTTGATAGAGCTTCAACTTTTTCAAGGAACCATTCCTTTGGAGACAAGATTTCACATTTTCCCATCCTTTGCCGAGACTGTTAATAAATTTGAGATTGTACTCCAAAGGAGTTCGAACAATCCCATGAGCAGTCATGTTGTTGACAACAATTCGGTAACGGCTGGAGGCTGAGGCCACAGATTCACCTGGAGTGGTAGTGAAGGTGTCGAAGTCGTTGACAACTGAGGTGAGGCGCTTGTCCTTCATGTTTTTGGAACCTTCAATTAGGTCCTGAAGAGTGTCCCATATCTCTTTGGCAGATTTGCACAACTTGATGTGCTCGAAGAGTGAGGGAGGAACACCAAACACCATTTCAGAGAAAGCAACTTGATCAGCACGAAGCTTTTCAATATCATCTGCAGTCAAAGGAGCAGGGCGAGTTTCATCTTCTCTCATGAGCTGAACAGCTACATCTCTTACAATTGTTCTTACAGGAACATGTGGACCTTCAGTGACGGATCTCCATATTTCTTTACCTTTATCTTTGGCAATTAGAAATATCTCCATTCTAACTTTCCAGTGATCATATTCTTCCACAACTAGTAATGGGGCACGTGTAGGGCCACCCACACTATTTGCGATTTGCATAGAAATCATTTGCTGAGAATTAGAAGCAGCCATTGAAGTTAAGATATCTTCAAGCTAAAGTGGTATATAAAAGAACTTTTATCCTTGACACAGAAATGGTTGAAACACCAATGTCATTTCAAACCAACTATAATCTGATATTTATGGATTCAAAGGACAACCACTCAAGCTCTGATACCAATTGTGAGAACAAAATCGATGCGCAGGGACAAGGTTTGGAAACACAAACCTTGAGTGAATGTTTAAGATCAATGTCTGCTTGCTCATGGATGTTCAAGTCAAGACTGGAAAGACCAGTCAAGTCTTAGATAATATGTTCAACAAATGATCAAGGAATTTAAATGAATAGTAAATGATCAAGGTAAAACTAATAAATGAAGAACAAGAAGAATGTTTTGAATATGCTTAGAGTAAATGCCAAAAGTGAGTTAAAGATCTGTAGTTGACTTGTATTGAATGCTCCTATATATAGGAGTGAATGTTACAGCGAATTAACCCAAGTGTTTACATAGGACCGGAAAAAAGAGATCAGTCTGACATTCTGATTGTCCAAATACAACTATAGACTAAGTCCTATGAAACGTTACATCAATAACAAGACAAAAGTAATAAATGCACAAAAGACAAAACATAGATGTTCCGGATCAGCATGCATTCCAGACATGAGGGTCAGATCCGGAATGCCTTCATTCTTTTCATCTTCTTACTTGGTCCGGACAGGTTCCGGACCACTCTTCACTTTGGAATGTACACGCTTCGGAATATGGGCTTAGGATTGCTAGAGGTTCACTTTCAGGTCCCAACACAAACCCCCCATATCGGCCCTTATGAACCCTAATCACCTTTCCCTCTCATTTTGTGAACTAGTGTGGTATTTTTGGAGCAAAAAAAGAAGAAGTTAGAAGAAGGAGGCAAGGATCTAGCAAGCAAGGCTATCATCTTCAGTTTGGCACTCTTCTGGACCTTTGTAACTGTCCAAGATGCGATTTTTACTCCTTTATGTAGCTAGATCTTGATTTTTGTCCCTTTTTCTCCTTATTCTTGGATGTTGCAATGGATGTCTTTCATAAAGGTTGCAACTTTATAAATCTCCAGGTCAAGGTGACCTTGTAGTGGTTTGGATCTGGTCTTTAGCTAAGTCTTGATGCCATGCATTGAGTTTAGATCATATTTTCCCTTTTTGACTCATTTTGGGTTCAAGACTTGCATTGGACATGTAAGTCTATAAAGCACCAACCTTTAGGTTGATTTTGAAGCTAGAATCTCTTTTAGAAAGGCTGGGTTTCCAGATCTCAAGGACTTTGTTCTTAATGGTTAAGCCCTTGAGATTTCAAGCCTTGTGGTGGGGTTTTTGAGCACTTGGAGTTGCCCAAAGGATAAAGTTGGAAACTTTATCCTTTTAGACAACATTTGAGTTTAGATCTAAACCTTAGAGTCCCTAGAATCGAAGAATCAACTGAATGTGTTAAGTTGGGGAAAACTCGACGAGTTTTCCATCCAACTAGGCGAGTTGGCTAGGGCTTTCCCTACTTTCTGATTTCTATAGAAACTCGAAGAGTTCTTTGGTGCACTCGACGAGTTAGGTCAACATGGATTGTTGACCTTGACCGTTGACTTTGACTTTGACCATGGTTGACCAAGTTGACTTCTGAGCGCATTTTGGGTATTTTTGGATTTTGATGGAATTGTTCATGTGGTGATGGTAGATATTTGAGTCGGGAGCTAGGATTCGGAATTAGATCTTACCAATTCTACACTACTTGTGAGGTGAGTTTTCCTCACTCTTAGGGGTCGACGACACCAAGGTCGGCCCATTGCTTTTATAACATGATATTGTGGTTATGCTGAATATGGAATAGATATGCTTGCTAGTCTTGATATGCTAGGCAGGTAGATCTGTAGGACTATCTGTGATACTGTCTGTTCATATGTATATGATATTATCTGTTATATATTGACATATGGTGTGGGTTGGGTTGAGGTTGTACTGCTCTGTGTTGTAGCCAACAAACCCTGGAGCATACCAGATTTGAGCTAAGGGCCAGGAAGGGCATGTCAGACTTATATTGAGGGCTCATGAGCATTCCAGATACGAGCTGAGGGCAGGTTAGGGCATGCCAGACTCGTACTGAGGGCCAGGGAGCAAGCTAGACATAAGTTGTGGGCCCAGGGGTAAGCCAGACTTATGTTATGGGCTCAGGGGTAATCCAGTTTGTTAGCTGTGGACCCATTGCATGCTATTATTATATTTGTACTATTCGCTATGTATTGGTATTTTGGGGGAACTCACTAAGCTTTGGGTTGGATTGTGTTTCAGGATCGTGACAAGGCGAAGGCGTGATCGTGCACCTCCTCATGTTTTTGTTTTACGATTTTGGGATTTCTCTGATGTGAAACTTATTTTGAAAACAATTTATAAACAATGATGGTTTTGGGTTTGTTTAAAAAGTCTAAAATTTTCAAGAATTTTATGAATGTTACAGCAACCATGAATGGGATGGAGTACACCTAGTGAACACTTAGTTCAAAAATGCATACAGATTGCAATCCTGCCAGCGTTCCACTGGATTGTCTAGAATAGTCTGTTGTCATCATCTATACTCCGCTAGATGGCTGGATCATCTTTAAATTCAAGGTCTCTCATCATCTATTTCATCTTTCATCTCTCATCACCTATATCATCTACCCATCTTTACCTAATATAATTATAGCTATAAAATACATATATAATTTAAATCAAATAAAACATGTATAAATCGTTCATCTAGCATAGATATCAAGAACACAAATAATAGGCACATATAGCATGTAATTTATCTTAAATACTTCATATCTATGTGTAATATGAAAGTAACTATTCACTCACTTGTTAAAGTGATGACTCGAAACTCGGACAACGCTTCGCTTCTAGCAAATGTCTTTTCCTTTGACGTATCCTAGTATCATTATCATTAAGTCTTAGTATAGTATTTATTGCGACTAATTATTAGTTTAGATTCATCATTAATTCAAAGTCTAATGATCTATAGTTGATAAGGGACAACTAGGTAGGATCATATCGGAGGTAGGGTCCGTTTGGTATACAAAGTATACTGTTTGGAAATCCCACTTTAAACACCTCACTAAATCCAACCTAGACATCATCCCCGTAAGTAGATCAATCAGTATACCGACTTGGAATCACTGATAAATATTGTTTATAGGTTCATAATAACGATAATGAACTTAAACATAAGTTATACTTAAAGCACGGTAAGCATAACTCGACTTACAGGTGGTTTAACGAGAAACCGAACTCTGCATGGGCATAACTTCTAAACCGAGGGCTCTATTTCTCGGGGCTTTCTGGCGCTCCGGAGCTTCGCTACTAACACTTAGGTAGTGCTAGAGAAAGGCCTTGGGACCTTGGGGGGTTTGGGAGAGAATAAAATGAAAAAGTGTGAAGAAATGAGTGAAATTCGGCTCTATTTATTAGCTGGCCAGGGGCCTCTCACGTTGTGAGCATGCGTAGGCACCAAGGCTTCGCCTCTGGTGCTGACACGTGGCACCGGACGCAGGTAAAACTGCAGATCTTCAAAAATTCACAACTTTCGCATATGAGCTTCGTTTTTAACATTCTTTATATCTACACGTAGGTATTTCCGAGTACAAAAACTTTCCTTTTAACCCCGTCAGCTAATTCTCAATTGATTTTAATTTTAACAGTCTGAGAAGATTACAATGTTAATAATTGTGTAAAATTCATAACTTCTACATACGGAATCCATTTTTGACTGTCTTTTTATTGTTGAACTCCTATTAACGTGATCTTCCATTCTCGTTTAGAGCATCCCAGCTAAAAATCAATCGATCTAAAATTCGATTTTTGTGCCCGCATTGTTGCGCTGAAACTTCGAAAAATTATAACTTCCTCTACTAAAGTCAGATTTGGACGTTCTCTATATGTACGCTCTTGGTTTAACGAATACTATGACTTTCATTTAGATCACTAAGGCTAGAAAGTAATTTATTAAAAATTTATTTTCTACGATACGTGGAGTCGTGCCGGTTTAAATCGCAAAACTTCAACGGTTCATAACTTCTTCGTTATAAGTCGGATTTCAGTGTTCTTTATATGTACGAAATCCTTGTGACATATACTATATCTTTGTTTAAGATTATTTATCCTAAATAATCTTTTATCAAAAAGTCCTTTTTAACGTTTATTATCTCTAAATTGACTAGCCCGAAATTGCGGGCGTTATAGTATGCCCATCGACTATTCGAATGTTGTGTTGCAGAATAACTCTAGTCTTCTACTAGTTGAGCGACCTATGGTAGTTTTTACCTGACCGGCGTTGGCTTTAGTATTCATTAATCATTGATAAGACTGCAACTCATGCTACATTAATAGATAATTGTTACACATGAGCAACGACTTCAAAACATTAAAAATGTATACATTAAAATAACCAGATTTTCTAAATAAAGACTAAAATTTTCGCCAATGACCATTAGCTAAAACATGGATATTCGTCGGTGACCATCTGCTAAAACCTAGATTTTTGAAGACCAACCTACAAAAATATCCTACCAAATTCTATGGGTTCTAATTTTTGGGCTGAAAACATTAAAAACGTATACAAATATAAAAAAACTAATTGATAGGAAAAGATCCCTATCAATTAGTCCTTCATTTCCAACGAGGGATGAGATTTAAAACCAGAAAACCGGACAGGAACCGAAACTGTTTGAACCGGAATATATAAAACCGGTTCCGGTTCTGGGTTTAAAGAATGAATTTAACCGGGTTCTGGTAATCCGGGTTTGAGTACATCGGATCCGGGTAAACTAGGTTTAAGAACAGGAACCGAAACCACTTTTAGGAGTCGAAAACAATTTCTGTGAAAAGTTAAAATATTCATATCTCATTCGTTTCAAGTCGGGTTGACATGAGGTTTTTTTCCAACATGTAGTTTAGAGTTTATACATGATTTTAGACTATAAATTTGTCATTTTTAGTTTTATATCCATTGAATTACTGTCCCCCAAATTCGAGATATCAAAGTTGAAAGTTTTTTGTTTTTCAGTTTTTTTGCATTATGTCAAAACACGCATATCTTATTCGTTTTGAGTCAGATTGACATAAGATTTTTTTTCCAACTTGTTGTTTAGAGTTTCTACATGAGTTTAGACTATTACATTGTTATTTTTGGTTTAATATTCAATGAATTATAGCCCCCCCCCCCCCGAAGTTGGGATATCAAAGCTGAAAAGTTTCAACTTTTTAGTTATTTGTTTTTGTACTTTGTATTCTGTAAAAATGTTAAAACATGAATATCTCATTTGTTTAAAGTCGGATTGACATACGATTTTATCCATAGTGTATTTTAGAGTTTATACATGATTTTAGACTATAATTTTGTCAATTTTGAGTTTATATTCAATGACTTACAGTTCTCCAAAGTCGAGATATCAAAGCTGAACGTTTTTAGTTTTTAGTTTTTACAGCTTTTTTGTATTCTGTGAAAAAATTAAAACATGCATATCTAATTCATTTGAATTCGGATTGACATGCGGTTTTTCCTAACTTATAGTTTAGAGTTTGTACATGAGTTTAGACTATAATTTTGTCATTTTTGGTTTGATATTCAATGAATTACAGTCCCTCGAAGTCGGGATATCAACGCTAAAAAATTTCAAACTTTTTAGCTCTTTGTTTTTCTACTTTGTATTTTGTACAAATGTTAAACCATGCGTATCTCATTCATTTAAAGTCATATTGACATATGCTTTTTTGCATAGTGTATTTTAGAGTTTGTACATGATTTTAGACTATAATTTTGTCAATTTTGGGTTCATATTCAATTACTTACAATCCCTCGAAGTCGGGATATCAATATCAAAATTTTCAAAGTTCAACCCACTAAGTATGTAACACCTCAAATTTCAAACCAAAATTTTCATTTTTAAATTACTCAAAATATTGTTCGTAATCCAAGTCGTCGGAAAAACATAAGTGTCAAATACAAATCATCATCACAAATTATCATAGTGCCACTCAAATGCCCAGTAATAAATCTCCCAGCGTGTGTGTACAATCAGGCCTTTGCCTTCCCACGATCCTCAGAAGTACCTGAAACACATATAATCAACAAATGTAAGCACAAAGCTTAGCGAGTATCCCAAGATACCACATACAGCACAACATAAATAAACAGTTATGTGTTATCAGCAACCCTAGGGACTATTAGCAGTCCCAATGGGCAAACAGCACGCCCTGTGGGTTATCAGCAACCCTAGAGACTATCTGTAGTCTCAGTCACACATAAACATCATAACACAATAATAACAGTTATACCCAGGTGGCAATGACAAATACAACTATTCTACCATACAAGTAAGAATAAGTAAGGAGACTCACTTTATACTTATGACAGATAAATCTCACACCTGAACTGTCGGAACTAGGCTCCGCCTAATAACACAATAAACTCACAAGTCCAAATCCCATAACTAAGCGTCTTGAGGGGAAAAATACCATTTTTCCCCTTCCATGGTCCAAAACCCTAAATCTTGACCAAAAGTCAGCAAAAGTCAACTGCCCAACGCGTATGGTGGGCGTACACTCCTCCTACGTGCGGCGTACTCGAAGACCCAGGGGGAGTCAGGATCAGGCCTGGCTACGCTGGGCGTAGCGAGAAGTACGCGGGGCATACGTCGTCTGATCCCAAAAACTACTCCAAAATGTCTTAATCCTTAAGACATGCAATCCAAACATAGATCTAACCTCCATAGAACGTCTTAATCCCTAAAGTCCTTAACTTTAAGCCTTTTCATGGCTGAAAAGAGCTTAAACCTTAAAACCCTAACTTAATCCATACTCAACACCACCAAACTCTTGCATGGATGGAAAGGGACCTTCAAGCAACCATTTTTATGAATCTAAGCACTCTAATACATCTAAAATGACACCCAAAATACTCTGGAGTAACCCATACTCACAAAGGTCCAAGATTTGGGACAAAAAGCTCATAAAAACTCATCTATGGAGATCTATAAAGAAACACATCAAGGTATAAACTTTATACCTTCAAAAGATGCACAAAGTGAGGTAGTTTCTGGATCCACAAGCTTGCAAGCAACACCACCTTCTTCAATGATCTTCTTCGTCAACAAGAGAGCACCAAAATCACTAACAATCTTTAAAATCTTCTCACACAAGGCTTAGGCTCGAGATTAGGGTTTGGAAGGAGTATAGGCTAATTATGGGAGGTCCAAGGGTGACTTAATGTCTTTAAATAGGGGTGAAACCCTAAAATTTAGGGTTTAGAGACTGAGCTAGTACGCCCTGCGTACCACGTGTACCCCCAGTATACTAGCATGGCTTCCGCGTTCTAGGTCCCTCACAGGTACGTTGCGTATACCTCACATGTACACCCAGCGCACGGGCTGAAGTGCAAGTCTTTTAACAATAAGGGACCAATAATGCAAACTTTAATTAGGCTAAGGGCTAAAATGGAAATACTTGAAAATTGGATGTTATAATTCTCCCCCACTAGAATCAAACTTCCCCTAGAGCAACTCTAAAGATCTGTTGTGGTTCTTGCTAGGTACCAAGTCGGGAATACGCAGACGACATCAGACCGGGATCCCCGACCCGGATCCAAGACTCAAGACCCGAAAACCCGACGAGATGTCATAACAGTTGGTGCCATCCGTGGTACCAAGAACGAATAGCTGTCATCTCTTGGTCTCAGCCTCAGTTTCACCTCCAATTTGTTCAGATCTAATGCGTTTTCTTGTCTGGGTTGCTCGGGTCTGTTTGTTTCTACCATTATTTGTTCAGACCCGTTCGACCATCACCAAGATCAGTTCAAATCTATTTCCCAAACATTCAGATCTCTAGATATGCTTCGTCTCTTCCTTCAGATCTCTAGCTCTGATATAGTTCTTGATCATTTGAACATTTTCCACCTGGCAAAGATCTTTTCATATCTATTTTCGTTCATGCTTTGGCGGGTTATTTAGCAAGATGGAAATAAAATAAGTTCTTACGAGCTCTTACCCATTCTTTGTTCATATTTTGGTGTTTTTATCCAATAATCTAAGAAGAACAAAAGTTTTCATAAGTTTTTACACAATATTCAGTTCATATGACCAACATAATACATTTTTAACTCGTCAAAATGTTTTTCAAACGTAGGGAAAGTCTCTCAGATCAATTTTCACCATATTTCGGTGACTTATTCAGAAGTTTGAGGAGACAATAATTTTTCATCTCTTTTATCAGTTAATTTTCGAGATTTATTCAGAGAAATAGGGAAGAAAGAAAGTTTTATGAGTTCTTAAATTCTTATCAGTTCATATCACAAGAAAATCCCTTTTAGTTGGTGATTTTCTAGATAAAACTTCATCCTTTGAAGTTGTTTGTACATACAGCTGCAAAGCTTGTACATCTTACTCAGCAAAACCCCAAGAACTATGTTCATATTTACCACTCTCACCAAAATACATCAGATCAAACCCAACCTCAAAAGTTGGATAATTTTACAGCTCATAAGTTGTACAAACTTTATTAAGAATACAAGAAAAGTGCATGTATTTGTCTCATCTCAATGGACAAAGGCAAAAAAAAAAGAACGAAAAGAGCAGCTAATCTCATTCTTTGAAGCTGTTGTTGGTACACATAGCTTTAGTGCTTGTACAACTCATAAATTTCCAAAGAGAAAAAAAAAATACCGTGTATTCTTTCAGCAAAATACATTAGATATTTTTGAAACCTAAAATACACCAATTTACCTTTAGTACATATCTCGAAAATTACACCTATAATAGTTGTGCAAATTATGAATAAAGATAAGCCTTGGGTGCACTATGTTTTAGTTGAGCCGACGGCAAAAAAGAAAGAAAAAAGAAACAACTGGCCCCACACGGTTTGGAAACCTGCAAGAAAGACAAAAGGGGTCCCACTTGGTCAATTCCCCATTGGGAAGTCAACCAACCCTTCATTTCCAATTAAACCAGCCAACAACCTTAGGCAACGACCACCTCCTCCTGTCGCCGGAGTCAGCAGGTCAGAACCGCTGGAAAGTCGGAATTTGAGCATTTTCGGTAATCTCCAACAGCGGCCACCAACGTCCATGTTCTCAATCGCCGCCACCAGGCAGTTAATAGCAACCCTAACGAGGAACCGCTGAGATGTCACTCCTCCGACGAGACATCTACCTCCCCCAACAACTGTGACGCCGACGAAATGTGGTCCCTCCCACCAAACAGGATGAAGATGAAGCACCTCTAAGCCAACAGTGGGTCATATTTACCTGCAACCCTCACTGACGACGCCGCCAGACGCAATGAGGCATCCATACATCGCCCCCTCTATTCAGTGCAACCCAATCCAACACAACCCTTTGAATCTCCGGTCCACCGGTCTACTGCATCGGCAGCTCCGAAGCCAACATCACCATTAGGCGTTTGTCGCTGCCCCATCATCAGGAGCTTCTGGCTCCGATGAGCAGACCTAGTCGCCACCGCTGGCCGAATGGCGCTTCCGACAGAACCGTCGCCACTAACATCGAGAACCAAAGAGTAGCACCGATCATTGCCTGCTTCCCCTTCGCCGCCATCAGGTCGCGCCTGAAATCCAATCGCAACTCCGACCTTGTGCTGCAGTCGATGAACCATGGTGAGTACCAATTTTGAACCACCAACTCCTGCATGATTGAGCTCCGACAAGGACCAAACAAAAAAAATGGAGTCACCTTCGTGATGCACAACATTTCCAGTCGTCGCTGGTTTCTTTTTTTATTTAATGAAACAAAAGCGTAACACAGTGAAGCTGGAAGACCTCCGTCCTCCGAACGGGTCATGAGACAAGCACATGGGCCCAAAGCTGGTACCCAACTGGCCAACTACCCGGATCAGCCCACACAAAAAAGAAAGAATTGGGCCAAATTAGCAAATGGACCAAGTGGGCTCATACATATTTATTCCGGGATCCTCCCAATCTAGTTTCTTATTCTACTGGGCTACTCCTACAACACAATAACGACCCAATCTTAAAAGATAAAATTCCGCACTTTACACTTGCATTCCGTAAGCTCCGCTCAACGAAATACGCTTTCTGAATAAGCGTAGCGGTCTGGACAACTCGACCTTTTCAACCAAAAAAACGAGAAAGTGGGCAGATAATCAATGGTCTGTTAACATTTCAACCTTGGGCTCCTCCAAGTGAGCTAAGCAATTCCATTTTGGGCTCAACAACTTTTAGGCTCCAATAATTTTTGGGGATTCCATCAGATCAGATTTTTAATATTAAAATGGAATATCCCCGCAACAAAAAAATCATTCATTCAATGATGGTGTGTCACAAACTCCGCACAACAAAATATGCTCTTAGGATGTGTATTGCGGTCCGGACTCACCTAATTTTTTCAAAAAAGGGAGGGAGAAGAGTAGTACGCTACTGCTACTCAGAGCTACATGAGCATGTCACTTTTTCAAGCCAACCGCTCCAGCGCCGCGACACTCAGAACGCAACGATGGCAAGCTTGCGGAGCAAAGCTCGGCCAATAGAGCATTTGCCGGAACTCGCGAAGTGTGCATTGGTGACCAAGTCACCTAAACTTTCCCCCAGTGGGCATAGAAATATAATCCTCTACCCGGTGATGGTTGCAGATCTCATCTCCACCGTCGGGGCGCGTGCGGTTATCCTCCAACAATGTTTCTATGAACAACTTTCGAGTGTGACTGGACCGCGTGAACCACAAACCATGCATGTTGCATTTATCTACGCAAAAACCACACCGAATAGCAGTCTCAACGATCGCACGATGAGTCCACGCTTCTCGGATACCCTGGCTTGTGCCCGGTACATCTCCGCTCCTCTACGAAGCGGTCCCGAGCATTATCATGACAAAAAGGCTCAAATTGAATACCGACATCAGACACACATCGACCTACTTCGGATACAAGGTCTACCTATCTCTCTTCTCTTAAGTAAATCAATACCATACACACTTACATATTATCTCCATTTAATAAACCAAAAATATTTACCAAAACTTTATCATGACAATTGTGGCATGCATTTACCTTCAGGAAGTTAAATTAATTATGCAACAAATACCAACCTTCTATACTTAGTAGAAAATCTTTTTACCACAACATTTTATTTCCACACGCGGAGACGCCACATTTTGATAATCTTTTTTCGATTTAGTCAAACCATTTCGTTATCATTGATGCTTAGCCACTGATTGCATACTACTGAAACATTTTTACCCAATATACAAGTACTTTAACTTACAAGCTTACACAAAGGCACGTGTTGTGTACAACTTCCAAAACATATGCTTGTATACACTTGACCTGCCATTATCATGCATTTATCTTATTATTATTTACATAGTGTGGAACTAGATAACTTGTTATCATTGTTTACAATGGCATGTACAAACGAACGAGGCTCAAATGTGCGAGCACGGGCCAATGCACACAAAACAACTCAAGCTTAGCTACGCTAGTGCCTAATACTAGAAAAGCACCTACAAAAATGGCGAGGTTTGATGGGATACCAATCCCCAATACAACCATGCTTACAACAAAACCGCCAAAACATTGCCTTGTTGATATCCATCAAGCTATGAACAAGCCACACAATAATATACAGAAGTGTTGACTCAGTTTCGAGCAAAGAGTTGAATTACATAACAAGGGAACATTATATATGATTGTGCATCCCTGAGAAGACAATAGTGTTATAAATAAAGGAGCATCTTCACGCCCCAATCCTCAATGACCGCGATACCTAAATCCCGACAGCCACGTTGACCTGGCAATCCCTCTGCCCAGCTCTCAGCAGTCATGCTACCTGGCTACCAACAGTCGAGCTTACCAGTTCTTGGCAATCTCACTTCTCAACCCTCATCAGTCGTGTTGACCGACCCCTGACAATCTTGCTGTGCAATCTCTCTGTAGCCACGTTGCCCGGCTCTCAACAACCTTGTTGTCCAGCTCTCAGTAACCTCAACTCTCGGAAAACAATATCATTATGCCCAATACAGTGAGGCACCAATTGTCACTACAGCCAATGGTGTAGCAAAACATCGAGTGCCTTTACATTCTGGATGAACCGAACACCTGGGCCGGACACCTAATGTAACGACCCCAAATTTTACAAAGAAATTTTTCATTTTTAATTAGTCAACCATTTTCATTAAGCATAAAGATTCCAATAATCGTTTTCAAAACTATCAACATTACAACATTATTCTTTTAAAACATCAGAGTGTCCCCTAAACCAGATCGGAAAAAGCGAGATAGAGTGCATGCCACATCATCACGCCTTGCCTTTACCCTTGGACTCCGAAGTACCTGAAACAAATCCACAAACGGTAAGTTGAAAGCTTAGTGAGTCCCCCCCAGAGCATACCCCACACAAACACATAACATATTAGCTATAAAGCTACCTCTACCACCTATCACATATCAATTAGCCATGAAGCTATCTCTACCGTTAGCCACAAAGGCTATCTTTACCATCAGCCATAAAGGCTGTCTCTACCATTGGCCATAAGGTCGTCTCTACCATTAGCCATACAGCTATCTCTACCGTTAGCCACAAAGGCTATCTCTACCACATATCATGCACAATACATATCACACCTCTACATAACAAGTAAACCAACTATCGCAAAATGGGCCGGCCTTGGTGCCTTAGACCCATTAGTATGGTGGGAAGACTCACCTCTCAAAGGCTGAACTGGCAACTGGATTCAGGTATGCCTGTGCTGCTCTTCCCAAACTGTTTATAATCAATAAGTAAATATCTCAGCATAGTCCCATAAATACCCCAGGGTCAACCCTGGTCAAAGTCAGAGTCTATAGTCAAGGTCAACAATCCATATTGACCTTGACTCGCCGAGTACAATCATTCACTCATCGGGTTCCCTGCTTAACTCGTCGACTCGCCAAGTCACCCGAGGGACTCGTCGAGTTCCTTGGTTTTTACGGCCTTAAACCACCAACCATTCACCTTTGACTGTAAACCCTTGGCCAAACACCCTTGGCCGAACACCCTTGGCCGTACACCCTTGGCCGTACACCCTTGGCCGAACACCCTCTCGACTCGCCGAGTCACTTGCACGACTCGTCAAGTCCCCCAAAGTTCATCATGATTACGGTCCTTTCCAGTGGGACTTAAGGTCCCAAACTTTAGATCCATCATCTCCTATTGTATATTTCACGTAAAGTTACAAACTTTACGTGCATGCAAGGCCTTTCATAACCGTAAACACCAAAACTAATCCTCCAACAAGGTTTTCATTCATGGGGAGGGAATAAGCTTATAAAGCATGCAACTCTATGATATTTGGGACCTAGTGAGGTTCAGATCTGGAACCATACCCTTGTGATAGGTCCAGATCTAGGCTTGCTTCCATTTCCTCAAAGTTTGGTCATGAACTCCCAATTAGAATATAAGCTTAAGGTAACAGATTCATACCTCAATTTCATGCCCAAGACGAACTAGATGCTAGATCCAGTGTTTTCCCCTTGATTCTTCTTCTCCAAACTTGGATTCCTTCCCAAATTCCCAAGTCAAGCCCTCAAATGCACACACTTCACACAGTAGGGAGTTTGCGGCCGTACACAGTCTCTTATGATGCTAAGGGAGGCTACAAGAGCGTTTAATGAGGCTTATATAGGGGCAAACCCCAAAATTAGGGTTTTTCATTAAACAGCCCTGACTCGTCGAGTCAGTCTTCCGACTCGCCGAGTCTCTTCTGATTCGTGCCCCTGAAATACGACCCTACTCGACGAGTTGAGCTCCCAACTCGTCGAGTCCATGCTCAAATCCTTTCCAATACAAACCAGGTGTTACAAGTCTCCCCCACTTGAACTAGACTTCGTCCTCGAAGTCTACTGACTCAAACAACTTGGGGTAATGATCTCGCATCTCTTCTTCCGGTTCCCAAGTCCATTCGGAGCCCTTCCGATGTTGGCATTGCACTTTCACCAGTCTTACTTCCTTATTCCGAAGAGCCTTCGTCTTCCTATCCAAGATGGCAACGGGCTTCTCGATGTAGTTCAAGCTCTCATCCACCTGGATATCACCTAATGAGACAATCGTAGCCTCGTATGTGACACACTTCCGAAGTTGCGACACATGGAACATGTTGTGAATCTGGCTAAGCTCCTCTGGCAGATCCAAGCGATATGCTACTTTGCCCACCCGAGCCGTGATCCTGAACTGGCCTACATACCGAGGCCCCAGCTTGCCCCCATTCCGAAACCTGATGATCCCTTTCCAGGGCGACACCTTCAGTAACACGAAATCTCCCACCTGAAACTCAAGATCTGATCGCCGTCGGTCGGCATAGCTTTTCTGACGGCTCTGCGCGACCTGCAACCGATCGCGCACCTGCTGAATCAACCCAGTAGTCTTGAGTACTACTTCAGTGCTTCCCATGACCCGGTTTCCAACCTCATCCCAACAAACCGGGGTCCTACACTTTCGACCATATAACATCTCAAACGGAGCTCGATCGATACTGGCATGATAACTGTTATTGTACGAAAACTCTGCCAGTGGGAGATACGTATCCCAACTCCCTCCAAAATCCAACACGCATGCCCGCAACATATCCTCCAGTGTCTGGATCGTTCTTTCACTCTGACCGTCAGTCTGGGGGTGGTACGCCGTGCTAAAATGTAGCTAAGTGCCCACCTCCTCGTGGAATTTCTTCCAGAACCTGGATGTGAACCGAACATCACGATCAGAGACTACCGACACAGGAACCCCATGCCTAGCCACTACCTCACGCACGTAAATATCCGCCAACTTCTCAGCGGATATACTTTCTGATATCGGAATGAAATGGGCACTCTTAGTTAGTCTATCCACAATCATCCATATGACATCCACACCCCTCGACGTCCTTGGAAACTTCGTAATGAAGTCCATCGTTATCTCCTCCCACTTCCACATGGGAATGGGTAGCGGCTGGACCTTACCATGGGGCCGCTAATGCTCGGCCTTGACCTTCCTGCAGGTCAAGCACCGCTCTACAAACCACACAATTTCCCGCTTCATGCATGGCCACCAATAACTCAGCCTCAAGTCCCTATACATTTTTGTAGCTCCTGGATGTATAGAGAACCTGGACGTATGCGCTTCCTCCAATATCTTTTGTCTCACTCCCCCAGTCGTCGGTACCCACACTCGACCACACTGCGTCAATAGGCCTCGACTATCCTTAACAAACAAAGGGTACTGCCCTCGGATCCTTTCTACCTTCCAATTATCTTTCTTTACTCCCTCAACCTGAGCCTCTTTGATCATCTCCAACAATGGAGAGATCACTGTCATCCTCAAACACACATTCCCAATCAGGGAACCTGTCGTCTTACGGCTCAAAGCGTCGGCCACTACATTGGCCTTCCCGGGGTGGTATAGAATCTCGCAATCATAGTCTTTTAGCACGTCCAACCACCTTCTATGTCGCATGTTGAGGTTCTGTTGGTCCATCAAATACTTCAGACTCTTGTGGTCGGTGTAAATGGTGCACCGCACTCCATACAAGTAATGCCTATAAATCTTGAGGGCAAACACCACTGCCCCCAGTTCCAAAACGTGAGTAGGGTAATTTGCTTCATGAGGCTTCAGTTGTCGCGAGGCATATCCTATCACGTGCCCTCTTTGCATCAGTACCTCACCTAACCCTGGAATCGATGCGTCACAGTACACCACCAGATCATCTAATCCCTCAGGTAAAACAAGGATCAGAGCCTCACACAATTTCTGCCTCAAGGTCTCGAAGGCCAACTGCTGATCCGTACCCCACCGAAATGTCAGATTCTTCTTGGTTAGTCGTGTCAATGGCACGGCAATCTTGGAGAAGTCCTAAATAATACTCCAATAATAGCCCGCTAAACCCAAGAAGCTACGAATCTCTGATGCATTCTTCGGTACTTCCCACCGCATCACAGCCTCAACCTTGGCTGGATCAACCGAAATACCCTCCTGATTGATGATATGCCCCAAGAATTGTACCTCTCGCAGCCAGAAATCACACTTGGAGAACTTGGCATACAACTTCTCCGACCTTAGGGCCTCCAGCACCTCCCTTAAGTGTTGTTCATGCTGCTCCCTGGTCTTAGAATAGACCAAGATATCATCAATGAAAACGATCACCGACCGATCCAGCATCGGTCTACACACCCTATTCATAAGGTCCATGAACGCTGATGGGCATTGGTGAGCCCAAACGGCATCACTACAAACTCATAATGCCCATACCGAGTCCTGAAAGCCGTCTTCGGTATATCCTCATCCTAAATCCTCATCTGATGGTATCCCGACCGAAGATCAATCTTGGAAAACCAAGACGCACCCTGCAGCTGATCGAACAAATCATCGATCCTTGGCAACAGATAACGGTTCTTCACCGTTAGCTTGTTTAGCTCTCTATAATCGATACACATCCTGTGGGATCCATCCTTCTTTTTCACGAAAAGGATTGGTGCTCCCCACGGGGAACTACTCGGACGAATGAACCCTCGGTCTAACAGCTCCTGAAGCTGTGTAGATAACTCTTGCATATCAGATGGTGCCAACCGATATGGTGCCTTTACTATCGGAGCGGCACCCGGCACCAAATCTATGCGAAATTCCACCTGCCTCTCCGGAGGCACCCCTGGTAACTCTTCGGGGAAAACGTCCCGAAAGTCCTGAACAACGGGCACACTGCCTACATCCTTCATGATCTCTACCCTTGTATCCGAGATATATGCCAGAAATCCCGTACAACCCTGCTGCAGGAACCTCCTAGCCCTTGCAGCCGAACAGAGGGTCGGTCCCTGCGATGCCCTATCACCATGTATCACCAATTCTCCCCCACTTGGGGTTCGAACCCTCACCAACTGATGCTCGCAGTCAATCATGGCCCCGTTGGCCCCCAACCAATCCATTCTGATAATCACCTTCAGCCCTCGCAACGGTATCGGGACTAGGTCGACTCGAAATCTCTCACCAAGTACATTCAGGACACAGTCCCGATACACCCTCGTAGCACTAACTGTGCGGTCATCCGTAATCTCCACCTCGAGCGTGGAATCCAAAGTTCCCGGCGCTTCCCAGAACTTCTTGCTAAGCGCAAGAGATAAGAACAATCGGGTTGCACCTGAATCAAACAAGACATGAGCAGGCATACCATTGACCAAAAAGGTCCCTATACAAGCATATAATACACATAAGCAAAACAGATACATAGAGCAGGGAAGAATAATCACGTACCAGCCACAACATTTGGCGCTGCACGTGCCTCTTCGGTAGTCAGCTGAAATGCACGGCTCTTTACTGTTGGAGCTTCCGCCTTAGCAGGGCGTCCATCGGTAATCCTTATTGTGGAGGGCGCATGCGCCGCCACCGCTCCTCCTCCTCCCTTCAACTTCGGACAGTTGACTCGCTTATGGCCGGTCTGGTTGCAGTGAAAACAGATTAAGCCCTTCGCGGGGCAGTCCCTGCTCATATGGCCCTGCTGGACACATGAACAACATCCCAAACCAGCGATACGACAAGCTCCATTGTGTACCCGGCTACACTTGGCACATCGGCCCCGACCCTGCTGACCCTTGCTGGAAGTGTCTGACGTCTTAGGCTTCTTAGCCTGTCCTACTGCTGCCTGAGCCTGCTCAGGCTTCCGCTTCGTGCGGGATTCCAGCTCCATTTCCCGTTCCCAGGCCTTCTCCACCATTTCATTTAGGGTCTTACACCTCGTAAAGCTTACAAACTCCCGAATATCGTCCCTCAGCATGGAATGATATCGGGTCCGCCTCGTTTCCTCATCGGTAGCGTATTGCGGAATCAACAAAGCTCGTTCCCGAAACTTGGTGGTGATTTCCGCCACAGTCTCGGTGGTCTGCTGCAAATCGTGAAACTCTCGCACTAAACGTTGCACCTCAATGGATGGTGCAAACTCCAGATCAAATCGCTGAACAAACTCGGCCCATGTCATCTCAGCCACCCCGGCTGGTCCCACCTGTCTGGTAACCTCGCCCCACCAATCCTGGGCTCTGTCTCTCAGCATGCAAGAAGCAAACCCAACCTTTGCCACATCCGGGCAAGAACTCGTGCGCTAGGCGTTTTCGATATTCGTCACCCAGCGTCGACTGACAATGGGGTCCCTAACCCCGAAAAACTCTGGCGCCCACACGCCTTGAACTCCTGAAACGAGGGAGTTCGGGCCCCCAACTGGCCCCCAGCAATCTCAGTCCTGAATGATCTGAGTCTCTCCTCCATGATCTCCATTATGCCCTCCTTGATCCTCCTGAAAATGACTGGGGTAGCATCAAGGATGCCCCTGGTAACCTCGGCTGCAATAAGCTCGCGCAGCCTCTCATCTATGCCGTCTGTGGTGTCACCCGATCCATTCCCGGATCCAGATCCCGATCCTGATCCTCCCGCCCCGAAACGTGTCACTACCATGCTGAACTGGAATATCATAAATCATAATGACATGATTTTCATAAAACGGATCTCTCCACACCGGCCCTCCTTGATGTTGTCAGATCTACATTGGTTCGGGTACAGGTCATGTGCTTCCAGTAGTACAGGCCCAATACTACCTTCCACACCTACCTGTACCTTTCCCCAAGGCTCGACCTGATAATTCCAATTCGTCCCAGATAAACCATATACTACCAACCACCGCGTAACCCACATCCTAGACTGTTCTAAGATTTCCTCTACCCACATCAACAGACCAATCATCACAGGTTGGCTTTATGCATGCAAATTATACACAGAAGAGGATCAAATAGACTTTCGAATAAAATATTCTACCATAGGACCACAACCAAACAAGGAACAGGAAGTAAGGCCAAATCGATCATTCTAAGGCTATAAGCTCCTAACCGTATATAATTTTAAAAGCATACACATAGCAAATTCCATACGATCATCCAAGTTCAAATATCAAAATAGCATAACTAGCATATTGGGGGTATACTTACTTGGCTCGGCTGATCATGCGCGTTGCACTCTCATCTTTTCCTTCTTTCAAAAGCTTTTTATGTTATTTTTGAAAACAATTTTACCATTTCCTTAGTTTGAGTCCTGACACACCCGAGAGTATGCCCGAATCCCTCAAACCAAGGCTCTGATACCAACTTGTAACGACCCCAAATTTTACAAAGAAAATTTTCATTTTTAATTAGTCAACCATTTTCATTAAGCATAAAGATTCCAATAATCGTTTTCAAAACTATCAACATTACAACATTATTATTTTCAAACATCAGAGTGTCCCCCAAACCAGATCAGAAAAAAGAGACATAGAGTGCACGCCGAATCATCACGTCTTGCCTTTACCCTTGGACTCCAAAGTACCTGAAACAAATCCACAAACGGTAAGCTGAAAGCTTAGTGAGTCCCCCCCCCCCCCCTAGAGCATACCCCACACAACCACATAACATATTAGCTATAAATCTACCTCTACCACCTATCACATATCAATTAGCCATGAAGTTATCTCTACCGTTAGCCACAAAGGCTATCATTACCATCAGCCATAAAGGATGTCTCTACCATTGGCCATAAGGCCGTCTCTACCATTAGCCATACGGCTATCTCTACCGTTAGCCACAAAGGCTATCTCTACCACATATCATGCACAAATACATATCACACCTCTACATAACAAGTAAACCAACTATCGCAAAATGGGCTGGCCTTGGTGCCTTAGACCCATTAGTATGGTGAGAAGACTCACCTCTCAAAGGCTGAACTGGCAACTGGATTCAGGTATGCTTATGCTGCTCTTCCCAAACTGTTTATAATCAATGAGTAAATATCTTAGCATAGTCCCATAAATACCCCAGGGTCAACCCTGGTCAAAGTCAGAGTCTATAGTCAAGGTCAATAGTCCATATTGACCTTGACTCGCCGAGTACAATCATTCACTCATCGGGTTCCCTGCTTAACTCGTCGACTCGCCGAGTCACCCGAGGGACTCGTCGAGTTCCTTGGTTTTTACGGCCGTAAACCACCAACCGTTCACCTTTGACCGTAAATCCTTGGCCGAACACCCTTGGTCGAACACCCTTGGCCGAACACCCTTGGTCGAACACCCTTGGCCGTACACCCTTGGCCGTACACCCTTGGCCGAACACCCTCTCGACTCGCCGAGTCACTTGCACGACTCGTCGAGTCCCCCAAAGTTCATCATGATTACGGTCCTTTCCAGTGGGACTTAAGGTCCCAAACTTTAGATCCATCATCTCCTATTGTAGATTTCACGTAAAGTTACAAACTTTACGTGCATGCAAGGCCTTTCATAACCGTAAACACCAAAACTAATCCTCCAACAAGGTTTTCATTCATGAGGAGGGAATAAGCTTATAAAGCATGCAACTCTATGATATTTGGGACCTAGTGAGGTTCAGATCTGGAACCATACCCTTATGAGAGGTCCAGATCTAGGCTTGCTTCCATTTCCTCAAAGTTTGGTCATGAACTCCCAATTAGAATATAAGCTTAAGGTAATAGATTCATACCTCAATTTCATGCCCAAGACGAACCAGATGCTAGATCCAGTGTTTTCCCCTTGATTCTTCTTCTCCAAACTTGGATTCCTTTCTAAATTACTAAAGTCAAGCCCTCAAATGCACATACTTCACACACTAGGGAGTTTGCGGCCGTACACAGTCTCTTATGATGCTAAGGGAGGCTACAAGAGCGTTTAATGAGGCTTATATAGGGGCAAACCCCAAAATTAGGGTTTTTCATTAAACAGCCCTGACTCATCGAGTCAGCCTTCCGACTCGCCGAGTCATTTCCGATTCGTGCCCCTAAAATACGACCCTACTCGATGAGTTGAGCTCCCAACTCGCCGAGTCCATGCTCAAATCCTTTCCAATATAAACCAGGTGTTACACCTAAATTGAAGACTGTTAAGCCTAATCTCGCTAAAGGCGCATAAGGTTCATAACCCTTACCTTGAGTCGCTTAATCTCTCAAACCGACTCCATTATAACGGTAGGCTCCGCTCGCAAGGTTCATACATAACCTTCGCCTTGAGCTACTTGGCGTCTCAGCCTAACCCCACTATCATGATGCGCATCGCGAACAAGGCTTGAAGGTTCACAACCTTTGCTGGTCCATTTCCATGCGTTGCCATCCCGCGTGACAAATTCGTGATCACTGGCTACTAAGCCCAATCCATTTCCATGCTATGTCATTTCACTTGACATATTCATGAATCGTTGGCTTTTAAGCCCGGCCAGCTTTGCTAAGCTGCACCATATGATTTATACATCGCCACACACTTAAAGTCGCGTGTCACAAGCCTATGATGTGCTTGGCACCGGCCATTCGGCATTTCATCTCCTATAACCGGCATGGTCTTAGTATGATCCGACGATCAATAAGGCATTTCCTACATTACATTTTACTGTGGCAAGGAATGATACCACAACAACAGCCCTGCTACTCACAATCCCCCAACATCTTTGTTGCCTGCCTCTTGACAACAATCTTGCTATCTATTGTCATGAAGAGAATCCCGCTATGCATTCCTATAGAAACCGTGTCGTACTCGCCATAGTCCGATACAGCCACATGAGCCACCTGAAGATGATTACCAATGCTCGTGAGAAACAAACTATGAAGATGATTAGTGGTGACATCCCACCAAGTCGATGTAAAATTCCATGCCAAATGACAACCTAATCCTACATATCAGGCTAGTGGTCCAACTCCAGACAGCAACCTCGCAGCCCAGCTCCTGGCAAGTCGTGCCGCTCACCTCCCACAAGCAGCTCGCTTCCCAGCTCTCAGCGGCCTCGCACCAACCGTCACAACAGCTCGTAACGCAACAAATCCTCAGCGATCGCAGACCACTAAACCCGGTCGGTTCCGCCAAGTCGTGCAATATAAGTCGGGCATCACCACGCACCACTGAAGGAATCCGAATAGGCATATCCCAAGCAAGAAACACCTTGAAGATGACCATTGGTAACTCCCCGCTAAGATGATGGGAAACACCATCCCATCCAGAAAAACATAGCAACTGTAACGCCCGGGTTTCGGGGCTAAGCATTTTTAGACGATGTAATAGTCTAGGTCAACTATTGTAACTCTTTTGATGTAATAAAAATGAAATATTTGAGTATTTTGTGAATTTATGTGCTTATTATTTAATTATAAATGTATAATTAATAAAGAATAAAAATAAGCGTCAAAATTAAAATATGAGATAAGCCCAATATCTTTACATAAAGTTGTAATGGTCAAAACAAGGATTCCGAAATATAAAGAATGTTGAAATCCGAGTTATAACGAAGAAGTTATGACCCGACGAAGTTTCACGACGGAACCGGCACGATACCGGGAAGCGTGAATAATGAATTTACGATAAAGCTAGTTTTTAGCCGACACGACCTAAACGAGAATCGAAGAGCTCGTTAAATGTGGCGTAACAATAAAAGACAGACGAAAACGGACGTCGGATGAAGAATTTATGCATTTTTAACGGACCAATCCTGTCCCGGCCTGTTAAAAATATAACTTTTAAAATAAATTCAAAATTAGCCAACGAAGTCTAAACGAAAGTTGTAGATTACGTTCCCGCCTTCGCGTGGATATAAATAACGTCAAAAACGGAGCTCGTATGCGAGAGTTATGATTTTTCTAAGCCGGGAGGCTGATACGCGATATTGGGTGACGTGGCACCACCCGAAATTGGACATGTGGCACCACCAGAAATTGGACATGTGGCACCACCAGAAAATGGACATGTGACACCACCAGAATTTGGACAAGTGGCACCACCAGAAGGCCACCACATGCCCAAACTCACTATAAATAGAAGTGCCGGGTTCTCTCATTTCTTATACCTTTCCTCTTCCACTTTCTCTCTCTAAACTCTCTCTCTAAGCTCCCTTGAGCCCCCTAAAGTCTAGGTAAACCCCCTAGCACCCGAAGGAAGTCCCGAGGCTCCCGGAGTCCCGAGAAAAGAACCTTTCGGCTCGGAAACGCTGCTCCAGCGAAGTCCAGTTTTGAGAAAAACCCGCTGTAAGTAAGGTACGCCTACGAAATTTTTAAAATAACTTTTAAATAATTATAGTAATGTTATTAGGTCCTTAAAATAATTATTTGGGCTATTATTATTTATATATTGGGTGTTATTTAACGCTTGTATAATAATAATAATAGCCAGACTATTAATTAGTCGCGGTTAACGTTAAAACTAAACGCTAGTGATATTAATACTAGGTTTTGATCAAGGAAAAATTGTTTTGAGATAACAGAGTGCTGTTCGAGTACCGAGTCACCACCTAATCAGGTGAGTGCATAGTTACTTTCATCTTACACATAGATATGAAGTATTTTATATTAATTACGTGCTATGTGTGCATATTATCTGAATACTTGCTGCCTATACTGATGAAAGATTTTTATACATGTTTTAAATAATTTAAACTGTATATGTATTTTATATCTACAAAAAAATGTTGGGGTAAAACATGGGTAGATGTAATAAGACGATGTGTGATAAAATGATGAGAGGCCTCGATGTTGTTGTTGTTGATTCTGTCATCTAGCGGAGTATGGATGACGACCACGGACTCTTCTAGACAGTCCAGTGGAACGCTAGCAGGCTCGCAACCTGTAGGTGTTTGTGAACGATGTGTTCACCGGTGTACTCCATCCCCCTCATGGTTGCCTTTAGGACATTTATTGCTAAGGAAACCCATTGGCAGTAGTGTCCATCTCGATATTGATCCTTAGTCTAGGTCCCTTATGATAGGTGTTTTAGGGACATAATGTGAGGATAACGGGAACGGGTAATCGGGTTATTGTTGATTGATGAAATTAATAAACTTATTTATTGTGGGTTGAAAACCCTATGTGCCACCAGGCTTCCAAGCCTGACCCACTCAGTTTCTTGTATTGCAGGTAGTGGCGCACGAGCATAGATATGATGTTTGGGATGAGAGATTATGAATAAATGTAGTAAGGCTATATTGTACTGTTTATGCTTTTGATCTGTATCGAACATGACATCCCGATGTTTTTAATGAAATACATTTCTACGGAAATGCTTTGATAAGTCTTTATCATAATTTTATTTTGGGAACAAATTCCGCAACACTTTTATTTAAAATGTTACTCTGATTTTTAAACAAAGCATAAACAAAATCGGTCTTTTCTGGCCGTGAAGATGGGGATGTCACAGCAACCCCCTCTATGCATCATCATTATCGGCAAAATAAGGCCTACAGCTCGTAAGCACAGGCCGAGGGGGCCTACCCCCTGACTTGGAACGCGCACAATCTACGCCACTTTCACTCCTAGAGCAAGGGGAAAAAACAAAATAAAACACATCAAGGGCGAGGGCAATGTGATCTGATTCCAAACAGATAATCACACCCCAACAGCTAGTCCCAGGGCTAGGCCCACACTTGTGTAAAATTATAGTCCACCTAATAGAGAGGTGGCCCCCCAAGAACAATTTAGATTTTCTTTAATATTCAAGCTTGAATTATCTCAATAAGAGGTTGCGCACATTTACCAAGTGATAACAAGGACTGATCATCCACATTACTTGAGCGAAATCAATGCAATGATGCAACCAAAGGCTTCAAAGGCTCATAACCTTTTCCTTAACGCATATAACACCTAGGTCCCAAATGCCTCAAGGTGACGATCTCGGCTTGACTTAGATGATTAGGCCCAGAGTGTAACCCTCATCGGGCCAAGACTTAGAACGAAGTCTTGAAGGGTAACTAGAATACCCTAGCAAAACGAACCAGTTAAGGTCTGTAAGATGAGACCAACCAAATTCTCAACCCGAGAACACATTCTAAGGACTCGAAGGAATAACGAGCCCCAAACTCGCTAGCGCAAATTCCTGGCACAAATCCAAAGAACCTTGGCTGAGTACAGACAAACTCTCACCCAGCAAAAAAGAAAAATTTTCAAATCTTAGTGCCCATCCAAACAAGAAGAAGACGCTATAACACAATTCTTAAGACCAACATCAGGTTGTCCAGGACCAAAGCAAGCAAGCAAACATAAGGCGAGAAACAACCGCAACACCATGACCCTCGTGGGTAAACAACTCAGCTCCACAAAATACGCTCCCAGAATAAGCATAGCGGCTCGGTACACTCGATTTTTCAAAAAAAAAAGAAGAGGAAGAAAGGGGGGAGAGTAGTACGCTACTGCTGCTACCCCACGAAGAGTTTCGAAGCAATCGTGACGTAAAATCCGAATCAATCCATGATCTTAAAAAAACATACTAACTACTCCAGCAACACGACACTCAGGGGGCGCCGGCGGCAGGCTTGCGGAGCAAAGCTCGGTTAGAAAAAGCTTCACATAGGACTCGAGAAAATGTACATTGTTGACCAGTCACTCCAAGTCCCCCCTCGCTCATAGAAACATAACCCGCTACAGTACGTTGGGTGTGAATCTCATCCCCCCCGGGGCATATACGTTTTCCTCAATGATGTTTCTTTGGAAAACTTTCGGATATGACTAGGAGGCAAGAATCATGGATCGAGCATGTTACATTTTCTTTACAAATCTCGGAACTTGGCACAACAGCCGCACCGAATAACAACCCCAAAGGCTATACGGCGAGGTCACGCTTCTTAGCTACCTTGGCCTAACATCTTATCGACAACATCATCACGCAACACTACGCCTCTCGTGGTTAAGGTTCGGTCATTATTTATATTTCTTTAATTATCTCTATGACCGTATCCAGTCCAATGTCATTGGCTACACACCAATCACATCGGACTGAGGGGACTTGTTAATGTATGGTACATTAGCATGATCCAAACGACAAGACTTGACCCGCCAGCTTGTCTAGCACCTTCCTGGCCCTCGTTTTCCAGCTCTATCTAGCACCTGCACCCCGGCCTCGCTGGGCGCGGACGCTCGCCATGCAACACCAGGAGGCCTTGCCAGCTGGGCCTGAACTGGATAGGCCCAAGGCCTGACCTAGTTTCCCTTTAACCTAATTCCAAGAGGAAAATACATAACTGTCCTTCTGACCTAATGGTCACCTATAAATATAACATGTTCTCCACCTTTTGGTGGTATTTTCTCTCTCTCCTAGAAAAAACCCTAGGGGTTCCTTCTTTCTCTCTCAACCTTTACACAACCGCCATGGCTAAACATATAACTGTTGGGTATAATAGTGTTGCGTCTTGGGCTCGGTCCCTAGCCCAGTTTTGCTATCCGGTTTGGGCCTGTCCAACCGTGTTTGTTTTATTAGGGTTTAGTATTTAAGGTGCATGCATGCATCCTTTATTGTTAGCGCTTTTATTATTACTCTGAATATTCTACTACAAACCCTAGCTCGCCTCTACAGTGAAAGTTATTCATCGAGCTCTGCTGAGGCGTGACTACATTTGAATCATTAAGCATTACTTGGTTCTATATCGTGTTGACTGTGTTAGTTTGCTTTTATTGTTTAACCTGTTGAAGATCTAATCGATCTAAGAGTTTTTCAACTCATCAATTGGTATCAGAGCAGGAGACTGCGTAATTCATACACATCTCTTCTGTTGAAGAAGATCTTAGGGTTTTCCGCTTTGGTTGATATTGTTAGAGCCGTCATTTACTATTGACGTAGTTCTTTAAATATTCGATCTTACCCTAACGTTATTTACAAGTCTGATCTTAAGCAGGTTTTTGTATAAACACCATCATGTCTATGGATGATTCTCAGTCTAACCCAATCAATATCTCCAACAGCATAGTATCGACGACAAGGATTCATATATTGTACACTCAAGATTACGAGGTCTGGACTCACCATTTTGAAGATTACGTGATTGGCTCAGAAGACAATGGTTACTTGATCTGGGAGGCGATTACTGTAGGTCCATTCGCTCACTCAAAATCTTCAAGAGTTGTTAAAACTCAAAAAGACTATAATCAACTCATCAGTGATGTGAAAGACGTTCCCCAAGATGAGAAGGAAAAGTTTCAATGCAACATCAAAGCTTTGAGAATGATAAGGTTTGCTTTACAATAGGACACGTTTCGGTTAGTAAGCTCATGCACAATGGCAAAAGAAACATGGGACAGATTTAAGGAATTGTACTCTACGGATGAAGATCTTGAGCATTCAATCCAAACATTGTTGCTCTCAGAATTTGGTGACTTCAAGCAGAAGCCAGAAGATAAGCTTATTCAAACCTTCGATCGATTCAATCATCTCCTTAGTAGGATGATAAAGCATGGGATTGAAAGGAAAGTCATTGAACAGAAGGTGACGTTCATGAATGGCCTTAGACCCGAATAGATGGCTGTCGTGTCTACTGTGAAGGCTCATAAACAATTCAAGAATTATTCTCTAGCGAAACTGGTGGGAATATTAAAGTCACATGAGAGTGCCTTGACTAAAGAAACGAATGTGGTTTCTAGCCTGGGTTCCTTGGCCCTTATCTCCAAAGGAAAGAGTGCGGCTGAAGAAGAAGAAGATTTGAATCTCTCTGAATATGATCTGACAAATGAAGAATATGCTTTGATGGTGTCAAATCCCAAGAAGTTCATCAAAAGAAGGTTCCCAACAAATAAGAACCGAAACTGGCAAGGTAGCTACAGTGCCGAGAAAGCAAAGGAGGAACCGAAGAATGGTTCTCAGACTAAAGAACCAAAGAAAGAAGTAAAACTTAGAGGTGAGTTAGGGATTAATTGTCACTACTGTGGAGGCAAAAATCACTTCGCTAGAGATTGTATGCTGAGAAAGATGTTAGAGAAGAATGAAGATGAGGACGAGGAAGCGAACCTCACACGACGATTGGAAGAAATCAAGAAGAAGAAAGCTGGATCTAACAATACTATGAATGCTCTTATTATGCAGGGAAATATTGTTGATGATGAATTCGGTGGTGTTGAAGTTTGGTCCACTGATTCAGAAGATGAAGAAGTGAGGAAGCCTACTCATGGCAGGGCTCTGTTGGTGAAGGAAGAGGATGTTGCAGGAAAGTGTTTGATGGTGACTTCTGGGGTGTCACAAAAGCGAGGCTATGCCACTGATGGAGAACTGGATGAAGCGAAGGAACGTAAGGACATGTGTTTTGCTGCGAAACCTGTCAGTGAGCAGATCAACGAATGCGATGAGTTGATCAAGAAGGTACAATCTATTCTTGTTTCCTTACAAATTCCCATCTCAAACTATGAAAAAGAACTAAATAGATTAAAATCTAAATTTTCTAGTTTAAGTGGTAGTTTAACTCAAACTCGCGTCACAAACTCTAACCTAACTAATCAAATCAGCAGGGTATCATCAAAGAGTGAGGAGAGGCGTATGTGGATTAAGCAGAAGGAGAAGGAGTTGATTAGGTCTAGGGATGAAACAATTTTTTTGCAAAGAGATAATTTGAAGCTTTTGAAACAATGAAATGTTTTTTGTTTAATTGCTAAACGATTATATACAAATATTACTCAATTGCATCTCGATTGTGAAATAGGAAAGAAGATACATCGTATGATTTTACCCTTCCTTGAGTTAAAGGAGGATGAAATCGATGTCGATGCTTATGACTGTGAAAACGTTGTTTCTTCTGATGATATTTCTCCTGCTTACAAAATTGGTCTTGACAAAATAGAGTCCTTCATTAAGTTAAAAGACCATAAGGACATGCTCAAAAATTTATTGGACGAAAATGACAAATTATGGATCAAAACCGAAACGGTACAGAAATTTGACTCCTTGAATGCCAATTTGAGTTTAGAAAATAAAATTGATATTGAAAACACTTCTGAATTCAATGAGGATGATGATATGAGTGAAATTTCTTTGGAAGATGAGGTGGACTGTTCCGAATTTGTCAAGAGCGAACCCGAAACCAACAAAAATCTTATTTCTGAAAATTTTGTTGAGTTCGCTCGTTTATCCAAAGACAAAACCAAAGTCCTTAAGGAAAAGGCTGTTGTATATCAAAAAGTCCAAACGACTCCAAATCAAGTTTACGCAGTTCATGGAGTTTCTCAGCAACAGACAGTCGAACTGACAGCATTAGCAGCAGAAGATAATGCTGATGGCTGTGATGAGTTTTTCTGGTCAGCACCTATTGATAACGCCGATGAAACGAAAGGTCTGTCTCAGAAAACTTCATGGAGAGTAAAAGGAAGATATGTGCCAGAACCGCTCAATGATCCAACATGTTTTGATGTGCCGAGCACAAGTTGAACCAAAAATCCTTCAGGTAAACCGGTAATGGTGTCAAGTGAAACTTCTTCGCTAAAGAGCGAAACTCATGCTCAAAGACCGATGAAAAAGGCCAACATCCACAAAACTCCAAAACAGGTGTTAGACCGAAAACATCAACGAAATTTGAGGTACAAGAAGAATCTCACTGAAAGGAAACAGTTCTGGCGATCTCAAAATCCTAATTACGTTCGCTATGAAAAACCCTCCAAGCCAAAGGAAGAAGCGAAAGCAAACTCAACTTCGTGCGCTCAACATAACGCAAACAGCCGAAAGAAGAGTTTCGGTCCTCAGATTCAGAACAACCAAAAACAGAGTTTCGGTCCTCAGAATCAAAACAACCGATAACAGAGCTTCGGTCCAAAAATACACAGCAATCAAAAGAGGAGTTTCAGTCTACAGACGGACGACAACCAAAAAGAAAGCTTCGGTCATCACCATGAGAGAAACCAAAAGGGTGGTTTCGGTCCAAGACCAACCAAGGAGAGAAACCGAAAGGAAAGTAGTTATGGTTCTCAACCAAGTAAGAGCAATGACCGAAAGCTTAACTCTGCTCCCAAGTCTCATATTTCTCATTCTCCCTCTCCCTCACAGAATGATCGAAAGGGAAAAGGAAAGCTCTTTCCGGAAGACGAACAGAAGACGACGTTTAAACCTAATTACGAGAACCGAAAGTATGCCAACGTCAAATTCTCATATTCTAAAAATGAACCTAAAGCACTCAAATCAGATAAAATCAAAGTTTTCACCTTAAAAAGAAAAGACGAAACAACCTTAATAAAAAAGACCTTCTTGGTTGATGTTTCTCTTACAATTCTCTGTTCTGTAAAAGGCTCACAAGGACCCAAGAAACTTTGGGTTCCTAAATCTGCTTAATTTTTGCAGGTAATTTGTGACGAACTGTTTGACGATGAATGGTACATAGACAGTGGCTGCTCACGTCATATGACGGGAAGAAGGGAAGAGCTGAGGGAGTTTCGGTCCTTAACAAATGGTGGAAGTGTCAAGTATGGTAATAATTCTTTTGGCATGATTAAAGGTTATGGTATGATAACCAATGGCGAGTTATCGATAAGAAAAGTGGCGTATGTTGAAGGATTACAACACAACCTTATCAGTGTGTCTCAACTGGTAGTTGGTACCGGGTTAAAAGTTTCGTTCGATGACGATGGCTCAGAGATTGTTGAAAAGAAGACGAACAATATTCTGCTGAAGTCAAAGCGAAAAGGAGAGATGTACCCTCTAAATCTCAATCCCATAAGAGGGAAACCAGCAATCTGCTTACTAACGAAGGCTCAGACAAGCGAAAGCTGGCTTTGGCACCGAAGACTCTCCCATCTCAATTTTAAAGACCTAAACAAACTGGTGCTTGGGGATCATGTTCGAGGTCTTCCTGTTCTAAAGTTCGATAAAGAACACATGTGTGCTGCATGTGAAATGGGAAAGCAAAGTCGACAGAGTCATCCTTCTCGAGTCAATATGAAAATTATTGAACCACTTGAATTACTTCACATTGATTTATGTGGTCCATCTTCAATCGAAAGTATTGGCGGCAACAAGTATATACTTGTCATAGTGGATGACTTCTCTCGATTCACTTGGGTATTCTTTTTGAAGCAGAAATCAGAGGCCACTCCCAAGCTTAAACTCTTTATCAAGCAGATAGAAGTTCAACTACGGAAGATAGTTCGTAATATAAGGAGCGACAACGGGTTGGAGTTCAAGAACAAAGATTTTGAAGATTTTCTTGCAGAGAAGGGAACTACTCACAACTTCTCGGCTCCATATACTCCACAACAGAATGGAATTGTCGAGAGGCGAAACCGATCTTTGTGTGAAGCAACCCGAACCATGCTAAGCTTCGCCTCTCTACCTCTATATTTCTGGGCTGACGCCATTGCTGCTGCATGCTTTACACAGAACATATCTTACCTCAAAAAATGTTTCTCCATCACTCCTTATGAGATCTTGAACAACCGAAAGCCTAACGTAAAGTTTTTTCACGTGTTCGGTTCAAGATGCTTCATCTTCAATTCAAAGGAGCACCGAAACAAGTTTGATGTCAAAGCAGACGAAGGAATCTTTCTGGGTTATTCCTTAACCTCCAAAGCATATCGGGTTCTCAACAAGCGTTCAAAGAAAATAGAGGAGACCTATTATGTTACCTTCGATGATGACTATGTCAAGAAACTGAAGACAACCGAAGGCTCTGTGGAGGACATATTTCCAAAATTTGGTCAAGTTACGGTACCCATTTCAAACCTCTTTGAGCAATACATGATGCTATTTGATGAACCAGAAAAGGCTACTCTCTCTGAATCTCAAGTTGCTGCAGACAACAAGGTGGATAACTTGAAGAAGATAATCGGTGATGCTACAAAGAAAATGGCAGAAGAAGAACTAGTAACAACCGAAAAGCCAGACACAAACGAACCTCCAAAAGATTGCTCTCATTTTCAGGGGGAGAGTTCGTCCTTCCAACAGAATCAAAATTCACCATTCCAGGGGGAGAGCTCATCATCATTTATTCCAACCGAAAGTCAAGTCTAGGGGGAGAATTCTGAGCCTGAAACTGAGGAAGTATCATCATTCGAGGGGGAGAATGCGAATACAAACGATGACGATACTCAGTCAGAATTTGAAGAAGAAGTGAATGCTGAACTGGATCCCACATATGATCCGATTTACCCTCCTCTCACCAAATGGACCAAAGATCATCCACAAAAACAAATTATTGGTGATTCGACAGAAAAGGTTCTCACACGATCTCAGTTGAAAGCGAAACAAACTGCACTTTTCTCTAAAGTATAATTATGCATGTTTAATTCGTTCGTCTCCAAAGTCGAACCAAAGACGATCAAGACTGCACTCGATCACTCTGATTGGGTACAGGCGATGCAAGACGAACTCAATGAATTCGAGCGAAATAAAGTGTGGAGACTGATTCCAACACCAAAGGATGCTTCTGTGGTTGGATTAAAGTGAGTTTTCAGGAACAAGATGGATAAGGAAGGAAATGTGATACGCAACAAGGCAAGATTGGTTGTGAAAGGTTACTGTTAAGAAGAAGGCATAGATTACGAAGAGACCTTCGCTCCAGTAGCAAGGTTAGAATCGGTTCGTATCTTTCTCGCCTATGCTGCTCACAAGAACTTTGAAGTATTCCAAATGGACGTGAAGTGTGCCTTTCTGAATGGCGAACTGGAAGAGACGGTGTACGTAGAGCAACCACTGGGTTTCGTGAACGAGAAGTATCCAGATCACTACTACATTCTGGACAAGGCAGTCTACGGTCTCAAGCAAGCATCAAGGGCATGGTATGAAACTCTAACTAGATTTCTCAAAATGTCTAAGTTTAAACAAGGTTCGGTTGACCCAACCTTCTTTCGCAAGAAAGAGGGTGACCACCTTATGATCGTTCAAATTTATGTTGATGATATCATCTTCGGTTCCACAAATCCCAGCTTAACAGCTGAATTTAGGAAGTTGATGGAGACTAAATTTGAAATGAGCTCAATGGGTCCCATTAACTTTTTCCTTGGCTTGAATATAAGATAGGGACCCGAAGGCATTTTTATTAATCAAGAGGCTTACACGAAGACCTTGCTCTCCAAGTTTGGAATGATGGGAGATTCGAAAGTAAAGGTTCCTATGGCGTTTGGCACAAAGCTGACACCTTCTCTGGACAAACCGGCTGCTGACATGACCCTTTATCGTCATATGATAGGGTCTCTCATGTATCTAACAGCAAGTCGACGAGACATAATGTTCTATGTGTGTTATTATGCTAGGTTTCAAGCTAATCCACGCGAACCTCAACTGCTAGCTGTGAATAAAATCTTTCGATATCTGAAGCGAACCTCTTCTCTCGGTCTGTGGTACCCTGCCAAATCAGGTTTCTTTGTCCAAGCATTCTCAGATGCTGATCTTGGGGGATGTGGACTAGACCGAAAAAGTACCACTGGTGGATGCCAATTTCTAGACGGAAAACTTGTTAGCTGGCAATCCAAGAAACAAACGTGTGTATCTCTCTTTACTGCCGAAGCAGAATATATAGCCGCTGCATCATGCACATCTCATATCATTTGGATACAAAGTCAACTTCGAGACTATGGCCTGAACATGAAGAAAATCCCAATATATTGTGAC
The DNA here is from genome assembly GCF_052849685.1 of Lactuca virosa. Lineage (NCBI taxonomy): Eukaryota > Viridiplantae > Streptophyta > Magnoliopsida > Asterales > Asteraceae > Lactuca > Lactuca virosa. Next base: position 21,089,205 of record NC_136433.1, read on the forward strand.
TCAGAGAGTGCAATTAGGATTTGTCATAACCCAGTGCAACACTCAAAGACGAAACACATAGCACTGAGGTATCACTTTATCAAAGATCATGTGGAAGACGGTAACGTTGAAATTCATTTCGTTAGAACCACTGATCAATTGGCTGACATCTTCACCAAGGCCTTGCCTGAAGCAAGTTTTAATAAAATCCTACAAGGCCTAGGAATGATGGAAGCTGAATCTGTACCGAAATCTCTTCTGTCTCAATAAAAGTTGGAAGCGAAATAGAGCAAACGCTCGGTCCATTTCGGGTTCGGTTCTTCTGGGAACCGAAATGCACCGAACGCTCGGTTTATTTCGGGTTCGGTCTCACCGGGCTCGGTTCGTTCCTAATTTCCAAAAGATGATTTCGGTTGTATAGTTTGTATACTCTTTTCTCACAATTTATTTTATGTTTTTCTTTTTTATTTTCATAAAATCCAAAAATATTCTTCTTTTCTGTTTTAATTCTTTTTCAGAAAATCTTATAAAATCCAAAAATATTTTTCTCTTCTGTTTTATTTCTTTTCAGAAACTTCAAAACTCAAAAATATTTTCTTTCGTTTTATTGCAATTTACTTTTTAAATAATTCGTGTATAAGGCCCATTCTCAATGATGGAGCTGGGACAGGTATAATTCTTTCTCTATGTACTAGCTAAGTGTCCCTAGAAGCATGCTGCCGTATGTTGACCCAAGCCTCAAAAGATTTTGAGTGAAGCCTTAATGACTTGATATATACCAATCATGTCTTCCCAATCAGGCTGTCAAATTCACTCTAATCATGAGCTACCTTACTCTTCTTAAATGAAGTTAAGAGTTTTTCTGCTTAGTCCATCTTTTGTAGCAGAGGTACTTTCGGTTCCTTTACCACCTCTTTCTATTCTCCATCATACTTCATCTCATAAATGTAACCCTTGAGACTCTCAGCATTACCACTGAGGTTTACGGTTACACAACCTCTGTGTTAATGATCTTAGTTTCGTGCCACTACGTGCTAAGTGAAACCCAAAATTCAAAACCTTTAAAGCATTGACGGTGAACAATTAAATGTTCTAGATTTCACCTTTTGAATTAACGATTATACTTTTTGTACATGCTCCCTGAAATCTCCTTTTCTTTTTGCGTGTTCCTTAAGAAAATGTTTTTCACCAAGACTTTTCTTCCCAAAGGATCCAGATTTTCATTTTTTTGAGATTTCTAATTAACGATTTTCAACAAGTCACTGAATATGTTCCAAACCTACTTGTTTAACAGGCCACATCGGTCTCACAAGTACTTCATTCTATTTCGGTCTTATATCAAGTATCGAACTCAAGAATTGAAGCGAAAGCCACCCTTAATAGCCTTATATATAAAAGATGCCTTTCAATGCTTCTCAACAAGTACTTGATCGTAATTCAACGGGAATCCAAATAAGCACTTTGAAGTCTCTCTTGACTTTGAAGGAAGAGATTTGTGCCCGGGATTCACTGCTTTATGTCTTAAATGACATCACTAATTCCCACAAATAATTTGATTTATTTCTTTGTCTTTGACACTTTCTTGCACGAAAATCTTGCATTTTCCAAACGTCCTTGGTTATTATGGTAATAAAGATTTTATTGACGATTCAAGCGGTGACTCAGCAGGAAGTTTAATCGATTGGAAATTTGAATTGTGGATAAGTTTGGAAGGCGCGAGAATTTGAACAGTTACCTTATCATGCGTCATCACTGCTTTATCGGGGTTGCCAGTTGTCAAATCACGCCTTTTTAGGCGTCGTTTCCCAAATTCAAGGAATCATTTCTTGCGATTTTTCTCTCTCCACAAAATTGTATATAAGGGTTTGCTTTATGTGGGATTCCTCTTTACCATTCTTCAACTCTCTCAAGCAAAAGAAAGCGATCTAATGTTCACTGTTCATCTTCTTCTTCGACAAGCTTCAACAATGGCAGAATCTTCCTCAGTTCAAGAAAATACTGCACGCTCTACTCTTCTTGCAATCAAGCCAAATCAGAACTTACTAATCGATCTTTCACCGTTTCTCTACGATACTTACATGTATCAAGTGGTGGAATGCCTGAAATATTCCCCACTCGTCAAAGCTCTGTCGAAGGTGGAAGTCGTTCCAATGGCCTGTCTCTCTCAAATCTATTCTACTGCCACATACAACAAAGGTGCAGACAAGATTTTCTTCGACCTTCTCAACCAGAAGGCTTCAATCTCAAAGAATCGATTTTGCTCGTTGCTAAGACTCACTTTTGAAGAATCCATGGTGAATCCTGATTCCATCTCAACAGGTCAACTTTTCTCGATGTTCTACAACATGGGGTACACTAAAACCCTAACTACTGTGACCAAGTTCAAAAAGTCATGCCTTCCTCCTCAATGGAATGGCCTCTTCACTATTCTCTTCAAAGGGCTTTCTGAACGCAGTGCCAGATCTGATGGTGCTAGCAAGTCTTTTATGACTCTGCTTTATGGGTTGTACCATGGTCTCAATCTTGATTATGGATTAGTCTTGTGGCTTCAACTTGTCCAGAGTTTGTCATCTTCCTCTCGCCACATAGATTTCATGTGCCTGTTTCTGGACGATTATAACTCAATGGGTGATGGAGCGTTATCATGTTCCTATCATACCGGACTCACTGCTTTCCTCTATTGCTACATTTCATACCACCAACATCATTGTCACTCATCCATCTAAGTATCTCTTTGTTGGATCCATTCCTGAGACAATGTATGCTTCTGTTCCTCCTTCAAGCAAGCTTATTCAGGAGTACAAGAAGCTTCCTTCTTCTGGTCCAAGGGAACTCACTCCTGAAATGGTAAAATCTATTGAGGAAGCAGACAAACCTGCTAAACGGGGAAAGAAGCAAGACACGAAAAAGGGGGATAAAGGAGGTCAAGTCTCAAAGGGTCAGACTCCAAGGAAGCGAAAGTCTGAGAAGGCAGCACCTTCCCCGCCTAAGCAGAAGAAGTCCAAGAAACCTGCTCGGAAGCTTATTCTTCAATCATCAAGCGACTCAGACTTGGAGTACGCGCCTCCTGGTCATCACTCAACCATTCCAAGGTAATCTGAGAGCGAAAGCTCAGATGATGAAGGTTCGGCTCGTGGAGATACTCCGCCTCATTCGCCTATACCAGAGGTAAATGTTCGCTCCAAAGCACCTTCTCCTCCACCTGTTTCCATTCCTATTTCCTTACCTCCCGTTTTCCCTATCATCACATCACAACCTTTCTCTACCATTCGTATATCTACACCTATTTTCACTAAAGCTACCACTACCACCACTACTGGATTTCGGACCAACGTATCTGATACGGGGGCTCGTTCTTCAGCACCCAAAACCTTTGTTACCACCAAACCTCTATCACCTACCCAATCCACATAAACCAATACCGTTCTTGGAGATGAGGACTTGGAGTTTGACTATACCTACTTCAGTCCTTATCGTGTCTAAAGCGATGATGATGAAGACGCTGCTCTCACCAAGCGACATCTCAAGGCTGTGACTGATAAAATTGATCAGTTACTCTCTTCGTCTTTTGCTGGTGCTTATTCTGAAGCAGCCCTCAAAGCTTTATTCTCTTCGGTCGTTCAAGAACATGCTTCCTCCATCTCCGATGTTGCAAAGGTTATTGATGCCTCTACCTCCTAATGCCATAAGGCTTCGCTTGCTGTTGAGGCCTCAACCAAAGACTACAAGGAAGCGACCGCAAAAGTCGAAAAACTAATTTCAGAGGCTCAACTCTTCTTGGATTCTTTGCAAGCTGTTGCTCAGAAAAATGCTCAGACTGTCAATGCTTCTTTTGACAATCTCACGTGTTCACTGGAGGAAGAAAAGACTCAACTCGAAGAGGCTCGAAAAGCTATTGAAGCTGCTAACAAAGAGCTTCATACTAAAGTTGATGATCGTTTAACTCAACTTGAGGCTGAGCTTGCAGTCGAAAACAAAATCATGGATGAGCTGGACAAGCGAACTTCCCAACTCAAAATTCAGAACTTAAAGCTCCGAACAGCAACCAAAGAGCTTGACGATTTAAAGTCTGAACGAGAGGTGATTCGAAGCTCCGTGGGCGATGTACATTCCATCTTGTTGCATCTCCTTGACGCCCATGACTCAATTTTAACTATCTCCATTCGACGCCACTTAGCTGAGAAGCTTCGACTTGCCTTGGATATCTTAAGTCGAATTGAAGGTGTTTCGGAGACCACTGTTCTTCCAAAACAAAGGGGAGAAAAGGATCCACAAGGCAAGACTGGAAAGGCTCCACCTCAGCCCCCTCAAGAACCAAAAGCTACTGCTGGACTGAAGGATAATGTAGCTTCGTCTAGTAAGAGGGAAAAGAAAAAGAAGATGATTGGAGAAGATGATGAAGATGAAGATGATGATACTGAAGACATCATGAAAAAGAATCCTTCCAACCCTCATCAGAAAGTGAAGCCTACTGAGCAAGAGATTCTGGAGAAGATGAATCTTGTAGATAAAGAGTTGAAAGAGAAAGAGCTCTTGGAGAAAAAGAATTCCATGTTTCCAGAATGGACCATTGAATCGCTCCGTAGGGAAGTCATTAATGAACCGAGTACTCACTGGCTTGAACCTGCTATCTCGTTCGGTCTTGAGAACTCGAAGGACGCTCAATTTGATATGCCAATCACCCGAAAGGCATTTATCTTTCATTGCTTTGACTCAACGGCTGTTGTTCCCTCTCCAGACCCGAAGGTAGATCGAGATTTATTGGAGTTTTATCTGGAGTTTGCTCAGCCTCAATACTTAACATGGAGCTCAAAGAAGATTACAACGGTCAAGGTATCGAAGCCCTCTTCGGCTGGGAAATTTATTAATGTCAAATTCAAAGTGACCCGAGGCTCGGATAGCTCGGTCCATACTTTCTCCCTGGCTGATCTACCAAACTTGAACCCACACGACTGGATACTCCTCAACAATATTCTACTGTCCAATCCTCAGGAGTATCAGCCGATCATTGATCACGTCAAGCGAATGCTTGTTTGTTACATCCACGAAGTAGCAAAGATGGATCAAGAAATCGCATCTGTCATTCACAAGCGAACTACGATAAAACCAATAGGAAGAGCTGGCAATGTGAATGCGATGATCAAGGGTAAAATCAATCCTAAGTTTCACACTGTGATGTTCATTAGGGGCGAAGGTCAAAAGTGCCTGTTCGCTCTTATTGACAAGCACCTGTTCTCTACTGCTTGCTTGGAGCATATTTTGGAGATCATTCACAGGTGTAATCAGAACAGTGAAGCTGACAAGAAGTTGTTCTTATATACGGTTTTATGTTTTTCCTTTTTATTTTCATAAAATCCAAAAATATTTTTCTTTTCTGTTTTAATTCTTTTTCAGAAAATCTTATAAAATCCAAAAATATTTTTCTCTTCTATTTTATTTCTTTTCAGAAACTTCAAAACTCAAAAATATTTTCTTTTGTTTTATTGCAATTTACTTTTTAAATAATTCGTGTATAAGGCCCATTCTCAATGATGAAGCTGGGACATGTATAATTCTTTCTCTATGTACTAGCTAAGTGTCCCTAGAAGCATGCTGCCGTATGTTGACCCAAGCCTCAAAATATTTTGAGTGAAGCCTTAATGACTTGATATATACCAATCATGTCTTCCCAATCAGGCTGTCAAATTCACTCTAATCATGAGCTACCTTACTCTTCTTAAATAAAGTTAAGAGTTTTTCCTGCTTAGTCCATCTTTTGTAGCAGAGGTACTTTCGGTTCCTTTACCACCTCTTTCTATTCTCCATCATACTTCATCTCATAAATGTAACCCTTGAGACTCTCAGCATTACCACTGAGGTTTACGGTTACACAAAATCATGGATGAGATGGACAAGCGAACTTCCCAACTCAAAATTCAGAACTTAAAGCTCCGAACAGCAACCAAAGAGCTTGACGATTTAAAGTCTGAACGAGAGGTGATTCGAAGCTCCGTGGGCGATGTACATTCCAACTTGTTGCATCTCCTTGATGCCCACGACTCAATTTTGACTATCTCCATTCGACGCCACTTAGCTGAGAAGCTTCGACCTGCCTTGGATATCTTAAGTCGAATTGAAGGTGTTCCGGAGACCACTGTTCTTCCAAAACAAGGGGGAGAAAAGGATCCACAAGGCAAGACTGGCAAGGCTCCACCTCAGCCCCCTCCAGAACCAAAAGCTACTGCTGGACCGAAGGATAATGTAGCTTCGTCTAGTAAGAGGGAAAAGAAAAAGAAGATGATTGGAGAAGATGATGAAGATGAAGATGATGATACTGAAGACATCATGAAAAAGAATCCTTCCAACCCTCATCAGAAAGTGAAGCCTACTGAGCAAGAGATTCGGGAGAAGATGAATCTTATGGATAAAGAGTTGAAAGAGAAAGAGCTCTTGGAGAAAAAGAAGTCCATGTTTCCAGAATGGACCATTGAATCGCTCCGGAGGGAAGTCATTGATGAACCGAGTACTCACTGGCTTGAACCTGTTATCTCGTTCGGTCTTGAGAACTCGAAGGACGCTCAATTTGTTATCTCGTTCGGTCTTGAACCTGTTTCCAGAATATTGTTGAGGAGTATCCGGTCGTGTGGGTTCAAGTTCGGTAGATCAGCCAGGGAGAAAGTATGGACCGAGCTATCTGAGCCTCTGGTCACTTTGAATTTGACATTAATAAATTTCCCAGCCGAAGAGGACTTCAATACCTTGACCGTTGTATTTAAGGTCATGATCTAAGGGTTACAAACTATACAACCGAAATCATCTTTTGGAAATTAGGAGCGAACCGAGCCCGGTAAGACCGAACCTGAAATAGACCGAGCGTTCGGTGCATTTCGGTTCCTAGAAGAACCGAACCCGAAATGGACCGAGAGTTCGCTTTATTTCGCTTCCAACTTTTATTGAGACAGAAGAGATTTCGGTACAGATTCAGCTTCCATCATTCCTATGCCTTGTAGGATTTTATTAAAACTTGCTTCAGGCAAGGCCTTAGTGAAGATGTCAACCAATTGATCAGTGGTTCTAACGAAATGAATTTCAACGTTACCATCTTCCACATGATCTTTGATAAAGTGATACCTCAGTGCTATGTGTTTCGTCTTTGAGTGTTGCACTGGGTTATGACAAATCCTAATTGCACTATCTGAGTCACAATATAATGGGATTTTCTTCATGTTCAGGCCATAGTCTCGAAGTTGACTTTGTATCCAAATGATCTGAGATGTGCATGATGCAGCGGCTATATATTCTGCTTCGGAAGTAGAGAGAAATACACACGTTTGTTTCTTGGATTGCCAGCTAACAAGTTTTCCGTCTAGAAATTGGCATCCACCAGTGGTACTTTTTCGGTCTAGTCCACATCCCCAAAGATTAGCATTTGAGAATGCTTGGACAAAGAAACCTGATTTGGCAAGGTACCACAGACCGAGAGAAGAGGTTCGCTTCAGATATCGAAAGATGTTCTTCACAGCTAGCAGGTGAGGTTCGCGTGGATTAGCTTGAAACCTGGCACAATAACACACAGAGAACATTATGTCTGGTCGACTTCGCTGGTACATTCAGTTTCGGCAGACACTTCTTGCGATCATCCCTCGGCTGTTCAAGGTTGTGAAGCAGGTCAAGGTTACTCAACCGAAGTAGTCTCTCGCCTCTTTTGACGCAAAGGGGGGGATTGTTGGGTATAATCGTGTTGCGTCTTGGGCTCGGTCCTTAGCCCAGTTTTGCTATTCGGTTTGGGCCTGTCCAACCGTGTTTGTTTTATTAGGGTTTAGTATTTAAGGTGCATGCATGTATCCTTTATTGTTAGTGCTTTTATTATTACTCTGAATATTGTACTAAAAACCCTAGCTCGCCTCTACAGTGGAAGTTCTTCATCAAGCTCTGCTGAGGCGTGACTACATTTGAATCATTAAGCATTACTTGGTTCTATATCGTGTTGACTGTGTTTGTTTGCTTTTATTGTTTAACCTGTTGAAGATCTAATCGATCTAAGAGTTTTTCAACTCATCAATAACCCACACATAAAGGTGGTTCTCTCTGACTAGGAGAAAGCCGTTCATCATCTTCACCGATTTGACGATCTATTGTAGTTCTTGCTAGGTACCAAGTCAGGAATATGCAGACGGCATCAGACCCAGATCTAAGACTCAAGAACCGAAAACCCGACGAGATGTCACAACATGGTACCATAACGAACCACCCCCTTGTAGTCTCGCAACAACAACAGGTGTGGTGCCTGCAGTATCAGCAACCTCGGTGACGGCGACATAACGCTCGTCAAAATTCTTAATCAGCACGGTCTCGATAGACCCAAACATCTATGCTATAGCCCCTTTGATCGTTTCGGCCACTTCAGCGGCAACAATCATATAGATCTCATCATCACTATCACTCGGCCTCTCGGGATCGCTGGAGCCTGAACCTCTGGTAACCACCATATTGAAACAAACAAGTAAACCATCAGAATCATGCTAAAACGCATACAAAAACATCCACACACTCCTACAAGTTCCTTACAGATCCGGTGATTTCAGTAGTATGGGCCCAATACTACCTTCCACACCAACCCGTATTTGTCTCAAGTCTTCTTCTCAAAACCTTAAGTCACAAGGACTCTATTTCTCAAGATCAGCTATACACTCGCCCTGCTGGTTCCTCGGAACCACTACTAAGCATCCAGACACTCATTCTAAACTGCTCCCCAGCGTTGCTCCGCCTCACGAGATCTCTGTTGTCCTCTCCATTTGCTTTGCGCATTCCAATCGTACACAATCTGAGACTCGATAGACATTTGAATACATGATTCTACCTCAAATCCACAACCAAACAAGGAACAGGAAGAAAGGCTAAATCAGTAATTCTAAGGCTATAAAATCCTAACTATGTACAGTTATACATCATACACCAAGCAAATAACAATGACAGATTCAATCTCATAAGAACAAACTCCTAGGCTAAAGGCATCATAAATCAGGCCACACTATCACACCATTCCTGCAGGATCCTTAGCCTACTGCTAACTAGCATGCAGTTCTATCAGCTCATAGAATATCAGCTCTATATTACTCATAATATAAATTAAGGTATTTTAGGAAACTACTGCTCGAGCTCTGGTTGATTGTAAACATTGCTTCACTGGGTTTTTCTCCTGTAAAAATCTTCATTTATTTGAAAAGTTTTTATAAAAATCTCCAGATCCTTAGTTTGGGTTTGGAATTATCCTAGAGTTCATCCAAATCCCTCAAACTAGGGCTCTAATACCAAATTGTAACACCTCAAATTTCAAACCAAAATTTTCATTTTTAAATTACCCAAAATATTGTTCATAAACCAAGTCATCGGAAAACATAAGTGTCAAATACAAATCATTATTACAAAATATCAGAGTGCCACCCAAATGCCTAGTAACAAATCTCCCAACGAGTGTGTACAATCAGACCTTCGCCTTCCCATGATCCTCAGAAGTACCTGAAACACATATAATCAACAACTGTAATCACGAAGCTTAGTGAGTTCCCCAAGATACCACATACATCACAACATAAATAAACAACTATGGGTTATCAACAACCCTGGGGATTATCAGCAATCCCAATAGGCAAACAGCACGCCCTGTGGGTTATCAGCAACCCTTGAGACTATTCACAGTCTCAGTCACACATAAACAACATAACACAATAATAACAGTTAGACCCAGCTGGTCATCACAAATACAACTATTCTACCACATAGGTAAGAATAAGTGAGGAGACTCACCTGATACTGATGACATATAAATCTCACACCCGAACTGTCGGAACTAGACTCTGCCTAATATCACAATAATTAAACCTAATTAATAATTAATGTCCATAACTCAACTCACAAGTCCAAATCCCACAACTAATCCCCTTGGGGGAAAAGACCATTTTGCCCCTTCCATGGTCCAAAACCTTAAATCTTGACCAAAAGTCAAAATTCAGCAAAAATCAACTGCCCAACGCATATGTCGGGCATACACTCCTCCTACGTGCGGCGTACTCAAAGAACCAGGTGGGTCGGGGTCAGGCCTGGCTACGTTGGGCGTAGCCAGAAGTACACGGGGCGTACGTCGTCAGATCCCAAAAACCACTCCAAAATGTCTTAATCGTTAAGACATGCAATCTAAACATACATTTGACCTCCATAGAACGTCTTAATCCTTAAAGTCCATAACTTTAAGCCTTTGCATGGCTGAAAAGAGCTTAAACCTTAAAACCCTCACTTAATCCATACTCAACACCACCAAACTCTTGCATGGCTGGAAAGGAACCTTCAAGCAACCATTTTTATGAATCTAATCACTCTAATACATCTAAAAGGACAACCAAAATACTCTGGAGTAACCCATACTCACAAAGGTCCAAACTTTGGGACAAAAAACTCATAAAAATTCATCTATGGAGATCTAGAAAGAAACACATCAAGGTATAAACTTTATACCTTCAAAAGATGCACAAAGTGAGGTAGTTTCTTGATCCACAAGCTTGCAAGCAACACCACCTTCTTCAATGATCTTCTTCTTCAACAAGAGAGCACCAAAATCACTAACAATCTTTAAAATCTTCTCACACAAGGCTTAGGCTCGAGATTAGGGTTTGGAAGGAGTAAAGGTTGATTATGGGAGGTCCAAGGGTGGCTTAATGTCTTTAAATAGAGGTGAAACCCTAAAATATAGGGTTTAGAGATTGAGCTAGTACGCCCCGCGTACCACATGTATGCCCATCGTACTAGCATGACTTCCGCGTTCTAGGTCTCTTACAGGTACGTTGCGCGTTCCTCACATGTACGCCTATCGTACGGGCTGAAGTGAAAGTCTTTTAACAATAAGGGACCAATAATGCAAACTTTAATTAGGCCAAAGGCTAAAATAGAAATACCTAAAAATCGGATGTTACAAAGTAGCAAATAATTACAAAAAAATTCCGGTTTTTCCGGTTTTAAACCCACTTTACCCGGTTCCACTCTACTCAACTTGATGTTTCCGGGTTTTTCAGTTCTAGACCCACTTTACCCGGTACCGTACCCGGAACCGAACCAGAACAGGTAGTAGGGACTGAATTTGTCACCATGGGTAAACCATATGGACCATTTATGTAATTTTGACGGTGGTGGTGGTGGTGGTGATGACAGATGGTGGGTGGGTTTATGATATTGGGTGAGTATTTTCTAATAAATAAAACATTAATTTAAAACCAAAAAGAGAATGTTAATAATAATGATGAGGGACCATTTCTGCCAAAAGACTAAATACTAATAATATGTAATAAAAGGCGAGGGTTATGAAAAAATCAAACCAAAGTGAAAGGGTTGTTTGTGAACAAAGACATAAAAATGAAGGGTCAATGTTGTAAGTCGGAGGAACGTTAAAATCTTTCATAACTTTAATATATATATATATATATATATATATATATATATATATATATATATATATATATATATATATATATATATATATATATATAATAATAATAACGATCATATTTACTAACCCGCCCTTGCGCATGTGACTTTCTCCGACTTGTTATCCATTCCAAGTCAATCAAATCTAAACCCCACCAGTTACCAAATACCACTATTTCCAATTCTTCATATGTTCCTTTTGTCTTAAAAATATGGTTGGGAGAAAAACGAGACAAAAGGATGGGCCCATTAAACTTAACCAATGCAAACCCACCTCACTTATGACAAAAAAAAAAAAAAAAAAACAATGTGTTTTGTTACTTTTGTACATGTTCACACCTCATTGAATCCCATGACCAACATGACTGCACTTTCGAACAAAATCTAAAGTGTTTATAAATAATGGGTATGGATTCCAAGGTCACATCACATTCTTGTGAACATAAAGAACTGAATTTCAAACTTATTTATGACAGCTGTGATAACTTTACAAGTTTACTAGCTAGGAGGACCCATTTTGGAAGATACAAGTGTGTGTTGGTGTGACCAATACATCTATCAATGGACAATGGTCCCACTTAGTCTCAAAGCAATCCTAGTCAAGATTTGAAATCTCTCTCTCTCTCTCTCTCTCTCTCTCTTCCAAATATTATATATATAGACACACATAACAACCCTTTTAGCTACAATAAGATTGTTCATTCCTCAAAAGTCTTGAAGTAGAAAATGGAGGGTAAAGGCAAGAGTGGAGAGAAGAAAGAGAAAAACATGATTCCACCAAGAAGGGGTCAAATTAAAGAGAAGATTTTTGAAGAATTGGGAGAGAAGATTCTCAACATGACATTTGGTGGAGGAGATGCAAGAAAGAATCAAGTCTTTCCATCTTCAAAAGATTATATTTTTGACCCTCCAACAAAGAGATGAAGGTAAGTAATTAACAATATATATATATATATATATATATATATATATATATATATATATATATATATGTTTGTTATTTTGATTATGTAACAAGAAACGAAACTTCATTGAAAGTTGAGATGATACGCATAAACATGGAATGAGAAGATGAATGATTATTTTCCTGTTTTATCTTTTTTATTTCATAAGGATTTGCAACTGATATATTCATGATTATTTGTATTTTTGTAGCATGGATCGATGGTGGAATCATTGAACAAGCTCTTGCAAATAATGGCTTTGGAGAGAGATGGATACAATCTAATTGATGTATGTGTTGTATTGAGAAGTTTAAGATAAGATAGAAGTTCATATGTATTGATTATAATGCTAAAATAATTAATTTAGTTTTGTTAATGGTTTGGATGTTATTTTTTTCGATTTTAGAAAAGTAATCGGTGTTATCAATATTACAAGGTTATAGTTCGATCACAAGGTCCTTTCATCATGATAAAATTATATAAAATGATTTTCAAAAGATCCGTTTGCACTTTACATCATTTTCTTTATTTATAGACATGGGGATTGGGGAAGTTGAATGTGGGGACCTTGAGGGCAAATGTGTCATTAGGTTCAAATAACCAAATTCTTTATCATTGTTGGAATGGTGACAATTGACATCCTAAAAATATAATTATCCTCATCGTTGACTAGATTGGTCAGAATCAAGAGTGACCCTTTTTATAAGTTCTTTCTTTTTAGCCGGAAAATCTTAATTTATTTCTCAATGGACATCTAATTTCACTTATGTCAACGACGGAACTTGAATCTTCAACTTCAAAAAGGAAAAATAACACTTAATACCGATGGACTAGAATCTCTTTGGTCTTTTTTACCACTAAATTGATGTCAATATTCTTTCAAATATGTATGAATTCATATAAATACATATTTTCACACATAATTATAAATATATACTTATACGCATAGGGGTTTGGATTCAGTATGAATCTAAAAAACGGTTGGAACGGTACAATTCTCAACTACCAATTTCGTTAAGGGCAAGAACGTCAAACATTGTCTTTGGATGTGATGCAATCACATACAACGCACGTCTGTTAAACGTAATACGATCTCGAGAATATAATCACGTGCAACGAACGTCCATGAAACGTTATTTAAGTGAGCCTTTCATTTTTTCGTTTTTATTTTTAAATTTTTAGATGAAACTAAGCTTGAATTTTAGCTTTTTATGTTTTTTATTTATATTTATATTTATATTTATATTTTTGATTAATATTGATTTTTTAATGTTTTTAATACATCTTTTAAGTTTTTTTTCATTTTTTTTTTCTAAAGTTTTGATTTTTTATTGAACTTTAGGTTGATTCGAGTTTTGAAGTTTAACAATCATAAAAGTTTTGAATCATAAGAAATTAAGTATCCTAATATTTTTGGATCAAAACATTTTAATCTTATCATTTTAGATCATATCATTTTTGAATCATATGACTTTCGATCAAAATATATTCAACAAATGAAATTTTTGGTGATAACAAATTTTGGATTATTAGATTTTTTGAATGATTTAATTTTGAATCATAAAAGCTATGATTACACACCACAACATATTTAGATCATAATAATTTTATATCATAACAAATTAAGGATCATAAACATGTTGAATCATAACTTTTTTGAATAATAAATATTTTAAATCAACACATTTTTATAATATCATTTTCAATATTATATTTAAAAACCTATAATCTTTTCACGTCTTGGTTTTTATAAAAACTTGACAAAATTTCATGGATGGTCCTTAAGCTTTTACGTTTGTCCCTAAAATATTCCCTATAAAACCTTGTTTGCATTAATGGTCCCAAGAGAGCAAACCTTGCAAACATATTATTCTTACCGTGCATGTCTGCTAGATGGATCCGTTAAGTTGATATTTTTTTGGATAAGGATCATTTTTGCTATTTTATGAAACTTTCATAAGGACTATTTGTGAAATTTTACATAATGACCATTTACGAAATGTTAAATAAACCTATTAAATCTTGTATTAATTACCATAAATCAAATAAAAGAGTAAAAAAAAACATAGAAAATATAATATTTATATAAATAAAAAATTAAAACTTATAAATTTTAATCATCATGCAAATATATTTTATTTAATATATGAATAATTTTTGTTATCTAGACCTTAACTGTAAGTCTGTAACATTCAAACTATAATACATCATTAAATATTTTCGTTTTTTATTTTTTTATCTAAAAAATTCGAAGTATAAAAACAACATTTTATTACTTATTTATTTTTACATGATGTAATTTTTAAGACTTATCTTCATTTATTTTATACAAATATATTTATTTTTATAAATGATATGATGTGTTATTATAAAAAAATATGTTATTATAGAAATAATAGTATGCTGCTTTTTTATTTTAAAGATATATGTATACAATTTTCAGTTATAGATAAAAATATGTTTCGGTTTTGATTTCATAATACAAGTACGGTAAATTTTATATTGGTTCGATATAGAATTTTGGTATTTAATTTTAAAAAACTATTTAGTTTTATCAAGTTTTGAATATATTCCTTAATAAGACATATACTTTTCAAAACAAAATTAAAAAACGTCCTTAACTAAATAATATGACATTAATTATGTGTAATACATTTTATTTAATGGAAAATAAAAATATTTTTATATAATTTAATAAAATGAATTAAACAGAAGTAATGTCATATTAAACGGAATTAAATACAAATAATATGACATTAATATTGTTAAAAATTTTATTTTTCATTATATAAAATGAATTAAACGGTACTAATGCCATATTATTCATATGATTAATTATTTTAGCATGTGTAGCAGCGTAGTTAATTATTAGCTAATAGACGTTTTTAATTTTGCTTTAAAAAGTTTGTCTTTATTAAGAAATATATTAAAATTGTAACGCCCGCAGATTCGGGCTAGTCAATTTAAGGACAATGAGCGTCAAAAATGACTTTTTGATGGAAGATTATTTAGAAGGAGTAATCTTAAATAAGTTGTAGTATATGTTACAAGGGTTCCGTACATATAAAGAATACCGAAATCCGAGTTATAACGAAGAAGTTATGACATGTCGAAGTTTCGCGACAGAACCGGCACGACGCTGTGTGACGTAAAAAGTGAATTTACGATAAAGTGCTTTTTAGCCTTAGCGATCTAAACGAAAGTCGTAGTATTCGTTAAATCGAGAGCATCCATAAAAAGAACGCCCAAATCTGACTTCGTATGAGGAAGTTATGATTTTTCTAAGTTTCAGCTTAGCAGTAGAGAGCTAAAAACTCGAATTTTAGATCGAGTGATTTTTAGCCGACACAACCTAAACGAGAATCGAAGATCTCGTTAATAGTAGCATAACGATAAAATGACAGACGAAAACGGACGTCGGATGAAGAAGTTATGAATTTTTAATAGATTTTCCTGTCCCGGTCTGTTAAAAATAATAATATTAAAAATAAATTCAAAATTAGCCGACGGAGTCTAAACGAAAGTTGTAGAGCATAATTTCTTCTACGCGTGCATATAAAGAACGTCAAAAACTGAGCCCGTATGCAAAAGTTATGGATTTTAGAAGTTCGGGGCACAAAAATCAAGAAAAGTCCGAAATCCGAGGAATTTCGCATGGCTGGTGTCAGGCCACGTCACCCTCGCCTCGCTGCTGACCCGTGTCCGATGCTGATGACGAGTCTGAAGCGTGGCCCAGTCAGAGACCGACGCGTGTCGCATACGTGGCCTGTCCGAAGCGAGCCACGTCTCGCCTACAAGCTTCTGACACGCCCTTCGCATCCGAGCCACCTCCGAGCCTCGCAGCTGCCGCGTGGAGCCTTCTTATCCACTAAACTTCGGTCTCGCACCCTATAAATAGGGGGTTGCGAGATCTCCCGGCTAGATTTGGAAAATTGCCACTTTTCACCCCTTAAACAATATTTTTATCATTTTGACTTTCCCCGAAGCCCTGATATCATTTTCAACACCCGAAACACGTCCCGAAGTACCCGAAGACCCGGAAAAATTTATCTTTTCGGTTTTGAAGCTCCACCCTCACAGGGCTCGGTTTTTCATTAAAGCCCCCGGTTTTATTGGAAACGATCGTTTTAAGAAACGAAGTGCTGCCCGATTATCGTCTTATCGAGTGAGTGTATAGTCACTTTCATCTTACACATAGATATGAAATATTTTATATAAAATACGTGTTATGTGTATATGTATTGTTTGTTTATTTGAAATGATTGTTGGATGAATGATTTATACAAGTTTTAAAATGATTTAAACTGTATATATATTTTATCTACAAATATGTTGGGTATAACATGGGTAGATGGAATAGTTGGTGTGTGATAAAATGATGAGAGGCTTATTGTATAAACCCTGACGACTATGAGACGTAGTGCCTGTTGTATAAACCCTGGCGACTATGAGACGTAGTGCCTATTGTATAAACCTTGACGACTATGAGACGTAGTGCCTATTGTATAAACCCTGGCGACTATGAGACGTAGTGCCTATTGTATAAACCCTGGCGACTATGTGACGTAGTGCCTGTTGTATGAACCTTGGTAGCAATGGACATTGGATAAATTCCTTAGGTCAATCCTGAGGAATGAATGGATGAAGGATAGTCGATTCTTAGGGTAAATCCTTAAGAAATAAGGGAGATATGGGGATGGGTAATTGGGTTGATTGTTTGATGATTGAATATAATAAT
Organism: Lactuca virosa; assembly: GCF_052849685.1. NCBI lineage: Eukaryota > Viridiplantae > Streptophyta > Magnoliopsida > Asterales > Asteraceae > Lactuca > Lactuca virosa. The sequence goes on from NC_136433.1 coordinate 21,106,320, forward strand.
TATATTATTGTGGGCTGAAAACCCTATATGCTCACCAGGCTCCCAAGCCTGACCCATCAGTTTATTTGTATCACATGTATCGATTCGAAGATGCTTTACACTGAGAGATTAAAGGAGATGTAAATCACTAGTGTAAATGAATGTAAGTTTTGTTTATGCTTATGCTTCTGTATTGACGATGACATCCCAAGTTTTAAAATGAATAAAATACATTTCTTCCGAAATGCCTTGATAATATATTTATCATATTTTTATGAGGACAAATTCCGCATCTTTTAGAAGATTACTCTGATTTTATTTAAAAAAAAAAAAACATAAACTAAATCGGTCTTTTCTGGCCGTGAAATTGGGGATGTCACAAAAATTTTGATAAAACCAAAAAAAAAAAAATTAAAATTAAATATCAAAAGTTTATATCGAACAAATATAAAATTTACCATACTTTTATTATGGAACAGAAAACGAAATCGAAACATATTTTTATCTTTAACTAAAAAATACATATTATATTTTAAAATAAAATAACAACGTATTGTTATTTTTATAATAACGTATTTTTTTTAAACAACACATCATATTTTTTCATAAAAATAAATATATTTTTACAAGATAAATGAAGATAAAATTTAAAAAGTACATCATGTAAAAATTAAAAAGTAATAAAATGATGTTTTTATACTTCAAATTTTTTAGATAAAAAATAAAAAACCAAAATATTTAATGATGTATTGTAGATTGAATATTTTAGATAAAGTCTAGACAACAAAAATTATTTATATATTAAATAAAATATATTGGCATGATGATTAAAATCTATAAGTTTTAATTTTTTATTTATCTAAATATTATATTTTCTATGTTTTTTTTGTCTTTTTATTTTATTTAGGGTAATTAATACAAGATTTAATAGATTTATTTAAAATTTCACAAATGGTCTTTGTATAAAATTTCACAAATGGTCATTTGACAAGTTTCACAAAATGACAGAAAAATGGTTCTTATCCAAAATTCTTTCAATTTAACGGATCCATCTAACGGATATTCAAGGTACAGACCATTTGTGTGCAAAGTATGCTACATATGGACAATTCATGCAAAAAAGGTTTCATAGGGATTATTTTATAGACAAACGAAAAGTTTAAGGACCATCTGTGAAATTTTGTCTAAAAACTTGGATTCGTTTATACTTTAACAACAATATTTTTTTTAGACAAAATTTCACAATTGGTCAATGTGGTTTACATAATATTGCACTTTAAGGACTTCCTAGCAAAAAGTCACGCGACTGGTCCCCGTGGTTTGTAAAATTACATGAAAGGTCCTCCTGCCGTTAAATTTAACTTTTCAGCTGTAAGATTTTGATAAAAAGACTATTTTGCCCTTACCAATATTGCAATACACTACAAACCTCAAGGACCATTCGTTTAATTTTCTAAATTTGAAAATTTATTTATATATAAATTATAAATTTCACATTTTGTATATATATAAATTATAAATATAAATTTATATATATATATATATATATATATATATATATATATATATATATATATATATATATATAATTTCAACAATTTGATAATTTTTTTTTATCTTTTTGACATTTTGTTTTCCATTTTTATTTTATAGTTTTAGTTATTTATGGTTTTTTGTTATATTTTTATTTATTTTGATTCAAGTAAGTAAACTTAAATTCGATAAACCATGTCGAAATTATTTTTTCTCTAATTTTTCTTATTTGTGAATTGAAGCGTTAATGTTTTTTTGGATGCTCCTTAATTAATATCGTTAGCAACTTTATGTTTGCATTTATCATTATCATTATTTGACCTTTTATTTTCTATTTTTGTTATAATTTTAATTATTTATTATTCTTCTATTGTTTTTATATATTTTGATTCAAGTAATGAAAAATAGAAAAACAAAAAACCAAAAACTAAAACACCAAATTCTAATATACTCTAATATATTAATACATTTTACATTTTCATCCTTTTTTTGGTTTTTTCGTATTTTTTTAATTTTTTAGTATTATTTTTGTTTAATTTTTTTCATATTATTTTTTAATTATTTCCTATTTTTATTTTTTTTCGTTGTTTTGTTTTATTTTTCATCAACTTGATAACTTTTTTTGACCTTTTTAAAAAAATGTAAAATATATGAATATATTAGAGTATATTACAATTTTGGTGTTTTTTTTTTATAATTTTGGTTATTTATGGTTTTTGTAACTTTTTTTATTTTGATTTGCGTAAAGAAAATACTTATATTTACAAATATAAATACAGAAAATTAACATAACTTTTTTATTTACACAAATCAAAATAAAAAAAAGTTACGAAAACCATAAATAACCAAAATTAATAAAAAAATGCGAAAAAAATCAAAAAATATGAAAAGTGTAAAATGTATTAATATATTAGAGTATTTTACAACTTTGGTGTTTGATTTTTTGTTTTTTTTTTGTGTTTCTATTTTTCATTACTTGAATCAAAATAAATAAAAACAATAGAAGAATAATAAATAACTAAATATATACAAAAAAAAAAACAAAAAAAAGGTGAAATAATGATAATGATAAATGCAAACATAAAGTTGCTAACGATATTAACTATAGAGCATCAAAGTAAAAATAAAAAATAAAAAAAATAAACCGTAACAACATTAAATTAAAAAAAACATGAACGTTTCATTTCATAATTAAGAAAAAAAAGGTTTCGATATGGTTTATCGAATTTAAGTTTATTTACTTGAATCAAAATAAATAAAAACATTAAAAAACCATGAATAACTAAAATTATAAAATAAAAATAGAAAACAAAATGTCAAAAAGATAAAAAAAAATTAAATTATCAGGTTGTTGAATATATATATATATATATATATATATATATATATATATATATATATATATATATATATATATATACAATTTGCATTTATAATTTATATATATATGGAATTCATATTTATAATTTATATATATACAAAATTTCAAATTTATAAAATTACAAAAATGGTCCTTGAGGTTTGTAGTGTATTGCAATATTGGTACAAGGGCAAAATAGTCTTTTTATTAAAATCTAACAGCTGAAAAGTTAGATTTAACGGCAGGATGACCTTTCATGTAATTTTACAAACCACAGGGACCGGTCGCGTGACTTTTTGCTAGGAAGTCCTCAAAGTGCGATATTCTGTAAACCACAGGGACCAATTGTGAAATTTTGTCTTTTTATTTTATTTTTTTTATTTTTACAAACTCACTAAATTAGTAAAATAAACAACTCATTTATTTGCTTTTTTGAATTTGGAGCAAAAAAAAAATTCAGTTATAGTTAATAAAAACTAATATGCTATTGATATCAAAATATGAACACTTAAAAAACTTATTTTTTAAAAAGTTTTTCTTACAAACTTACTTGTATAGTGGGTAGAAGCATCCTTTATATTTTTATGATTTTCTATGAACTTGGTTTTTATAAAAATAAAAATTACAAAAATATATGTTTTTCAAATGTTGATGACTATACTCATTTTGTAGAATTAAATTTTAAGTTTTGTTTTTTCAGATTTTTTTACCAAAAAAAGAAATGAAAAATCATGGCCAAAAAACTAATTGAGTTTTATTGGCCGGTGATAATTGACACATAGAGAATGCGCCACATGGCGCCGTGAGAGTTCTCTTTTACCTGACCCTCCGGATTTACATATTACACCCTTACATTTCTTACTTTTATATTATAAGATTAAGATAAATACACATAGATCTTAAAACTTACATCATGTAAAAATTAAAAAGTAACAAAATGATGTTTTTATACTTCAAATTTTTTAGATAAAAAATAGAAAACGAAAATATTTAATGATATATTGTAGTTTTAATATTTTAGATAAAGTTTAGACAACAAAATATATTTCCGTGGCGAGAGTTCTCTTTTACCTTCTTACTTTTATAATTCAAAACGATATGATTCAACCATGATATGAATATAAAAAAAGATTATTATACAAAAAATGATTTTACAAATTTCAAGTAATGAAACTATCAATGATCCAGAATGATATGATATGACTCAAAATATTAAAATAATAAAAAAATAATATAATTCAAAATATTATGATTCAAAAATTAATTATAAAGTTTAAGTAACGATTATAAATCAATAAAAAATAGTTATTACAACCGAAAATTTTAAAATATGAAGATGTATCTTTTGTGATGACAAATGCACTCCCGAGTGATATAGGTTGTTGGCCCATGATACAATACACGATTTAATTATAATAATCGTGTTTTTTTCTTTTAACACAAAATAATTTAATTATAATAATGTATTCTGTTTAAAGAAAAAAAGCGTCAAACAACTAATATTATGTCATTTACTATATAAACAATAAATATTATTTCTAATGATATGGGCCGTTGATCCATTAGGTAGCGTTTGATACATGGAAAATGTAGAACTAGACTGGACGAGACTGAATAGAACTGAACTGTAGGGAACTTCATATCAGTGAATGAGGGTCTTTTACTTTTATTTATCTTTTTTGTTTTTAATTATCGCATGGCATGAGTGAATGATGATCTTAATTTTTTTTTAATTATTACCGTGGAGGAGTTGAGGATGACATTACCATATATGAGGTTTCATATGATCTTAATATTTTTTAATTATTACCGTGGAGGAGTTGAGGATGATATTACCATATATGAGGTTTTGTATGGTATTAAGTTGCACAGGGGAGAAGTGAACATGAGTGGTTGCGTGGTATTTTATTCTTAATGTTCTTGTCCCACTTTGTTCTATGTTTTTGGGTGGGACTAAAATATGAAGGTTTAGTCCCATTTGACTTAATCTTTGTTCCACTTAGTTTTAGTCTCATCTCTGCCAAACGCTACTTCAAATGATCTTGTTCTATTCTGTTCCGTCCAGTTCCACCTGCTAAACGCTGCCTTATAGCTCAATGTATTTTGTGATGTGAAAAAAACTATAAAGAACGGTTATTATGCCATTGAATTGTAAAAGAATAAATGTGGAGGGGCCATAAGTTTGGCTAAAAGTATAAAAACAAAAGGTTATAAGGTATGAGTTTAAGGTTGTCAAGATCGAGATCCTATGTATGATCGTTTTAGGGTTTGCAAGATCGGAATCGTAAGATCGGGATCGGGATCCTAAGATCCCACAAAATAAAACATAATTTAAAAAAATTATATATATCTCAAACATTTAGTTTTCCGTTCAAAAACTATAAAATCTTCAAAACATTAGTCACAATTTACAAAAAAAAAAATAATAATAAATAAAGATAAATGGTAAACTAGTATAGGTAAAATACATAAAGTGGTAAATTCATTTTTTTAAGAAAAAAAATCAAAGGAAGGTAGGATCAGATTGTATCTCGATTCTACGATCCTACCCCAAATACAATCCGTATACGATCCGACTCGTTTTTCATACCTACGATCATACGATCCTACGATCAAGATCTCGATTTTGACAACCTTGGGTTATAGGGACATACATAATTGGGTGGGTCAGGTTTTATGGTGGGTGGAGCTGGACAGGATCTTAGTCGGGCTAGGTATTATAACTTGTGTTAAAAACTGAGAGGAATATAAGGAGTCGAATCTGGAACCTCAAGTTTAAGAGACACACAATACGTCTTGGCGACAATGTCAAACTTTAAGCTTTATGAGCTATAGCGAGTCATAGCATTTGTTAAAGTGTGACTTAAGACGACAAATTTGTATATAATTAATATATATATATATATATATATATATATATATATATATATATATATATATTTCTAATTATTTATTTTTATATACATATATGACTTAAGATGACATTTTCTCAAGGCGTGACGTCTAGTACACGACTTGAAGTTATGTCGAGATTTTTAGAACCATGCACACAAACCAATAAGTCAATGGTTAGTTATTGTTAAATACTGTCGTACAAAGTATTTGTAGTTAAATATAAAAGAAAAACCCCACTTTATATAAAACCACAAAAACTTACAAAACATTTACTCATAAATGTGGATTTTTCTACTTGTGACTTGAAATGTGGATTTTTTTCTCTAGATTGCTTTAATATTTATTAAAGAAAAACCTTTAAGAAGCATCATATCATAAATAGTAGCTCTCTCTCTCTCTCTCTCTCTCTCTCTCTCTCTCTCTCTCTCTCTCTCTCTCTCTCTCTCTCTCTCTCTCTCTCTCTCTCTCTGGGTCATGAAACTGAGCTCCTCCTTACATCTTACTTTCATTTGTGGAAGATTATCAAGAGTGTCATGGACTTACAGTTTCCTCCGGCCCAACAGAAAGGTTATTACTTATTAGATAACATAATTATCCATAAGACATATGACTCTTAGGCCTTGTTTGTTTTTTCGAAACGAAAATTCATGAAGTCTGCGGACCACTTCTGCAACTATCTGCAGCAGAAGAGGTGGACCAAGCGGCTGCAACCAATAAGAAACATGTTTGTTATTTAACATCTGTAGTAAACTGAAATTTAAATAAACTGATTTTATAAACTGAAAATAGTTCTCAACACCGAAATTTTAATAATTATAGTCTTAAAACATTGAAAGAATACTAAAAAGAACATATAAAAAAACAAAAATATAAAATTTCTAAAAAAATCAAAAAAATGTAAAAGAAGTTATCAATTTTATTCTAGAGAAAACCTAATTTTAAAAAACATAAATAATAAAATAGTAAAAAAATTAAGAAAATATTGTAAACAATGTCTACAAAGTTCGTAAAAGAATTATACATGTTAAAAAAGATGCAACCGAAACTAAAAATATTATTAACAGAAACGGTAAAAAAATAAAAAAAAAAATCAAAGTATTTTTTTATAAAAAAATCAAGTTATAAAAAATTATAGAAACTATAAAAAAATTGTATCAAATCATAAATCAAAGTTTTTAAAAAAAATCAAAGTTAAAAAAAAAAAATAAGCTACACCAAATTTCTAAAAAATAATCATTTGGAAAAAATAAAAGCTGAATAGGTGTAGCTTGAATGGGCTGCGAACTACTGAAAAAATCAAAGTATTACATTGCCGTCAGAAAAACATTGTCTATGGCATGGGTTGCGAAGTGTTTACATTGTGCTTGAATGGGCTTTATACACTCCTTTTCCAACACACTTTCAGTTCGTTAGAAAAAAAAAATCTCTCATTTCCAGTTAAATTGTGATGTGCTTGACAAGCCTTCATTACACTCCTTCTTCAACACACTTTCAGTTCTTTTAAAAGAAATCTCTACACCTGCTACTCTTAAATTTACAACTTTAGTTTCAACCTTTGACTTAAACCTAGGCTGTAAGCCCTTTGGTCTCTGAACCATTAATCTTTTCTAGACTTTAAAAAAATGTTTGAGTAAGCAAATATCTTGAAAGCTACTTCACATGATCTGTTCATACAAAAAATAAGTAACCTGAACTTGCTATAAGACTTTAACTTATGCCATGCATTTTATTTGTAAGTTAGTAATCTAACTCGTGTTTATCATCAATATAGAGTACATTGTTGATTCTGTTTTTGCCACATATTATAACATAGCCCAAATGTTATATCATACATTTTATTGTTTAAACTCCCGCTCATTTAACACAAAAAACATGAAATAGAATGCCCTAGTAAACATTCAAAACATTGTCTTCATTGACACTAAGTTTGGTCCAAATATTTAATGTTGGTGGATAAAACAAAACCTATTAAACTACATAATTCAGATAAAAAAAAACAATACATTAAAACCCAATTCAAAACTTGCATTCTACAATATGATGAAACAATATTACCTCTCTCTCACTCTTCAAGTTACATGGTAAGCAATCTCATTTCACTGGCTCTCTGATTTGGATAGATGTTCTTGACAAGCTTGCTTCAAGCTCATTCAACTCATCCATATCCAGATCATCATCATCATCCTCATCATCATCATTATCATCATGAATCTGGGAATTTCCTTCTTCAGAAACAGCAATGACACTTGTTGATGTACTTGGTCCACCTGTTGATGAGTTATCTTGTGCCTGAAATCAAATGGAACCCAAAAATTAAGCCTTTGTTGATGTACTTGTAATATGCATATAACAACTACATTTTTTTTATCATTAAAACAACTAATTTTTATGGAAATATAATGTCCAAATAGTATAATAATTTCATATATACCTTCTGAGTGGTATTATCAGGTTCTTCTTCTCTGTGGTACTTCTCATATGCCTCAGCATCATCCACAAACAAACTAGCATCAGAAAGAAACAGCTCTCGCCCACTGCAAAAACAACAACAAAATGATTATTTTTAAGAAATGTTTTTAAAAAAAAGTCAAAATGTATGCATTAAGAAAAAACAAATAAACCTCATTCGATCATTCTTAGCCCTCTCTGCTCTCTGAGCAGCCAATCCAGCTTCTTTTTCATCCATCTTCATCTTCTTCCAATCCATAAACAGATCAGTAGTCATTGGAGTTGTTGTTTTCACTTTTGCACGCTGAGGGAATAAGATAAATCAGGTGAAGGGTATAACTGTAAACAAAGAACAAAAAAAAACTGCTTTAGTTAAAAAGATGGAATCTTTACCTGATCTTCAATCTCATCCTCAATAGCTAGCTTGTTAGCTTCTTCTTCTAAAAGAGCCTTCATTTGGGACTTCAAGATGTATCCAGGAGGGAGAGCATGTCTGTAATGACACTCTTTATTACCATTTGGACAAACCCAAAACCAACCATATTGCTTTCTCTCCACTGCATCAAGAAAGTGTTTGCAAACCTGTTCCAAATGTTTTTAAATCAACATATATTCAATAGCAATATAGATTTATGGAAAATGTTTAACAAGTTAAAGAAGCATACAATGTCAGTTGGTTTATTCTGGTTGTACTCTTTTCCTTTCGATTCAATAACTTTTTCCAACATCTCTTGATCCCATTCCTCCATTGTGTCTAAGATTCCACAAGAACAAGTTAGTTATACTCCATATCAAATCACAATAGGAAAAAAAGGAAAAGAATAAGCAATCAAATAGTTGAAAAGAACAACCTTCATCGCGCTTATCACTGAAGATATCAATCTTCTCACCCTTCCTTTGTATATTCAGATCATGAGAGAACTTGCATTTGAAACCTTTTGCACATTGCCCAGCCTTGAAAAACTCGCACAATATAGACTTTGGATCCACACCTGATCAAGAGCACAATTAATGAGTTGAAAAACTATATTAGCAAATATAACTTTAATTGACGAACATGTTTCTCATATGCTTCCGATTTGTATCGCCCATATTAGAATCCAGATAGGTTAATATCAAGTCAAATCATATATTTACAGAGCAATACGGAAAGATTCATGTTTCTCAAGATAAAATCCAATAAAACGAAAATCAATACAAGACCTACCAGGAGGTACTTTAGGTTGAACAACAGCAATCTTAAACAAATCATTCAATTCCTTCTCTCTAGCTTTCTCTTCATCCTTCTTTTTCTGATAATCAAAAAACTCAAACTTACTACAAGAACCACTGAAATGAAAAAGCTTACTAAGATTACGAAACCCTATCGATAGATACCTTAGCAGCGAGTTTGGACGGATCGGGTTTGGGTACAGCATTCAGCTGAAGTGCCTGAACATATTTTTGAACATTTTTGCTCTTGTTCTTGTTCTTAAGCCCAAATGTCTTGTCTTCTACTACTTTCTGCTTCTTTGCTACCTCCGCTTTCGATTGTTTCGGAGGCATCCTCCAAGCTGAATTCAAATTCAAACCTTGTGTATCTTAATTCGGAGTTGGTAATCGAGCCAAGTAGATCGACAGATAATCGGTTGATCGAACGATTGAATATCCGATGAAAAGATTTACTGATTAGGGTTTTGTGAGTTGCCTCCCAGCAGAAGAAGTATAACAGGATTGGACACCACTGCCGAAAGGCTTGTTTTAGTTCCAAGGGTTAACGATGTCAACAACATCTAAGGGTATAATTGTTATTTCACTCATATACATACCATTTATTGGTAAAGTTCGGATATTTTAAAATAAAATAATAAATTTATTTTAAAAAACAATACGACGAAAAGACACAATCTCACAAAAAAGAATATAAAAAGTACAACCTAAATTTTGAACAACCAAGATATAATGTTTATACCAAAAGGGTAAGATGGTAAATTTGGATACGTCTATTGTTAGACTTAACTGTAATATTGGATGGAAAGGTTTTAGTGACCTAATTGTAAATGGAAGAAAGTATAGTGTCCCATTTTAGAATATTAGTTCATAGTCACTACTCACTATCGTGAACGCAGAGCCAACAGTTCCTGCAACACTGCCTTCGTTGAAGTTCGAATACAATATGAAACTCCGTACCATTTCTAGGGTTGTACAGGGAAGAAACAGATCTTCATCAACTCAATTTTACATTTATCGTGTTTCAGCTCAGCTTCATTCAATACCTAAAAGGTTCGTCGATTAATCTACAGCAATTCGTTTTGTATAGTTACTATTTCTGCAATCTGTGATTTTTATGTTATAATTAGTTCTGTTATGATTGTGACAGACCTTCGTTTGGCATTGCATTTGATATTGATGGTGTTATACTTCGTGGACGTACTCCAATCGGAGATTCTCCTAAGGCTTTGAGGAGATTATACGATGATTCTGGTAATATTTTAATCTTGTTCTCAGGTGCTTCTGAGGTCTTCGATTTTCGTCAATACTTGCGGATTTTAAGGCAATTGGTATTCCACATAAATAAATACCTTTAAGCTCTTTTCTCTTCAATAAATGTTCAGAAAATTCACCATATGGTTCTCTCTACCATTTGACCAGATGCTTTTGAGGTCTTAGTGGTTTTCATACATTCTCTCTACCATTTGCCTGATGATCCAGAATGATCATGACTTACTGATCAGTATTTGCCTCAACTTAAAATTGGATATTCATCTCACTTCCTCTCTCTGCAGGTTGTCTGAAGATCCCATATCTGTTTCTGACAAATGGTAAGTACATTGGAGGATTTGATCCTTGTTTAGTGGAATAATTATGTTTACTTATCCTATTCTCATATGACTAAAGCAATTGTTCCATTCATATGTAACAGGAGGTGGCATCCCTGAATCTAGAAGAGCCTCTGAGTTGAGCCAACTCCTTGGAGTAAATATTGACCCTATTCAGGTAGTACCAAATATGTACTATACTATTATCATAAATTCATAATCAACTTCATCCATTCTGCTAATTAGTTTATTGATACACCATTACATGAATGTCCAACTTATGCAGGTGGTACAGGGTCACTCACCTTTCAAAAACTTGCTGAAAAGGTACCTCTATGATTTATATCATGTCCCACATGAAGTTTGTATTCTGGTTTAATGATGTTAATAAAGTGTTGTAACATTATTATATTTCTTTTAGGTTTGAAAATGAATTAATTGTTGCCACTGGAAAAGGGGAGCCTGCAGTGGTGATGTCTGAATACGGTTTCAAGTAAGTGCTATTAATCTCCATATTCATCATTTACAAAAATTATGGTCTTAGTTCTTTAGTTTCAATGAATCTACAGAAAAGCCATCTCATTAGAAGAATATGCATCTCACTTCCATAACATTGATCCTCTATCACCATACAAAACCTGGACCACAAAGCAGCCATGCAATGAGCAAAAAAACTCCAGTGAGTCAATCCCAAGTTTTGATGTCACTTCTGAAAGAGTTAAAGCAGCTTTTGTTGTTAGTGACCCTGTTGACTGGAGTAGAGATATTCAGGTAGCTCTTTCTTTTATTTAAAAAGTCTTTTTATTGATTTTATTCTTGATATGGGTTTCTTGCAACATAATTTTTGTAGGTTCTTTGTGACATTTTGAGATCAGGTGGTTTGCCTGGAGAGAAGTGTGAGCATCAACCACCTATGTATTTTGCAGCTGATGATCTTGAATATCAGGTCATTTATTATAACATATTATTTTTTAAGATTAATTGGAATAATGCACCGAACATGTTAAAGGTGAGAACAGGCTGTATTTCCTTGTGAACGTCTTGGCATGGGGGCTTTCAGGATTGCTCTAGAAAGCATCTTTAATAGGTATTAAATAAATAATAATCAACAAAACAAAATTTATGTTTATTGTAATGTCTTTTCCCTGGGATCAAGATTTATGTTTGTATGAACATTGATGTAGGATTCACCACAAGCCATTAGAGTATACCTCATTTGGAAAACCAAATCCAGAAGTGTTCAAGAATGCAGAGTCCATATTGAAGCAACTTCTTAATGAAGATCACAAAGACATAATAAATAATTCACACCATTTTGAAACCCTGTACATGATTGGGGACAATCCTTCGGTTGATGTCAAGGGTGCAAGACAGGTTTGTTTTTATTATTTTTGAATTTTTATTAAATTGAATTGTAGTTTTATATAAAAAATTCATTTTCCCTTTTTCTTATATATATTTCAGGCCGGACATCCATGGTTTTCTATATTGACAAGGACAGGTGTTTTTAGAGGAAAAGAGAACCACACAGATTATCCTGCTGATCGGGTAAGCAAGAGTTGAGATAATTTATGATCTTTTTTAAAAAAAAAAAATTATTTAAATTTTGATGTTGAAAAGTATTTATTGATGCTTAAAACATGAAGTAATTGGGTATTGCAGGTTGTTGATACAGTAGAAGAGGCTGTGGAATATATATTGCAAAGAGAGGCTAAATAATGCTTAGCAAAAACACATTTTTTTTATCCATGAGCTCCTCTACAGAAAGAAGGCTCTAGGATTTTGACTATTTTAAATTTCAAAAAGAAAGTATCTCATGTTTTTTTATAATTTTTTTTTAAAATTTCCTGCTGAAGCGGTAGTAATAGCCAATCCCTGGGTTTTGTGACTGTAGCATAAGCAACTCTATTACCTTCAAGCAGGGTCCTTGCGGGTGTACCATTGTTGATGAGATGCCCGTAGGGCATAACTATACAAAATCAAATATTATAAAAGAACAAAGTAACTTGCTTTAATTCAAAGTCAACTAGTTTTCCATATATTTTCTTGTAAAACAACATAAAAACAAAATTTCAAAAAGAAGTTTCAATTTTAGTTCAATGTCAACTAGTTAGATATAGTTAATGACTTTGGATCCATTTGACACACAAACAACCTTCCAATCAAGGTCTATAATAAATACCACATTTGATGCAGTTTAGTCCTTTTATGTCCCCTAAACAAACACACTAAAATAAAGAAGAAAAACATTGCATAATGAAATACTATATAAAGCTTGGATTGAAAAGATAAGTGGTGAAGCATGCAAATATGTTTCTACTGTCTTACATCATCACTAAACCTACATATAAAAGAGTCAAAGTCATAAAGTACATATCTCGCGTTTGCATTATTATTATAAAGTGCTATAAGACACAAAAAAACAAATAAATTGAAAAAAAAGAGCGATGTATACCGCATGATATAACTAATAACTCCATGTCATCAAAGTCTATATATACAAACAACCACAATTGGTAGGGAGGCGCTCACAATTGTTGATTATCCCCAAAGCTCCATGTCTTTATCAAATAAAAAAAAGTGTCAAAGTGTAGAAATCGTGAAATAACCCGGTATCTCTATACAACATCTCACGGGATGGGCGGTGAAGTGTGGAAATCTAAGATCCGAAGTAATATTCTCATCCGTTGCATCAAGTATGATATGCTTGGTAAGTATTTGACATTATCTCTTGTTCTTTCATTTTGCTTTATCATGCATGTCAATTCAATTTTTGTTGATTAATTGATTAATAAACTATTTGTAGACATGACTAGAATGATTTTGGACGCACACCATGATTGGATAAATGCCCCATTTTTTTGTGGGGATGTTTCTTGTGCTTTGACCGTTAAGCCAGATGCACTCAACCGGAGGAAAAATAATATACTTTCGACTACCATCGGAACAAGTAAGTATATTCCCATTAATTTTGATTTGGGTTGGTTTCTAAATCTAATTAGTTTTATTATTATTATTATTATTATTATTTCAGTTTTAAAGGTATTGAATATTAGGAGACCAATTGTAGTAGAGGATGAGACCAAAAAATCCTTGAGTATACCGTTAAGCATTATGGGAGCTACTTATAATTTTGATATGGAAAGTGTTGATTCTTTACTTCTAGGGTCCGAAGAGCTACATGCATAGCTACATGCATACAAATGCTTATTTGAAGCAGCAGGGAGCGAGAACACTCAATTTCTATTTGAGGTTATCCGGATATATGCAGATTTATTAACAAAGACTAATGCAGATGGGAACACGATATTCCATGTTGCAATAATGCACCGCCAATTGGACTATACAATGTGTTGTACTATGAAGTGGGTCTAAGAGGTTTGGATCATTCGAGGCGGACAACAATGACAATACGATACTCCACTGGGTTGGAATTACATCAAGGAGATCCGAACTCGAAAGCACATGCCGATCATACTTGTTGCTCCAAAAGAATGCCTTCGGTTCCGGGTATTTTCATGTTATTTTTACATAAAAATACTTAATACATAAATCTCATTTTTAATGTACTAAGTTGTTACTTATGTATAGTGAATAATGTTTTGTTTGTCAACGATCTACATCCATTGGAAACTAAAGTGATATTTCGTATGCATTTCCTAGTGTAAAACCTTCATTTGCATTAAAAAGGTGGAATACATCACATTAGGTCTTATTACATTATGTGTTCATGGTAACTCGGACCAGAGAATGATGACCTAATTTTGCTGATTGTATCATATACTATAGCCATACCTTTATTAAATGGAAAAAGCATGGCACTCAAGGAAGCATGAGATGTGTAACTCTACGGAACATAAGCAAGATTCATCCCATGCCTAGTAACCCATGATTTTATACCTCAAAAAAGTCTAAGAAGAGTGCCTTTTACTCCATCTCCTTAACTAGCATGTGAATATGTTATGTAACCAGAGCCGGTCCAGAAGCTGGGCAACCCGGGCGACCGCCCAGGGCCCACGTCTCCAGGGGCCCAAAATTTCTAGGCTATTTGGTGTATATATATAAAAAAAGTTATTACCTAAATGATTTTTAGGGCATAAGGTTAATTCAAACTCAAAGTAGCTCAAAAGATAAACAATTTGGCTTGCTTGTTATTGCTAATTGAACAAGTCTATAGTGAAGAATAAATGATCTTTTTTTGAATCTTTATTATATTTGTCTTTGAGGGGCCTTTTTTTTTGTTTTCGCCCCGGTCCCCATATACGTTTGGACCGGCCCTGTATGTAACATTATATAAATGAACTCTAATTAGTCCATACAGTTTGAATGCGATGCGTGTTCAGGTGTTATACCAAAATTGAGCCTAAACAACCCATTGTGTCTAATCGTTAGCTTTTCCTTAGACAAAGCACCTTAAATAGGTCCCAAACGTGTTGTTGATTACTTCGGTTTGACCATCTGTTTGAGGATGGTAAGTCGTGCTTTTCTTCAAAACAATACCTTGAAAACGAAAGTGTTCTTCCCAAAAGTTGCTCATGAAATCTTATCCTTAACTGATACAATCGACGAGGGGAAACCATGCAACCTCACTATCTATTTTACAAATGTGGTTACTACTGTCGTGACTGTGAATGGGCGTTTCAAAGTAAAAAATTGGTCATATTTCGATAAACTATCCACAACAACCAAAATGGTATCAACTTCATGGGATTTCGGGAAAAAATCCCAGTAAAGTCCATCAATAATTCACCCCAAACTTAATTTAGAAAGGCTAACAGTTGTGTAACATCCCGACTCCCATGTATAATATTTATACATTTATTTATGAGTTGTATGAGCAACTCGACGAGTTGGGTGCCCCAACTCGTCGAGTAGAGACGAATTTAACCACGTGGGTTTTACAACCAACTCAGCGAGTCGGAGAGACCAACACGACGAGTTGGCGCAGTGAGAGGAAACCCTAATTCTCCGGGGTTGGGCCCTATTTAAAGGACCTTAAGCCCTTATTTCCGCCTCACCATCCACCTTACTCCCCTGTGTGAAACCCAAATCGCCTGTATGAGCTAAGAGAGAGGGAGAGAGAGAGAGAGAGAGAGAGAGAGAGAGAGAGAGAGAGAGAGCTAATCTTTGGGCATTTTAGTGTACTTTTTGAAGAGAAGAGTGGAGTATCAAAGCAAGGATCGAGAAGAGACTGTTGGATCTGGTGTTATTTCATCTAGAGCATCTGTTGAAGGTAAAAAGTCTCTACCTTGCTCATTAGTTTGATTAGATCTCATTTTATGGAGTTTTAGGGCTTATTCCATCTTTCCTTGAGGATTTGAGTGTGTTGAACTTATCAAGTGGTTGAGACTTCAAATCTGGACTTTGTGAGGTCCCTAAAGTCCAAAGGTCCGAGCTTTATCCAGCTAATAAAAGAGCTTTCATGATTAAGACCCTAAATGGAAGTTGTTTTGGCATTTCAAGCCCTAAGTGCCATGCATGGACGTAAAGCTTGCAACTTTACGTGGTATATCAGCCTTGGGAGGCTAGATCTAGAGTTTGGGGTTGTAAATCTGCCTTAAAACGTCTGAATGAGAAATAGGATTTTAAGGGACTCGCCGAGTTGATGAGCCAACTCGACGAGTCAGCTAGGGTTTTCCCCGATGAGTCTGACATGAGTAACTCGGCGAGTTGATGAGACAACTCGACGAGTTAAGTTGGGTTTTTGCGACATTTCTGAAGGAACAAGGGGGCTCGACGAGTCACATAGATGCACTCGACGAGTCGGGTCAACATGGACTGTTGATTCGAGTGTTGACTTCAGTTGACTTTAGGGTTTGGTCAAGACAGGGTGTACGGAGACCATGGAGGGGTAGAATGGTCTTTTACCCATTCCAAGTGTTAGAGAGAGAGAATAGCCTTTGGTTATTTAGAGTTGTGAATGGAGTGTTAATTAGAGATAATTACCATATGTATTAGGCGGAGGCTAGATTGGTGATTCGTGTACGGGATTCATTTGCTTGATTTCGAGGTGAGTCTTCTCACTATACTTACCTTGAGTGGTAATTTTGTGTGACCGGAGGGTCTTATGTGCTTATATTAAGTATTGTCATATCCTGCATTATGTCTTTGTGATTTATGCTGTGTATTATTCTGAGCTTACTGAGTTAGGACCGGAGGGTTCACCCGAGTTGTGGGGCTGGAGGGTTCCACTGAGACACATTGACCGGAGGGTCTTGTTTGAGTATAGCCATGAGAGGCTAATGAGATGTGTGTGGTATTTTGGGGAACTCACTAAGCTTTGTGTTTACCGTGTTATGTGTTATGTGTTTCAGGTACTTCTCAGGATCACGGGAAGGCACCGGCTTGATTGTACACACGAGGCAGAGTTATGAGGATCCTGGATTGTGTTTAAACAATTATTGAACATGTGTTTTTGATACATTGTCATTTTGGGATTTGTGAACTATGTTTATGAGAAATATGTGTTTTTTTTAAATGAAAATTTTGTTTGAAAATTTACGGTGTTACAAGTTGGTATCAGAGCCTTGGTTTGAGGGATTCAGATATACCTTCTGGTGTATCTGGACTCAAACTGAGGGTTTGAGAAAATTTTTCAAAAGAAATGATTTTTCCTAAATGAGAGAGTTTTTAAGAGAGGAACGAGTTGGAGCAGTGTGTACAATCAGCCAGAGCCCGAACGGTGATTTCCCAAAATACCCTTACTTTTTTGTGTTACGAGATATTTATGAGATGTTAGGGATTCATGCTAGAGGATAGGCTAGGTATTTCATATTTAGGGCTAGAGTTTCCTGATTGTGATGTCTTAGCCTAGGAGTTGCTGCTATCTGTTGTTGCCTTGAGTATGTGCTGAGTAGGAGTATCTAGCAGGAATCACTTAGAAAGAGTTCTGAGTCGAGGGTTAATCTAGGAGAGATATCTAGATAAGTATATGAGGAGTCTACTGAGAGAGTAGTCTGATATACGTGAGAGATAGAGTACTTGTTGTCACACCCCGAACCGTCAAAAATAACGGCGGAAGCGTCCGAGGGCGGGTGACGTCATGCATAGTATCACAACAATCGTATCATATCAATCAAAGTAAACACAACCATTACATTACAATATAATTATTTACATCTGTTTGAAAACATAGTTTGTACATATCAGTATATAACAAAAGTAAAAGACGTGACTCCAAAATGCTCCGTCTTCTCCAAAAGTCGGCAAGAGTACCTGTCTATTGCTGCCCTGAGAATACAAGCGGTTTTGAAAACGTATCAGCATAAAGCTGGTGAGTTCATAAGCATGTTTTTGTATTGAAAACTAGTCACTGAATTTGTACAAATGATTTCTCTTCATTATAAGTAAAATGTCGTTTGTAACGAAAACCTTTGTTATCAAGTTCTGAAATATGTATGCATGCTTTCCAAGAAAATCCAATATTTTCTAATATGTTTGTTGATTACTATATGAAAAGTATGTTCCGTTTGAAAAACCTGTCTACCACTAGTATGTAGTGTATGTTCTGTTTGAAAACTCTGGCTACCACCAATATGAATAGTAGTTTTATTACTCAAATAAAACCAAGAGTTGGATCCCTGGAATACCCTCCAGTAAGTAGATAGGTAGTTTTATTAATTAAATAAAACTATTGAAGAAAGAAATCTCGTAAACAAAGGTTAGTTTATACTATTGTGAGTTCGTATAACCATGCTAATATGACCGATGAACCTCCTTGACGTTTCTTCAGGCGTCGTACGATTACAAAAATTTGTCACCCCAGGCATGCCTGCCTAACTGTAGCTAACAGTTCAAGTGTGGGATTGTCAGTCCCGAATAGATCTATTCACAAATTTCACGCTCTCCCTCCGGGAGACTCTGGTTATACTATAGGTGAGGATTTACTGGTACCCCGAAGGGCATGATGAAGAGAAGGTCTCACAATCTGGTATTAACTAGTTTACATGTTGTTCTGTTGTTCTCGTGTTCGAAATCGTTGTATACGTTGTAGAGTATAAATAATTATACGCAAAATAATTATTTGATAAGATACTCTTGCTTTCTGTATGTAGTAATGGATAAACTAAACCTGTATTAGTTTATATGTTTGACTTTGTACGTAGTTTGAATCTGTAAAACCGGAATTGAATTTCCCAAACTATACCTATTATAGTTTGACTGGTAAGTTGTGTTCGTGTATGATTCTGAAAACTATGCAATCATGTTTAGAAAACGTCCCTTATGCTCCGCATATTACAAAAGGGATAAAGTATCTAAATGTTTACGTGAAACTTGTTGTAATTGCATTAGTTTATGACTTGTGAAAACCTTTATGTTTGGCTTGTATTCCCCATGAAAACGTTTTAAAAACTATGAAAGCGTAGGGGTATGAACTCACTGCTTGACGTGGGATTCGAGTGTAATTCAATAGGAGTTGTTGGGTATCAAACAATGCCTTGGACACAAACGGACCCTATTTAACATATAAAAACATATATATGTATTAGATGAGGACATAACACCATTTGTTATGGAAGGAAACCATCTTAGGGACTAGGAAACACTTGAAACTAAGTGTTAGAATCACACGGGATTGAAGATGGGGAGTTTGCGGCCGTAATCAGGAGTGTACGGTCATGGGTTTGCGGCCCAACAGGGTTTACGGCCCATAGGTTTACGACCCAAGTGTTTGCGGTCCATGGATTTACGGCTCATGGGTTTACGGCCGTAAACACTTGATGAGAGGTGTGATTTTTGGTGTTCCGGGGACCTTTCTAGCCTCTTGGAAATGTTCTAAGCCTTATGCACGGCTCAAAGTAGGGTTTAAGGGTCAATAATCGACCAAAAATGGAGTTTACGGCCATTGAAGGGTGTACGGCCGTAAACCCATTTCGTGTTCATGATTTTGGGTCGATTTTTAGATGAAAACAAGTGATTCCTAGTAGATAACAAGCATAGGGAGTAGTTACTTACTGTAAGAGGCTTGGAATGAGGTTTCTAGCCACCAAGAACTAGTATGTGTTCTTGGTGTTCTTGGTGAGAGAGAAAATCTAGAAAAGGATGAAATTAGATGGGATGAGACATGGATTCAGCACTAGAAGTGAGATAGAAACACAATCAAAGTGAAGAATCACTTACATTTTTGAGGGTCCTTGAGCAAATTCGAAAATTATAGAGAGAGAGAGAGTAGAGAGAGAAATCCTTTAGAGTGTGTAAAGTATGAAATGAAGGCTACTCATCCCTTATATAGGCGTGAGTTTTCGGCCAAGGGGTGGGGTGGGGGTGTACGGCCGTAAACTCGAGTTTGCGACCGTACACTCCTCTCGAAGGGGTGTTTGGCCCGGATTCTATGCTTTGACTTGGAAAAGTTCGTTCTTGGACCCAAACCTCAATTGTACTGAGTTCAAAATATTTAATTAGACCCGAGATAATGCCGACAAGAGCAGAATTAAATTCCGAATTGATTTATTATTTTATTTTATTTTATTTTTTTAACGGTATGAACGGAAGAAATTTCGGGTTGTCACACTTGTGAATTGGAATCCTAGGAGGAGGACTTGGGGTGACTACAGGTTGGTGCGGAAAGGTAGTATTGGGCCCGTATTACTGTAAACATCGGATCTGTATGCAGCCCAAGTAAGAATCCTTAGGGTATTAAGGAGCATGTAGGGGCGGGAAATCGAGTGTGAGTATGCTCGAGCGAGTCTCTGATGATTTTTGTGTTGTGTTTCAGAGACATCATGGTGGGTACGCGCCACAACCCCGAGGGCGGTAATGTCAGCGACGAGGAGATCCGCCGGATTATTCATGAGGAGGTGGCCGCAGCTATTCGAGAGGTGATACCGGAGATGTTTGGGTCTATTAAGACGACACTGATCGAGACATTTGATGAGCGCTATGTTGCTGTTACTGTGGCTGCTGCTGCTGCAGCCACCGCAGACGTAGCTGCTACTAGGACACAGGGAGGTGACTCGTTGTTGCTTCGAGAGTTCAGCAACACGAAGCCACCAGAGTTTGATGGGACACAGGATCCGATTGCTGTCATGAGATGGATCTCCGACATTGATGGATGCTTTTATACGTGTTCATGCCCAAAGCACTTGAGAGTTCGGTTTGCGCTGAACCAACTTCGCTTGGGAGCGAAGGACCGGTGGAAGTTTGTGACAACCAGTTTTACTCCTGCAGACCATGATGTAGTGACGTGGGAGAGGTTTACACAGTTGTTTCGAGACGAGTATGTTCCCCAGGTGGAGAGGGAATGGTTGGCCCAGGAGTTTCAGTCTCTCAAGCAGAAGACAGAAACTGTGACTGAGATTTCGAGGATGTTCCATGATAGGGCGCTGTTTTGCCCTGAGCACGTGTCTAATGAGCAGGCACGTGTGAGCCGATATCTAAGCATACTGAGGAGGGATATACGGTAGTTCGTGGCGAACTCGTCTTACCGGACATTAGCCGAGTTGCAGACCAATGCCAGGAGGAGGGATATTGAGCTTGAGTTGCAGACCAGAGAGGAGGAGGAGTCCCATGGTAGAGGCAGGAGACCGATACAGTCACAGCCGGAGATGAAGCGGGCAAAGCCCGCTGATGCGAGAGTTGGGGGCCAGAAGGGCCGCACTTGTGGCAAGTGCGACAAGATTCACGAGGGATCATGTCGGGCAGGGATTTGCTACAAATGTGGCAAAGAGGGGCACATGGCGAAGGATTTCCCCAAGGGGTTTGCAGTTTGCTTTCACTACAACCAGACTGGCCATCGGAAGGCCGAGTGCCCTCAGCTCATTTAGGGATCAGCCCAGGGTTCCATTCATGCTGCTTTGCGTGCTACTGGTAGTCGGCCGGTAAAGTCGAGGCTCCGAGGGCTCGTGGGAGAGCTTTTCAGCTGACGGCGGAGGAGGTTCGTGCAGTACCTGATGTCGTGGCTGGTACGTATTTCCTTCTTTATATTATTTTGAGATTTGTTGTGCTTATTCTGTGTTGTGTATAGGTACTTTTCTTGTGAGTTTTGTACCTGCCTTGGTGTTATTTGACTCGGGTGCGAGTCGATCCTTCGTGTCTTTAGCTTTTAGTCGTCACATCAGTATCCGACGTGAGGCGTTGAGTCGACCTTTGAGGGTTTCTATAGCCGACGAGCATGCGGTTTTCGCTACTGATGTATTCTGAGGATGTGTACTAGAGATTTTTGGTGTTGAGTTCCCGATAGACCTGGTACTTATCGCGATGGGTGATGTATGTGTCATAGTGGGCATGGACTGGTTGAGTCGGTTAGGAGCTATGATCGACTGTGAGCGTCAAATGGTGACCATACGAGACCCTAGTGCGGGAGTTCTTACGGTGTATGGCAAGGGTACCAGATCTGGATCAGCTTTCTGCTCTGCTGCCAGAGCGAGACAGAGTCTACAACAGGGTTGTATGGGCTTTTTGGCTTACGTGATGGATACGCAGGTTGCTACAGAGAGGCCGAGTTCTATCTCCGAGGTTCCGATAATGTGCGAGTTTCCGGATGTTTTTCCCGAGGAATTGCCGGGTGTGCCTCCCGAGAGGCAGGTGGAGTTCCAGATTGATTTGGTTCCGGGTGCGGCGCCTATTGCCAAGGCACCTTATCACCTTGCGCCACCAGAGATGCAGGAGTTATCCTCACAGCTCCAGGAGCTGCTGGGGAATGGTTTCATCAGACCGAGTAGTTCGCCATGGGGAGCACCTATCCTTTTTGTTAAGAAGAAGGATGGTTCACACCGGATGTGCATCGAGAACCGGGAGTTGAACAAGCTGACGGTCAAGAACCGTAATCTGCTACCGAGGATCTACGATTTATTCGATTAGTTACAGGGAGCATCTTGGTTCTCCAAGATTGATTTGAGATCTGGATATCATCAGATGAGAGTTTTCGAGGAGGACATCAAGAAGACGGCCTTCAGAACTCTTTATGGGCATTACGAGTTTGTGGTGATGCCTTTCGGGCTCACCAATGCACCGACAATGTTCATGGATCTCATGAACCAGGTGTGTAGACCCATGTTGGATCGATCAGTGATTGTGTTCATCGACTATATTCTGGTGCACTCGAGGTCCAGAGAGCAGCACGAGGAGCATCTGCGAGAGATTCTTGGAGTATTGAGGGCTGAAAGGCTTTATGCCAAATTCTCCAAGTGTGATTTCTGGTTACGAGAGGTCCAGTTACTAGGAAATCTCAATCAGAATGGGATATTGCTCGACCCGGCCAAGATTGAGGCAGTTATGAGATGGGAGGTGTCGAGATCCCCGTCCGAGATTAGGAGTTTGCTGGGTTTGGCCAACTACTATCAGAGATTTATCAGAGATTTCTCCAAGATTGTTGTTCCTCTTACCCGATTGACCCGGAAGGGTGTTACTTTTGCCTGGGGGCCCGAGCAACAGGCCTCATTTGAGACCCTTCGCCAGAAATTGTGCGAAGCTCCAGTGTTATCCCTTCCCGAGGGAGTGGAGGACTTCGTAGTTTACTGTGATGCATCTGTATCATGGTTGGATGCGGTGTTGATGCAGAGGGGGCATGTGATAGATTATGCATCGAGGCAGTTGAAGCCTCATGAGACGAGGTATCCCACCCATGATTTGGAGATGGGGGCGGTGGTGTTCGCTCTCAAGATCTGGCGCCATTATCTGTATGGAGTCCGGTGTACCATATACACGGACCATAAGATCCTGAAGTACCTCATGGATCAGCCCAACCTAAATATGAGACAGAGGAGGTGGTTAGATGTAGTGAAAGACTACGACTGTGAGATCTTGTATCATCCGGGCAAGGCTAATGTGGTAGCCGATGCCTTGAGCCGTAGAGCAGCGAGTGCCCCGATTCGAGACGTGTGTATGAGGATGACGGTGATGAATCCAGTCCTAGATACCATCCGAGAGGCTCAGGTAGAGGCTTTGAAACTCGAGAACCTCAAGAGGGAGCGAGTGATCGGACAGGTTTCCGAATTTGATACGGATAGTCGGGGGCTTATGACTTTCAGTGGGCGGATTTAGGTTCCTCATACAGGTGGAGCTCGACGCATACTGATGGAGGAGGCACATAGATCGAGATTCTCGATCCATCCAGGAGCCACTAAGATGTATTTGGATCTGAAGAGAGATTACTGGTGGCCCTGTATGAAGAGGGATGTGGCATGGGTAGTTGAGAGGTGCTTGACCTGTCGTCGGGTTAAGGCAAAGCACTAGCGTCCACATGGCCTGTTACAGCCTCTAGAGATTACCCAGTGGAAGTGGGAACAGATTTCCATGGATTTTATCACCAAATTACCGAGAACTGCGCATAGTGTCGACACGATATGGGTGATTGTGGACCGGTTGACGAAGAGTGCTCACTTCCTTTATATCAGTGAGAGCTCTTCTGCAGAGAGATTGGCTGAGATTTATGTGAGAGAGGTGGTGGCACGGCATGGGTTGACGACTTCGATAGTGTCAGATCGGGATGTGCGTTTTACTTCCAGGTTCTGGAAGAGGTTTCATGAGGAATTGGGTACCCGATTGCACTTCAGTACCGCATATCACCCACGGACTGACGGGCAGAGTGAACGAACGATTCAGACGCTTGAGGACATGCTGCGAGCATGTGTTATGGACTTCGGAGGAAGTTGGGACATCTATTTTCCCTTGGCTGAGTTTTCTTATAACAACAGCCATCATTCCAGTATTGGTATGCCTCCCTTTGAGCTCTTATATGGGAGGAGGTTTCGGACTCCCGTCTGTTGGGGAAAGGTAGGGAATAGAGTGATGGGTAGCACTGAGATAGTGCTCAAGAGGACTGAGCAGATTTAGCAGGTCAGACATAATTTACTGACAGCTCAGAGTCGCCAAAAGAGTTACACATATCGGCGACGATCCGAGCTAGAGTTCCAGGTTGGAGATTTTGTCCTCCTGAAGGTATCCCTGTGGAAAGGGGAGATTCGATTCAGGAAGCGGGGAAAGTTGGGTCCTAGATATATCGGTCCTTTCAGAGTCACTGCCAGAGTGGGGAAGGTAGCTTACTGGTTGGAGCTACCTGCAGAGTTAAGCCAGATTCATAACACCTTCCACGTATCTCAGTTGAGGAAGTGTGTAGCCGATGAGACGGCGGTGGTGCCCTTAGAGGATATTCAGGTAGATGCTAGCCCGAACTACATTGAGAAACCGATATCAATTTTGGATAGAAAAGTTAAGACCCTGAGGAATAAGGAGGTGCGGCTCGTTAAGGTGCAGTGGGAGCACCGCAGAGGATCCGAGTGGACTTGGGAGCCGGAATCTGAGATGCGTGAGCAGTATCCAGAGCTGTTTCCGGAGCATGACTTCGAGGGCGAAGTCTGATTCTAGTGGGGGAGACTTGCAACATCCCGACTCCCAGGTATAATATTTATACATTTATTTATGAGTTGTATGAGCAACTCGACGAGTTGGATGCCCCAACTCGTCGAGTAGAGACGAATTTAACCAGGTGGGTTTTACAACCAAATCGGCGAGTCGGAGAGACCAACTCGGCGAGTTGGCGCTGTGAGAGGAAACCCTAATTCTCCAGGGTTGGGCCCTATTTAAAGGACCTTAAGCCCTCATTTCCGCCTCACCAGCCACCTTACTCCCCTGTGTGAAACCCTAATCGCATGTATTGAGCTGAGAGAGAGAGAGAGAGAGCTAATATTTGGGCATTTTAGTGCACTTTTTGAAGAGAAGAATGGAGTATCAAAGCAAGGATCAAGAAGAGACTGTTGGATCTGGTGTTATTTCATCTAGAGCTTCTGTTGAAGGTAAAAAGTCGCTACCTTGCTCATTAGTTTGATTAGATCTCATTTTATGGAGTTTTAGGGCTTATTCTGTCTTTCCTTGAGGATTTGAGTGTGTTGAACTTATAAAGTGGTTGAGACTTCAGATTTGGACTTTGTGAGGTCCCTAAAGTTCAAAGGTCCGAGCTTTATCTAGCTAATAAAAGAGCTTTCATGATTAAGACCCTAAATGGAAGTTGTTTTGGCATTTCAAGCCCTAAGTGCCATGCATGGACGTAAAGCTTGTAGCTTTACGTGGTATATCAGCCTTGGGAGGCTAGATCTAGAGTTTGGGGTTGTAAATCTGCCTTAAAACGTCTGAATGAGAAATAGGACTTAAGGGACTCGCCGAGTTGATGAGCCAACTCGACGAGTCGGCTAGGGTTTTCCCCGATGAGTCTGACATGAGTAACTCGGCGAGTTGATGAGACAACTCGACGAGTTAAGTTGGGTTTTCATGACATTTCTGAAGGAACAAGGGGACTCGATGAGTCACATAGATGCACTCGACGAGTCGGGTCAACCTGGACTGTTGAGTCGAGTGTTGACTTTAGTTGACTTTAGGGTTTGGTCAAGACAGGGTGTACAGAGACCATGGAGGGGTAGAATGGTCTTTTACCCATTCCAAGTGTTAGAGAGAGGGAGAGAGAGAATAGCCATTGGTTATTTAGAGTTGTGAATGGTGTGTTAATTAGAGATAATTATCATATGTGTTAGGTGGAGGCTAGATCGGTGATTTGTGTACGAGATTCATTTGCTTGATTTCGAGGTGAGTCTTCTCACTATACTTACCTTGAGTGGTAATTTTGTGTGACCGGAGGGTCTTATGTGCTTATATTGAGTATTGTGATATCCTGCATTATGTCTTTGTGATTTATGTTGTGTATTATTCTGAGCTTACTGAGTTAGGACCGGAGGGTTCACCCGAGTTGTGGGACTAGAGGGTTCGAATGAGGCACATTGACCGGAGGGTCTTGTTTGAGTATAGCCATGAGAGGCTAATGAGATGTATGTGGTATTTTGGGGAACTCACTAAACTTCGTGCTTACCGTTTTATGTGTTATATGTTTAAGGTACTTCTCAGGATCACGGGAAGGCACCGGCTTGATTGTACACACGAGGCAGAGTTATGAGGATCTTGGATTGTGTTTAAACAATTATTGAACATGTGTTTTTGATACATTGTCATTTTGGGATTTGTGAACTATGTTTATGAGAAATATGTGTTTTTTTTAAAATGAAAAATTTGTTTGAAAATTTACGGTGTTACAAGTTGTAATAACTTGGCTGGGTGTGTCATGGAATTTTTTTTGTTATTGACATATGTGTAACATTCCGTTTGAAATTAAATAAAATAAGTAAATAAATAATAAATTCTAAAACCCCGAGATGTAAATGATATTTTTTTTATGTTATTGTAGCCAAAATCAATAATAATTTAGCAAGGTGTTGGCTTCGAGGAGATAAATGTCATAATTTTGGAATAGGGGGTTAAAGTGTAATTTCCAGGGTAGTTTTTGTAAAGATTTTCAGAAGTCAGGGAGTGTTTGGTAACTATTGGACTTAAATTGAAAGGATTTTGGAATGCTGAGGGCTGAATGGTAAGTTAAGGATTTATGTTGAAAGGAATTAAGAAAGAGTGGATAGAATTGTAATTATGAAATAAGCTTACAATTGGACGGGTATAAACCCGTCACCTTCTCAAACCAAAACCTAAACCTAATCTCTTCTTCAGCCGCCACCATGAGAAGCCATCCCAACTGCCGCCGCAACGTCGATTTCGACCGCCATTCCTCCACCTTCTATCTTGCTGTCGGCGCCAACCTCAACAACTCCTGCCGCCGGACATCGTGTGTAGCCAGGATAAACCACCGAGACCGATGTTGTAGTCGTGGGGAGACCAGCTGAACGCGTTCTGTAGCCGTCATTTCTCCCACCGTCGATGGCGCAACCCCCAGTTCTACCTCCTTGCTGCTACCGATGTGTCTCGCCGTCGCCGTTGCCGCCATGCAGTTGGTTCGTTTTATTGATATCCTCCGACCGCCACCTGCTGCCTCAAGGGTGGCTGTGTTGGGTGCATGTTACAGTGGCCTCGTGAAGGTATGTCTGGCTTCCGCTAGATGAATGTGTGTGTGTGTGTGTTGTGTGCTCGGGAATCAAAAGAGAACCACCACCACCACCGTGAGGTGGTGGCTAGCACCTCCAACCACCGCCTGCCGCCACGAGGGTGGCTGAGCATGTGTGTGTGTTTATTTTGGATATTATATTGTATAATCGTATTTTTGGCTAGAATAATCAAGGAAATCGCCATCACCACCACCGTGAGGTGGTGGCTGCCGCCACCAGCCACCGTTTTGGGTGGCGGTGTGCATTTATGTGTGATTGGATTGTTAATTGAGTTGCTTGGACATGTGTTGGACTAGAATCATAACCACCACCACCACGAGGTGGTGGCTGCCGCCATGAGCCGCCGTTGACCACCACTACCTGAGGTGGTAGTGGGTGGTGCCCGACTTATTTAATACAAATTGACCTAAAAACTTAACCAATGGACTAGTTGGCATGCGATTGGGTTGGAAACCCTAATTAGGGTTTACAAAACCCTAGTTTTGGATATGTTAGTTGTAATTGTGGGGACCCGCGTTTGGACCATTGGATTGATGATATGACTTATGGCCGATTACATTGTATGCTTGGCGTAGTGGGGTGATGGACTTAAAGGATTAAGTCCTTAATGAGTTAAGTAAGAATACTTAACCCTAATCGTCATTTTATGTGAAAACCCTAATTAGGTTAGGGTTCTTGTTGGGTCATTTCTTGGACTAAGTTGTTGTGGGCCTTTGTGGGCCAATAGGGAACAAGTTTATGGATTAAGGAAATTATTGGGCTTTAGGATAAGGCCCATTGGAAAGGCTTGGGCCCAATTTGGAAAATTGGGCCATAATTGGGCCTTGATTATTATGAGATATTGGACCATCGGAATGCCAAGTGTTTGGACTAGAATTAATGGTTGGGCCTTAGGGTAAGACCATGTAGAGGTTTGGACCCAATTTGGAAAATTGGGCCATATGTTGGGCCTTGGTTGATTATTTGGCTTTTGGGCCTTGGTTTTGAACCAAGCTAGGTTAGGGGTAAAATGGTCCTTTTACTCCAAGTGTGGATTTATGGTTATGCATTGAAACCCAAATGGTTAATTGAGTGTTGTTTTGATATGGACAGTTCGGGAGTCTGTCATCGAACAGCTAGATTTTTATCCGCAGGACTTCAGCAGTGTGAGGTGAGTCTCCTCACCATACCAATGGGTCGAAGGCACCAAGGCCGACCCATTATGTGTTATGTGGTATGCTAGTTGGTTACATGTTAGGTGGTATACTAGTTGACTATGTGGTATGTTATATGCTAGTGTCTTTGTGATACTTACATGAAAGACCATGGGGGTGCCCATGTCACTTGGTTATAAGATCATGTGGGGGTGCCCATAGAATTCCAAGTAAAGACCATGGGGGTGCCCATGGAACTTGGTTATAAGACCATGTATGGTGCCCATGGCATTCCAGGTAAAGACCATGGGGGTGCCCATGGCACTTGGTTATAAGACCATGTGGGGGCGCCCATGGCATTCCAAGTAAGACCATGGGGGTGACCATGACACATAGGTGTAAGGCCATGTGGGGGTGCCCATGGCATCATGGAGTAAGACCCTCGAGGGTGTCCAGGGCATCCTTATATGTTTATATGCATGCCTTATGTGATTGACATGGATTATGTGATTATGTGGATTATGTGGGGTATGCTCTGGGGAACTCACTAAGCTTCGTGCTTATAGTTTTGTTTATGGTTTCAGGTATCATTGGTTTGGAAGGAAGGGCCCGGCTTGATCGCAGCGCACACACCCGTATTTTCCGCATTATGTGATTTCGGGACGTAACTCTGATGAATGTTTTAATTAAGCAATGTTTTTGAATGATTGGATGAAGTAACATTTGTGTTTGACTATAATGAAAAATGAAAATTTTACCCTTGATTGTTAGGTCGTTACAAGTTGGTATCAGAGCCTTGGTTTGAGGGATTCAGACATACTTTCGGGTGTGTCTGAACTCAGACTGAGGATCTGTAAAGTTTTCAAAAGAAAAATGTTTTCAAGGAAAGAGTTTTCTAAGACAAGAAAGGGTGTGGTGCATGCACTCGGCCGAGCTCAAGTAAGGTTTCCCTAGAATACCCATATATGTTATCTGTTATGACTTGATTTATGAATCTGTGAATCGCATGGTAGTTAGGGATAAGAGAGATGCCTTTATATGTTGTATGAGCTGGTAGACTTGCATGCTAGTGATGAGTAGTTAGCGATAGATTGGCCTGATATGTGATGCTTGTAGCCTTGGGGATACTGGATGCCATGATGGAATGAGAATGACTATTGGTATTAGTAATTGCTAAGTGTATGCTTTGAAAATTGTATACGGTTAGGATCTTATAGCCTTAGAATAATTGATTTGGCCTTATTTCCTGTTCCTTGTCTGGTTGTGGTCCTAGGGTAGAGGCTATTATTCGACAGTCTATTAGACCCTGTTTTGTGTATAATTTGCATGCATAAGGCAGCCGGCGGTGAGGATGGATGTGGATAGCATGAGTTGTGGTATGTGGGCTGAATGTTCTATGATAGTTTCATGGGTTGGAGAGTTACTGCACAAATGCTGCTTGCTTTGTGCTTTGTGGAACTCTTGAATGATGGGAGTCGGCTACTAAGTGGATATGAAGATATCCAAGAGGTGGATGGTTGGCATCATGGGGAGTTCTTCAACAGCTGATGGCGGGTTGAGGTTGGGAACCTAGGAAAGCGTAGGATATGCTCCAATGAGTTAGTGGGGGTGGTTCGGTGAGGTTGGGAGCCTAAGAGTTGCTTCGGTGGGTATCGTGCTGCTGTTTAGCGGATATTTGGTGCATCAGTGGAGTAGGTGACTTAGAGGATTCGATAGTATTGCTGAGGAAAGTATGGATAGGTGTGGAAGGTAGTATTGGGCCCGCACTATTGAAAGCACAGGATCCATACTCGAATCGGTGAGAGTCTTGGAGAATCTAAGAAGATTATGGGAAGGAGAATTCTTGGTTATGTTTTGATCGTGGGAATAGCTGCTTTACAAGATGAGGATAAGCACGCATGGGGAAGGACCATGGTTTGGTCCCGGCTCCGGTGGTGAGCCAGTTAGTGGAAGGATTGACAGATGTTTGACTTCACGTTGGATTAAGGAAATGGAAAGTGTTTTCCGCACTAGTTCCTACCCCTTAGGAGTTAGGATTCGGTTCGCCTTGGATCTCTTGTATCAGGCGGCAAGGATTGATTGTGCGATCTATTGCACTTTCGGGATTGTATACTACTGATGGGTTTTGAGCACAACATCAATCCTATGGTGTACATGCAACCCTAAAGCTTTGGATCTAGGTTTTCTCTAATTATACATGCAATAATCATCCAAAGCCATAACTCTTATCTAGCATGCTTATTTGAAAATTGACATAATAAACAAGTTAGAATGGTACCTTTCTTTATATATTGAAGATCTTTAACCTTTGAGAGCTTTAGTATCACAAGTGTAATACCTCTAATCGATCACAAACACCAAGAGCAAGTTGGAAGAATATGAGAGAGAGGAGGAGGGATACTAATTTTCGGCTGGAACTCTTCTTAGGGTTTCTAGTGGCCGAAATCTAGAGTCCCAAGGGTCCTTTATATAGCTGAGCTGCTAGGGTTTCAGTCGAAATCCTAATCCAGTTGCTTAGTCCTTAAGCAACCCATAGGATCCTTCCAGAAGGCCCCTTGGACGAATTCTATGTGAGCTTCCACATAAATTTCATCCATCCCTTCTTTAGGGATCCTAAGCCCAACTTTGTAACTATCTTATAATTACAATATCAGTCCCCTTTAACTTAATTAATATCTTTTTGACCACAAAATTAATTCTAAATTAATTCTTGACCAATTTCAATTAAATAATATGATTTCTCTTTTAATATATTATTCACATAATATATTAATAAATCATAATCAACCTTTTTCTCCATAATTCATCCAGTCAAGTTGCTTTGGTGAAGGCAACCCAAAAAGATTATGCTACTATCGGGTCAAGTACATACCAAATATAGTTATGGGCTTAGACACCTAATCCAACAGTCTCCCACTTGGATAAGTCTAATAAATATAAATGCAAGTATGACTTCAAAATCCGATTAGCAATCGTAGCTCTCAAAAGCGGCTGTCGAACTCTGACATGTCCTATTGATAAATCATGTAGTCCTCCGTTCTCAAGATATCATGTGGACAAATAAATGGAACATAGTCATACCTATTGTCCAACAGTTTGTTTCTTGATTTCTGATTTGTATGACATAGAACTTAATTGAACACATCAATTTAGTCATGACCGGGCCCGACACAGAAGTCAACACAAAATCATCGAGGGACCTAAGATATCGCTTTTAACCTCTTAGGGTAAAAGGAACAGATAAACTTTGACTTATATGCTTGTACTATTTACTCATCAAATCATACATAACAATATGTTTTATAACATCAAGTTACTGATGCGTTTACACATTATCAATGCACAACCAACTTGTAAACAACAACTCATATATCTCTGTTTAAAGACTATACGATATTATTGTCTCACAATCACTCGTGATAAATTCCATGAAGTGATTCATGTGAGCGTGGGTTTAATCCAATACTCAAATCTTATTTCAGGAGCACTCATGAACGTTGCATCAAACTTTTTTTTATGTCTAAACACTCAGACAATCTACAAGCCAATTCATGACAGTCTTGCCTCAATAACTACTTCCAAAGTATGATCGACTGTGGATAGTTTGAATAATCTTATTATTCTGGAAGTCAAAACATGCAAAGGAAACAATAGTAAACAATCGACACAAGACAGTAACACTACTTATAAATAAAACTCCTTTATTTAATCATCAAATGTCCATTACATTTTATCTATTACAAGTTTCTAAATAGCTATCTAATCAGTAAAACTAATATCGTCCTTCAGCCCAATACTCCTAGCATGCTGTAAGTGCTTAACCCTACTCAGTCCTTTCGTAAGAGGATCTGCTAGGTTATCCTCTGACTATACCCTCTTCACTACGAGGAGTCCCTCTTCTACCCGATGTATGATGAAGTGATATTTTCTGTCAATGTGCCTGGATCTATGATGATCCATCGGTTCCTTGGTTAAGGCGACCACACCCTCATTATCATAGAAAATCTCCATAGGCTCCTTTATGGCAGGTACAACTACAAGGTCTCTGATGAAGTTCTTTATCCATATTGCCTCAGTCGACGCTTCGCTCGCTGTTATGTAGTCTGATTAGCACATTGAATCAGCTACGATCTCCTATTTGGAACTTTTCCAAGTCACTGCTCCTCCATTCAGGGTAAACACCCAGCCCGACTGAGAACGGAAATTATCTCGGTCGGTCTAAAAACTGGCGTCACTATACCCTCACACTCTCAAGTCATCACTCCCACCGAGGATAAGAACCCAATCCTTAGTCCTCCGCAAGTACTTAAGAATGTTCTTTACCGTAGTCCAATGAGCTCTACTAGGGTTCCCTTGATATCTGCTGACCATGCTCAAAGCGAAGGCCACATCAGGGCGAGTACATGTCATATCATACATGATTCAGCCAACTGCGGAAGCATATGGTACTCAGTTCATCTTTGCTATCTTTGTATCTGTACTCAGACTCTAAGTCTTACTCAGTTTGGTATTGCCTTGGATTGGTAATTCCCATTTCTTGGAATTTTCCATGCTAAAACGTTTCAGCACTTTATCCAAGTAAGTACTTTGACTAAGTCCTATTAGTCCTTTACTCATATTTCTCAATATCCTTATCCCCAAAATATAAGTAGCTTCTCCGAGGTCCTTCATATCGAAGCACTTCCTAATCCAGGACTTAACCTCCTGTAAGGTTGGGATGTCGTTTCCTATGAGCAGTATGTCATCCACATACAAAACGAGAAAGCTAACTATACTCCCACTGGCTTTGACATATACACAAGACTCATCCTCGCTTCTAGAAAAACCAAACTCTTTGACTTTCTCATCGAAACAAAGATTCCATCTGAGAGACGATTGTTTTAATCCATAGATGGATTTATCAAGCTTACACACTCTATTAGGGTGATTCGCATCGACAAAACCCTTTGGCTGACTCATGTAAACATCTTCAGCCAACTTCCCATTTAGGAAAGCGGTTTTGACATCCATCTGCCATATTTCATAATCATGAAACGCAGCTATGGCTAGCATGACCCTTAAAGATTTAATCTTCGCTACTGGTGAGAAGATCTCATCATAGTCAACTCCAGGAGTTTGAGTAAAGCCCTTCGCAACCAATCACGCCTTATATGTGTGTACTTTCCCATCCATGTCGGTATTCTTCTTGAAGATCCATTTGCACCCGACCGTCTTACGACCTGGCACATTGTAAACCAAGTTCCAAACTTGATTGTCATACATGGATTGAATCTCGCTGTCCATCACCTTTTTCCATTTCGCAGACTCCGGGCCTGCCATGGCTTCCTTGTAATTGTTAGGTTCATCCAAATTTATTAGTGTACTATCACTAATAAACGTATCACCCTCAGCAGTTATATGGAAACCATAAAAATCAGGTGGAACGCTAGCTCTACTGGAACGTCTCAGAGGTAAGGACTCGTCAATTGGTTCAACAGGAGTTTTCTCCTCAGGTTGAGTGCCAGTGTTAGAGGTTCCTTCATCACTTTATTCTTAAAGCTCTTCAAGATCAATTTGCCTCCCACTGTCCTCTTGGCATATGAGTTCTCTCTCTCTCTCTCTCTCTCTCTCTCTCTCTCTCAGAAAACCCTTCTCCTCGCAACGAAGACAACATTGTCACTCGGTCTATAGAAGAGATATCCAAAGGACTTCTGTGGGTAGCCAATGAAAATACATCGCTCGCTACGAGGTTCGATCTTGTCGTGGGTCTCTTGTCTTACGAAAGCCTCGCAACCCCAAACCTTGATATGTGCCAACGAGGGAACCTTCCTTGTCCACATCTCGTGAGGTGTTTTAGAAACATTCTTAGTTGGGACTAGATTAAAGATATACACGACAGTCTCTAAGGCATACCCCCAAAATGAGATAGGTAATGAAGCTCGACTCATCATGGAACAAAACATGTCCAACAAGTTTCGATTGCGCCTCTCAGCTACACCATTTAACTGCGGTGTCCTAGGTGGCATCAATTGCGAAACAATTCCACATTCCTTGAGATAGTCGTGGAACTCGATACTAAGATACTCACTACCTCGATCGGATCGGAGCATCTTTATCTTCCTGCCTAGGTGATTCTGCACTTGTTTAAAATCTTTGAACTTTTCAAAAGTTTCCGACTTGTGCTTGATTAAGTAGATATACCCATATCTGCTATAATCATCGGTAAAAGTCACATAGAAGCAGTTCACATCCCTTGTGGTGGATCTAAAGGGCCCACATACATCAGTATGTATGAGATGCAATAAACCCTCACCCCTTTCACAAGAACCAGTGAAGGGTGACTTGGTCATCTTTCCAAGCAAACAAGATTCGCACGTGTCATCGGACCTAAGGTCAAATGACTCCAATACTCTATCCTTTTGGAGTTGGGCTATGCGCTTCTTGTTGACATGTCCAAGAAGAAAATGCCACAAGCATGCTTTGTCCAAACCATTGGACGAATTGATATGCAACACATTATTTCCTAAGTTGTCTACAACCATCACAGTTTCATATATACCATTACAAGGCAATGCTTCAAAATAGAAAGTACCATTCAAGAAAGCATTAATAGAACCAATTTCATTATATAATGAAAATATAAAACCTTGTTTATACAAACCATGGAAAGAAATAATGTTTCGTGTCATTTCTGACGAATAACAACAATTATTTAACTCTAATCCTAACCCACTACTAAGAACTAAAGAATAAAATCCAATCTTGGTGACAGGTGACGCTTTCCTATTTCCCATGATCAAGTTCATCTTCCCATGCTCCACATCCCTACTTCTTCTTAGACCCTGCAAATCAGAACAAATGTGAAAACCACATCCTGTATCAAGGACCCAAGAAATAGCATGTGAGTTGTTAGATTGAATAGTGTAAATACGTGCGAAGGTGGGCTTTATCTTCCCATCCTTGATGTCTTGCAGATATTTCGGGCAGCTTCATTTCTAATGCCCTTTGTCGTGACAGTGGAAGCACTCTGCATCCTTCGGATTAGAAGAGGGAGCAACAGAACCACCTTTGATCCCACTTGAAGAGGATCCATCATGGGACTTTCCTTTGTGGCTCTTAGAAGGAATCTTCCTCTTCTTCCCTTTCCCTTGTCCAATTGCCAAGACAGGAGCAACAGCAGTAGGAGTAGATGCAACAGACTTACCTTTCAAACTACTCTCATGTCACATCCCAAAACCGTAACAGCGGAAATGTTCTGGGGTGGAGGACGTCATGTTTAGTATCACAAGTCATGCATCATAGTAAGCAAAGTAATAAACAACCATTTCATTAGAAAGAAAGTGTTTACAAAATATGTGATTCACATAATATAGAATACATAGAAAATAACAAAAAGACATGAAGCTATACTGCTCCATCTTCTGAATCCCAGTGCGCGTACCTATCTACTGGTCTCCTGAGAATACAAGTTATTTTGAAAGCGTAGATAAACATTTAAGCTGGTGAGTTCATAAGATTTTAGTGATGTAACTAAGTAGTAAGAAAGTTGTAGTAAGTGATAGTAAGTTCTGTGTAGAAAAGTTTGTCTGTTCCTCCAGGAAATCCTATATTTCCTGCTTTGATGAAAGATAAGTAAAAATGATTCTACAGTCCTTTCTATGAGTACTAAAAGGATACCAATTATATAAAACTCAGAGTAAACAAACAATCAGTTGCGTGTATCTGCCCTAAGCCCACGACCAAACAAGGAACATGAAATGAAGCGGAAGACACATATCCCATTGTTTGTTAGATCGTCGTTGTATATAACCCTGACGTATTCACTTGGTACTCACGGAGTTAACTGTAATAGTTCCTTTATATTTGATGAAAAGATTCTTTAAGAAAACCCTTATTTCTTTTAGTAAAAATGGTAACCACGGTGGTTCCTTCTATAATCACTTAGTTTATACTAGTTATATATAATCTAATATCGAAGAGATAGTTAATTGTGTGAATCTGCCCTAAGCCCACAACCAAACAAGGAACAGGAAGTGAGGCGGAAAGCACACATTCAACTACTTATCGGGTATTAATTATATATAACCCTGATGTATAAACTAAGGTATTATAGAATTGACCACCTAAGGTCCTTTAAGTTATACTGGTTTAATAAAATGGATTAAACCCTTTACTGGTTAAGTTTATAGTTTTGTATACCAAAAGTTCTTTATTTGAAAAGTATGTTTTGTACTAGAAAACGGTGCATTGAATTAGTGTCCTAAGACCTGACCCATACATGGTACCCCTTATGATTACCTGGTGTATACGGAATATATACATAGCTAAGGTCGGATAGATAGTAGGTTGGGTGAATCTGCTCTAAGCCCACAACCAAACAAGGAACAGGAAATGGAGCGGAAAGCACACATCCTACTACCTGTCAGATCTGATTAATATATATCCCTGAATGCATGCACTAAGGAATCATAAGGTTAGCATTATAGGTCCCTTTCTACTGAATGTACTAGACCCGACTGTTCTGTTTGTCGTTTGTAAAATGTAAGTTTTCCATAGTTTATAACGATCTTGACTCGAAAATAGTTTGCATTAACTTTCAAGTGGAACTGTCACAAAATGAAAGTAATGGGAAAAATATAAGTACACAGTTGTCTTTTGAATTGACAACCTGCAGTACTGATTACCTTAAAACATGTTTGTTTTATTAAGGTCATAGTGTGATGGATAGTACCCATACTATACGCTCTCCCTGCAAGAGATTCTAGGGACCAAACGTGACTTCCGCAAACAAATTGCTAGGCCGTGTAAATTCACATTATAGTTTTATGATCATGTATACCCAATTTTACTATCACCTTTTGTTTAGAACAATGAGTTAGTGATTCATTGGTATAATTAGATCCTGTGGTTCTTATGCTATAGCATCTTAGTATGTTCGTTCTGTTATAGTATCTTAGTATGTTCTCATTGTATAGTATATAGTATGTCTCTCTGATGTATTGTATCTACCTCCCTGTTTCTCTTTATAGTATGATCTCTATGTTATCGTGTATTAACTGAACCTCTAAACTATACCCCTTATAGTTTACTAGTATTTACTTGAACTGTTACTGAAAAGACTAATTTTTCTACTAAGTTATGCTTGTACTTTAAGAACGGAGTTTTGTTAAACTATAAAGTAACATAACTTGAAAAGAGTTTTTGAAATGTTTTGATCACTTATAAAAGACATAAGCAATCTTTTGAAAGATGTTTATAACAAATAATTACACAATTATCATTGTGTTCAACTTGTATTCCCCCCTTAAAAGCATTTCAAACAGTTAAAAGATTCATTATAGGGGTATGAACTCAGCTTATGTGGGTGATTCAAACGAATATGCGCATAAGGATGAGAAGTTCCACGAAAGAAGTCCCGAGACTATACGAGTCCTAAATGACATATAATGGCATATATTGACATAAATATAGTGTTTAGAAGCAACCAAATGCAATGAAACACCTTTAGGGACTAGGAATCACTTTGACAAAGTGTTAGAATCACACGTGATTCACTTAAAGGGAGTGTACGGCCATATGAAGGAGTGTGCGGCCATGAGTGTGCGGCCAAGGAGTGTGTGGCTGCACACTCATGGTAATGAGTGCACAAAAACTTTTTCCAAGGGTAGGGAGGCTTGTGGGACAATTGATCAACAAGTGGTGAAGCTGGAATGCACTTTGAAGGCCCCTTTAAGGGTGTTTTGAGGGGTGTACGGCCACACCTGGGTGTGTGGCCACACACACCATTTGATCATGAGTTCTAGGCATTTCTAAGGTGCTAAACTAGTGTTCTAAAAAAGATTCAAGCATAGGGAAAGGGTACTTACGATCCGGAAGCTCGAGATGGCTCAAAATCACCAAGAACAAGTGTGTGTTCTTGGTGGTCTTAGTGAAATGGTTGAAGATTTAAAGATCTAGCCAAAATATGATTTCCAATGGATGAAATCAAAGGATGTTACTAGTTTAAAAGGATTAACAACATCAAGGGAAGAACACTTACTATCTTGAAGATCTAGGCTGAAAATCAGATGATAGTTGAGAGAGAAATCATGTTCTTGGCTTGGGAGGGTGAAAAGGGATGAATGAAGGCTAAGTCCCAACCTTATACACATAAGTGTGCTGCCAGGAGAGGGGTGTGCGGTTGCACACCTAAGTGTGCGGCCGTACACTCCTCATGATGGAGTGTAAGGCCTGATTTTGGTGCTAGAAGTATACGCGATCCATTCTTATACTCAATGCTTGAATGTACTGAGCTTTGAACCTTTAAATGGACTCTAAACAAGGCTTAATGATAGCAGAAACGAGTCTGAAACTTAGCTGAGTTGACTGCCTGAGCTTTACAAGTCAAAAATTTTCGGGTTGTCACATCTCAGAAGTTCGCAGAAGGCCTTGGAGCCATCTTAGAGTGACCTCCTCCTTGTTCATATGACAGGTCATACAAAAATGATCATAACAAGGAGGCAAAGAGTGTAGAATGATATCTATGGCCAACTCTTCGTCGAAGTTAACATTAAGCTTCAGCAAGCGATCCACAAATCTCTGCATTTTCTATAAGTGGGCGGTGATGGACTCTCCATCCTTCATCTTGGTGGTGATCATGGAGGTGATGATCTCTTACCTTTCCTACCTCACACTTTGATGGTACCTTTCCATCAAATCTTGGTGCATCTCATAAGGATAGTAGTCCTCATAGGACTTTTGGAGTTCGGTAGTCATGGTTGCGAGCATGATACACGACACCTTTGTCGCGTCCCTCTCATGAGCATCATATTGAGCGATTTGCTCGGGAGTAGCAGTGTTATGATCGATCTCCTTAAGCTCATTGTCGAGAACATACTCCTTGTCCTCGTAGCGGGTGACCATGCGGATGTTGCGAACCAAATCATTAAAATTGGATCCATCAAATATCACCCTCCCACACAAGTTCATTAGTGAGAAAGAGCCAGAAGGGTTCGAGCCAGAAGTGTTGTTGTTCGAGGTAGACATCTGAAAAGGAAAAGAGACAAAGTTTAGATTAGATAAGAATCCCTAATTTAACACCCAAATGAAAACTAGGGCTAGGACCCAATACAATATTTCACAATTCAGAAGAGGGATTCCGTAATCCAATTGCAAAATATTTGAAGGTATGTAAATGACGATTTACCAATTTCCACCATGAAAAACGAAAAGAATATTAAGTTTTAGATGAATTTGAAATTCCTAGATTCTTCTGAGATTCAATGAACTTTTCAATGGCATGTTTAAATCTCGATTATGCCCTTCAAGTTTGTGACTGGGATACCGAGGATCACAAACAAGGTGTGAATAACTATGCAAATGTGCTTGGTACTCTCGATGTCATTTATCCCTAATCAATGTGTCGGTTAACCACACACGCTCCATTAATCTATGATCAACATCGAGCTACCCTTTGCCACCCTTGCTAGTCCCACATTAGTGTGTCGGTTAACCACACACGCTCCATTAACAACTTGGCAAGGTGCAAAGTGCAATTTCATGGAATAGCATCATTTTCACAATTTTCCTAAAGTAACTAAGATTGGAAATTTATGAAAACATTTAGTTACTTTATAAATCATTATACTTATTAATGAGGAATTAGTTTGTCCTATCCTACCCGTTCGGCTAACGACCCACCACCAATTAAGGAAGCGGTGGGTGAGAGTGGACACCCATTCAACCGCCATTTTATAGACAATTTCCTTATACCCCCCTTATAGATTAGATTCGTGAATGAGGCCTACTAACGGTAAGACTGACTCATCTTATACATATATATAATAATTAATCCTTTAATATTATAATAGTATAAGGGTTGAAATTTAAACTTTTTAAACTCTAGGGTTTAGAATTTAAATCTTTCAAAATTAAAACCTTTTAATTAAAACTTAAATTCCAAAACTTGTAGGCAAGTTTTGAAACTTTTCGAAACCTTCTAGATCAAATTAAAATAATTTAATTAATCAGTAAATTTTCATTATCTAAATTCGACCTAATTCAACTAATGGCAAGATAATTCACATCAAATAATAAATAATTATCTTAATCATATATACAAATAATTATCTTATAGATCGACAATTATCTTCTAATTGGATTAAGATATGCATTACCATAACAGATAAAAACGAATTTTTAATTAGAAAACAAATTATGGCAATCATCTAAATCCAAACTTAGCCAAAATCCCGAAAATTTTCATTCTGACCCGCCACCACGTCGTGGCAAGATATGCCACGTTGTGGTCAGCAGGCAGATGCAAAATCGAAAATCTTTTTGCTTTGAACAATTAAACATAGCATCAAATACAATAGAAAAACGACCTAGGCTCTGATACCACTGATGAGTTTGGAGCATAACATCAATCCTATGGTGTACTTGCAACCCTAAAGCTTTGGATCTAGGTTTTCTATAATTGTACATGCAATAATCATCCAAATCCATAACTCTTATCTAGCATGCTTATTTCGAAATTGACATGATAAACATGTTAGAATGATACCTTTCTTTGTAGCTTGAAGATCTTCAACCTTTGAGAGCTTTAGTATCACAAGTGTAATACCTCTAATCGATCACAAACACCAAGAGCAAGTTGGAAGAATATAAGAGAGAGGAGGAGGGATACTAATTTTCGGCTGGAACTCTTCTTAGGGTTTTTAGTGGATGAAATCTAGAGTCCCAAGGGTCCTTTATATAGCTGAGCTGCTAGGGTTTCAGTTAAAACCCTAATCTAGTTGCTTAGTCTTTAAGTAGCCCATATGATCCTTCTAGAAGGCCCCTTGGACGAATTCTATGTGGGCTTCCACATGAATTTCATCCATCCCTTCTTTAGGGATCCTAAGCCCAACTTTGTAACTATCTTATAATTACAGTATCAGTCCCCTTTAATTTAATTAATATCTTTTTGATCACAAAATTAATTCAAAATTAATTCTTGACCAATATCAATTAAATAATATGATTTCTCTTTTAATATATTATTCACATAATATATTAATAAATCATAATCAACCTCTTTCTCCATAATTCATCCAGTCAAGTTGCTTTGGTGAAGGCAACCCAAAAGGACCATGCTACTATCGGGTCAAGTACATACCAAATATAGTTATGGGCTTAGACACCTAATCCAACAACTATGTCTTGGGAGTAGTTTGTAGTTCGGTTTAGGTCAGAGGTTGCTCCAGCTATTGCAGTTCAACCATTGACGATTGAGCTGGTGAGTGTGTCAGGGTGCGAGACCGTGAATGATATGATTTCTAGAGCCGAGGGCAGTAGATCGACTTGGGGTACCTCGGGAAGAGAGGTTCAGGTCAGTTGCATATATTGGAGGGTCCCGGGAAGAGACCCAAGATCTCAGATCAGCTTTTGAGAGGCCAGCAGGGCCGGATTCAGTGCAACACTTGCGGGAAACTACACGATGGAGTTTTTCGTTCCAAGGGTTTGGGTAAGTGTATCTTTGGGTTTGTTTCCCTGCTTGTGTTTGGGTTATATCTTCAAGTGATCTCACATGCCATTTGCATATGATGAATTATTGGTGGTTAACGAAAGGTTATTTCCATATTTGAGAGTTGGGAGTGTTCAGTATGATCTTGGTTTATGGCCGAGATCGGTTCAGGGGTATTATGAGGAAGGTATGCGGTCCGGGTTCCACAGGATGGCTATTCATCATCGTCATGATTCGGTGGTTTTAGTAACCGTTATTGCTTGACTGATGGAAGCGCCAAGGGAAGTGGCTCGTTGATGAGGTAATGGTTGGAGCATCTGTCTTTTCGTCTTCAAGATTTGAGTGTGGTATCATTTCAAGCATCAGGGGATATCAGTTTTTGCTGGGATTCGTGAAGTGTTCATCTGGTCTACAGAAGTTGTGTGGTCTGTTGGGGATTGGCTAGTAATGGAGCACTAGTTGGTAAGCGCTGGTTGTCATTGGACCTGTCGTTGGAAAGTGAGAAGGATTGGGAATTCTTCAATTCTCATATGCTATGAGAATTTATTCGAATCAAAGTAGGGGAGAATCATTCATGTATTCAGGAGCGGGAGCGGTTATAAAACTATGATGAGTTTTGCATCCCCGTCAAGGAGGAGGGCCGCCGAAGTGGCTGTTTGGTTTGAGGGTTGCGTGAGTTGGAAGTTCGGTAAAACTCCCCAGCATGTAAATCGCGTCTTCTTGGTGCTTGATAGCAGAATTTGGGGAAATCAGGTTGGGGTTCCAGTCATGAATTGAGTTCAGTTTGGGTGTTCGGTCGAGTACGTGCTCGACTTTATGTGCGTTTCGAATTGAAAGATTAGGGGTAAGGCATTGGGCTGCGGTTGTGTTAGGGCGAAAGTGTTGTAAGACTATGGGGGAGCCGTAGCATTCACTAATGGCCAACTGGAGTGAAAGTGTTGTAAGACTACGGGGGAGCCGTAGCATTCACTAATAGTCAGTTGGGGTGAAAGTGTTGTAAGACTGCGGGGTAGCCGTAACATTCACTAGTAGTCAGATAGTGTGGGAGGTGTTGTAAGACTACGGGGTAGCCGTAGAGTTTACTAGTGGCAAGATAGTGTGGGAAGTGTTGTGAGACTGTGGGATGACCTGTAGCATTCACAGATTATTTTGGATGATTAGGCCAGGGTGGGCCAGTTCGCAAGATTGTGGGTAGACCACAACATGGTTGGAATCAGGAAACGGCAGGTCGTTGGAGACTGGGTATGATGTAAGACTACATATATTCTGGTAGCATTCACCTTTTTGCGTCGGATTCAGTGGCGACAGGTTGTCAGCCTATCATGATCGGATGGGTCAAAAGGATTGAAGGAGCCATGAGTGGCGATATAGATAGGGAAGTTATTGTTAGACGATGTATCCTTCAGAGGTCGCATGGGACTGTTGTGTGTATTTTTGGCCCAATAATCGGTTAGGTGTCCGGTGTTTCGAGTAGTTGACAGATAAGGTGGGATCAAAGAGGCCTCAATTGCCTCTGAAAAGCAACAAGTGGTAGCAAGAAGAGTCGAAGTGGGTTCAGTGACTTGGGATTCATGTGTGGAGTTTCTTGTATTCGGGGTATATGCTAACTTGTTTGCAGCTGGATTAAATAATCTCAGAGTGGTTGATTTGACCCTGTTGTGCAACTTTCGTCTGAGTCTAACCGTTGCAGGGATAAGTCTCCTACTCGAAGGATTATCTGAGCTTCTTGTCAAGTATAAGTGTACTGTAGGGAAATTTGGTCTGTAACTCTGTTTTCTAGTGGGAACCTCAAGTTATCAGA
Organism: Lactuca virosa; assembly: GCF_052849685.1. NCBI lineage: Eukaryota > Viridiplantae > Streptophyta > Magnoliopsida > Asterales > Asteraceae > Lactuca > Lactuca virosa. The sequence goes on from NC_136433.1 coordinate 21,150,606, forward strand.
AGTTGAGTAGCCAGTTAAGAGATAAGCGCATTGAATTCGGCGATGATTCAGTGTGGGCGGTCTGTCCGGGAGACAGACCATCTCGAGACTACAGATTTCAGAATGAGTAGATGTGATCATGTTGCAAGGAACTCATTCATCCTTGGGTTTTAGAATCCTATGAGGGATGGTTTCGGTTGCCTTCGAAAGGCTGGGATATGCTTGTGGTTGTGGCCGTGTTGCTCAAGTTGTTTGGTGTGTCAGGAGTGGTAAGGAATGATTTCGAGAGGGGCTAGAGTTGTAAGTTAAGGATTTATGTTGAAAGGAATTAAAAGAGAGGGGCTAGAATTGTAATTATGAAATAAGCTTACAATTGGACGAGTATAAACCCGTTACCTTCTCCAAACCAAACCCTAAAGCTAATCTCTTCTTCAACCGCCACCATGAGAAGCCATTCCAGCCGTCGCCGCAACGTCGAGTCCGACCGCCATTCCTCCACCTGCTATCTTGCTGTCGGCGCCTCCTCAACAACTCCTACCACCGGACGTAGTGTGTAGCCAGGAAAAACCATCGATACCAACACTGTGGTCGTGGGGAGACCAGCTGAATGCGTTCTATAGCTGCCATTTCTCCCACTGTCGATGGCGCAACCCCCAGTTCTACCTCCTTGCTGCTACCGATGTGTCTCGCCGTCGCCGTCGCCATCGTCGCCATGCGGTTGGTTCATTTTGTTGATATCCTCCGACCGCCTCCTCCTGCCTCGAGGGTGGCTGTGTTGGGTTCATGTTACAGTGGCCTCGTGAATGTGTGCGTTGCTTCCGCTAGATGAATGCGTGTGTGTGTTGCGTGATCGGGAATCAAAAGAGAACCACCACCACCACCGTGAGGTGGTGGCTAGCACCACCGACGACCGCCTGCCGCCACAAGGGTGGCTGAGCGTGTGTGTGTGTTATTTTGGATTGTTTATTTTGGATATTATGTTGTATAATCGTATTTTGGCCGGAAAAATCAAGGAAATCGCCACCACCACCACGGTGAGGTGGTGGCTGCCGTCTTCTGCCACCACCAGCCGCCGTGTTGGGTGGCGGTGTGCATTTATTTGTGATTGGATTGTTAATTGAGTTTCTTGGACATGTGTTGGACTAGAATCATAACCACCACCACCATGAGGTGGTGGCCGCCGACGTGAACCGCCGTTGACCACCACTACCCAAGGTGGTATTGGGTGGTGCCCGACTTATTTAACACAAATTGATATAAAACTTAACCAATGGACTAGTTGGCACGCGATTGGGTTGGAAACCCTAATTAGGGTTTAGAAAACCCTAATTTTGGATATGTTAGTTTGGAATTTTCGGGACCCGCATTTGGACCATTGGATTGATGATATGACTTATGCCCGATTACATTGTATGCTTGGTCTAGTGGGGTGATGGACTTAATGGATTAAGACTTATTGGGTTAAGTAAGAACATTTAACCTTAATCGTCATTTTATGTGAAAAACCCTAATTAGGTTTGGGTTCTTGTTAGGCCATTTCTTGGACTAAGTTGTTGTGGGCCTTCGTGGGCCAATTGGGAACATGTTTATGGATTAAGGAAATTATTGGGCTTTAGGATAAGGCCCATTGGAAAGGCTTGGGCCTAATTTGGAAAATTAGGCCATAAGGTGGGCCATAATTGGGCCTTGATGATTATGAGATATTGGACCATCGGAATGCCAAGTGTTTGGACTAGAATAAATGGTTGGGCCTTAAGGTAAGACCATGTAGAGGTTTGGGCCCAATTTGGAAAATTGAGCCATATGTTGGGCCTTGGTTGATTATTTTGCTTTTGGGCCTTCAGAGTGTGAGTTTGGGCCTTGGTTTTGAACCAAGCTCGGTTAGGGGTAAAATGTTCCTTTTACCCCAAGCGTGGATTTATGGTTATGTATTGAAACCCAAATGGTTAATTGAGTGTTGTTTTCATATGGACAGTTCGGGAGTCTATCATCCACCAACTAGTGTCTTTGTGGTACTTACATGAAAGACCATGGGGGGTGCCCATGACACTTGGTTATAAGACCATGTGGGGGTGCCCATGGAATTCCAGGTAAAGACCATGGGGGTGCCCATGACACTTGGTTATAAGACTATGTGGGGGTGCCCATGGCATTCCAGGTAAAGACCATGGGGGTGCCCATGACACTTGGTTATAAGACCATGTGGGGGTGCCTATGACATTCTAAGTAAGACCATGGGGGGTGCCTATGGCACATAGGTGTAAGACCATGTGGGGGTGCCCATGGAATCCTAGAGTAAGACCCTGGAGGGTGTCCAGGGCATCCTTATATGTTTATATGAATGGCTTATGTGATTGACATGGATTATGTGATTATCTGGATTATGTGGGGTATGCTCTGGGGAACTCACTAAGCTTCGTATTTACAATTTTGTTTATGGTTTCAGGTATCATTGGTTTGGAAAGGAAGGTCCCGGCTTGATCGTAGCGCACACACTCGTGTTTTCCGCATTATGTGATTTCGGGACGTAACTCTAATAAATGTTTTAATTAAGCAATGTTTTTGAATGATTAGATGAAGTAACATTTGTGTTTGACTATAATGAAAAATGAAATTTTTACCCTTGATTTTTGGGTCGTTACAATATGTGACACTCATTTACATAACACTTCACATCCTTTTATATACTAACCCAAAATCATTCCCGAGCTAGTCATTGGAATGGTTTGAGTTCAACCTAATATCCATTGGTTGCAGAATCATGATAGTTAAAGAGGAGTTTCACAATATGAGAAGAATTTCTCAGAATAACCAGCCGCCTTTTATAAAACTACCGCCCTTATTCAACTTCAAACTGAGGTAGTGGTTGATCTTGCAGCTTCAACTGTTCAATTGTTTTCCGGATAAAAGAGTCTGCTTCTATTTCTTTGTACAAAGTATCCATAGGAAAAATGTAATAAAAAGTAACGGTACTTAGTTCATAATCAAAGAAATTCTTAAAGACAACACACCCACAACTTTTGTTGGCAGCTCCTTTCTTGTATCGTATGTCAAAACTAAAGCCCAATAACTTGCAAACCCACTTTTAATACTCGCTTCCAATCTCACGCTTCTCTAATAAGAACTTCGAATGTTTTTTATCAGTTCGTATAATGAAATGTTTCCCAAGGAGATAATGTCTATACTTTTGAACTACCATGTAACGACATGATTTTTCAAAACAAAATTTTAAATTTTAAAACTCATAAAATATATGTCTCATAATTGATTCTCAAAAACAACCAACAAGTTTTCAATACAATTATTCAAATCCAGGATCCACAATCATAGCTCCCTATCAAGAGTGTGTGTACAATCACGCCGGTGCCTTCCCGTGATCCTCTGAGGTACCTGAAACACATAACACATAAAACGGTAAGCACAAATGCTTAGTGAGTTCCCTAAAATACCACATACAACACATATTAGCCACTCGAGGCTATAATTCTGTACGACCCTCTGGTCAATGTGTCTCAGCGGGACCCTCCAGTCCCGTAGCTCGTTGGACCCTCTGGTCCGGTCTGGTTGAGAACCCTCTGGCCTCATAATTCGTTGGACCCTCCGGTCCGGTCTAAGCATAATAATATAGCATATAATACATATCACACAATCATGCATAACTCAAGCAAGCACATAAGACCCTCTGGTCACACATAGATACCGACCTAGGTAATGTATAGTGAGAAGACTTACCTCGGGTAACTCGAATGATCTCGAACTCGAAACACTGATCTAGCCTCCGCCTAATCACATACAGAAAATATCTCTACTTAATAAAAGCTCTCAAAGGCTAGACTAATCCCTTCCTATACTCTCTCAGAAGGGTAAAAGACCGTTCTACCCCTCCAATGGTCCAAAAGTCCATTTGTTGACTAAACCCTAAAAGTCAACATAAGTCAAACCTAAGGAGTACGCGGCGCGTACCAGACTCCTACGATGGGCGTACTCGACCGCTATGCTGATATCGGGCTGATTGAGCCCTACGCCCCGCGTACTGGGATTTACGCTCGGCATACGTCCCAGTTTCACCGTTATCTCACTTATGGTCTTAATCAGTTAAGACCTTGGCTCAAAATACAGATCTGGACCCCTTACAGCCTCCTAATCCATAAAGTCAAAGACTTTATGCCTTTGCATGGCTGTAATGGTCATCAACATCAAAAACACACCACTTCCTTCACTAAAGAGCTCATATCTCATGCATGGCTCACTCCTAACGTCCAAGATTGGATTTTTATGGATCTATAACTCTTTACACACTGAATATGGACAGATCAAGGTCTTATGGAGCTCCTTTACTCATAAAGTCTCCACCTTTGGGACAAAAACCCTAGAAATGGTCCATAAAGCTCAAATAAAAAAGGTTGAGAAAGCTTTGAGCTTTTTACCGCCAAATGATGCTCCAACCTGAGAAAGTTCAGATCCAAAGCTTACCCTCCAACTCTAGCTCCTTCAATGGCACCTCCTTCTCTTCAAAAGCACACAAGAACACTTTCAAGCTCAACCACACTCACACTAGCTCTAGAATGAGGGTTAGGGCCACTTAGGGTTTTGCTCTCTGGAAATGGTGGCTAAAAGTGAGGCCATAATGCTCCTTATATAGGGCTCACCCCCAATCTGAACCTAGTATGCACAGCGTACACTATGGTACGCCCAGCGTACTAGGTAGACTCTGCGTCAAGAATACGCCCATGAGTACGCGCAACGTAGTCTCCCTTACGCCCAACGTACTCGAAAGCCAAACATTCTATTCAAGGACTAATTTGGCAACTTGAGAAAAGAAAAGGATCAAAGAGATATACCTGAATTTCGGGATGTTATAATTCTCCCCCACTAGAATCAGACTTCGCCCTCGAAGTCTTGTTCAACAAATAACTCAGGGTACTGCTCTCGCATTTGCGACTCTGGTTCCCAAGTCAAATCGGATCCCCTCTGATGTTGCCACTGGACCCGAACCAGGGATACTTCCTTGTTCCTCAGAACCTTCACTTTCCTATCTAGGATCGCGATCTGCCTCTCGATGTTATTCAGGATCGCGTCCACCTGAATGTCCTCTAATGGCACTACTGCCATCTCATCAGCCACACACTTCCGCAACTGGGACACGTGGAAGGTGCTATGGATCTGGCTCAACTCCTCTGGTAGCTCCAGCTGATATGCTACCTTGCCTACTCTGGAATTCACTCTGAAAGGTCCAATATATCGAGGCCCCAACTTGTCCAGCTTCCTAAACCGGATCACCCCCTTCCATGGGGAAACTTTCAGAAGCACGAAGTCTCCGACCTGGAACTCAAGCTCGGATCGCCGTCTGTCCGCGTAACTCTTCTGACGACTCTGGGCCGTTTGCAATCTCTGTCTGACCTGCCGAATCTGCTCGGTCGTCTTCAACACTATCTCAGTGTCGCCCATAACTCTCTACCCACCTTCCGCCAACAGATGGGAGTACAACACCTCCTCCCATAAAGAAGCTCAAAGGGAGGCATACCGATGCTCGAGTGGTGGCTGTTGTTATAGGAAAACTCAGCCAGGGGTAGATACGAATCCCAACTCCCACCGAAATCCATAACGCATGCTCGGAGCATGTCCTCGAGCGTCTGTATCGTCCGCTCACTTTGTCCGTCTGTCTGCGGATGGTAGGCGGTACTAAAATGCAATCGCGTTCCCAACTCCTCATAGAACTTCTTCCAAAATCTTGAAGTAAAACACACATCCCTATCCGACACTATGGACGTCGACACTCCATGTCGTGCTACCACCTCTCGCACATAAATCTCTGCCACCTTCTCAGTAGAAGAGCTCTCACTAATAGAAAGGAAGTGAGCACTCTTCGTCAACCGATCCACAACCACCCAGATTGCGTCAACTCAACGCGCCGTTCTCGGTAATTTAGTGATAAAGTCCATCGAGATCTGCTCCCACTTCCACTGGGGAATCTCCAAAGGCTGCAATGGACCATGTGGTCGCTGGTGCTATACCTTGACCCGACGGCAGGTCAAGCACTTCTCGACCACCCAAGCAACATCCCTCTTCATACAGGGCCACCAATAGCCTCTTTTCAGATCCAAATACATCTTAGTGTCCCCGGGATGGATCAAAAATCTCGACCTATGCGCTTCCTCCATCAGAGTGCTACGAGCTCCGCCCGTATAAGGTACCCAAATCCGACCTTGAAAGGTCATAAGTCCCCGACTATCCGTCACAAACTCAGATACTTGCCCAATCACCCGCTCCCTCTTGCGGTTCTCCGGTCTCACGGACTCCGCCTGGGCCTCTCGAATGATGTCCAGCACCGGAGTCATCACTGTCATCCTCATACATATATCCCGAATCAGGGCACTCTCCACCTTGCGACTCAGGGCATCAGCTACCACGTTAGCCTTGCCCGGATGATACAGAATCTCACAGTCATAATCTTTTACCACGTCCAACCACCTCCTCTGGCGCATATTCAGGTTGGGCTGATCCATCAGATACTTCAAGCTCTTGTGGTCCGTGTATATAGTACACCGAACCCCGTACAAGTAATGGCGCCGGATCTTGAGGGTGAACACCACTGCCCCCAACTCTAAATCGTGGGTGGGGTACCTCGTCTCATGAGGCTTTAGCTGCCTCGATGCATATGTTATCACGTGACCTCTCTGCATAAGCACTGCACCTAACCCCGATATAGATGCATCAGAGTAAACCATGAAGTCCTCTATTCCCTCAGGAAGAGCTAACACTGGAGCTTCGCACAATCTCTGGCGAAGAGTCTCAAACGAGATCTGCTGCTCGGGACCCCAAACAAAAGCAACGCCCTTCCGGGTCAACTTGGTGAGAGGAACAACAATCTTGGAGAAATCTCTGATAAACCTCCGGTAGTAGCCGGCCAACCCCAGAAAGCTCCTGATCTCGGTGGGGGATCTCGGTACCTCCCAACTCATAACCGCCTCAATCTTAGCTGGGTCGACCAAAATCCCATTCTGATTAACGAGGTGTCCCAGGAACTGGACCTCTCGTAACCAGAAATCACACTTGGAGAATTTGGCATAAAGCCTCTCCGATCTCAATACTCCGAGAACCTCTCTCAAATGCTCCTCATGCTGCTCTCTAGACCTCGAATACACCAAAATATCGTCAATGAACACGATCACCGAACGATCCAACATAGGCCTGCATACCCGGTTCATGAGATCCATGAATGATGCTGGTGCATTGGTGAGTCCGAAAGGCATCACCACAAACTCGTAATGCCCATAACGAGTCCTAAATATTGTCTTCTGAATATCCTCATCACGAACCCTCATCTGATGATAACCAAACCTCAAATCAATCTTGGAAAACTAAGATGCACCCTGCAACTGATCGAATAGATCGTCGATCCTCGGGAGTGGATAACGGTTCTTGACCGTCAGCTTGTTCAACTCCCGGTAGTCAATGCACATTCGGTGCGAACCATCCTTTTTCTTGACAAAAAGGATCGGTGCTCCCCACGGCGAGTTACTCGGCCGAATAAATCCCTTTCCCAACAGCTCCTGAAGCTGCGAGAATAACTCATGCATCTCTGGCGGCGCAAGGCGATAGGGTGCCTTGGCGATAGGTGCCGCCCCCGGAAGTAAATCAATACGAAACTCCACCTGCCTCTCGGGAGGCACATCAGGTAACTCCTCGGGGAACACGTCCAGTAACTCACTCACGACCGGAACCTCAGCGACAGAACTCGGTCTCACTGAAACATCCCGCATATCCGCCACATACGCTAGAAAATCCATGCAACCCTGCTGCAAGCTCTGCCTCGCTTGAGCAGCCGAACAGAATGCTGACCCAGATCGGGTACCCTCGCCGAATACCATAAGCACTCCCCCACTAGGGTTTCAGATGGTCACCAGCTGACGCTCACAGTCGATCATAGCTCCGAATCGACTCAACCAGTCCATGCCCACAATGACACAGACATCCCCCATTGCGATAGGTACCAAATCAATCAGAAACTCGACTCCAAAAATCTCAAGCACACATCCCCGGATCACATCAGTCGCAAAAACTGCATGCTCATCAGCTATGGAGACTCTCAAAGGTCGACTCAACGCCTCTCGTCGGATACTGATGTGATGGCTAAATGCTAGCGATACAAAGGATCGACTCGCACCCGAGTCAAACAACACCAAAGCAGGTACATGACTTACAAGAAAAGTACCTAAGCACAACACAACAAGCACCATATATATATATATATATATATATATATATATATATATATATATATATATATATATATATATAAACAAAAGAATAAGCAAAAGATCACATACCAGCAACGTCGGGTGCTGCGCGGACCTCCTCCGCTGTCAACTGGAAGGCTCTACCGCGAGCCTTCGGTGCCTCAGCATTCACGGGCCGACTCTCTGCAGCTCGAGTAGAAGAAGGCGCAGATCCCTGAAGCAACTGCGGGCACTCGGCCTTCCTATGGCCAGTCTGGATGCAATGGAAGCAAACTGAAAATCCCTTGGGGGCAATCCCTCACGATATGCCCCTACTTCCTGCACTTGTAACACATATCTGCTCTGCACACCCTATCATGGCTTTTGCCGCACTTCCCACAAGTGCGGCCCTTCTGACCTCCCAATCTCGAATCAGCGGGCTTTGCCCGCTTGGCCGTCGGCTGAGACTGCGCCGGCCGCCTATCCCTCCTCTGAGACTCCGCCTCCTCCCTGGCCTGAGTCTTTAGCTCAATCTCCCTCTTCTGGGCATTTGCCTGGAGCTCGGCAAATGTCCGGTATGTCGAGTTCACCACAAACTCTCGAATGTCTCTCCTCAATATGCTCAGATATCGAATCATGCGTTCCTGCTCGGCAGACACGTGCTCAATGCAAAACAACACCCTCTCATGAAACATCCGGGTGATCACAGTCACAGACTCAGTTCCCTGCTTGAGAGACAAGAACTCCTAGGCCAACCGTTCCCTCTCCACCGGGGGAACGTACTCGTCTCGAAACATAGCGGTGAACCTCTCCCAAGTCACCGCGGTAAGCTCTGCAGTAGTGAAATCAGCTGTCACAAACTTCCACCAGTCCTTCGCTCCCAAGCGAAGCTGGTTCAGCGCGAACCGAACCCTCAAATGTTCCGGGAAGGAACAAGTGTAGAAACACCCCTCAATATCGGAGATCCATCTCATAGCAGCAATCGGGTCCTGCGTCCCGTCAAACTCTACTGGCTTCGTGTTGCTGAACTCCCGGTACAACAACGAGTCACCCCCCTGTGGCCTAGCAGCGGCGACGGCTGCGTGGCTGCAGCAACAACAGCCTCGGTCAGAGCAACATATCGCTCGTCAAATGTCTCAATCAGCGTGGTCTTTATAGACCCAAACATCTCCGATATCTCAGCTCGAATGGCTGCGGGGCACCTCCTCGTGAATCAACCTACGAATCTCTTCATCACTGGTACCACTGGTACCACTGACTCCTGGGTTGTGGCGCGTGCCCACAATGATGCCTCTGAAATACAACATAAAACAATCAGAGACTCGATCGAGATTACTCACACCCGATCACTCAACCCTACTTGTTCCTTAGTACCATAAGGATTTTTACTTGGGATGCTTACCGATCCGGTGCTTTCAGTAGTATGGGCCCAATACTACCTTCCACACCGTATCCGTATCCACCCCAAGTCCTCCTCCTAGGATCCCAACTCGCAAGTACTCTACACTACACATAATACAGCCTACTCTCTAGCAGACTTCTCATAAGCTACTCTCTGCTACCTATATGCACTCAAAGCAACTCACAGTAGCAGAACTCCTAGGCTAAGGCATCACAAATCAGGCCACTCTAGTCCTAAATAATGAATTACCTAGCCTACTCTAGCATGCATATTACTACTCATAATATCATAACACATAACGTAAGGGTATTTTGGGAAATCACCGTTCGGGCGCTGGCTGATTGTACACACTGCTCTTTTCCGCTCTTTTGGAATCTTTTACTCTTTTTAGAAAAATTGTTTCTTTTTGAAAACCTTTCCCAAATCCTCAGTTTGAGTTCATATATGCCCGAAGGTGTATCCGAATCCCTCAAACCAAGGCTCTGATACCAACTTGTAACGACATGATTTTTCAAAACAAATTTTTAAATTTTAAAACTCATAAAACATATGTCTCATCATTGATTCTCAAAAACAACCAACAAGTTTTCAATACAATTATTCAAATCCAGGATCCACAATCATAGCTCCATATCAAGAGTGTATGTACAATCACGCCGGTGCCTTCCCGCGATCCTCTAGGGTACATGAAACACATAACACATAATACGATAAGCACAAATGCTTAATGAGTTCCCCAAAATACCACATACAACACATATTAGCCACTCGAGGCTATAACTCTGTACGACCCTCTGGTCAATGTGTCTCAGCGGGACCCTCCAGTCCCGTAGCTCGTTGGACCCTCTGGTCCGGTCTGGTTGAGGACCCTCTGGCCTCATAATTCGTTGGACCCTCCGGTCCGGTCTAAGCACAATAACATAGCATATAATACATATCACACAATCATGCATAACTCAAGCAAGCACATAAGACCCTCTGGTCACACATAGATACCGCCCTAGGTAATGTATAGTGAGAAGACTCACCTCGGGTAACTCAAAATGATCTCGAACTCGAAACACTGATCTAGCCTCCGTCTAATCACATACAAAAAATATCTCTACTTAATAAAAGCTCTCAAAGGCTAGACTAATCCCTTCCTATACTCTTTCAGAAGGGTAAAAGACCATTCTACCCCTCCAATGGTCCAAAAGTCCATTTATTGACTAAACCCTAAAAGTGAACATAAGTCAACCCTAAGGAGTACGCGACGCGTACCAGACTCCTACGCTGGGCGTACTCGACTGCTATGCTGATATCGGGTTGATTGAGCCCTACGCCCTGCGTATTGGGATTTACGCTCGGCGTACGTCCCAGTTTCACTGTTATCTCACTTATGGTCTTAATCATTTAAGACCTTGGCTCAAAATACAGATCTGGACCCCCTACAGCCTCCTAATCCATAAAGTCGAAGACTTTATGCCTTTGCATGGCTGTAATGGTCATCAACATCCAAAACACACCACTTCCTTCACTAAAGAGCTCATATCTCATGCATGGCTCACTCCTAACGTCCAAGATTAGATTTTTATGGATCTATAACTCTTTATACACTGAATATGGACAGATCAAGGTCTTATGGAGCTTCTTTACTCATAAAGTCTCCACCTTTGGGACAAAAACCCTAGAAATGGTCCATAAAGCTCAAATCAAAAAGGTTGAGAAAGCTTTGAGCTTTTTACCTCCAAATGATACTCCAACCTCAAAAAGTTCAGATCCAAAGCTTGCCCTCCAACTCTAGCTCCTTCAATGGCACCTCCTTCTCTTCAAAAGCACACAAGAACACTTTCAAGCTCAACCACACTCACACTAGCTCTAGAACGAGGGTTAGGGCCACTTAGGGTTTTGCTCTCTGGAAATGGTGGCTAAAAGTGAGGCCATAATGTTCCTTATATAGGGCTCACCCCCACAATTAGCGTTTCAATGTGAACCTAGTACGCCCAACGTACATTATGGTACGCCCAGCGTACTGGGTAGACTCCGCGTCAAGAATATGCCCATGAGTACGCGCAGCGTACTCTCCCTTACGCCCAGCGTACTCGAAAGCCAAACATTCTATTCAAGGACTAGTTTGGCAACTTGAGAAAAGAAAAGGATCAAAGAGATATACCTGAATTCCGGGATGTTACATGCCAAGCTCTTTTCCACATATCAGTTTCATCCAGTTTCTCACTCGAAAGTACTTGATGTACTAGGCGATCTGATGGGAATTTTGCAGTAAATACGCACCCACCCTAAACTCGGAAGTGTAGGTCTCTATAGCGAATATTTTTTGAAATTATGCATTGCTAGAATAGGAGTTGTGGTCATGATTTTTTTTAGCCTTATGAAAGAAACATTTGCTTCCGGAGTCCACCTAAATTTCCCCTTTTTTAGCAAGTTGGTCATCGAGGTTGCCATTGTTGCGTACACGTCTATGAATTTTTGGTAGTAGCCGATAAGTCCCAAAAACTTAAAAAGTTTTATAAAGTGTATAAAAAAGTTTTTAAAAGGTAAAAAAAATTAAAAAAAATGAAAATAGAAAAGTGTTAAAAAGTTGTGGAAAATTTTGTAAAAAAATCTATAAAAAGTTTGTGTAAAACTTCTATAAAAAAAAAGAATTAACTTGAGATTTTTTTGGGACAATTTTGTAAAAGAAAAAACAAATCAGACCAAATTTATAATAAAAATTAAAAATTAGACCAAAAATATAAATATATAAATAACTTGGTAAATTTATAATAACAGATAAAAATACATAAACTCTAATACCATTACTTTTTTGCACATAAACCCTACATGTATTATCGTATTTTATTTTCATCGCTTCTTATTGGAACTTTATATTTTTTGATTTGTTTGTATTTATTACGGAAATTTTATGTAGACATAAAGTGAAAACTATTTTGTTAATCGGTGAAATGATTGCAACTCAACATAATTTTTGATGTACAACAATGTAATAAGATAAAATATAAATAAAATATTATAGGTAATAAGTTTATGAAAACATTGTTTTAAAGTAAACTAGTAGGTGATCTCGGGCGCCCAAAGCTTTTTTTTTTAAAACAAAAATGGGACCAAAATTGTCGAATTCAACAAAATCTAGGGACCATTCTTTTAAATTAAGCCAATTCCTTCTCAAAAATCTTTTATATATATAAAAAACAAAATTGGGACCAAAAGTATCAAGTTTAACAAAATAAAGGGACCATTTATATAAATCAACCCAATTCAGGGACCATTTATTTAAATTAAGCCAATTCCCTCACAAAAATCATTAGTACATGTAAAAAAAATAAAAAATGGGACCAAAAATGTCATGTTCAACAAAATCTAAGGACCATTTTTTGTAAATAAGGCCGATTCCTTCACAAAAGTCACTGTTCATAAGCATCTTATGTTTTTCATATGTATATTAATAAAGCTTGGAACAAAACCACTCGAGAAAGTAAAGTGAGAACTAAATTGGAAAGGAAACCACTTTATTACTATTCATTCAAGCGATTATTAGAAGAGAGGACTACATAACTTAAACTTAAGTGATGATTAACGATGAAAGGGAAAATACATATTAATACTTGGTGAGAATTCATGAGTGGTCATTATTCAGAAACTCCTATTTATAGATGTTTGGAAGGATGTTTCTACATAAGTTCCATCGCCATGTTCTTGATATCTCTTAAACATTCATGATCCTTGCAAGACATTCTAGATTCTTGGTTATCATTTGTGTATGATGCATTATTCTCTTGATATTTATTGTTAAAAAACAACAAAATTTCAACTTCCAATTAAATTAATTCCTAAGTACTAGAGTTTTTATTATGAGAAAAAGTAAATGTTTAAACCAATTAAATATGGCAAAAACATATTTCCATATGCAAGCCAAGAAATTAATTGAGATACTCCTTTTACGGATAACATTTGAAAAGGCAATTATGAATTTCCGGTGTTTGAATATAGTGGTTCTGATTATAAATTATAAGATTATTTAGGGGTCTAATAACTAGTTTCATACCACCTTCATCAAAGTTAATTATTCCAGGGAAAAGTAGATTACATATTTACCCCTCTTTTACCTTATATTAGAGATGGGGTGGTTTGCCTGGAGAGAAGTGTGAGCATCAACCACCTATGTATTTTGCAGCTGATGAGCTTGAATATCAGGTCATGTATTACAACATATTCTTTTTTAAGATTAATTGGAATAATTGAATATCAGGTCATGTATTACAACATATTCTTTTTTAAGATTAATTGGAATAATGCACTGAACATGTTAAAGATGAGCACAGGCTGTATTTCCTTGTGAACGTCTTGGCATGGGGGCTTTCAGGATTGCTCTAGAAAGCATCTTTAACAGGTATTAAATAAATAATAATCAACAAAACAAAATAAAATAAAATTTATGTTTATTGTAATGTCTTTTCCCTTGGATCAAGATTTATGTTTGTATGAACATTGATGTAGGATTCACCACAAGCCATTGGAGTATACCTCATTTGGAAAACCAAATCCAGAAGTGTTCAAGAATGCAGAGTCCATATTGAAGCAACTTCTTAATGAAGATCACAAAGACACAATAAATAATTCACACCATTTTGAAACCCTGTACATGGTCGGGGACAATCCTTCGGTTGATGTCAAGGGCGCAAGACAGGTTTGTTTTTATTATTTTTGAATTTTTATTAAATTGAATTGTAGTTTTATATAAAAAAATCATTTTCCCTTTTTATATATTTCAGGCGGGACATCCATGGTTTTCTATTTTGACAGGGACATGTGTTTTTAGAGGAAAGGAGAACCATACGGATTATCCCGCTGATAAGGTAAGTCATAGTTGAGATGATTTATAATCTTTTTTTTTTCAAAATTTATTTAAATTTTGATGATGAAAAGTATTTATTGATGCTTAAAACATGAAGTAATTTAATTAATTACCTATTGCAGGTTGTTGATACTGTAGAAGAGGCTGTGGAATATATATTGCAAAGAGAGGCTATATAATGCTTAGCAAAAACACATTTTTTTTTATCAATGAGCTCCTCTACACAAAGAAGGCTCTAGGATTTTGACGAATTTAAATTTCAAAATGAAAGTATCTCATGTTTTTTTATTAAAAAATCTTTTTCTAATTGCTTTAATTCAATGTCAACTCTATTACCTTCAAGTAGGGTACTTGCGGGGTGTACCATTGTTGATGAGATGCCCGTAGCTATACAAAATCAATTATTATAAAAGAACAAAGAAACTTGCTTTAATTCAATGTCAACTAGTTTTCCATATATTTTCTTGTAAAAGAACACAAACAAATTTTCAAAAACAAGTTTCAATTTTAGTTTCCTTTAGTTCAATCAAGGTCTAAAACACATACAAATCCAATGGTGGCACCGGCAACGCCTAACTTACTTGTACACATTACGGAAAATTTCGATTTTTTTTTTACTATCGTGCCATTGCTTAAATTTTTCAAGCCACCCTTCAGATGAAATCCTGCGTCCGAGCATAGGAAACCATGCCACATTTGATACAGTTTATTCCTTCTATCTCCCTTAAACATACACATTAAAATAAAGAACATTGTACAATCAAATACTATATAAAGCTTGGATTGAAAAGATAAGTTGTGAAGCATGCAAATATGTTTCTAGTGTCTTACATCATCATTAAACCTACATATAAAAGAGTCCAAGTCATAAGGAGTACATATCTCGTATTTTGTATTATTATTGTAAAGTGCTATAAAAAACAAGAAACAAATAAAATTGAAAAACGAATAAAAATCTCGTATTTTGTATTATTATTGTAAAGTGCTATAAAAAACAAGAAACAAATAAAATTGAAAAACGAATAAAAGAGTGATGTATACCACATGATATAACTAATAACTAATAACTCCTTGTCATCAAAATCTATATATCCAAACAACCACAACTTTCATGAAAAGGGCATTCGTCAAGCTTCTTCTATCACACCTTTAAATATGCACATGAGAATTTTACAAAGTGGAGAAATTGCCAGATTAATGCTATGTTTAACCAAAGCCAGTTGTGGTAACCCCTACTGGTGCGTATAGTCTGGAAAATGAATTTCCAAATTTTATGAAGCAAGGCTTCTTCTTGGTATCTCTGTTAACCAATGACATTTTCTTGTTAAGTTTTTCATTTTTTATGTTTCTTTCGATAATCAAATCTCGTTCATGTATGCATGTATTCACGGGCGGACCCAAGAATTTTCCGAAGAGGTGGCAAATTTTTTTTATAACTTTTTTATGGGGGGCAAATTTTTTTTGATGAGTCAAAATATATAATTTTGAAGGGTTAAAATATATTTTTTTTGAAAAAAAAAACCTATTTTTAATGAATTTTTTTTGTTGTGGGGGCAATTGCCCCCACTTGTAACATCCCAAATTTCGAGTCCAAAAATTTCATTTTAATTAAGTGATTATAAAAGCATTCATAAGAAAACCACATAAAATATATCATTCCGTAAATCAATATATCATGTCTGAAAACCCAAATCATAAAATATCAACATGTTAGAGTACAATCCCAGAATATCTCAAGTGCGGAAAATCAATACGTATGTGTATGATGTGCTGCTACTGCGCCAACTCCTTCCCCTTCGCTTAAGAGGTACCTGAAACCAAAACTATAAACTGTAAGCACGAAGCTTAGTGAGTTCCCCCATCGTACCACACACCATACAATCATATGGCATACATACTGCCGATCAATTCTGGGGTGCCCGACCTACCCGGTACGGCCATTCTGGGGTGTCGACCTACCCGGTACAGCCATTCTGGGGTGCTGACATACCCATGTCAAGCCATTCTGGGGTGCTGACCTACCCGTCGGTCCTAACAACCGAACTTGGGGACTATTCCACCCCCTACTGCTACTATCACATATATCATAACATAAACATACTATCAGACATATCTAGGGTGTCCGAACTACCCTTCGGTCCTAACAACCGAACTTGGGGACTATTCCCCTCCTACTACCGCTATCACATATATCATATCATGCCAGCATATAAACATATCATCACATACTGTCAGACATATCTGGGGTGCCTGACCTACCCTTCGGTCCTAACAACCGAACTCTACTACTATCACATATAACATATCATGCTAGCATACAACATATCAGGTAGTAGCAAACCTGGATGATATCACAAAGACAATCATCCAACATACAACTCCTACTGGTGGGCCGACATTGTGGCCGTAGACCCACTGCTACTGGAAGGTAACTCACCTCGTACGAGTAGCTGCTGATAACCTGCGTGAGGAATCTCTGTCTGCGGCTGCTCCGGAAATCCTCCGGTTATAAACCCCACAAAACACTCAGTCAGGACCTGATATCTACTATTAGGGTAAAGTGACTATTTTACCCCTGACCAAGTCCAAGTCAAAGTCAAAGTCAACTTCCAGTTGACCTGACTCGCCAAGTTGGGCCGCCAACTCGTCGTGTCCCTATCCTTTTAACTGTCCTCATCTACGACTCTACTCGTCGAGTCTAGGAATGACTCGACGAGTTCTCCTTCTATACGAACATCGAATGAACCTTCATCCGACTCGCTGAGTTGTATGAACAACTCGTCGAGTTCATCCTCATCCTATGAACCAGTCTGGTCCTCGACTCGCCGAGTTATATGAACAACTCGTCGAGTTCATCTTCAGAGTTGTGAGATTGCCTTGGACTCGCCGAGTTGGTTCATCCACTCGTCGAGTCCTATGAACTCCAGGACTATGGCTTATCCCAATACGTTTGGGTCACTCCCCTGGACCCTCTAAAACCTTCCTGACACTCAATTAGGTCTCTTTGAATCATAACAGAAAAGGGGAGCCTAACCTCGTACTCGCCGAGTCCCAAGAACGACTCGCCGAGTCGATACTGTCCAAGTCTATTTCTTCGATTTCTGGTGTACAACTCTTGTCCAAATGATAGATCTAGGTCCCTAAACTCGATCTAGCACGTAAAGTTACGAACTTTACGTGCATGCATGGGACTTTGAGCCTAAAAGGCTCTAAAAGAGACTCTTAAGTTGCATGGGGGCTTCCATGGGTGCAAAAGCAGCCCTTTTCTGCCTTGTAACTCCTTCATGGACCTAGATCCGAAGCCTCAACCCCCAACCATGCTTGCAATCATGGTTGGTTACCAATAATGGCTTATAAAAGCCCTAATTCTCCCCAAAAAGGGATCTAGTAAAAGAACAAGCAAGGTATCGACTTTATACCTTCTGGGGGCTGCAAATGATGCACAAACTTGAACTCCCTTGGTCTTCTCTTGATCCCTCAAGCCTTTCTCTTCCTTCTTATGCTCCAAAACCACCAAAAACCACCACAAAGGCCTTAGATCTTTACACAAACGATTAGGGTTTGATATGGAGAGTTCTGAGGGCAATAGGGACGAAGGGTGGCTGGATGAGATTTTTAAATAGGGTGCAAACCCTTAGATTAGGGTTTTGTCCAGTCAGAGTCTACTCGTCGAGTCTGGAAGCCGACTCGACGAGTCCTTCATTTAAATCCCGTATCAAATCCGCTTCTACTCGACGTGTTGGGCCTTCAACTCGCCGAGTCCCAGGCCAAAAATGCAAAATACTTAAATAAAATACATACCAGGAACCAGGTGTTACACCACTGCCCCCACTGTAGGGCCGCCCATGCATGTACTGCCCAAGAAGATTATAGTCACCTTTATCACATTTTTCTTGTCAACTCTGTTTTTGTTGGTTGGTTATGCTTATGATACCTGTTGTATTGTCTTTTATCGTAAAGATTTAACATAGGTTCCTTGTGACATAGAGAAACCCATGTCAAAGCTTTATGATAAAACACAATGCAGTAGATAGCATAAGTATAAACAGTCATCAGACACATCACATAATTGACAACAAAATTATGATAAGGCTGACTATAATCTTCCTTGGGCAGTACATACATTCGAGAACAAAACGTAATTATCGATAGAAACATAAAAAAAGTACTCAACAAGAAATTTTAATTGGTTAACAGGAATAATAAGAATACATCACACTTCATAAAGATTGAAATCCATTTTCCTCACTATACTCAGCCAGAGCGGTTGACATAGTTGCAAATGAAATAGTAACAATAAGCGCGATAGCAACCATCGTTTATTTTATCCACCCAAAACCTATTGAAGCTAATTCTTTGGTTTTCTCAAGAAATAATTCATTAGTTGTTTTACCATTCATTGTTCCTAACACTCACCCCTTAGAGTGGGTGTCAATATCTTCTCTACTTCGTACATGCATTATGTCAAAATTTATAAATTATTATATTTTATATTGTACAGTACTAATGTAGTCGTATAAAAATTCTTTGGGCATATATAAGATTAAACATACCCGAAATTAAAGAGATTTCTTTTGGAATAGTAAGTATGATCGGAAAGTGCTTTCGAGTTCGGCTCTCTTTGATGTAATTCCAACCAAGTAGAATAAGAATATCATATTGCCATTGTTGACCACCTCGAATGATCCAAATCTATTAGACCCCACTTTATAGAACAACACACTGTACAAGTCTAAATGGCGGTGCATTACATCAACGTGTAATATCTTGTTTCCATCTACATTAGTCTTTGTTTATACTTCTCGATAGATGCGGATAGTTTCCATAAGAAAATTAAGTATTCCCGCTCATCACTGCTTTAAATAATCATTTGTATGCAGATAAATCACCAGGCCCTCAAAGTAATGAATCAACACTTGCCCGATCGAAATTATTGATAACTCCTATAACGCTTACGAGTATACTTAAGGCTTTCTTAGTCTCATCCTCTGTTGCAATTTGTCCCTTGATATTCAATACTTTTAAAACTGAAATAATAAAAAAAACAATTAGATTTAAAAACCAACCCAAATAAAAATTAATAGGAATATACTTGTTCTAATGTAGTAGAAAAATTATATTCTTTTTCTTTCAGTTGAGTGCATTCCGCTTTCCGACCAAAGCATAGAAGACATCCCCACAAAAACGATGAGACATTTACACAATCATGATGTGCATCCATAATCATTCTAGTCATGTCTACAAGTAGTTTAACAATCAATTAATCAGCAAAAATTGAATTGATATGCATGATAAAGCAAAATGAAAGAATAAGAGATATACAAATTAAATTTAATGCCAAATAGTTATCAAACATATCATTCTCGATGCAGTGGATGAGAATATTACTTCGGATCTTAGATGTCCACATTGTAGTGCCTATCCCGTTACATGTTGCATTAAGATACAAGGTCATTTCACGAATTTCACACTTGACACTTCTTGTTACTGGAAAGGCCTGGAGCTTTAGGGATAGTCCGAAGTTGTGGGCACCTCTCTAGAATTAATATGGCAATTTCTCTACTTTTGTGTGAAGCATCTATATAGATGTTTGTCTCTCTATTTGTGTTTACAAGTCTGAAGTGGTCTGTCATAAGGTGTGCTAAGTTGTTCAAAAAGTACTCGATGTCTTTGTGGACAACAGAAGAGGTTGTAACCATTACACGTGTGTCTAGACTTGTCGTAATAGCCAGCCCCAATGCCTTTGGGTTTTGTATAAGAATGGACCTAACAGGTCTCCGGTCACCGAGGACACTAAAGGCAGACACTTTGTATAAGGGAACCACGACTGTAGCATGTAGCATAGGCAACTCTATTACCTTCAAGTAGGGTACTTGTGGGGTGTACCATTGTTGATGAGATGCATGTAGCTATACAAAATCAAATGTTATAAAAGAACAAGGAAATTTGCTTTAATTCAATGTCTAATAGTTTTCCATGTATTTTCTTGTAAAAGAACATAGCAACAAATTTTCAAAAATAAAAAAGTTTCAATGTTAGTTTCCTTATGTTTAGTGTTAAGCAATGTTTTAAAAACCGGTTTTTCAAGTGAACCGGTGACCAGTTTCCGGTTCAACCGTCGGTTAAATCGGTTTTTATAATTTTCATCTTTTTCCTATTTTCCTACACACTCACACATAGACATCCACAAGTTTAAACATTAAAAATACATATAAATATAAATTGAAAATCAATCCAAATACATTAAAAACACATAACCGTAAGTTTTACATCAATCTACGTACATCAAAAATAAAATAAAGAAATCTAAATAAATATTAAAAAAAACTAAATTTTTAGATGAATATAAACACATTAAAAAACTATATAACATTTACCATGTGTTTTAATTTAAAAAATCTAAATAAATATGAATAAAAAACTAAAGTTTGTTATTTAAATGATTCATTTTCATGTGTTTTTATTTAATTAAACGGTTTAAATTAACAAGATCAACCGGATTTTTATAAAAACCAGCCGGTTTGAAATAAACATAAAATCAATGCTAGTTGAACCGCTCCCTTTTTCGCTACCGGTTCGACCGGTCGGTTCAAACCGAATTATAAAACATTGGTGTCAAGTAGTTTGCATATATAGTTAATGACTTTGGATCCATTTGACCTACAAACATCTATCGAATCGAGGTCCAAACACATGCATAGCATAGGAAACCATACCATATTTGACACAATCTAGTCGTGCTATGTTCCCTAGACAAACACATTAAAATAAAGAAGAAAAGCATTGCATAATGAAATACTATATAAAGCTTGGATTGAAAAGCTAAGTTGTAAAGCATGCAAATATGTTTCTAGTGTCTTGGATCATCATTAAACCTACCTATCAAAGAGTCAAAGTCATAAAGTACCTATTTCGCGTTTGCATTATTATTGTAAAGTGCTATATATAAGAAACAAGAAATAAAATAAAGTTGAAAAACAGATAAAGGGCGATATATTTCACATACTTTTTTATTTATTAACTAACCATGTCTTCTACTTTATTTCACATGTTTTTTTTTTATATATGTATTAACCATGTCTTCTACTTTATTTTATGTTATGTTATGTATTTATGTGGTTGTTTGTGGGAAAATCTCCGATAAAGTCCCAATATTTTAGAACATTTTACGGTTTAATCATAATTTTTATTTTCTGAACAGAAAAATCCCGACTATTTTATATTTTACCTAAATTAACGAAATAGTTCTTATTTTTTTCAACAGAAAATGACATATTATTATATAAAATTAGATAATCGGGATTTTTCTATTAAAAAATAAATATTGAAATTAAACGGTAAACTGTTATTAAGATTTTATAAGAGATTTCCAGAAAGAAACATCCTCTTTCCTCTTTCTGCCAAAGTGAATACCCACGTATTCACCTCTTCCTTCCCATGCCAATTGATTTTTTTTTTGTTATTTTGCTAACCTATATAGAACTCTAGGTGTACTATTAGTCAAACCACTACTAGTCAAACCACTACCCTTTATTTCATTCTATTTCTTGTATAAAGATTCGATGGTAGCCCTTCCTTTTATCTCTTAAAAAATTTCATTGTTGCATAGAACTGAGTATTACCTATCTTTGCATACATTCTTTTCACTCATACTTAGTTATATTTAATAAGGATTGACTAGGAATGTTAGCAAGGTGTTTTAAGCATGTTTTAAAAATACTTTATCAAACAAAACAAGGCAGCAACAACCCTAACAGATGCAGATAAAATAGTCCCGTTTTCTGATTTTCTAGACTATAAACAAGGGTTTATATATAGGAATAAGATTCAAGAACAGCTAGACTACATGATATTCGTTCAAGACTTCAAACAATGCAAAGTTGTGGCTATTCTTGGTGGATTTTAATGTCAATTAACACACACACACACACACACACACATATATATATATATATATATATATATATATATATATATATATATATATATATATATATATATATATATATATATATAGCTGAAATCTAAGACTCATACCAGGACGGCTTTGTGTTAGTCTCCAAATACATTCATGGCAGGAAAATTTGTGAGAATCGGGGAAGGAAGAAAAAGGAAAGAACTAGAAATCAGTCAACACGAAAATTTGGACGACAAACACCCTTTCAGGCCACCCCCATCTATGCCGAGCCCCATAATTTCTGAACCTCCCCTTGTAGCAGACTTTGGCTGTGTATTTGGTTGCATCAAATCCTTCCCTAAAGGAACTTCTTGCGGGAGAGATGGCTTGAGGGCTCAACACTTATTAGATGCCCTTTGTGGAGAAGGATCTGCTATTGCCATAGATCTCATACATGCTATCACTTCAGTGGTTAATTTATGGTTAGCGGGAAGACGTCCAACCATTTTGGCAGAGTTTGTTGCGTCCGCTCCTCTCACGCCTCTACTTAAACCTGACAACGGGATCCGTCCGATTGCAGTAAGCACTATATGGAGACGTCTGGTTTCCAAGGTTGCCATGAACGGTGTGGGTAAAGAAATGACCAAGTACCTTAATGATTTTCAGTTCGGGGTTGGTGTATCCGGCGGTGATGAGGCTGTGTTACACAGTGCCAATAAGGTGTTGAGTGAACACCATGCTGATGGGTCTCTTGTAATGCTGGCTGTGGATTTCTCGAATGCCTTTAACCTGGTGGATCGATCAGCATTGCTCCACGAGGTTAAGAAGATGTGCCCTTCCATTTCTTTGTGGGTGAATTTATTGTACGGGCAAGCAACGAGACTTTATATCGGAGATCAACATATATGGTCTGTCACTGAGGTGCAGCAAGGTGACCCCTTGGGCCCTCTTCTTTTTGCCCTCGTTTTGCACCCGCTTGTGCACAAGATTAGAGACAATTGTAAGCTCTTTCTCCATGCTTGGTATCTAGATGATGGGACTGTCATTGGGGATTCAGAGGAGGTGGATAGAGTTTTGAACATTATTCGGTTGCACGGTACAGGCTTGGGTCTTGAGTTGAATATCAAGAAAACAAAGATTTTTTTGGCCCTCCTGTGATGGTAGGAAGCTTCGTGCCGATTTATTCCCAACAGATATAGGGAGACCTTCTTTGGGGGTGAAGCTCCTTGGGGGGGCTGTTAGCAGAGACGCAGGGTTTATTAGCGGGCTGGCCATGAAGAGAGCAGTCAATGTTGTTGATTTGATGGGCCTTCTTCCACAACTATGTGACCCGCAAAGTGAGCTCCTTTTGCTCCGATAATGTAGGGGCATTGCAAAAATTTCTTTGGTTTAAGGACATGCCAGCCGGTACACATAGAAGAGGCAGCTTTGTTCTTTGACAAAGGATTGCGCAGGTCTATCGAGGATATGGTGGTATGTGGATGCCCCTTCTTTGGAGACATTCAGTGGCGCCTGGCTTCCTTACCTATTCGTTTCGGTGGTTTGGGTTTGCACTCGGCATACGAGGTTTACTCCTACGCATTTGTAGCCTCGAGGGCCCAATCTTGGGCATTACAAGACCACATCTTACGTGACAGTGGCGTATTTGGTATGGACTCGGATTACCTATGTGCCATGACTCGTCTTCGCGATACGATTCTGGGATTTGACTGTAGCGGTTTCACTAATAAGGACACCGCCCCCCTAAATCCCAAAAAGCTTTGGCGTGTGCCCTTTTTAGCAAAATCGTCCAAGATATGGAAGTTGACTTCGACATGACTCTTAGACAGAAAGCAGTCTTTGAGTGTCTGCGGGCACCTCATGCTCAGGATTTTCTGCTAACTATCCCTATTGATGGTCTTGGCCAGCATATGTCTCTTGTGGAGTACCGAACTATCCTTCGCTACCGCCTCATGATTCCCCTATTCCCAATTGACGAGATATGCCCAGTTTGTCGCAAGGCATGTTTGGATACCTTTGGGGAACATGCGGTTCATTGTAGAGAGCTCCTTGGTTTCAAGTACAGACATGATATGGTTCGTGATGTTCTCTTTGATGCTTGTCGGCATGCTGGTATTTCTATGAAGAAAGAAGCGCCAGTGAACTTTATGACGGAAGCGGGGGTTTCACAGCAGGACATTTTGGTCTTTGGATGGATATGAGGGAAGCATGCATGCGTGGATCTTACTGGGGTCTCTCCTCTCGTTGGTTTGGGAAGCGGGGGTTTCACAGCAGGGCATGCCGCTTTGAAAGTCGCTGCGTGCAAAGTGGTAAAGCACTAGAATGCATGTATAGAAAATTAACATGTGTTTGTACCTTTTGCATTCGATATATTTGGTTTTCTCGCACCAGAGGCGATGGAGCTCCTCAATAGAGTCCAACGGGTCATGCATTCTAATGTCATATCTCCTAGATCCACCAATGTTGTTTTCAAAAGAATTAGTTTTTCCATCCAGAAAGGGCTAGCGGCGCAGCTTGTTGCACGTTTGCCTTCAATCGATATGTATTAAACTATCTTATTTTGAAGGAAGAATCAGCGTTGGACACATTAAAATAGCAGTGGTTAACTCGAAATCAGCAAAGGATTGGTAGAAAAAGGAAGAAGGCTTACTAGGAAGATTCTGAAATCGATCATCTCATGCTTTACGTACCTCAGAGCCCTCCGAGCCATGAATCAATTTACTAAAAACCCTACGACGACCTCACTCACTTCCTCCGTCTAGTTCTATCGGTTTGCATGCTTTTAAGGTCAAAGATATTGATAGTTTGGGGATAAGATTAAAGATCTTCCCTCTTTCCATTGTATCACAAGTTTCAGGCCTAAATCGAAGAAACGATCAGGCTTCACGTGTCACTGATCTGATTTCATGAAGCATTTACAGGTTTGGTCCTTGAAGTTTGGCGTGTTTTGGTTTATTCTCCAGAACTCTCTGCAACTTAGCCTGGACTTTTATATTCCTTTAATTTAATTCTAATAAATTTAATTAATTTAATTATTTATATATAAATTTAAATTCCCATTTCTTTAAAAGCAATTATTTCAATATCTTTTTAATTATTGTAATAATTTGAGAAAATTTTAAAATTATTTAAATCTCTTTTATTAAATTTTAAATCTCAATTAAATTCTTTTAATTAATTAAAATTTTAATAAATCCCATTTTTTTAATTAACTAAGGGGCTGTTTGACAAGATCTGAAATTTCAAGAAGTCCGAATTTTTAAAATGGTCTGAATTTTTAAGATATAAAAATTTCACATGTTAGTTTGGTCGAAACCTCTAAATTATTGTGATGAATAATAAAATGATCATTTTATCCTTATGTATTATTTTTTGCTTAATGAATGTTTATGTTTTAAAAAATAATTGATCCAACTCCTTGAATAATTAATTAAATAATATATATATATATATATATATATATATATATATATATATATATATATATATATATATATATATACACACACACCAACTCTATCACTTTTGTGTTTAATTTTGTTAAACCATTCTACCACCAGAAATTGTTGCCAAAATCAAAGTGTAAAGTGTAAACATGAGAGCATTTGATATACCAAAAACTATTGCAAGTTAACAAAAATACCTTTATAAATTTATAAATAATCATGTTTCCTTTTCAAACGATAATCACCAAGCTATTATGTAACATCTGTTTTCGAAAAGTTTCAAAAGCATGGGAAACTTGTGTGAAAGCGAGGTCGACGATGGGAGGAGGTGGTCGGTGATGGGAGGAGATTATAACCGGAGGTGGGAGGATACCAGAGGGATGATGAAGGTGGCTGTGTGTTTGATGGACACATGTGTATGAGGGTAGAAGAGGGCTAGGGTGTGTCTTTGTTTCTTTTCAGGTGTGCCTTATCATCTGATTATGTAAGTGGTTATTTTCATACTCGGACCACATATTAAGTGGTAAATAAACACTGAGAGTTACCTCTTATTAAGATGTATTAAATGGTAAATAAACATGGACTAAGTCTCTTAAATATTATCTTATTACTTTTGATCATTTAATTCATCAAAATAATTATTTATGATGTTTTTATTCTTCTTGAATGTCGAAACTCGTAACCCTAAAATATGGGTGTTACATGGAAGTTGATAAAGATGGCAAGAACACTAATATGTACACCACTTGAAGTATCCACAAATATTATCATAAAGTAAACTAGAATCCTATTGCATCTTAAGTACATACTATGCCTTTAAGAACTAAGATCAAATTAGTCTTAAAGGATAAGAACTTAAAACCACTAACTTCTTTCCATGATATTCAAATAAGAGAAAGAAGAAAGCTAGAGAGAAAGTTTGGATTCTTAGAGAATAAAAAGAAAGAAAAACCAACTTAAAAAATGTCTATTTTCTTTTTCTTATATACTCACACACATGTACTATAGCCATACCTTCATTAAATGGAAAAACATGACACTTAAGAAAACATGGGATGTGTAAGACTATGGAAGAAAATCAAGCTTTCTCCCATACATGGCAACCCATGGTTTCGACCTAAAAAAGTCAAAGAAGAGTGTCTTTTACTCAATTTCCTTAACTAGCATGTGCATGGGTTATGTAATATTATATAAATGAACTATAACTGGTCTATATAGGTGGAATAAGGTATATTTACTCGATACATGTTCTAAGGTATTATACAAAAATTTGGCCTACAGAACCCATCGTGCCCAATTGTTAGGTTTTCCTTAAATGCAACACCTGAAACGCAATTCCTAAAAGTACCCCTAGCCTTATCCTAGCATGTGAACATTTATATCATATATCATATCAACATGTATGGGTATTCTGGGAATCACTTACTTGAGCTCAACTAATTGCACGCATCACACCCCCTTTTTCTTTATAAAAATCTTTTCAGAAACTTATTTTCTTTACTAAATACTTTTTAGAAACTTATTTTCTTTCAAAAGATTACCAATTCCTCAGTTTGAGTTTAGATATATCCAAGAGTGTGCCCGAATCCCTCAAACCAAGGCTATGATACCAACTTGTAACCTCCCAAAAATCCAAGGTAATGTTTTTTATTTTAAAAACAATAAATCATACAAACAAGTTGTTCCAAAACCGATCAAAGTGAATATATCATTTAAACATTACAGTAATATCATTAATTGCCAATGCAAAAAACTTTAGGGGATGTAGTGCAGTAATGTCGGGCCCTTCCCTTTCAAACCGAAAGTACCTGAAACCATATATATGAAATCGTAAGCACAAATCTTAGTGAGTTCTCCAAAATACCACATACCAAAACATACAAGTGTCATGGGCTACCGCCGTGGTCTTTCCTTGCAATGTCGAGGGCCAAATCTCAGTCTTACATACAAGTGCCAGGGGCCAGATCCTGGTCTTTCATACAACTGTCAGGGGCCAGATCCTAGTCTTTCATACAATTGCCAGGGGCCAGATCCTAGTCTTCTGTACGATTGCCAGGGGCCAGATCTTGGTCCTTCTTGTAAGCATCACAGAGACAACTAGCATTCTACATAACAAGTGATGGGCCAAAATTGGTGCATTCGACCCATGGATATAGTGATAAAACTCATGTAACGCCAGGGATTTGTCAGGTATTATGTTGCTTCCTATTCAAGTTATAATTATGATATGGTTGGAATTTTGGGGCGGAAACATACACTGGGTGTACAAGGTGTACGTACGGCGTACATGTATGAGGCGTTGAGCGGGGAGTACTCATGTGTATGCTGGGCATACCCATGCGTACACTGGGCGTAGGTTGATCAAATGCAAACCCTAAATTTTAGGGTTTGTACCCTATTTAAGCAACTTATAACCCTCCAAACCCTTATCCTCTCAGCCTCCCTTGTCCTCATAGTGCCCAACTCGAAACCCTAACCCCATTGCATGTATCTTGAGCTTACTTTGAGCATTTTGGTGTTATTTTGGTGGTTTTGAAGAGCAGGGAGCTTGAAGAAGGATCAAGGACTTGAAGAGAGCTTGTAGATCCAGAAGTTTGGCATCTTTTCTGACTCATTTGAGGTATCAAGCTCCATCCTTGACCATTGCATGCTTAGATGTATTTCTGGGGTGTTTTATGTCACATTTTGGTCCCATACTTGAGGTTCTTTGAGTTTTGGAAGAATTTGTCCAAAAGAGCTGTCCTTTTGAGCTCTTGGAAGCATTTAGAACCATAAAAATCAGATCTTGATGGTTTAGCCCCAACCATGCAAGTGATAGATGGCCACAAAGTGAGCTTATGGACTTAATGGGTGTCTTAATACCCATCCATGCATGCAAAAGCATAAAGTTCATAACTTTATGGTTAAGGACGTTGTTAGGGGCCTAGATCTATGTTCTGGACGTTGGGACTTAATGGATTAAGTCAAAAGAAGGATTTTAGGGTGACTGGAAGGAACGATGGACGTACCCCCTAGTACGCTACGCATTCCGGGTCAGCTTCCCGCTTCTAGTCAAGGCCAGCGTACGCCGGGCGTACGTGCCAGGTACGTCACACGTACGCATGCTGTAACATCCGGAAATAAGGTATGCATCGATGAACCTAACTTTTATTTCATTTGTCAAGGTTAGTCCTTATTTAAGAAATGGTGGCAGTGAAGTATGCGGGGCGTACGCATGTGTACGCTCAACGTAGTCATGTATTTGCATGGTCGCGGAGGCCACTTAGTACGCTGGGTGTACCAGAGGGTACGTTGGGCGTAGTAGGCTCATAGTGAAAAACCTAATGCCTTGTGTTCCCCTATTTAAGGAACATGATGGCCTCATTTCGAGCCACCATTTCCAGCCTCCAACTCCCTCAAACCTTAAATCTCGTTTTCATAGCTTGTGTGAGTGCTTGTGGCTTATTGAGTGTTCTTGTGGAGTTCTTTTGTGAAGAAGGAGCCTTGAAGGAAGGATATCTGGTGTTCAAGATCTTGGATCTGAGTTTTTCCGTGGTTAGTGCATCATCCAGAGGTATCAAGCTCGAATCTTGTTCATTGTTTTGATTAGTTCATGTTTTGGGTCCATTTCTAGGGTTTTATGTCCCAAGTTTGAAGCTTTCTGAGTTTGATGAACTCCAGAGCATAAATCCTGTCCTTTTAGGTGTATTTAGACGTTTAGATTCATAAAAATGAGATCTTGGTCGTCAAAACATCTCCATGCTTAAGATATGTGGTCCTTTATGTTTAGAAGGTTAGAGTTTGTAAGTTTGAGACTTGTCCAGCCATAATAAGGCTTAAAGTCATCAACTTTGTGGAGTATTAGGCTTTAGTTAGCCCGGATATGAAATTGTAGCAATTGTCTTAACGAGTTAAGACCAAATGGATCGAAAAGAGGAAGTCTGGGGAGTACGTCGTGCGTACTCCCAGCTACGCACAACGTAGCGCCTTGAGTCCCTGATGCATGCATGTTTAGCTGTACGCCCAACATAAAGGGATGTACGCCCTGCGTACGCGCTGGGTATTGACTTTCTTTGACTTTTAGGGTTTTGGTCAAGTTATGGACTTTTGTGTTGTATTATGTGTCTAAGCCCATATCTATTATTGGTATGTACTTGACCCGATTATGAGCATGGTCCTTTTGGGTTGCCTTCACTCATGTAACTTGATAGGATGATAAGAGGAGAGAGAGTAGAATTTATTATATGAATAATAAATTAGTACTCAAAACGATTTTTTTAATATATTACAAGATTAATATATTATTTGAAAATCATATTATTTAATTAGTATTAATCATAAATTAATTTGGAATTAATTTGGTGATCAAAAGAGACTGATTAAATTAAGGGGACTAATATTGCAAATCACTGATAGTTGCAATTGTGCTGATGGATCACCTTGGAATAAAGGTTGGACGAATTCTATGGGAAACCCATAAAGAATTCGTCCAAGGGCTATTCTAGAAGGTGTCCATGGGATGCTTAAGGCTTAAGTAGTCATATTAGGGTTTCCACCAAAAACCCTAGCATCCACAAGTATAAATAGACCCCTTGCCTTGTGGAATTCGGCCCCTATGAGTTTCTAAGAGAATCCAGCCGATTTCAACCTCTCTCCTAAGTCTTCCTTTGAAAGAGTGTTTGTGACTCCATTAGAGGTGCAACACTTGGGGCACTAAGCTTTCAAAGGTCAAGTAGTTCTTGTTATTACTACATAACAAGCGAGGTAAGGTTTCTAACCCTAATCATATGTAATTTTTCGAAATTAATATGCTAGATTAGGGTTTATGCTTTGGATGATTATTTGCATGTATAACTTGAGAAAAACCTAGATCCAAAGCAATTTGGGTTGTATTTACACCATAGGAATGTTGTCATGCTCAAAACCCATCAGTGGTATCAAAGCCTAGGTCATTTTTCTGTTATATGTGATGCTAATGTGAATTGTTCAAAGATGGAAAATTTTCGTTTTTTGCTTCCTGCCTGATCACCACGAGGTGGTGGGCCATCATGAGGTGGTAAAAGTCACCACGACGTGAACTCGGTTCTGATGGCAGATTTTTCAGATTTTTGGCTAAAATTAGGTTAGGATAATTACCGTAATATATTTTACTAATTAAAAATTCGAATTTTTGATATGGTAATGGATATCCTAATCTAATTGGAAGATAATGGTCAAAATTTAAGATAATTTCTAGATTATATGATAAATTAATTATTTGTAAATTTTAAATTGTATTTATCTTGTCAAATTTAGATTAGGTCAAATTTAGATAATGGTAAAATTATATGATTATTTTAATTATTTTAAATTTGATCTAGAATGTTTTGAAAAGTTTCAAAGCTTGCCCTCAAGTTTTGGAATTTAAAATTTGATTAAAAAGTTTGAATTTTGAAAAGTTAAATTCTAAAACCCTTGATATTTTGAATAGTTCAAATTTCACCCATATGGTTTTGTTAAATTAATTAAGTGTTTAGTTAAAAGAGAGAATTAATAAACCCATAATGACATAGTTTAAATTTAATTAAATTAAGAGTGTAATTTATCAATAGATTAAACCATCTAGTATTTTAAATGTATAAGATACACCCTTATACTATATAAAATTAAAAGTTTAATATATTATATATGTATAAGTAAAAGTCAGTCTTACCGTTAGTAGGCCTCATTCACGAAGTTGGTCTATAAGGGGTGTTTAAGGAAGCGGCCTGTAAAATGATCGCCATTGGGTATCCACTCTTACCCACCACACCCTTAACCAGTGGAGGGTTGTTAGCCGAACGGCTAGGATAGGACGCAAACTCTCATTAATAAGTATAATGAAATACAAAGTAACTAAACACTTTTATAAATTCTCAAATCTTAGTTACTTTAGGAAAAATGTGAATTTGATGCTAACTCATAAAAATGCACATTGCACCTTATTGGTCGTTAGTGGAGCGTGTGTGGTTAACCGGCACACTAATATGGGACTAATGAAGGATGGAAATGGGTAGCTCGTAGATTATCATATATCAATGGAGCGTGTGTGGTTAACCGGCACATTGATTAGGTGATAAACGTTTTCGAGAGTACCAAGCTAATTTGCATGGTTATTCACACCTTGTTTGTGATCCTCGGTATCCCAGTCACAAACTTGAAGGGCATAATCGAGATTAAACATGCCATTGAAAAGTTCAATGAATCTCAAAAGATCTAGGAGTTTCAATTCATTTAAAACCTAATGTTCAATTTTGTTTTTCATGGTGGAAATTGGTAAATCGTCATTTACCTACCAACAAATAGTTTACAATTGGATTACGGCATCCCTCTTCCGAATTGTGAATTATTGTGTTGGATCCTAGCCTTAATATCTCATTTAGGTGTAATATTAAGGATTGAATCGATTAACTTGAATTTTCTCCCCTTGTTGATGTCTAGTTCTGACAACTGTGGTCTTCCCAAATCCTTTGGAAAAGGTTTTCCATTCGAAGATGATGTTCCACATGTCGATCAAGGTGAAAGATCAATCCCTTCTTCACGCAAAGGTGGAACTGGAAATCATACTTCTCTTCATACACCTCCTCCAATAGTTCTCCCTAACCCACGTGTTCATCGACTTGAAAAGTTGAAGATCAATCAAGCCCTATTGGCAAGCAAACACCAAGATGGAAGGTCTGTGTGTGCACACGTCTTGGAGATGAAGTCACACATTGATAGACTAGGGATGTTGGGTGTGGTTTTCCCGAGGAAGTTGGCTGTTGACTTGGTTCTTCAATCACTTCCCGAGTCGTATAGTCAGTTCGTTAAGGACTACTATATGGCAGACCACGACATGGCCCTTATTGATCTAACCTATTTGCTTATTGCTGCTGAATCAACAATGATTTGGCGCACTGGTAAAGCAAATTTGAATGGAAGATCAATCTCCCAAACTTCCATGGACATTGACAATGGTGACAATGGAAGTCCAGAAAGGTTTTCTCTTCCAAATGGAAAGGGATTGGCCAAGGTCAAACCGTTTGGCCCAATGGTAAAGAGAAAGGCTAAGTATGAGATTTTCCCATGTACAATTCTAAAAGAGTCTTTTTGTTTCTATTTCCAAGAGAAGGGGCATTGGATGCGAAGCTGCCGTATTTACTTGAAAGACCACAAGGATGGTAAAGTCAAAGTGTTTGACTCTGCTTCAGGTAAGTCCACTACCTAACTCTATTAAGTTGCTATTTATAGATTCTTAATACATGATGTGATAAGATTGCATTTTGATGTTTTGAAGGATCGAAGGAAGCTTAAAGAAAGAGCAGGCTGAGTCTGATCGCGAAGAGATGTATTTTAATCACATGATTCAATGATCAGATTTTTGAGCTGCTACTTAGGAGTTATGATAGATTGCTTAGGAATATTTAGTGATATAATTTTCATTTGTAATTGCATTGTAAGGACAAGTTTTTCCGCACTTCTATAAATAAAGAAATTTTTTGATTTTATCTTATTTATATTTCCTTGCAATGGCATTTGTGAAAATTAGTGTTTATATATTTTAGCAAAATTGAAAATGGATTTGATTCTTAGTAATATCGTTTGTGGTAGTGTCAGAAATTTACCAAATAAGGAAATATTCTCATCACCCAAGTTTCAATTGGACAGAAACTTGGAATCATACGACTTGTATTGTGTGATGAATGAGAATTTTCATCTTTGGGAAATTAAGACTAATTCTTTGTTCACATATAGATGTGAATCAAGTGAAGGACCGGGGGATCTAGTACACATTGTTGTGCACTGGTCAAGTCCACCACAAAGAACGATAAGACCATTCGTCATGATTTACTAAAAGTTTAGTAAACATGGTTATGCTTACAAGATTAAGTGTGATTCTGAATCATGGTAAAAGTTTCAATGTATAGCAGAACTAATAAGAAGAATCAATTAGGCAGAAAGATAAAAGTTTCTCTAATCTGAAATGTCACACCCCCAAACCAAGGATGGCGGAAACGTCCGGGGGTGGAGGACTTCATGTATAGTATCACAACAACGAGTATAATAGTGCTCAAAGTAATACAACCATCATAAATATAATTGAAAAGGTTACACCATAGTATATGTTTACATGTTTCAAAATCAATTACATTATGATGACAAAATGAACTGTTTGACGATTTAACGTCCCATCCTCAAAATGTTGTTGATTTCTTGTTTCACTGATTTCCTGAGAATACAAATAGTTTTGAAAAGTGTCAACAATTAAGTTGGTGAGTTCATAAGAGTTTTGTTTGAGGAAAAAGCCGTTTTCCTTGTAAAAACGATAGAGTATGATTCCAGAAAATCCAATATTTTCTTTATTAAGTGTGAAGTAAATGCTCTTATGTTATGCGATAATGAATCCTAGAAAGACTCGTAGATTCCCTCTATAATCACCCAGTGTATATAAGTTATATAATATTTAAGTTGAATAAACCGTCGAATATAATGGGTCTGCCCTAGGTCCACAACCAAACAAGGAACAGGAAGTAAGGCGGGCCCACCAATTCTAAGTCGATTGTGACTAGATTCTTATATAACTCTAGCATATACACTTAGCAATTATAGCTGAAGTCTAACAATTCTAGATGAAATGTAGTATTAATAGAATATGTTTCCAAAGAAAATCCAATATTTTCCTTATAAAAGTCATGTAGTCCTAAATCCCAGGACCGAGAATATGTGTGTGTTTTATACTTATAACGGGTTTGTAGTTTTAAAATAGATAAAACCCCTTTTCAAGGTAGAATTTTCCCTGTAAACTTGAAAGATTGTTAACTCCCTATGTGAGTCACTATAACCATACTATGACGAGAAATAACCTGCACAACGTTTTTCAGACGTTAAGATCCTATGACTCTTGTCACCCGCAGACCTGTCGGTCCGGCTGTAACTAGCAGCGAGGTGTGGGGTGTCAATCCCAATATATATCTATACACAATTATCACGCTCTCTCTACAAGAGACTCTGGTTATAACTTACAGGAATTGGAATCCCGTACTCGAACGTACGGGGAGAGAATTGCCTCACAACTCAAGTTAACTAGTTTACACATAGTTTGATATTAAAACCCTTCCGTGGAGGAAGTAAAATCACCTTTTATGAGTAAATTAGTGATATGAAATCCTTAAACTATTACTATTATAGTTTCTCATGTAGTATATGAAAAACCCATTTGTTTTGAGAGTAAAACCTTTTTCATGTAGTAAAAATCCATAAACTATGCTTATTGTAGTTTATTATATGTGTTCGAAATGAATGAAGAAACCTTATCATGAATGACTAAATTTCAGTTTATGATGATATACTAACAAGAAAAGACATTCAATATTTAGAACTTATTGTTATGCACTTTGCTCAACATACTACAAAGTGTTATGAAAGTTGTAAGGTGTGAACTAGTTTTTGCCCTTTCTACACTGTTTTAGAAAATTCATAGAAAAATCATACGAAGTCGAGAACTGAATCCGTAAATTCTGAGAGTTCACACAATGTGTCTAGTTTATTCATAATTTTTATTATGATATTTAGAAGTCTTTAACTTGTTTTAAAATGTTCATATTCGCAGACTGGTCCGAATTCGTTTCTGAAATGATAGGCAGTTTTGTAAAAATTACCATAAATCGTAGAAAAATCGTATGTAGATGTGCAAGTAGTCATTTTAAAGGTATGAACCTGTACTATTTTCATATTAAACATCTTTGAAAGATATTAAGTGTAAGATAGTCAAAATAGTTTGTGAATAAGACTCAACTTTTCTGATGAAAGCTGTTGTTTGAGTTTAGTTAAGTTTTTGGTATTTTAACTTGTATTCCCCCCCCCCCCCCTAAAACTTGATGAAAACATGAAAATGTAGGGGTATGAACTCACCTTGAGTGATTTTAGTATATGGGTGATGAAGAAAAGGAGTGTTCAACTCAAGAACACTTAGAAGATGCTTGATGATTCGAAGATCTAACAACAAATATGACGATATTTGTGTAAGGAACCCGTGATTTGAGTGAAGAAGTGTAAGGAAATCAAGTGTGGGAAGAGATTTACTTACCAAGGTGTGTGAAGAGCTCAACATCAGCCTTGAATCTCGAATTCTTGGTGAGAGGAAGTGAGAGAGAATGTGTTTTGCTTTTTGGTGAAAAGTGAGTGAAATGGGAGGAGAGAGGAGATTTTCAGCTTTTGATGAACCTTTACAGCTGGAGGAGGGGTGTCAAGGGACCAATAGTTGGCTACGTAGGGGGAATAGTGACTGAGGGTTGTACTATGAAGGTATGGGGGAGATTGCTTGTGTCATACTCAGGATAAAGTCAACACCCTACCCCAAGATCTAACTTAATAGATTTTATTCTTGGACAACGATTTCCCCCAAAAATATGATTAAAAATGAATATTTATGGTTTCTTATATTAAATTACGAGTTTTGGTGAAAATCCCGCGTTAAAATCACGAAAAACGGGCCTAAAACGAAGATTGGGTCAAAAACCGGGAAGAAAATGCTAATTTCCGAAGTGTGGCCGAAGGTTGGGTCTTGAGAGGGTTAGAACCGAAGGTAGGATTCGGTTGGTGCATTGGAACCGAGAGTAAGAGGTTCGGTCCGAGGGGAGGTTCTGTGGCAAGGTCAGGACCGAAGGTGAAGTTGTCAGAAGCGAATCTTGTCAGAAGCGAAATTGGGCGAGGAGGAACCGAGAGCAAGATGGACTGAACCTTAAGAGGCTTCGGTTCTAGGAGGCTTCTTAGGGTTTCGCTTCTTAGGGTTTCAGCTCTAAGAGGTTTCGGTTCCTTAAGGGAGGTTCGGCTCCTTTAGAGGTTTCGGCTCCTTAAGAGGGTTCGTCTCCTTAAGAGGGTTCGGCTCCTTAAGAGGTTTCGGCTGCTTAAGAGGCTTCGGCTCCTTAAGTGGCTTCGGCTTCTTAAAGCTGTTTTTCGCGTAAACTTCCGTTTTCGAGCGATTTTCGACTAAATTAAGGGTCGGGATGCCCCGAGTGATTATAAAAAGTTGAGAGAGATTTTGAGAGAGATTTGGGAGAGATTTGACATACTTGGACAGATTTCTCATACAGAAAGGGATTTG
Source organism: Lactuca virosa (assembly GCF_052849685.1). Taxonomy (NCBI): domain Eukaryota; kingdom Viridiplantae; phylum Streptophyta; class Magnoliopsida; order Asterales; family Asteraceae; genus Lactuca; species Lactuca virosa. Next base: position 21,187,481 of record NC_136433.1, read on the forward strand.
GGAGAGATTATAGAGAGAGATTTGGGAGAGATTTTACACACTTGGAGAGATTTCTCATACAGAGAGAGATTTGGGAGAGATTTCACACACTTGGAGAGATTTCTCATACAGAGAGAGATTTGGGAGAGATTTCACACACTTGGAGAGATTTTTCATATAGAGTGAGATTTGGGAGAGATTTCACACACTTGGAGAGATTTCTCATACAAAGAGAGATTTGGGAGAGATTTCACATACTTGGAGAGATTTTGGAGAGATTTCACTCCTTTGGAATGATTTCTCATACATAGAGAGATTTGGGAGAGATTTCACACACTTGGAGAGATTTCTCATATAGAGAGATTTGGGAGAGATTTCACACACTTGGAGAGATTTCTCATACAGAGAGAGATTTGGGAGAGATTTCACACACTTTGAGAGATTTCTCATACAGAGAGAGATTTGGGAGAGATTTCACACACTTGGAGAGATTTCTAATATAGAGAGAGATTTGGGAGAGATTTCACATACTTGGAGAGATTTGGGAGAGATTTCACTACCTTGGAAAGATTTCTCATACAGAGAGAGATTTGGGAGAGATAGAGTGAAAGAGGTTGAGAGAGACTACGTTTGTGACCTTTTTGAGTGTTTGGCTTCGTAACGCAAGGTTCTTACACTCTGTTAAGCCTTGTTATGAATGTTATACGCTCCCGAGGGGTATGGAAAAATGTTTTATCGAGTAGATTCATCACTTACCCTGTTTAGGGTTTAGAATTTCCAAACACGTGAAAACTCTAAGTGATACTTTGTATTAAGATTGCGAGTTGCACAATAAGAAACGTAATCGAAACCCTAACATACAAGGGTTAGATGAGTTGACCGGTTTGACTTGTTGACTTTAGTTGACTTTGACTTGACCAAAAATTGACGGTTGTCACATCATCCCCCCGTTAGAAAGAATTTCGTCCCAAAATTAGTGTTTTGACTGGGACTTCAAGAATTTGGAGAGAAGATGGGGGAACTTTTCGTAGTACAAGAAATTGATATGGCGGGGACCAATCCGCTTGATGTTAAATGACGACCTTGGAATTTCTTATTGTAACTTGAGCTGAGTCGATTTAAAAGGAGTTATTGTTTTGGAATGATAGTGTATTCTATGTGTGCCTTTATGCCCCCCGTTCTATCCTTGTTGTTACTATTACAAATATTCCAGGTTGTAGTCAGTGAGTATTAGTATTACAATTGCTTCAACAATTTGTGATGAAATTTGCATTATAAGTCCTACCAGATCTTTTATAATCGCCTGGTGTAAACTAATCGTATATCATTAAAATTGCAAGGGCATTCGGATGAGTGACCTCGCCTTAAGCCCACAACCAAACAAGGAACAGGAAATGAGGCGGAATCACACATTCTAAGTCCATAGAATCTTAATGATATATGACCATAATGTTTACACTAGCCATCATAGATTCACTAGTAAAAACCCTGCGTTTTTATATAGATGATAAGACTTATTCGGGTTTTGCCGTGTTCTCGAGATGCTTTCAGCCTTTCTCAAATTTGTACTAAGTCATAAGTGACAACTTCTCTTCGGAGCGCTACATAGGGCCTGTTTTAGTGTTTCTCGTCTGATTGGATCGGTATGGAACATATGGGTTTGGTTTACACGACTAGACTTATTCGGATGGTAGAACGTTCACTCGCACTCCTGGGTAGCCTGGTCCCGAAGTTCATGGTAGGACTCGTACCTGATCCATCTATCATTAACTTGCGCATATAGGTCATATGTAATTAAGGTTGGTAAGACAGTTGGATGGGTGACTCTGCCCCAAGTCCACAACCAGACAAGGAACATGAATTAGGGCGGAAACACATATCCAATGTCCGTAGAATCTTAATTATATATTATCCTCACGTATACACTTAGTAGTGATAGACTAACCGTATTCGTCCCAAGCTTCTGTGCTTGAACCTTATCTGCTGCATGCGTGACATTCCCGAAGGGCCTTCTGGAAATACTTGTGGAAGGGTTTTGGGAGGTATAACACTCCTCTGGTGAGTGTTTTGGGGTTTCACAGCGAGAGATGACCCGGAGGTCCGTGTCGGATTTGTGTTTATGAGGGACGAGGGTTTCAATATTCAGTGGGTTAGGTAAAGGGTCTTTTCGTAGCCGTTTAATCGGGAGGGTGAGGAGTATGCCAATCGAAATCGAATGACGACAACAAATATTTTTAGTGATACATGTGTTAAGTTGTATTCGTAAGAGATATTCGTTAGAGTGATAGCGCATCCTGTGTTTCTTTTTAATGTGTTCCATTTTGATCGATGTTATTGTTACTGCAAATGATTTATACCACAGTAGCTAGTACTGGTAGTAAGTGTGTTCTGATAGCTAGTATTGATACTTAATATCATGATCCCCGACAGGCCACTCTATGATCGAGCGGTATATGCAAGTCGTATGAAATTTGGTATTGATGAAATCGTCGAGTGAGTGGATCTACCCTAACCCCACTAATAGACATGGAACAGGAGTCAGGACATAATTATTCGCCTTAAGTCTGTAGTATTTTGATTATAATTAACCCTGATGTATAAACCAAGTCATCGCAGCTCACTGGTAATGATCCTAAGGTCATATATGAGTGTCTTTGATTTGATTGAACGAGAGAGTATTTTAACTACTTTTTGAAAGACGGTAATTTTAGCAAACATACCAAATTCATTACAAACATATGGTACTTAAACGTTTTTGTTGTTGGAAACATTACAAAAGTCCTATTGAGTTTCCTTGTTGCTTCCTCTGGTTCAGTTGTCACACTCCTCCTGCTCCTCCGTCATTCTTCTCGGTTGGACAGTCTCTCTTGAAGTGTCCCATTTCACCACATTTGTAACAAGCTCGGCTTATTCCAATGTCGGGGACCTGGTTGATGGGATGCGCCGGTGCCTTACAGAAACGGACAATGTGTCCCTTCCTGTTGCAATTTTTGCAATGCATCTCCCGGAAAACCCCAGTATGATGGAAGTTACACTTGTTGCATTCTGGGAGTGATCCATTATATGGTCTGGCCGTTGCTTGGGTGACAATTGTTGTGGCTGATGCCGAGGCATGTGTCGTGACTGCTGTTGTAATGGCAGGGGTGGCCATGGGTTGTTGTCTTTTAGCGAATCTTTGAGATAGGTTGCGCTCCTTTTTGTTCCAAAACTTTCGTTTATTACTCTTAGGTTTGTGGTCTGAGGCGTCTTTGTTGGTAGACACTCGCTGGTGTCCCTTATTGTTACAACAATTAGTATTTCCGGCACCGCTTCCACCTCCGCTGGCATTGTTAGCATTGATTTGCGCCATGGCGGCTGTCACGGCTGCTGTGACTGCAACTTGAAAAGTTGTAGAGTCTATCTATAGAATTGGTGCCTTGCTAGTTGACTGGTTACCTCCTTGTGAAGACATAATTCTGTTGTATGGCGAGAAACGATCTCGTGAGTAGAGATGATTATTACTAGATACATTCTTACGATTTATATACACATATGTAAATTTCGCACTTTGTTGAACTATTCTCAATGTTTCTGCTAAACATTCTTGGGACGGGGTTATGGTGGTGGGTAAGTTTTGTATGTGTGTTAAGTTTGTCCAAACTAGTACTATACTCGCCCAAGCACGCTTAACTGCGGAGTTCTGATGGGATCCGGTGCATTAGTGCTGGTATGATCGCACCCTAAAGGTCTACGAAGAAGACATCTTTCAACCATAAGGTTTAACGATGTAATGGATGTAAGTCTTTTAGTAGTGGTATAAGTCGAGTGTAGTTTAAAATAAGTTATCTTAGTTCCGTCATAAGTTTGTAAAGACGAACAGACGGTAAGTTTCCAATAGCAGTGACAAGTCGGATGTTATTGAACTAGATTTTTCTGTATTATGATCCGACTTGAAAGTATCTTGCATGCAATTCATAAAGAAAGTCCATATGAATGAATTTATGAGTTTAGTAGTAGTGACTCGAATGTAATCTTGTGATTTGTTCCATGCCTGATCCACTCCTAAGATCACCCGATGTATACCAATTGTGTGCAATGATAGTTTAATAGGCCGTTGAACTTAATGAGTCTGCCCTAGGTCCACAACCAAACAAGGAACAGGACCCAAGGCGGACTCATCATTTCTAAGTCGATCTTCTCTTAATTACACATAACCTTGAGGTATACATGAAGTACTTTTAGAGTTATCATAAGTAAATCGTTTGTAATACCAAGTTATGAAATGTATGGTAAACTCCTAATAGAATGAAATGCATGCCAATTTTTATTGATATAATCAGGTGCATAGGGTTCAGGAAAATTTGACCTTAAAACAGGTCTACATTTGTTAATGCAATGGGAAAGATTTTGACGGTGACACAATCCCTTGAATAGTGTAGTCTCTAAATTTGGAGGGTCGAATTTATGTATATGACGGGGCAGTGTTCAAACGCACGCCAGGAGTTTGAGTCTGTAATGATATGTCAGTAGTGTACATACTACTCGTGACGGGTGATGTTCCGTGGGTCATAGAATGAAGACATGTAAGTCTGTATTGTCTTATCCTCTGCCCTGGCTTCTGCCATTTGATGTTCTGCTTTTACCATGCATTTTCTCTAACGCTATGTGAAGTTCCCGATACTCCTAATTTCGACTCGGGTTGCGGTCACTTCCCTCTGAAGGCTTTGATGTGGTTTCCGATCTGTTCATGGTCTCCATCCAGGTGACGAAGGCGAATTGCGGTGATCTTGGTGGTAGTGTCAACCTCCATGATTTCGACTGACCGATGCTCGTGTTTGTACGCTTAAGTGAGTGATGCAGCGTATTATGACAAGGAGAGCCTTGTCTACCAATCCTCCTCTGTTGAGGTTGTAGAAGCCTCATCCATGTCATAGGGAGGGTGTTTACCTTGTTCCTAACTCCGTCTTTGTAGTTCTACGGCTTATCGAGGTGTCGGACCATGGAAGCCTCGTCGGGGTGTGGCGACTGGAGGGTGTATTGTAGTCCTCGGGCTCTTCGTCAGGATCTTCTCATATTTCTTCTTTGTCCTTGCCTTCTTTTGGTTTCGCTTCCTCCGGATCCTCATCTGAATTGTCTTCGGGGTCTTACTCTATTATTTCCTCAGGGTCCTCTCCGGGGCTTTCTTCGTTCTAACCACCATCTTCGTGGGTAGGAGAATAGGGGTCTCCTGGTAGTTGAGATTTTGCCATGTTGCTCATGCGAGAATAGGGGTAGGAGAGATAATTAATAGACGTCAAATCCTACAATTACTTATAGGAGGGTGATCCTTATCAGTCATGTCTATAATCACATAGTGCATACCAGTTATACATAATCTGAGATAGAATAGACCTTCGAATAAATGAATCTACTCTAAGTCCACAACCAAACAAGGAACAGGAAGTAGAGCCATAGTCATAGATTCTGAGTCTATAATATCTTTAATTATGTATAACCTTAGCGTATGCACTCAGTCATTATAGACTTACTAATAGGGGTCTTTAGTTTTCACATAAGCTAGTTATAGTAACACAAAATACTCCTATAGTATTTTAAATGTTTGACTTATGTTCTTAATGTTTCTTGGTAGGTAGAGTTGGTAAGTTTTTAGACTTTTTGCAACACCACAACCATTCCTGGGCATATGTTAATCACTTCTGGGTCAGACATAGTTGATCAGGCTATGTCATTCCCAGACCTTACTACACATCCCCAAGCCTACTTGTGTTGTTCAACAATCACCTCTTTTGTTTTGTTCTAGTATGATGCTGACCTTAGTATGTATGCATGCATGTATACCTTTAACAAAAAACTATTTATTTCTAAAAGTATAGTCATTTGGAAATGTTTAATCAGAGACTTTAGTCCCAATGCATTTATAGTTTGTATATCTTATGTGGTTTGATATACTTGGTTCACTATAAACAATGCTCTGATACCAATCTGTCACACCCCCAAACCAAGGATGGCGGAAACGTCCGGGGGTGGAGGACTTCATGTATAGTATCACAACAACGAGTATAATAGTGCTCAAAGTAATACAACCATCATAAATATAATTGAAAAGGTTACACCATAGTATATGTTTACATGTTTCAAAATCAATTACATTATGATGACAAAATGAACTGTTTGACGATTTAACGTCCCATCCTCAAAATGCTATTGATTTCCTGTTTCACTAATTTCCTGAGAATACAAGTAGTTTTGAAAAGTGTCAACAATTAAGTTGGTGAGTTCATAAGAGTTTTGTTTGAGGAAAAAGCCGTTTTCCTTGTAAAAACGATAGAGTATGATTCCAGAAAATCCAATATTTTCTTTATTAAGTGTGAAGTAAATGCTCTTATGTTATGCGATAATGAATCCTAGAAAGACTCGTAGATTCCCTCTATAATCACCTAGTGTATATAAGTTATATAATATTTAAGTTGAATAAACCGTCGAATATAATGGGTCTGCCCTAGGTCCACAACCAAACAAGGAACAGGAAGTAAGGCGGGCCCACCAATTCTAAGTCGATTGTGACTAGATTCTTATATAACTCTAGCATATACACTTAGCAATTATAGCTGAAGTCTAACAGTTCTAGATGAAATGTAGTATTAATAGAATATGTTTCCAAAGAAAATCCAATATTTTCCTTATAAAAGTCATGTAGTCCTAAATCCCAGGACAGAGAATATGTGTGTGTTTTATACTTATAACGGGTTTGTAGTTTTAAAATAGATAAAACCCCTTTTCAAGGTAGAATTTTCCCTGTAAACTTGAAAGATTGTTAACTCCCTATGTGAGTCTCTATAACCATACTATGACGAGAAATAACCTGCACAACGTTTTTCAGACGTTAAGATCCTATGACTCTTGTCACCCGCAGACCTGCCGGTCCGTCTGTAGCTAGCAGCGAGGTGTGGGGTGTCAATCCCAATATAGATCTATACACAATTATCACGCTCTCCCTACAAGAGACTCTGGTTATAACTTACAAGAATTGGAATCCCGTACTCGAACGTACGGGGAGAGAATTGCCTCATAACTTAAGTTAACTAGTTTACACATAGTTTGATATTAAAACCTCTTCCGTGGAGGAAGTAAAATCACCTTTTATGAATAAATTAGTGATATGAAATCCTTAAACTATTAATATTATAGTTTATCATGTAGTATATGAAAAACCCATTTGTTTTGAGAGTAAAACATTTTTCATGTAGTAAAAATCCATAAACTATGCTTATTGTAGTTCATTATATGTGTTCGAAATGAATGAAGAAACCTTATCATGAATGACTAATTTTCAGTTTATGATGATATACTAACAAGAAAAGACATTCAATATTTAGAACTTATTGTTATGCACTTTGCTCAACATACTACAAAGTGTTATGAAAGTTGTAAGTTGTGAACTAGTTTTTTCCCTTTCTACACTGTTTTAGAAAATTCATAGAAAAATCATACGAAGTCGAGAACTGAATCCGTAAATTCTGAGAGTTCACAAAATGTGTTTAGTTTATTCATAATTTTTATTATGATTTTTAGAAGTCTTTAACTTGTGTTAAAATGTTCATATTCACACACTGGTCCGAATTCGTTTATGAAATGATAGGCTGTTTTGTAAAAATCACCATAAATCGTAGAAAAATAGTATGGAGATGTGCAACTAGTCATTTTAAAGGTATGAACCTGAACTATTTGCATATTAAACAGTGTTGAAATATATTAAGTGTGAGATAGTCAAAACAGTCCGTGAATAAGACTCACCTTTTCTGATGAAAGCCGTTGTTTGAGTTTAGTTAAGTTTTTTGTATTTTAACTTGTATCCCCCCCCCTAAAACTTGATGAAAACATGAAAATGTAGGGGTATGAACTCACCTTGAGTGATTTCAGTAGATGGGTGATGAAGAAAATGAGTGTTCAACTCAAGAACACTTAGAAGATGTTTGATGATTCGAAGATCTAACAACAAATATGACGATATTTGTGTAAGGAACCCGTGATTTGAGTGAAGAAGTGTAAGGAAATCAAGTGTGGGAAGAGATTTACTTACCAAGGTGTGTGAAGAGGCTTCGGTTCTAGGAGGCTTCTTAGGGTTTCGCTTCTTAGGGTTTCGGCTCTAAGAGGTTTCGGTTCCTTAAGGGAGGTTCGGTTCCTAAGAGGGTTCGGCTCCTTAAGAGGGTTCGGCTCCTTAAAGCTGTTTTTCGCGTAAACTTCCGTTTTCGAGCGATTTTCGACTAAATTAAGGGTCGGGATGCCCCGAGTGATTATAAAAAGTTGAGAGAGATTTTGAGAGAGATTTGGGAGAGATTTGACATACTTGGAGAGATTTCTCATACAGAGAGAGATTTGGGAGAGATTTCACACACTTGGAGAGATTTCTCATACATAGAGAGATTTGGGAGAGATTTCACATACTTGGAGAGATTTCTCATACAGAGAGAGATTTGGGAGAGATTTCACATACTTGGAGAGATTTGGGAGAGATTTCACTCACTTGGAAAGATTTATCATACAGAGAGAGATTTGGGAGAGATTTCACACACTTGGGGATATTTCTCATACATAGAGAGATTTGGGAGAGATTTCACACACTTGGAGAGATTTCTCATATAGAGAGAGATTTGGGAAAGATTTCACACACTTGGAGAGATTTCTCATACAGAGAGAGATTTGGGAGAGATTTCACATACTTGGAGAGATTTCACTCCCTTGGAAAGATTTCTCATACAGAGAGAGATTTGGGAGAGATATAGTGAAAGAGGTTGAGAGAGACTACGTTTGTGACCTTTTTGAGTGTTTGGCTTCGTAACGCAAGGTTCTTACACTATGTTAAGCCTTGTTATGAATGTTATACGCTCCTGAGGGGTATGGAAAAATGTTTTATCGAGTAGATTCATCACTTACCCTGTTTAGGGTTTAGAATTTCCGAACACGTGAAAACTCTAAGTGATACTTTGTATTAAGATTGCGTGTTGCACAATAAGAAACGTAATGGAAACGCTAACATACAAGGGTTAGATGAGTTGACCGGTTTGACTTGTTGACTTTAGTTGACTTTGACTTGACAAAAAATTGACGGTTGTCACATGAAAGGAAAGGAGAGTACTTGAGTATCGTGTTTTATGATAATCTTAGTGATTATGAAACCATATCACAATTGATCCTCTAATAAAACCTTAGTGCACTTGTATGGCTAAGAAGAGGAATCGGGATTTGTTGAAATGGTTAAATCAAAAAGGTGAATCATACTTCGTTCCAAAGTCAAGTCTTAGAGTTATACTCCAAGATTGTGTCTTCAGTGAAATGTCCTAAGAAGGTTTGTAATACATCATGAAATGTGGAGTAGAAAAGTTTTCTTGCTCTTACACATTTAAAATTGGTAGTTGTGATGTCTTGTATAAGACAAAGACCAACTAAGACCAATTATATGAAGTGTTTTTCTTGATAAGAATATGTACTAACACTTGAATATTTGTTTGTCGAGGAACGTTTCTTAACAGAGAATCTTATATGTCAAGAGGTCAGTGGGAGTCTTAAAAATCTTGAAAAAGGTTTCAAGAACTAATCAAGAGTAAACATATTGTTAATCAATAGCACACGACTTGAGGTTTGTAACCTATCGTCTTGACACATTCTTGTTTCTGTGCCCATTCCTTTTGACTATGCATGTGAGTTCTATAAGTTCCCATTTGATTACACAAGGCAAAGCACCTTGATGAATGAAAGTATATTGACCAGTATAGGTGAGCTGCGGAACAACTTGGAAGACATGGTAGGCCCTTGTGCTACTAGATGGCAAGAAATAAAGATTGAACAAGTTCACTCCATATGAGTTTGGATTTGTCACAAACATTGTCTTGTGATCATGGTTATGACAAATTCACATGGATAGGAATACATACACCATAAAATCTAAGTGGTAAAGGTTTCTCTCCAGTTCATGAAAATGATTGTGAGGAAACGCTTTCGCTAAGTGGATTTGAAGAGATAATAGTTGTGTTAATTGCATTCTCAAATTTGATTATGATTACGGCATCCCTCTTCATAGTTCGAATTGTGAGAAATGGCAAATAGTATGAAATAGTTTAGACACACATATGAGCTATCTAAGGTAAGGTGTATGAGTTTGAAAAGCCTAGATAAAAGTCTTATCGAACCATCTTGTATCAGAAATCTGAACATTGGTATGAAAGTCTATAAGTATTGATTTCTAGAAGTCCAGCTGATTTCTGAGTACATGTCAAAGCTAGTGGGAGCATAAGTGTTATGCTGGTAAGAATATAATTATCATGATAGTGGGAGCATGATTATTATGTGAAGTGTTGCAAGTTAGAAATACTAGTCATAGGAAACAAAGGTTACAAATTTGCGAAGTTGCAGATTTTGAAAACTTGTTTCGCTATAGTAAGGGAGAGGAACTTATACTTTATTTCGAATCTAAAAGTTTAGATTGAAGTATTAATTAGACTTAGTCATGGATATATATATATATATATATATATATATATATATATATATATATATATATATATATATATATATATATATATATATATGATTACCATATTGGAATGTTTCAACATGGAAATTCTATATATGCAAATATTATAGCAAAAGATTGGTCAAGTATGATGTCTTTATGTAAGACATTATGAATCGTATCCCATATGCTTCGGGTATAGGATCGATTGCATATGCTATAATATTCACATGTTCTAATTTTCAAATGCCTAGGGCATTAAGAGGGAAAAAGGACTAGAAACAGATATGACTAAAGTGGTTAAACAACTATCAAGGGCAATCTAAGGTTTGCTAAGGATTGGTTGCTTAAGGATAGTTGGAAGTATAGTAATGAATGGACCATATTGACATTATTATGAATAGATAGAATTCTATTAAGAATGAGTTGTCATATGGCATATATATTTATGCAAGAAGGATGTTTAAAGGAAAGTACTTTGAATTTGAGACTTCGCTTCCTTAGAATTGTTTTGTTATCAATCTCCAATGGAATGTTTTTTAATTGGCAAAGTCTCTGTGACTTTGGTGCCTAGACATTACGAAATGATCATTGCATGATAGCTTAGAATCTAACACATTCTAATAGTGGAAGAATTTGGTATTCTTACACTTATGATAAGGATTTGGAATTGTGAAATGAGCATAATTGGAAATGTGTTCAATTGATCTATTTCACAAAGTAAGGACCATAGGTAAACATGGTGTGCATGCTTGGAGCATGGGATAACTATTGTTTTAATTCAAGTATTAAGTTGATTATCCGAAAAATTATACAATGATAATGTATAATCAATGTGGTGACTAAATAAAAGGTGTTTTATTTATACTCAAAAGTTTTGAGGCCATGTTGGATTTGATTATTCTTGTGTTTCACTTCGCATGTTTTGACTTCCAGAATAACTAGGTTATTCAAATATCCACAATCAATCATACTTTGGAAGTAGGTAATGAGGTAAGACTGTCATGAATCCGACTGTAGATTGTCTAAAACGTTTAGACATAGCAAAAGTCTGATGCAGTGTTCATGAGTGCTCGTGAAATAAGATTTGAGTATTGGATCAAACCCACACTCATGTGAATCACTTCATGGATTTTATCACGAGTGATTGTGAGACGATAATATCTTATATTCTTGAAACAGAGAGATATGAGTTGTTGTTTACAAGTCGGTTGTGCATTGATAATACGTAAACGCATCAGTAAATTGATGTTATAAAATGTATTGTTGTGTGTGATTTGATGAGTAAAATAGTACAAGCATATGAGTCGAAGTTTATCTATTCCTTTTACCCTAAGATGGATAAAAGCGATATATGTGGGCCCCTCGATGATTTAGTGATGACACCCTAAGCGCTTGGCCAAGCCTGGACTAAGTTGATGTGTTCAATTGTAGTCTATTGTCAGTCATCATAAATCGGAAATCGGGAAACAAAACATAGACAGAGAGAATGATTATAATCCATGTCTCATGTCTATAAGATATCTTGAGAATAGAGGAATATATGATCCCTTATCTAAAGGACGCGTTACTGATAAGATCAGAGTTCGACAACGGCTTTTGAAAGCTATGATTGCTAATCAGGTTCTGAAGTCATACTTGTAATAATAGTTATTGGACTTATCCAAGTGGGAGACTATTGGATTATGTGTCTAAGCCCATGACTATTATTGGTATGTACTTGACCCGATTATAAGCATGGTTCTTTTGGGTTGCCTTCACTCATGCAACTTGATAGGATGACAAGAGGAGAGAGAGTAGAATTTATTATATGAATAATAAATTAATACTCAAAATGATTTTATTAATATATTACAAGATTAATATATTATTTGGAAATCATATTATTTAATTAGTATTGATCATAAATTAATTTGGTGATCAAAAGAGACTGATTAAATTAAGGGGACTAATATTGCAAATCACTAATAGTTACAATTGGGCTGATGGATCTTCTTTCGCAGCTTCGAGTGTCATCTGAAAGGCTCTTGCCTTCGGCTTTGGTGGAAGATTGGGCTTTGCTGCATCCTTCTTCTTCGGGCAATCCCTCAATATATGCCCTTCTTCATTGTACCCAAAACAGACGTTCTTATCGAAGGTGCATTCATTGGCATAATGCCCTGGCTTTCCACACTTGTAACAAGTGATTCTACGCTGCACTTCCCAACATGTTTCTTCTTGCACTTTTCACACCACTTGGCTTCGGCTCCTCCTCCGAATTTTCTCGAACCAGTCTTCGAGAACTTGTTCTTTTTATTGGAACCTGAAGTTCCTTCAAACGTTCTCTTTTCGCCAACTTCAACCTTGCTGGCGGCTCTCCCCTTAATCATATCTTCAACAGACTTGGCAGCCCAGATAGCTGCCTCCAAAGTATGTGCCTGACGTACTGGCACCGCATACTGTGACAACCGTCAAATTTCGCTCAAGTCAAAGTCAAACAAAGTCAACAAGTCAAACCGGTCAACTCCATTAACCCTTGTATGTTAGGGTTTACATTATACAATTCGCTATTTCAATGAGAAAACATCATTTGAAAAATTAATGTGTTTGATTTTCCTTACCTTAACAGTGCTAAACAACAAACCAAAGCGATAAAACACTATTGCACAATCATCGGGATTGTGTAAGACACTAAATCATGGCTTAACGGGGTTTATGGACCTTTCGTTGCGAAGCCGGACACTCAAAAAGATCACAAACGAAACCTCTCACAATCTCTTTCACTCAACCTCTCTCTATTAAAATCTCTCCCAAATCTCTCCCGAATCTCTCCCAAATCTCTCTCAAAAGTTCCTTTAATTTTTTTGTAATCATTCGGGCCATCCCGACCCTTAACTGGGTCAAAAACCACTTGAAACGGGGTAAAAACGGGTAAAATAGGCTTAAGGACCCAAAACTGAAGCTTCAGGACCGAAGTCCCTGTCATAAAGGAAGACGACACACATTTGTCTGTCGTAACCTTACGACTCGCGTGTTGATGACACGCAATGAGTATCAAGGAAGCCCCTGTCATAAAAGAAGACGACATGCATGTTTGCGTGTCATAATTTTTCCGGTTTTTCGACTACGACTTCGTTTTAACTCCGTTTTTCATTATTTTAACGTGGGATTTTCACCCAAAACTTTATTTTATAAACTAAGGCCCCAAAATATATAAATCTCCAGGGTTTTTATAAAAATGTATTAAAAGAATTGGTGGTTGGACTAATTATTGAGGGAATATTTGCTTTTCCTTATTTTATGACAAAAGCAAGCCACCACCACCTCACTCTATGATCATCCACTCTTTCCCACTACTCCTTGTCACCTTAGTGGACCTTTACACCCAATCTCCAGCTCTTCCCACGTTCTAAGAGCTGGAGGATTGATCCTCTCTCCTCATTCTCCATAAAAACTCTTTCATTCTACACTTAGCAACCAAGAACACTCTCCAAAATTCTCTCATCTTTTCTCTTAACTTCAAGAACTTCAAGGCTTTTCCAGGGATTTCTTTCTTCAATTAGTAAGTATCTTCATCATTCACATAATTATTAAACTCCATTCTACTCAAATTATTGATATCTTACACAAGTTCCATCTTATTCGGTGTTAGATTTTCGAATCATCAAGACATCTTCTTAGTGTTCTTGAGTTGAACACATCCTCTCTCTCACTTTCATCTACTGAAACCACATAAGGTGAGTTCATACCCACACATTTACATGTTTTTCTTAAGTTTTAAGGGGGGAATACAAGTAAAATCATCAAGAACACAATTAAACTTTTTCTAACAGATTGCATCAGAAAAGATGGACGTTAATCACAGACTGTTTTGGTCAACTTAAAAATTTTAGTTTTCAAAACTGTTTTAGGTGCAAGTAGTTCAAACTCTTAGCTTTAAAATGACTACTTGCACATCTCCAAATGATTTTTCTACAATTAATGGTGATTTTTACAAAACTGCCTGTCATTTCAGAGGCAAACCCGGACCAGTCTGTGATTATGAACATTTTCACCTCTGTTAGAGATCACTAAAAATCATGATAAAATTTACGAACAAACTAGACTCATATTCCAAACTCTCAAAATTTGCGGATTTGGATTTAGAGTTGTGATGATTTTTCTATAAATTTTCTAAGAACGGTAACAGAAACTGTTTTTAACGAAAAGTTGCTGTTAATTTCATTTCACCTTGTAACATGTTGAGCAAGGTGTATATCTTTATGTGACTATATGTTACTGCAATATATGACATTTTATCTTAATATTTAGACACACATCAGTTTACAAATGGATTTGGTCATATAAAATATAAAGAATAACAAGTGATTATAATCAAAGTACAATCGATACATTCAAACATTAAATAAACTATTTTGAATATAGTTTGCATACATTACCACGTACTACCCTTGGTTGATAAACTATAATAGGTATAGTTTATGATACATTACATAACACATACATTTAAAAAGGGTACATTTATACAAAGGATATTTTCATTAAGCAAGGTACGGCCATACGGTACCAAGTTTTCATAACACGAAATTCCGTTAATGACTTTGTGAGACAATTACTTCAAATTACCATTAAGTCCTGTATTGTAACCAGAGTCTCCTTGAGGGAGAGCGTGATACTTGTGTATAGATCTATATTGGGTTTGGCAAACCCACACCTAAACTGCATGCAACAGTTAGACCGATAGGTCTGGGGTGACAAATGTCATAACATTTCCGACGCCTGAAGAACGTCGTTTTAGGCAACCTTGGTCATAGTATGGTTATAATAAACTCACATAAAGTATTAACAAACATTGGAATTTACGGGAACTTCATTAAAATTTAACGAGTTTATGTCGATTTAAACTTGCATTGTTTTACTATAAATATGACAAATTACTTGTACATTTCGATCTTTGGGTTTTAAGACTACATTTACACATTAAGGAAAATATTGGATTTTTCTAACACAAATACTACTTTTACAAACGAAAAGTTTATGAACTCACCAACCTTTGTGTTGACATTTTTTTTAAACAACTTGTATTCTTAGGAAATCATTAAACAGGTAATCAAGTGCTTTTGAGGATGGGACGCTAAGGCGTCTACTATTTCATATTTTATCAATATATTGTAATTGATTCGTAAACATGTAATTCATACAATGATGTAATTTTTTTTCAATTATATATATGTTGGTTGTGTTTGCTTGAATTACTATTACAATTGCTGTTATGATACTATACATGAAGTCCTCCACCCCCGGACGTTTCCGCCATCCTTGGTTTGGGGGTGTGACACATACTCCCATGGAAGTCCCTTTGCGTACCTGTCAATTTTTGCCAGCTCATCTAGGACAATACGCAAAGCAAACACGATTTTGTCTGTGAAGTTATTCGTATATTCGTCAACGGTCATACTCCCGTTCTTCAACGTTAGAAATTGGTTTTCTAACTCTAGCACGTTTTGGGCCGAGCAGTACTTGCGCTTGAAGTGCACCAAGAACTCTGCCCAAGTCAGTTGCAATGGCTCATTAGGGCTTAGGGTTTTCCCCAAAGTGTTCCACCAACGAGCAACACTACCCCTGAACTGATGTACTGCAAATGTGGTTTGTAACTTGCCTTGGCAACCACAAGTCATGAAAGCCAATTCCATTTCCGAGATCCAATCCATTATTCCGACGGGATCTTCTTTTCCAGTGAAGGTCTATGGCTTGCAAGTCATAGAGTCTTTATACTTGCACCCATTTCTCTCCACTCTATCTTCGTAGTTATTTATCCCAACCACAAGCGGATCAGTTTGACCAACAGATCAATTGTTGTTTCCTTCTTCAGATCGATCGTCATTCAATTCACGTTGTTCAACAGGAACTGAAAGTTCATTCCTGTTGTTCAGCAACATTTGCCTCAATTCCTCCCTTTGTTCAGCCATCATGGTCTGAATCACATCTCGTACTCCAGCCATGGTGATGGGTTCGGGTGCAGATCCTACTATAGGCACATGTTCCATCACTTGAGGTTGAGGTTTTTGGTTTCTGTTTTCATTTCCCACTCCACTTCTAGTTCTCGCCATTATAATCTATATACCGAATAAGGTGAATTTAGGTCTTTATCCTTGATAGATATTTCAATTCCCTTATCACTCCGAAACGTTTACATGTTAGTTCTAATCTCGTAATCATACGCTTAGAATCCTACACACATAAGGTTTCCAGATTCGGTCGGCAACAGACCATAGATCCGAAAAATAATGGCATATATGGCAAACATATAGCATTTAGCACATAAAAGCATTTTAGGCATCTTTCCTAAAATAAACTAGTGCTCGTGTCTAAAATATGGTAGACACTCATCTCACAATCATCACTTAGCATTTTAAGTTTAAGTCTAGAAATCCTACAATTTCTTAGTTCGCTTAAACTAATGCTCTGATACCAACTGTGACATCCCCTAATTTCTCGGCCAGAAAAGACCGATTTAATTTATGCTTTTTAAAATAAAATCAGAGAAATCTTTTTAAAAGATGTTGCGGAATTGGTCCCCAAAACAAAACATGATAAAAGTTTATCAAAACCTTTCTTTAAGAAATGTATAGTTTCATTTCATATCAAAACCTCGGGATGTCATGTTCCGATACAGATCAAAAGCATAAACAAGACATTATAAGCCTTACTACAATTATTTACAACTACTGGCCTATAATCAAAAATCTCTCATCATCCTCCGACTATGCTCGGGGTCCACTACCTGTAACATAAAAAGCTGAGTGGGTCAGGCTTGGGAGCCTGGTGAGCATATAGGGTTTTCAACCCACAATAATAATAAACTTATTAAGTTCACCAATCAACAATAACCCTGATTACCCATTCCCGTTATCCTCACTTTACGTCCCTAAACACCTATCACAAGGGACCTAGCCTAAGGAATATCATCGGGATGTACACTACTGCTAAGGGGACTCCTCAGCCATACATGTCCTAATGGCAACCATGAGGGGGATGGACTATGCCAATGAACATTTAGTTTATCAACACCTACAAGTTGCAAACCTGCTAGTGTGCCACTGGAATGTCTAGAAAAGTCTGTGGTCGTCATCTATACTCCGCTAGACGACTATAACAACAACAACAACAACAACAACAACATCGAGGCCTCTCACCATTTTAACACACATCGACTATTTCATCTACCCATGTTCTACCCAACATATTTGTAGATAAAATACATATACAGTTTAAAACTTGTATAAAACATCTATTCAACAGTCACCTCAAATAAACACTTAATATAATTACACATAGCACATATTTTATAGAAAATACTTTATATCTATGTGTAAGATGAAAGTGACTACACACTCACATGATTTGATGATAATCGGGCAGCAATTCGTTTCCTAAAACGATCGTTTCTAATAAAACCGGGAGTTTTATTGAGAAACCGGGCTCTGCAAGGGTTGGGCTTCGAAACCGAAAAGATAAATTTTCTGGGTCTTCGGGCACTTCGGGGCGTGTTCCGGGTGTTATAATTGATATCGGGGCTTTGCGGAATGTCAAAATGGTAAAAATATGGAAAAAGGGGTGAAAGATGGCAATTTCTTAAAAGTATCCGAGAAGGCTCGCAGCCTTCTATTTATAGGAGGAGGCTGCTGATCGGACGGTTGGAAAGAAGCCACGCGACAGCAGATCCGAAGGGGGCAGATGGCTCGCACATGGGTTGCGCATGCGAGGTCCTCGTTGGCAGCTTCTATGTGGACCGGAGTCTAGGTTCGAGGCTTCGTACGTGGCACCATATGCGAAGCTCGGACACGTCAAAAGAGGGTACGAGGCAGCTTCTGATTGGCCGAGCCTTCGGTCCGAAGAGAATGCGACACGCGTCGACAGGTGGCCTCGGATGACTCAGCGGATTTCGGACACGTGGCATGATTTGAGCGAGGGTGACGTGGCTGAAGTCCACGTATGCGAAATTTCTCGGTTTTGACATTTTTTCTCGATTTTCGCGCCAAAACTTCTAAAATACATAAATTTCGCATACGAAATTTAACGTTCTTTATATGCACGCGTAGGTAAAATTACGCTCTACAACTTTCGTTTAGACTTCGTCGGCTAATTTTGACTTTAATTTTTATATTATTATTTTTAACAGACCGGGACAGGAAATCCGTTAAAAATTCATAACTTCTTCATCCGACGTCCGTTTTCGTTTGTCTTTTTACCGTTGTGCTACTATTGACGAGACCTTCGATTCTCGTTTAGGTCATGTCGGCTAAAAATCACTCGATCTAAAATTCGAGTTTTTAGCTGTCTACTACTAAGCTGAAACTTCGGAAAATCATAACTTCCTCATACGAAGTCAGATTTGGGTGTTCTTTTTATACATACTCTCGGTTTAACGAGCACTACGACTTTCATTTAGATCACTAAGGCTAAAAAGTAGTTTATCAAAAACTCACTTTTTACGACATTCGACACCGTGCCGGTTTTGTCGCGAAACTTCGACAGGTCATAACTTCTTCATTATAACTCGGATTTTGGTATTCTTTATATATCCGTAATCCTTGTCACGACCACTACAACTTTCTTAATAGATATCGGCTTTATCTAATATTTATTTTCGACGCTCATTTTTATTCTTAATTAATTAACTCCTAGTAATTAAGCATAAAACACATAAAACACATAATATTCAGATAATTCATTTTCATTTCTTCAAAATGAGTTACAAAGGTTAACCTAGACTGTCACATCAATATTAATGCCTAGCCTAGAAACACGGGCATTACATTTTTCATGTTGGTGCGAATAGGAATGCTGATGAGAGATGTGATTCGAGCCTTGGTCTTCACTTCCCCCTCTTGAGGGAGGAGCATTTGGGACTTCCTCAAGCCATTGACGAAGACCATCGATTTTACCACAGACTTCATCAAACTGAGCTTTTAGAGCATCAGCAAGTTGTTGATTGTTTGGGATTACGGGGTTGAAGAGTAGTCGGTGAATCTCCTTGGTGAGCTGCAGGATTTCGGGACCGTGGAAATTAGAGGATAGGGACCTGCGGAGATTGTTGATTGTTGATTGTAGAACCGAGATTGCGGATTCATACGCATTGTGCGTTTCTTCAACAACTTTCTGAGACTGAGCAGACTGGTCCTTGATGATGGTCTGAAGATCCGATTTGATGGAGGATACTTCAGAGATGAGTTTTTCAGCAGTGGAGATGAAGTGTTGATGATCAGCTTTGCGGTTGTTGTCTAGGGCTCGGATCCCCATTTCCACTTTGAGAGAAATACATTCTGCAACAAGACGTTCTCTGGTTTCCAGTCTTTCAATGCGGTCGATGAGAGACTGCCGGCCAGGCAAGTCCTCAGATTGCGGTTGGGAAGATTTGACTGCAGCAAGAATCTGATCTACTTTGTTTTGTAGAGACAGAAATTCTTTTCTGGAGACTGCTTGCTTCTTTTTCTCCTTGGGCTTAGACGTTGAGTGCTGGGAACCGCTAGACTCTTCTTTTTCGAAGAACATCATCACATCTTCTGACTTTTCTGGTTGATTGAATTCATTTGGATCGAAGTCATCGAAGCCAAAGATTGGTGCTGAGATGAATCCGATTGCAGTTCCGTTCTCCTGAGAGTTATTATCAGTAGTGGTAGGACGGGGCTTGGATGAACATGCATCAATTGGATTGGCCTGAGCTTTGCGGATAGACTCAGCCATGTCTTTTATCCAGTCCTGGACCTTTTGTATTGTGGCAACCGTATGGGCATTACTGATGGCGTTGGCCCAGTATTTGGCTACGGTTTCAATTTCTTCCTGCTTCTGTTGAAGTTGCTTAGTTTGTTGATCCTTTCTTGCTTGAAATGCCCTACGGAAAGCGGCATACTTCTGAATATCGGATTCGGAGACTGGAGTGTAACGCCTCCAAGAATCATTTGATTCATCACCGTCAAATCCTTGAAAACGCACCGAGGTGTCCCTCGGGTTCACAGATCCTGCATATTTGTGCTCACTATGCCTAAACCACCTGGATTTGATGTAAGTAGAGTAGGATTTCCGGAGCTTCCTCGGTCTCCTTGACCCGTGGTCAAGTTTGGCCTCGGCTCCGTTCTGGCATGGGCTGAAGAATCGCCCTGCAGTTGGGTAGGTGTTTGGAGTGTTTGGATTACAGAGTCTAAAATGGAGCGCAACTCCGATTCTTGAAAGAAATGTAGTCTGGAAGCCCTGGAGACCTTAGGGTGAGAAGAACCAATTAGATCCTCTTGGGATCTAGTTGGGGGTGAGTCTCCACGTCGAGATGAAACGAGCACACGTGTTGTGTTCGAGTGGCTGGAGAGGGTAGTAGCAAATGGATTTGCAGGAATCCCAAGGACTACCGGAGCCTGTTGAGAGACTTCGGTATCGGTCCGGTCACACATTTGGCTAGAGGGTTTGGTTTTCCTTTTCTTTAGAATAGCAATAGGAGCAGAGTCGTCAGGATCAGAATCGGTGGAAGATTGATTGGATTGAGAGTCGTTTTCTGATGCTATAACTTGTTGGATTTTTCGCTTCTTTGAAGGTTCTGCTTCCTTGGGAGCTTTGGCTGTCTTAGATGCTTTATGTTTACTGTGGGTTTCACCAGTTGTATTTGTTTTTGCTTTGCTGCGGGGGCCTTTCTTGGGAGAAACTAGCTGTTTGAGCCTTGAGGCGTTGGATAGAGTAGTAGAAGTTGGAACTGCGGATCGCTCTGGTTGATTGGGTGCGGTTGAGGCTAATATGTTTTGACTTGGGAGAGGCGGGGTAGAAAGGTATGGGGCAATACCTTCCATAGCCTCGATGTGATTCGTGACAATTTGGGTCTCAAGTCCAACCGTAGTCAGGATGTGAATGGGTAAGCGTCTGGTTGGTCCAAAAATAGACTGATCTTTAGAAGGAGTGTACCTTTTGAGATCGCATGTGACGAAGAAGTTGATGTCATTGCCCATACTGATCTTGGCATCTGAATGAAGGTCTGAAATGCAGAGTGCCCAAAATCTTGCAAAGGTAAGCTTGGATGGGTTTTCCTTTGGGTTCTCCTTAGGGATGTATTGAAGGAAATCATCCCAAAGGATTTGGCTGTAGTTGACATCCTGGCCAAAGAAGATGCTCCATACGAGCTCAAGTAGTTTGAGTCCCATGTTGTCTGTGCCTCCGGTTCGTCCTGAAAGGCTGCGGATCACGAAGTGGCACACAAATTGCCACACCGTAGGCAGTTGATTCTTCTTGAACTCTCCAATGCCCTTGATATGCTTCTGGTATCCCATTTGATACAGTGTGGAGGTGATGTCTGTAACACTGGGTGAGAAGAACTTCGTCGAGGGATGAACCAGTAAGTTGATTGAGACAAGAAACTTATCTTTGGTCAAGATGACCAAAGAATCATCTACTAAGTTCAGATGAACTTATGGAAGGTTGTTGAGGGTACGATGTGCAGAAAAGGCGCATTTGAACAATGTGGATATGGGAACCACGTCAGTGAAAGCATCAAAAGGTCCAAACAGAGAATGATTAGAGATGAACTTGATCATGAGGCGAATCGAGTCGTTGTATGAAGGGTGATCATCGAAGATTGTCCTAAAATTGTTGGATGCAATGGTAGTCGATTGGTTCCGAGTGGCGGAGTCTGAACCAGTGGGTTGAGCAGAGGCTGAGGCCTTCGATTGTTTCTTGGAGATTCCTGATTTCACCATTTTGAAAAGGATTGAAGAACTTGCAGGAAAAGGTTTGAGTTGCAAGGGGGAAGAAGATGAAGATGTTTTCCTTGAGGGATCAGAGAGCGTAAAGCTTTCTTGGAGGAGAAAAAAGGTTTTTATAGTGGCGGATTCCAAAAGTTATTGTTTTTACCCTAGAAAAAAGATTAAGGATAAAAATTGTTTTTTTTTTAAAAAAAAATAATTACCAGCCACAAATTTGTTTTAACGAAAGGTTATTATTATTTTTTGTTCATTTTCAAAAAGAGAGCATTTAATGAACTGTCAGGTTCAACACCCCATGTCTGCAGAACGTGTGGTGAGGGGTGACTAACCGTTGAATAAAGGTGGAATTTGTAACGAATTTGACATTTTGGGGGTAAAAGGAAAAGACAGTTTAAGGAAAAGATTTTCTAAAAAGATTTCTTTTATTGGAAAAGGATTTATTTTGTCATCACACCTAAAATAGGTCTGACAAAAGGTTTATTTCAAAAAGAGAGACTTAAACAATCATATGCGACAAAACGAATATTTTTTGAGAATGTTTTTCTTATTTAATGAAGGATCATTAAATAGCACATAATGTTTCAAGAATTTATGAAACAGTTGAAAGTTCAATCACTGAGATTGCGGTTTGACACTTCATTGCAGATTAAGATCTCATTGCAGATGAAGACTTCATTGCGGATGAATGATTTGTAACTGCAGTAGGAAAACTGTGAAGAACACTTGAGCACAATCAGAAGTAACAATGAATAAGGACCCTTTGAAATATAAGTATGATATATGGTTACGGTATATACGATATAATACGGTACAAAAGGATGTACTGCATTATACAAGATATACCATAACCATGTAAGATAGATATATTTAGTTAGGACCGCAATTGTGACCCGGAAGGTCTGCGGTGCCTCTCAATTCAAGAAGAATTGAGGATCCGGATTCATCATTCCTAACATTTGTAATAAACTGTTGAGTTTTGTAGAGTCAAGTGCTTTTGTGAATACATCAACAATCTCTTCATGAGTATGGACAAAGACTAGTTCAATATTACCTCTCAAGATGTGGTCTTTAATGAAATGATACCGTAATTCAATGTGCTTCGTCTTTGAGTGATGAATAGGATTGTGAGAAATAGCTATTGCACTCTCTGAGTCACAGTAAATTGGTATCCGCAGCGTCCTGTATCCGTAGTCCATAAGTTGTGTTTTCATCCACAAGACTTGTGAACAACAACTGCCTGCGACCACATATTCAGCTTCAGCGGTAGAAAGTGAGACACAACTTTGTTTTCTTGATGACCAACTGACAAGTCTTCCACCAAGAAATTGGCATCCACTGGAAGTGCTTTTTCTGTCCAATCTACATCTAGCATGATCCGCATCAGTGAATGCTTGTAAGTTGAAGTCGTTCCCTGCAGGAAACCAGAGGCCTAGAGATTTGCTTCCCTTTAAATATCTAAGAATCTGCTTGGTTGCGGTCATGTGAGGTACTTTCGGATCGGCTTGATATCTTGCGCATACTCCGGTTGCAAAAACAATGTCTGGTCGACTTGCAGTGAGGTACATCAATGAGCCAATTATTCCTCTATAAGTCTTGTGATCTAGTGATTCGCCAGAAGGATTAGCAGATATCTTATATCCAAAGGCCATAGGGACCTTAGCCGAGGAGCAGTTGTCCATTGAGTACTTCTTCAGCAGTTCAGAGGTGTATTTCTCCTGATGGATGAAAATCCCTTGAGGGACTTGTTTTATTTGAAGTCCTAGAAAGAAGTTAATCTCTCTATTCATGCTCATTTGAAATTTGTTGGTCATGAGCTTTGCAAATTCATCGACCATCCCCTGATCAGTTGATCCGAAGATGATATCATCCACATATATTTGTACAAGCATATGGTGATTACCATTTGCCTTTCTAAATAAAGTGGGATCAATTACTCCTCTTTTGTATCCGGACGAGACAAGAAATTCATAGAGAGTCTCGTACCATGCTCTTGGGGATTGTTTTAGACCGTAGACAGCTTTTTCGAAGCCCGGAGGTTGCTGAAGATAGACCTCCTCTTTCAATTCAACATTTAGGAAGGCACTCTTTACATCCATTTGATGTACCTTGATATTCTTGTGAGCAGCATACGCTAAGAAGATGTGTATGGCTTCCATTCTGGCTACTGGGGCGTATGTTTCATCATAATCAACACCTTCAAGTTGACTATACCCCTTAGCGACTAACCTCACTTTGTTTCGAACTACCGCACCGGATTCATCCAGTTTGTTCTTGTACACCCATCTAGTACCAACAATAGTGTGAGCTTTTGGCTTCGGAACGAGTTGCCACACCTTGTTCCTTTTAAACTCTTCCAGTTGTTCTTGCATTGCTGCTATCCAATCAGGCTCCATTAATGCTTCTTTGATGGTTCTAGGTTCGACCGAAGACATGAATGCTGCATAGTGACAGTGATCAGAAAAGTCTTGTGAGGATCGAGTTTGGATGCATGCTGATGGGTTTCTGATGATTTGACACGATGGGTGGTCCTTTCGTCCATACGTGTAGACAAGGTTGAAGATGGTCAGCAACTGCAGTGGATGGGATGTCTTCAATATCTGAAGACTCTGCGGTTGGGGATGACAGTTTCCCCTGGACATGTGAGCAGCCCGCTGAATTGTCTTGAATTGGAAAGGTGGGATGGGAGTTTTCTTGGACAAATGATGGAGGTTCCCCCTGGATTGCTGACGGGAGTTCCCCTTGAACCTGAGAAGGTTCCCCCTGGATTGTTGGAAGTGTGATAATCCTTGGTTCAGTTCTTGTGTCAATGTTCTCTATATCTTCATCATCTGAGTCAGAAGAAACATTCGAAGGTAAGGATTCTCTGCGGATACGAACTGGAACTGCATCATCAAGTACTGGAACCTCGATGGTTGTCACTTGATCCGGAGTAGAGCTTTCCCCCTCAACCGGCGAGGTGGAAGTATTGAGTGATACTACATCGGATAGAGATGGACCAGATACGTCAGCATGCTGCTGTTGTGCTTCCGGGGACATAAGGACTTCAGATAACTTGGTTGTTTCTATAGGGTCGAAGAGATCGTCATAGTGTACTTCAACTATGTTTATTGGACCCGAAGAGGCACAAATATCACTTTCTAGGATTGCTTTGGTTTTGGTTGATGGAGCGGTGTTGCGGACGTAATAGTCATCGAATTTGACATCGAAGCTTTCGACTAGTAGTCTTGTGCGTCTAATGAGAATCCTATAAGCCGCTTTGTTTGTTGAGTAGCCAAGAAAGATGCCTTCATCAGACTTTGGTGCGAACTTGTTGAGATGATCTCTGTTGTTGATCACAAAACATCTACATCCAAAGATATGGAAGAATCGGACATTTGTCTTGTGGTTGTTAAGGCCCTCATAAGGAGTTTTACTGAGACGCTTGCAGATGATGCTTCGGTTTTGAACAAAGCAAGCTGTGGCCACTGCTTCGGCCCATAAGTAGAGAGGAAGATGTGAGAAGTTAAGCATAGATCTAGCTGCTTCTACCAGAGTTCAATTTCTTCTCTCTACTACTCCATTTTGTTGCGGTGTGTAGGGAGCTGAGAAATTGTGAGTGATACCCTTGTACACCAAGAAACTGTTTAATAGATGATTGGTAAGCTCAGTTCCATTATCACTGCGGATGTGGCGTACTGGTAACTTGATCTGAAGTTCAATTTCTTTGATAAAATTGATCAGTATCTGCGGAGTTTCGGATTTGAGTCTTAGGAAGAAGACCCAGGTGAAACGAGTGAAGTCATCAACTATAACCAGTATGTATTTCTTGTGATGAAGACTAGCTACGGTAGATGGACGGCAGAGATCAATATGCAGGAGTTCCAGCGGTTCAGAAATTGAGGAATCAATTACCATTGGGTGACTTGCTTTTGATTGCTTGCCACATTCACATGCAGGACAGAGTGTATCATTACTGAACTTGAGAATTGGAAGACCTCGGACGAGTTCTCCGGTGAACAGATTGTTGATGTATCTGAAGTTAAGATGAGCTAGCTTGCGGTGCCATAGCCAGCTGACTTCAGATACTGCTTTGGATAGAAAGCATAGCTGCAATTTCCCAATGATCAGAGAGACGTCCAGGGGATACATGGTCCCTTCGGACTTAGATTTGATCAAACAAGTGCTTCTATCGTTGGTCATTACATAGCAGTACTCATTGTCAAATTCAACCATGTGGCATGCTTTACATAGTTGGCCTACACTGATGAGATTGTGTTTAAGGCTTTCTACATAAGCAACCTTTTGAATAGAGAAGTTTCCCGTAGTAAGAACGCCATATCCTCGGATTATCCCATTCGCATTGTTGCCGAATGTGACATTTCCACCGTTGCAAATTGGCCTGAAATCCCAATGGTACTCTAACCTTCCAGTCATGTGCAAGGAGCAGGCACTGTCGATTAACCATTCTTCTTCTTGTTCCTCCTTGCACAAAGCCTGGGAATCACACAGTTAGTTTAGGCACCCAAACTAGTTTGGAGCCTGGGATAAAGGATGAGTTTCTGATTGATGCATGAACCGAGGTTGTAGGGACCAGTTTTATGTCAACTTTTAGGCCTAGTTCTGGGTATTTGTGAATTTTTGGAGTGTTGCGAGATTTAGAAAAGTTACGAGGTTTTTGAAAAGAACCAGATTTGACATGTGATGAACCTTTTTGACAAGTACACTGACATACATAAATTTTGTCATTTACCCTGACATTTTGTTTGGTCAGCGGTTTAAATGACGAGGTAGGCTTCTGACCAGTCCGAGAGTGGTGAGATCTGACAGTAGTGGTGTTGGTATTTGAAAAAGTACTTTTTGAGAAGATTTAGCACGTGTAGATCTTTTTGACCTTTTTGTTGGATTTGGTAAAATACCCTTCCATTTCTTAAAGTTCTGATGTGATTTCAAAAGTGTTGGAGTGGGTAAGATACCCTTCCATTTTGGATCATCTGAGGAATAGATTTGAAAGCCATTTCTTCGAAAAGGATGTACTCTCTTTTGGATTGTGTCAGATGTTTTTGAAATGGATGCTGAAACTGTACATTCCTTTTTGTATGTTTTCTTGATTGGAGAGTTTTTTGAAAAGTAGTGTGAGAAAACAAACTTTTCTGGACTCTTAGACTTTGGAAATCTGATATGTTTTTTGTTTTTTGAAAAGATTTCCCGATTTTTGCCTCGGGATCGAATTTCCTCTTTGAAAGCCTTTTTACCCTCGGTTTTTGGAGAACCGCAATCATTGGTGTTTAGCTACGGTTTCCTGGAAACCTTTGAAATATTTTGAAAACGAGGACTAGATTCATCCGAACTAGAAGATTCAGGTCTTTGAGAGCATTGACCCACTTCAAAGTTCTCTATGGGTAATTCATGATGAATTGGCTGAAGATTCACAGAGCTTTTGACTGAGGACTGCGGTAAGGATGATTTGACTATCGCAGAATAAGACTGAGTTGGGACTTCTGTGGGATTTCCGTGGGACATCTGCGGTCCATGATTGCAGTGAGGGACACTGCGGTCTGAGGTCAGAGATGGAAAGTCCTTTGAGACTTCGGGACTTTCTATGACAATTTCCTCATCAACAACTGATGAAGTCTGAGAATTGGGAATTTGATCACTTGAGTGACCGGAAATTTCAGGCACAATTTCCTCAATGACATAGTTGTTACTTAGATTATGAAGTCTAGCGAAGTGAGTTCTGATGTCTTCGGGAAAGGTTTTTTCATTGACTGGGAAATGGAACTCTCGGTCAGGAGGGACGTAAAGTCGATCTTTATTAAACCGGGGTGAGGAATCCTTTGTGGTAGGATATCCATTGGACCAACCCCAATTATAGGTGTTATCTACGGTTCCATTGTTCACCAAATTTTCAATAGCTTCACTTTCATTGAACAGTTTTTCTATTAAAAAATTTAATCGTACAATCTCACTCTGAGCTAAATCTCTTTGGTTCAAAACTATCTCTAGTTGTGTTTCACTCAACATTCTTGCATCTTTCTCTAACTCTAAGTCCTTTTCTAACATAGCTAATTTGAGTCTTTTGTTATCCAGTCATCCTCTTACATGGAACATCTCTTGGGACGCAATGTTCTTCTCATCTAGAGCTTTGTTATAGTCTGTAAGGACGGCAACACATGTGTCATTAAGATTGTCTATGAAGGGTTGACAGTCATGCATGCTATAGTTTAGAGTTTGAATCATGAGTTTTATCTGTTCAACGATGCTTAGAGTTCCATCCTTTGCCATGTAGCAGTAGTTCTTTTCCAGCTTTGTAGACCCATCGTCATCCGCAGTTGCTACCATGCAAATCTTTCCTTTTCCTTTGATGTTGCTTATGTCTTCATCTTCATCTCCGGATGACCAAACTTGATGGCCTCTTTTTACATGGGCTACGTATGCCCTTGCCTTTTCCTTTTCTTCCAATTCTTGAGCCATTCTAAGGTAGAATGCTCTATCTTTCACTATGTTAGCCTTGCATTCTTTTGCAAAATGATTCTTCTTGTTACACTTGTGACAAATTACAACATCACTTTTATCTTCTGAAGAAGTACCGGAGTCAGTTGGATTGATGGGCTTCGGTGCCTCTTTAGGTTGAGTAGTCTGCAGTTGCGGTGGTGGGTGAGAACTTTTGGGATATCGAAAGTGGTTATTATGCGGGTTGAAGTTGTGGTTGAATGGAGGTTTGTTGAACTGCTGATTCTTACGAAAAGAAGGAGGTGGTAGCCGGTTGAACTGTTGGCTAACAAGAGCAATAGCCTTCTGAAATTCTTCATCATCATACTCTGAGTCAGCTTCGTATGACTGCGGAGGGTTGTCATATGAGGGAGAGTAGGATTGAGTGTGTGGAGCTTGTGCTATAAGAGCAAGTGGTCCTCCGAAGTCAGCACAATCTTTGAGTACATTGGATTCTTGTGCTTACAGTTCCCCGTAGAGCTTGTACAGAGATAAATAGTGAATCTTTCTATCTCCTTGGACTATCATCTTAGCCGTAGTCCAGTGTCTTCCCAAACCATTGAGAAACTAAAGATTTGTTTCATGGTTACTGCGGATGGTGCCAGCATTGGATAACTTAGTGACTATCAGATTGAACCTTTTGAAGGAGTCTTCCAAACTTTCGACAGTATGAGCTTTGAAGTTGTTGAACTCATTGAGTGCGGTTGTGAGCTTCTTATCTTGAGCTTGTTCTAAACCATCATATAAGTTTTTGAGTACATCCCAGATCTCTTTTGCTGATTTTGCAGTTTATGATAATGTCGAAGTTATCAGGGGCAACTCCACAAGAGATTTCATAAAAAGCAACAGCATCATTTTCCATTTTATCGAGATCATCTTTGGTGGGACGATTCATGACTGGTTGACCTCCTCCTCGTCTGGTTGTGGCGTCATCAGTTTGAACTGGTGTAAGAATAGGGACATGTGGCCCTTCTTCTACAGATCGACATACATCTCTACCAAGTCTCCTTAAGTATCTTTCTATTCTCCGAGACCAGGGATGATATTCATTTGCCACCAATATTGGGGCTCTATTAGAACCACCAACACTGTTGGAAACATTGAGAGATAATGCTTGTGCCATATTTCCTTGTTTTTTTGGATAGATTTTGATGTTTGTTTTAAGAAATGAGCTCCAATGGTATAGAAGGCCTTTTGAAAATCAGAGTTTTGTTTAAAAAAGTAACCACTTTGGCTCTGATACCAATTGTTGAGAGAAAAACTTGAGATACACACTTGAACAAACGTTAGAACAAGTTTATATTGCGGAAATTAAAGTTAATCTCAAAGGATCATAAAGCTCAACAATAATATAAGTTAGAGTTATATAGTTAGATGATTAGTTGCGGAAATATAAGGAAATATAAAAGACAGCAAATATTATTTCAAGTATACACTTAGGTTGATTCTTAACAAGGAATGCAATCAGACCAAGTTAGTAAGTGAGATCAAACTTAGTGGTTAAGTCTAGAAAGACTTACTCCGAAGAGAGATTACAAGGAGTTACGATTATGATAATAGTGAGGAAGATGAGTGATAAGATTCAGGATGCGTAAAAGAGGTATATTGATTGAGAAATGGAGAACTCTATTTATAGAGTCTCGAAGATTACATACAACCTACTCTGTTTGAGTTGCCACGCAGGGCACTATGGATAAAAGAAAGTACTTATACAAGGAACAGATAAAAGACTGAATCTAAGAACTGATGACAAAAGACTGCGGTTGCTGATCTGACTACGGGGAGAGATTGACTGCGGTTGCTGAAGTAACTTCGGATCTTCTTTTAAGTTTAAGAGGGTCACTTTAATGTTTCAACACTATGGAACGACATTCCATAGCACGATCCATTGCAAATTAACAACGAAAATACGTTCCATAGCGATCTTCCCTAGCAAAATCGCATTTTTCTTGTAGTGATGGTGTTTGTGACTTGTTTGAGGCATTACACTTGAGGTGCTAATCTCTTGAAAGGCCAAATTCTACAAGCTACAATATAGAGGTATTCATCTAACTTGATTTTATGTTTCAAATATCAAATTGTATGCTAGTTGTAGGCTTCATGCTTTGGATAATTTTATTTCATGTATAACTAGAGAAAACTTAGATCCAAAGCATTAGGGTTGTATGTGCACCATAGGGATGTTAGAGTACATAAAGCCCAACAGTGGTATCAGAGCCACGGGTGTTTTCTGTTATATTGATGCATAGGTTAATTATTCAAAGTTGAAAAAATTGGAAAAATGTTGTCTGACTGCTGGACTCGATGAGTCCCATGAGTGGACTCGACGATTTGGATCATATGGAGATGAACTCGACGAGTCCATAGCCTGACACGACGAGTTGGGCAGTCTGTTGGCAGATTTTTCGAGTTTTTGGCCAGAATTGGATTATGATCATTACCACAAAATGTTTTGGCTCACAAAATTCGATTTTATTGATAAGGTAATGATTATCCTCATCCAATTAAAAGATAAATTGTCAAATCTTGAGATAATTACTAGTTTATATGATAAGCTAATTGTTTGTAATTCTTTGATTTGAAGTTATCTTGCTACAAGAGTTGCATTAGGTCAAGTTGGTAAATGATAAAATTATGATTATTTTTTTAGTTTAAAATTTGATCTAAATGTTTTAAGAGGTTACAAAACTTGTCATCAAGTTTTGGAACTCAAAAGTTTTTTTTGGAGTTACAAAAATGTTAGTTAAATTGATCTAAATGTTTTTTGAAGAGTTTCATAACTTTTCCTCAAGTTATGGAACATGAAAAGTCTCATTCATTAAATATTAACTCCATAAGTTAAAGAATCCAAAAGGTTTGAAGAGTTACAAAACTTACCCTCAAGTTTTGGTACGTGAAAAGTATTATTTATGAAACATTGAATTCTAAAACTCTTGTAATTAAAAGGTGCAATTCTTGGGTTCATAACTTAAAAATTAATTGAATAGTTTTAATTTTGTATTTTATGTTTAGAACCTTGATGGTTTTGAATAGTTCAAATTAACTCTTATGGATTTTATTAAGTTAATTAAATGTTTAATTAAAAGAGAAGATTATTAATTTTATATAGTATTAATAAATCCATAATTATATGGTTTGAGTTTAATTAAATTAAAAGTCTAGTTTAATTAATAGAATAAACCACCTAGTATTTTAAATGTATAAAATACACCCTTATACTATATAACATTAAAAGTCTAATATATTATATATGTATAAGTTAAAAAAGTCAGTCTTACCGTTAGTAGGCCTCATTCACGAAGCTGGTGTATAAGGGGTGTTTAAGGAAGCGGCTTGTAAAATGACCGCCATTAGGTTTCCATTCTTACCCACTGCACCCTTGACCAGTGGAGGGTTGTTAGCCGAACGTGTTTGACGGTACATTTAAATCCTCATTAAAAGTATAATGAAATATAAAGTAACTAAACCTTTTATAAATTCCCAATCTTAGTTACTTTAAGAAAAATGTGAATTTGGTGTTAATCCATGAAATTGCACATTGAACCATATTGGTCAGTTAGTGGAGTATGCGTGGATAACCGGCACACTAATGTGGACTAATGAAGGATGGCAATGGGTTTCTCGTAAATTATCATTGATCAATGGAGCGTGTGTGGTTAACCGGAACATTGATTAGGTGGTTAATGACATCGAGAGTACCAAACTAACTTGCATGGTTATTCACACCTTGTTTGTGATCCTTGGTATCCCAGTCACAAACTTGAAGGGCATAATCGAGATTAAACATGCCATTGAAATGTTCAATGAATCTCAAAAACAATCTAGGAATTTCAATTCATTTAAAATCGAATATTCATTTTCGTTTTTCATGGTGGAAATTGGTAAATCGTCATTTACCTACCTTCAAATATTTTGCAATTGGATTACGGCATCCCTCTTCCGAATTGCAGAATATTGTGTTGGGTCCTAGACTTAATATTTTATTTTGGGTGTTATATTAAGGAATTAAATCAACTAAACTTGAA
This sequence comes from Lactuca virosa, assembly GCF_052849685.1. NCBI lineage: Eukaryota > Viridiplantae > Streptophyta > Magnoliopsida > Asterales > Asteraceae > Lactuca > Lactuca virosa. The sequence goes on from NC_136433.1 coordinate 21,220,162, forward strand.
TTTCTCCCTTGTAGATGTCTAATTCTGACAACTATGGTCTTCCCGAATTTTTTGAAAATAGCTTCCCTCACGAAGATGATGTTCCACGTTTCGATCATGAAAATGGAAATCATTCTTCACTTCCTCCACCTCCTCCAATTATTCTCCCTGACCCACATGTTCGTCGACTTGAAAAGTTCAAGATAACTCAAGCCCTATTGGCAAGCAAACATGAATATGGAAAGTCTGTATGTGCTCACGTCTTGTACATAAAGCTGCAAACATGAAGATGGAAAGTCTGTATGTGCTCACGTCTTGGACATAAAGCTGCATATTGACAGGATGGGAATGTTGGGTGTCGTGTTCCCAAGGAAGCTGGCTGTTGACTTGGTTCTTCATTCACTTCCTAAGTCATATAGTGAGTTTGTTAAAGACTACTATGTGACAGATCACGACTTGACCCTTATCGATCTTGTATATTTGCTAATTACTTCCGAATCAGCAATGATTTGGCGTACTGGTAAAGCAAATTTGGTTGGAAGATCTACTTCCCAAACTTCCATGGACATTGACAATGGCGACATTGGAAGTCCAGAAAAGCTTTCTCTTCCCAATGGAAAGAGATTGGCCAAGGTCAAGTTGTTTGACCAAATGTTAAAGAGAAAGGCTAAGTATTTGATTGTTCCGTGTACCATTCCGAGAGAGTCTGTTTGTTTCTATTGCCAAGAGAAGGGGCATTGGTTGCAAAGCTGCCCTGACTACCTGAGAGATTGAAGAGATGGTAAAATCAAATTATGTGGTTCTACTTCAGGTAAGTTCATTATCTAACTCTATCAAGTTCCTACTTATATATTCTTAATACATGATGTGATAAGATTGCATTTTGATGTTTTGTAGGATCAAAGAAGGAAAAGGAAGCTTGAAAGAAGAGTAAGCTGATTCTGATCGCGAAGAGATGGATTTCAATCGCATGGTTCGATGATCAGTTTTTTGAGCTGCTGCTTAGGAGTTATGATAGATTGCTTAGGAATAGATGGCAACATAGTTTTCATTGTATTTGCATTGTAAGGACAAGTTTTTCCACACATTTTATAAATAAAGAAATTTTTTTTGATTTTGTCTTGTTTTATATTTCCTTGCAATGGCATTTGTGAAAATTGTTGTTTATATGTTTCTATTAATAGCAATATTGAAAATGGTTTGATTCTTAGTTATATCAATTGTGGTAGTGTTGTAATTTTCTAAGTAAGGAAAGATTCTCATCGCCCAAGTTTCAATTGGATAGAAACCTGGAATCATATGATGTATGTAAATCTTGGTACTTGGGAAATTAAGACTAATTCCATGTTTACATATGTATGTAAGTTAAGTGGAAGATGAAAAGATCTAGTACACATTCATGTGTACTGGTCAGGTCCACCACAAAGGATGATAAAGGCTATTCGACATGATTTACTAATGGTACAGTAAATATGGTTATGCTTGCAAGTTTAAGTGTAATTCTAATACCTTGAAAAGTTTCAATGTATAGCAGAACGAATAAGAAGAATCAATTAGGCAGAAAGATAAAACTTTCTCCAATATGAAAGGAAAGGAGAGTACTTTAGTATCATGTTTTATGATCATCCTTATGATTATGAAACCATGTCTCAATTGATCCTCTAAGGATACCTTAGTGCATTTATATGACTAAGGAGAGGTATCGGGAATTGTTAAATGGTTAAAATCAAAAGGATGAGTCATACTTCGTTCAAGTATCAAGTCTTAGAGTCATACTCCAAGATTATGCCTTGAGTGACATATGTTAAGTAGGTTTATAGCACATTTGTAATTGGTAGTTGTGATAAAACAAAGACCAACTAAGACCAATTGTGTGAAGTGTTTGTCTTGATAGGAATCCACACTAACTCTTGGATATTAGTTAGTCAAGGAATGTTTCTTGACCAGAGAAACTTATATGTCAAGTTGTCAGTGGGAGTCTTAAAGATCTTGAAGAGTTTCATGAATTAATCAAGAATAAACCTATTGTTCATCGCTAGCACACGAATTGAGGTTCGTAACCTAACGTATTGACATATTCTTGTTTCTGTGCTCATTCCAGTTAAAGTTGACTATGCATGTGAGTTCTATGAGTTCTCAATTGTTTGCATAAGGCAAAGCATCTAGATCAGTGAAAGTTTATTGATCAGCATGGGTGAGATGCTCAACAACTTGGAAGACATGGTAGACCCTTGTACTACCAAGTGGCAAGAAATTAAGATTGAGCAGGTTCAGTCCATATGAGTTTGAATTTGCCATAGACCTTGTCTTATGATAGATTCACATGGATAGGAACACATACACCATAAAATCTAAGTGTCATAAGGTTTCTCTCCGCTTCATGAAAATGATTGTGAGGAAACGCTTTCGCTAAGTAGATTTTAAATAGATTATAGTTGCATTAATTGCATTCTCAAATCCGATTATGATTACGGCATCCCTCTTCATAGTTCGAATTGTGAGAAATGGCAAAAAGTCTGAACATTCGGGACTTACTGCTGTAAGTTTTGAAATTGTTTAGACACACATATGAGCTATCCAAGGAAAGATGTCTGAGTTTGAGAAGCCTAGATAAAGTCTTATCGAAGCATCTTGTATCAGAAATCTGAACTTTTGTAAGAAAGTCAATAAGTATTGATTTCTAGAAGTCCAACTGATTTCTGGATACATGTCAAAGCTAGTGGGAGCATGCTGGTAAAAATGTAATTATTATGCTAGTGGGAGCACAATTATTACGTTAAGTGTTGCGAGTTAGCAATGTTAATTATAGAAAACAAAAGTTTCAATTCGCAAAGATGCAGAGTTTGAAAAGTTGTTTTTCTATAATTAAGGGAGAGGAACTCATACTTCATTTCAAATCTAAAAGCTTAGATTGAGATTTTAATCAAATTTAGTCAAAGACATATATGAATGTTATGTTGAAATGATTCAACATTAGGAAATTCTATATATGGAAATATTATAGTAAGATACTGGTAAAGTATCATGTCTTTATGTAATACATTGTGAATCGTATCCCATAAGCCTCGGGTACAGGATCGATTGCATATTCTATAATATTTATGTGTTCTGAATTTTCCAAATGCCTAGGGCATTAAGATGGAAATGGGAACAAAACCAGATATGACTAAAGTTGTTAAACAATTGCTAAGAACAATATGAGGTTTACCAAAGATTGGTTGCTTATGGACAGTTGGATGTATAGTAATGGATGGACCATATTGACATGATTATAAATAGATAGCATTGTCATATGGAAAACATGGAAATGTTTTCATAATGGGAGTTTCATATTAAGAATCTATGTGTAGGTTAGAAACCTTTATGCAAGAAGGATGTTCAAAGGAATGTACTTTGAATGTGAGACTTCATATCTACGGAATTGTCTTGTAACAATATCCAGTGGAATACTTTGTAATATTATTTTCCAAGTCTCTGTGACTTTGGTGCATTGACATTACAAAATGATAATTACATGATAGTTTAGAATCTAACACGTTCTAATAGTGGCAAAAATTTTGTATTCTTACACTTGTGATAAGGATTTGGAATTGTGAAATGAGCATCATTGGAAATATATTCAATTGATCTATTTCAGAAGGAAAGGACCATAGGAAAACATAGTGTGCATGCTTGGAGCATGGGATGACTATTGTTTTTTTTTTAATTCAAGTATTAAGCTGATTAATCGAAACATTATACAATGAATAATGTGTAATCAATATGGTGATTAAATAAAAGGTGTAATATATAACACTTTGTAATAGTCGGTTTGTATCCAGTCTTATGTAAACAAGTTATCAATGTAAAATATTATTTTTATGAATATGCAAGTAGCATGTTTTGGAGTAACAATTGTCAAATATGAAAGTATGGGTCTTTCATTAGGCCAGGGTGGGTTTGTTCACATGTCTGTGGGAGGGCCACAAGAGGTTTGGAATCCGGAATTGGTAGGTCGTAGGAGACCGGGTACGAGATAAGGCTACAGTTGGTCCTGTAGCGTTCAGTTTGGCATCGAGTTGGTGGTGTGATGGTTCGGGTAATTATTATAAGTTGAGGTTTTCTTTCAGAAGTCGCGTGGAGTGACTGTGGGAATGTATTATAGTTCAGCAGATGGGCGAGAATTCGGTATTTCAGATAGTTGGCAGGAGTTGGGACCAAGGAGGTCTCGGCTATTTGTGGGAAGCATTCAGGAGGCAACATGGTGTTTTGGGCAGTAGTCGTGATTTGAGGCTTCGTATGGGAGTAGGATAACTGGTTGATTGGGAAATACTAAGTCACTCGCAGGGGGATTGAATAATATTAGAGTAATTGATTTGACCCTGTTGAGCAGCTCTCGTCTGAGTCTAACCGTTGTAGGGATGAATCTTCTACTCGAAGGATTATCTTAGCCTTTTTTCGCGTATAAGTGTTCTATAGTTGTATATGGTCAGTGACTTTGTTCCTTTGAACCATTTCGTTGGGTATGAAACTCTATGGGATTGGCTTGGTAGTGGTTCGATGTAGGAGGTCTGACAGGGAGTTAGACCATTGAGACTTTAGTTTCGGATTTCAGGTGAGGTAGGATTGGTTTTATGTTCCAGAGGTGGTGGCACGTCATAGTGTACCAGTAACCGTGGTTTCAGACCGAGATGTTCGTTTTACTTCCATATTTTGGAAGTGATTCCATGATGGGATGGGCACTCGTCTCCACTTCAGCACGACATTTCATCCGCAGACCGATGGTCAGAGTGATCAGACTATTCAGACTCTTGAGGACATGCTGCGTGCGTGTGTATTGGATTTTGGTGGGAGTTGGGATATGTATCTTCCCTGAGCGTAATTTTCGTATAACAACATTTATCATGCTAGCATTGATCGACCTCCTTTCGAGATGCTCTACGTAAGGAAATGCATGACCCCGATCTGTTAGGGCGAGGTCGGTCAGAGGGTTATGGGTAGTACCGAGGTGGTACTCAAGACCACTGAGCTAATTCAGCAGGTTAGAAGCAGGTTCCAAACAACTCAGACTCGGAAGAAAAGTTATGCTGACAGGCGCCGGTCAGATTTGGAGTTTCAGGAGGGAGACATGGTTCTCCTCAAGGTGTCACCTTGGAAAGGTTTCATTTGGTTCAAGAAGCGGGGAAAGTTGGGCCCCAGTTATATTGGTCCATTCAGGGTGTTGGATCGGGTGGGCCTGACAGCTTATCATCTTGATCTTCCAGCCGAGCTCAGTCAGATTCATAGCACTTTTCATGTCTCCCAGCTGCAGAAGTGTTTAGTGAATGATTCCATAGTCGTGCCTTTGGAGGATATTCAGGTGGATGATCGTCTGTATTACATCAACAGATCGGTGGTGATTTTAGATCGGAAGACAAAAAACTTGAGGAACAAGGTGGTGGAGCTGGTTAAGGTGCAGTGGCTGCATCGCAAAGGATCCGAGTGGACGTGGGAGTCGGAGGATGAGATGAAGGAACATTATCCGAGTTGTTCATGGCGACGGACTTTGAGGACGAAGTCTGATTCTAGTGGGGGGAGAATTGTAACGCTAAGAACATGTATTATTTATATTTTGGTCCCTTATATATATTTGAATTATTGCTTTTGGACCATATTTTTGCAAGTTTGAGGGAAGGAGGGACCGTTTCTGCCAATTTTGGATTCTGGGAGGTTGAGCTCGAACGCAGGGCATTCCCCTGGGGAACGCACTGCGTTCACGTGCAAAGTTTAAACCCTAAATTTTAGAGTTTGGGACCTATTCACACACCTTAAGTGCCAGGTATTGGCCTCATTTCAAGTCTCCACAGCCTCCGAACCCTAATCTCGAAACCCTAGAGCCTCTTTGAGTGTTGAGAGCTTATTTGGTGTGTTTGAAGCTCCTTGAAGGAAGAAAAGCTTGGTGCAAGGTGGTGATTCAAGTGGAAGCTTTTAGATCTTGGTTCTCTGTTCTATTTCCAGCACATTTTAAGGTATAAAGCTCTAACCTTGCTCATTTGAGGTTTAGATCTAAGTTTGTGTGAACTTTAGTCCCATTTTGGTCCCATGTTTGAGATCTTGTGGTTATAATCACTCCAGAAGTTTGAGTTGCTTCTTTTGGATGTTAATGATGTCTTAGACTCATAAAGTTTGCACCTTTAGAGTGGTAGAAGCCTATGCATGAGATTAAGCCCCTTTTTATGGAAGTTGATTGTTATATCTTGAAGTTGGGACTTTTGGGGGCAAGCAATGTCACCAAGTCAGTGACTTTATGGTTCTAGAGGTTCTAAGAGACTTGGATCTATGTTTTGGTGGTATAGCTTAAGCATTAAGTGCTTAATGGCCGCTTTTTGGAATCTGGTCGCGAACGCACTGCGTAAGGTCCGGGAACACCCTGCGTTCCGATTGGGGTTCACGATCTGGACTGGTGAGCAATGCCCAGAGTTCGACAAGGGAACTCCCTGAGTTCGATCCGACAGTGGGCTTCATTGGGCCATTTTCTTGGACTTTGTTATTAAGGGTCTTAGTGGATCATCGTTTTAGGCTTTATTGGACCATACTTTATTTGGCACTTAGGATAAGACTCACTAGAGGAATTTAGGCCCAATTTGGAAAGTTGGGCCATTAGTGGGTCATTAGTGGGCTTGGGAAGTCTACCTAGTGTTGGGTCTTTCATGTTATGGTTTTGGGCCTTAGTCATGGACCAAGTTAGATGTCACACCCCCAAACCAAGGATGGCGGAAACGTCCGGGGGTGGAGGACTTCATGTATAGTATCATAACAATAATTGTAATAGTAATTCAAGCAAACACAACCAACATATATATAATTGAAAAAGTTACATCATTGTATGAATTACATGTTTACGAATCAATTACAATATGTTGACAAAATATGAAATAGTAGACGCCTTAGCGTCCCATCCTCAAAAGCACTTGATTACCTGTTTAATGATTTCCTGAGAATACAAGTTGTTTGAAAAAGTGTCAACACAAAGGTTGGTGAGTTCATAAGCTTTTGTTTGGTATTATTAAAAGCCTTTCGTTTGTGAAAGTAGTATTTGTGTTAGAAAATCCAATATTTTCCTTAATGTGTAAATGTAGTCTTAAAACCCAAAGACCGAAATGTACAAGTAATTTGTCATATTTATAGTAAAATAATGCAAGTTTAAATCGACATAAACTCGTTAAATTTTAATGAAGTTCCCGTAAATTCCAACGTTTATTAATACTTTATGTGAGTTATTATAACCATGCTATGACCTAGTTGGCCTGAAACGACGTTCTTCAGGCGTCGGAAATGTTATGACATTTGTCACCCCAGACCTGCCGGTCTAGCTGTTGCATGTAGCTTAGGTGTGGGTTTGTCAAACCCAATATAGATCTATACACAAGTATCACGCTCTCCCTCAAGGAGACTCTGGTTACAATACATGACTTAATGGTAATTTGAAGTAAATGTCTCACAAAGTCATTAACGGAATTACGTGTTATGAAAACTTGGTACCGTATGGCCGTACCTTGCTTAATGAAAATATCCTTTGTATAAATGTACCCTTTTTAAATGTATGTGTTATGTAATGTATCATAAACTACACTTATTATAGTTTATCAACCAAGGGTAGTACGTGGTAATGTATGCAAACTATATTCAAAATAGTTTATTTAATGTTTGAATGTATCGATTGTACTTTGATTATAATCACTTGTTATTCTTTATATTTTATATGACCAAATCCATTTGTAAACTGATGTGTGTCTAAATATTAAGATAAAATGTCATATATTGCAGTAACATATAGTCACATAAAGATATAGACCTTGCTCAACATGTTACAAGGTGAAATGAAATTAACAGCAACTTTTCGTTAAAAACAGTTTCTGTTACCGTTCTTAGAAAATTTATAGAAAAATCATCACAGCTCTAAATCCAAATCCGCAAATTTTGAGAGTTTGGAATATGAGTCTAGTTTGTTCGTAAATTTTATCATGATTTTTAGTGATCTCTAACAGAGGTGAAAAGGTTCATAATCACAGACTGGTCCGGGTTTGCCTCTGAAATGACAGGCAGTTTTGTAAAAATCACCATTTATTGTAGAAAAATCATTTGGAGATGTGCAAGTAGTCATTTTAAAGCTAAGAGTTTGAACTACTTGCACCTGAAACAGTTTTGAAAACTAAAATATTTAAGTTGACCAAAACAGTCCGTGATTAACGTCCATCTTTTCTGATGCAATCTGTTAGAAAAAGTTTAATTGTGTTCTTGATGATTTTACTTGTATTCCCCCCTTAAAACTTAAGAAAAACATGTAAATGTAGGGGTATGAACTCACCTTATGTGGTTTCAGTAGATGAAAGTGAGAGAGAGGAAGTGTTCAACTCAAGAACACTAAGAAGATGTCTTGATGATTCGAGAATCTAACACCGAATAAGATGGAACTTGTGTAAGATATCAATGATTTGAGTAGAATGGAGTTTAATAATTATGTGAATGATGAAGATACTTACTAATTGAAGAAAGAAATCCCTGGAGAAAGCCTTGAAGTTCTTGAAGTTGAGAGAAAAGATGAGAGAATTTTGGAGAGTGTTCTTGGTTGCTAAGTGTAGAATGAAAGAGTTTTATGGAGAATGAGGAGAGAGGATCAATCCTCCAGCTCTTAGAACATGGGAAGAGCTGGAGATTGGGTGTAAAGGTCCACTAAGGTGACAAGGAGTAGTGGGAAAGAGTGGATGATCATAGAGTGAGGTGGTGGTGGCTTGCTTTTGTCATAAAATAAGGAAAAACAAATATTCCCTCAATAATTAGTCCAACCACCAATTCTTTTAATACATTTTTATAAAAACCCTGGAGATTTATATATTTTGGGGCCTTAGTTTATAAAATAAAGTTTTGGGTGAAAATCCCACGTTAAAATAATGAAAAACGGAGTTAAAACGAAGTCGTAGTCGAAAAACCGGAAAAATTATGACACGCAAACATGCATGTCGTCTTCGTTTATGACAGGGGCTTCCTTGATACTCATTGCGTGTCATCAATACGCGAGTCGTAAGGTTACGACAGACAAATGTGTGTCGTCTTCCTTTATGACAGGGACTTCGGTCCTGAAGCTTCAGTTTTGGGTCCTTAAGCCTATTTTACCCGTTTTTACCCCGTTTCAAGTGGTTTTTGACCCAGTTAAGGGTCGGGATGGCCCGAATGATTACAAAAAAATTAAAGGAACTTTTGAGAGAGATTTGGGAGAGATTCGGGAGAGATTTGGGAGAGATTTTAATAGAGAGAGGTTGAGTGAAAGAGATTGTGAGAGGTTTCGTTTGTGATCTTTTTGAGTGTCCGGCTTCGCAACGAAAGGTCCATAAACCCCGTTAAGCCATGATTTAGTGTCTTACACAATCCCGATGATTGTGCAATAGTGTTTTATCGCTTTGGTTTGTTGTTTAGCACTGTTAAGGCTAAGGAAAATCAAACACATGAATTTTTCAAATGATGTTTTCTCATTGAAATAGCGAATTGTATAATGTAAACCCTAACATACAAGGGTTAATGGAGTTGACCGGTTTGACTTGTTGACTTTGTTTGACTTTGACTTGAGCGAAATTTGACGGTTGTCACATCATCCCCCCGTTAGAGGGAATTTCGTCCCGAAATTTGCATTTTGACTGGGACTTCAAGAGTTTGGAAAAAGATGTGGAAAACTTCTCGTACTACAAGAAATTGATTATGGCGAGGAACAACCTGCCTGATGTCACATGACGACCTTGGAAATTTCTTATTGTAACTTGAGCTGAGTCAATTTAAAAGGAGTTTATTGTTTTAGGATGATAGAGTATTCTATGTGTGCTTTTATACTCCCTGTTTTATCCTTGGTATTACCAATATGAATATTTTATAGTTAGCGAGTTCCATCATTACGAATGTTTCAACAAATTTTGACAAAATTTGCATTATAAGTCCTACTAGTTCTTTTATAGTCGATTGGCGTAAACTAGTCGTATATCATTAAGATTGCAAGGGCATTTTGGATGGGTGACCCCGCCTTAAGCCCACAACCAAACAAGGAACAGGGAATGAGGCGGAATCACACATTCTAAGTCCATAGAATCTTACTGATATATGACCATAACGTTTACACTAGCCATCATAGATTCCAGGGGCGTAGTATTATTGGGGCCAGGAGTAGGAATTGTAGTTCAAAATAAAATTGTTATAAGCCTGCTATCTTCAAACTTGGGCTTTGGCCCCTCCCGATTCCTAATCAGAATGGTCCAATACTCTTGCCCGCTCCAAGTCGAGAGTTGATTCATGTGGCTTGAGCTTAGGCTTGGGTCTTAGAGAAAGAGGCAATGCGTCAGGCTGGCTTCACAGAGCTGCAAAAACTCTTCTCTCTCGACAGTGGATAGATAACATGCCTCGGCTCTTCAGGCCCACATTGCCTACTGGGCCAACTCAAATGAACATCCACTTTGTTACCCCACTTGGGTTATAGGCAAGTGTTACCAAGCCCGATATCAAGAAATCAAAATCGATTCATCCCTATTTGCCCAATTCGCTGCCTATCTCGCCTGCTGTTCGTTTCTCGCTGTCTCGCTAAGTCAGTCGCCTGGTCTCACTCTCGCCAATCGCCATCGCCTAATGCCCAAATCCCTATTCACACTTCACAGAAATCAGGTATGTAATCCCGAGACCCATATCCTGTTCAGCTGTTCTTTCTTTTCTGATTGTAAGATTGTTGATTGTTGGTGTTGGCGTATTGCACTGCTGCTGCTGTTTTCAGTCAATCCGTTGCCTATTTATGCGTTACTACTGTCTTACTGAGTTTCTTTTTAATTTGGCTGTCATTTGTGATTTGGCGATTTTCCAATTTGATTTACAAGTTATGAACTTATAGATTTGGTTATTGTTAAATGAGTTATTGGTTATTGTTCAAATTTTGATTTTGATTTTTTTTTTGTTAATTTCAGTTTATAATATTTTCGGCCCCCTCCCCCAAGTTAATTGTTCAAGCTCCGCTACTGATAGATTCACTGGTAAAAGCCCTGAGTTTTTACATAGATGATAAGACTTATTTGGGTTTTGCCGTGTTCCCAAGATTCATGGTTTATAGACTTGAATAGATGCTAGTTTTAGTAATAAAAAGAAATTTAGAATTTAAATGTCGATGTTAGATGCTTGTACTGATATTTAAGGGGTTAAAAAAATAAAGTTTTATTAGTTACCTATAGCGACACTCAAGTCATAATTTGCATGTGAGAAGACTTGGAGTACTTTCTAATGAAAAGTGTGCTACTGGGGAAATTCGAAACTGGTACGTAGCTTCACAGTCAAGAATATGCAGTAGGCATGTGATGCATTAAATGCATGAGGCACAAAAGTCCTAATTTGCAGCAATATATACGTATATGTGTGTGAATTGAAGAAGAAGGTTACGGCTCAAAGACCATTCATTTCCTCTTTATTTTTTTATTTATTACTCCTCCCACTTACCTTATATAAATCATCACAGAAGAAGGTTACGGCTCAAAGACCATTCATTTCCTCTTTATTTGTTATTCGTTACTTCTCCCACTTCCCTTATATAAATCAGCACATTCTTACCGCGACTCTTTAACTTCTCCCTCACAAATGGATCCGCCTGCAGATCATCAAAACCCCATAGATGACCTCGATCGGTTTCAGTACTTTGATCATCAGTATCTGTTCAGGTATATATAAATGTCACTCATTACACCATCTTTCGCACAGAAAAGTGATTTTGTTTATATTGATCAAAACATGGTTTGATTTTTGCAGTGGTGACCTGCTCAACCATCAGGATTTCGAGTTGTCGGAAAAATCGCATGAAGTGCTCGATCAGAATGTTTCCACAGTACTTAACAAAGATCAAAACATCATTTCTAGAAATGAGTTTCATGATCTTGATCCCCTTGAAGACATAAGCTTATGGGATTGTTGGGAGGATGGTAATTTACCATTGGTTAGTTTCAGTGAAGACTGTAAATCCGGTGGTGAGGCTACATGTAGTTCTAGTGCTGCCACCACTGATCACGGTGGCCGGAAGGTGGCAAATAGATTGAGACCATTGGAGTTTGAAGAGATAGCGAAGTACTTTGAGATGCCGATAATCATGGCAGCAAAGGAACTAGGGATAGGGTTAACATTGTTGAAGAAAAGATGCAGAGAGCTAAACATAAACAGATGGCCTCATAGAAAACTTAAGAGCCTTCAATCCCTCATTCAAAATGCCAAGGTAAACTACGATAATAACCTTCTATACATTACTCATGCATGTATGCATGCACTTGGTAACCAAAGTAGTTTTGGTATTTTCTAAAATTTTAATTATTAGTTTCTTTATAACATAAACATAGGCCCTAGGCATATGCCACATCGAATCAATTGTTTTACTACGATTTCTGATTTATATTTACATAAACTTAACTCATTGTAAATTTTATGAACTCACACGAAAAATATATTGCATCTACCTAAAAAAACTAGGAGTTGGGATTAAAGGAGGAGGTAGAGACGTTAGCAGGGCACAAGAAGATGATGGAGAAATTGCCAGGTATGGAACTGACAGAAAGAACAAAGAAGCTTAGGCTAGCTTGCTTCAAAGCTATTTATAAGAAGAGAGGACTTAACAATCCTTAGTCCTTACCTTTTCTTTTAGCCATTTTGTTATCATTAGTGGATTTTAATCTACATTGTATGTGTTTTTCTCTTGATAGTTTGATACTCTTTTTTTTTTAGTTTCATTTTATGTATTTGTCTATTGATTTTTAATGCAGAAAATTTTGTATAATTTGGGTATTATAGTTTGTATTATGTATTTAGCCATATTTTAGATTGCCGACACGACTACGCCGACGACTCTATACCAGAGGTCTATATAAATAGACTTATGAATTTAGTAGGAATAACTTGATTATAATCTTGTGATTTGTTCCATGTCTGATCCACTCCTAAGATTCTCTTGACATGCCCCCAGTTATGTGTAATTAAAATTTTATTAGACTGTTGATCCTAATGAGTCTACCCTAAGTCCACAACCAAACAAGGAACAGGTCCTAAGGCGGACTCACCATTTCTAGGTCAATCATTCCTTAATTACACATAACTTCGAGGTACACCTAAAGAATCTTAGAGTTACCAGTTGTAAATTGTTTGTAATACCAAGTAGTGAGATTCAATGAAATAAAATGCATGCCTATTTCATTGATAAACCTTTTAGTAAATATCCTTACCATTTATATACACATGTATATTTTCGCACTTTAGTGAACTATTCTTGGTGTTTCTGTTAACGTCTTGGAGATGGAGTTATGGTAGTGGGTAGAAGTAGGTTTTGTACGGGCGTTAAAATTTACACATCATGTTGCTCCTGCGAGAATAGGGGTAGAAGAGATAATTAATAGACGCCTAATCCTATAATTACTTATAGGGGTGATCCTTATTAGTTACGTCTATAATCACGTAGTGCATATCAGTTATACATAATTTGAGATAGAATAGACTTTCGAATAAATGACTCTACTCTAAGTCCACAACCAAACAAGGAACAGGAAGTAGAGCAATAGTCATAGATTCTGAGTCTATAATATCTTTAATTATGTATAACCTTGGCGTATGCACTCAGTTATCATAGGCCTACTAATAGAGGTCTTTAGTTTTCACATAAGTTGGTTATAGTATCACCAAATACTCCTATAGTATTTTTAGCTGTTTAGATTCGATTCTTAAAGTATTCTCTGTAGGGTGTAGTTAGGTTGATAGATTTGTTGCCCATTATGACTATCCCCCAGTATATGTAAGTCACTCCTCGGACAGATATAGTTGATCAGGCTATATCCTTCCCAGACTTGATTTACATATACCAAGGCATACCCATAATGTACAACTCCTCTTCTTTTATTTTATGTTCTTCTAGTTATGACACTATATGAGCATGTATGCATGTATTTATACTTTTAATAAAAAATCATTTATTTTCTAAAAGTATATTTATTTGAAAAATGCACAAATCAGAGACTATTAGTCCCAATTGTGTTTATAGTTTGTATATCTTATGTGGTTTGATATACTTAATTCACTATAAACCTGGCTCTGATACCAATCTGTCACACCCCCAAACCAAGGATGGCGGAAACGTCCGGGGGTGGAGGACTTCATGTATAGTATCATAACAACAATTGTAATAGTAATTCAAGCAAACACAACCAACATATATATAATTGAAAAAGTTACATCATTGTATGAATTACATGTTTACGAATCAATTACAATATGTTGACAAAATATGAAATAGTAGACGCCTTAGCGTCCCATCCTCAAAAGCACTTGATTACCTGTTTAATGATTTCCTGAGAATACAAGTTGTTTGAAAAAGTGTCAACACAAAGGTTGGTGAGTTCATAAGCTTTTGTTTGGTATTATTAAAAGCCTTTCGTTTGTGAAAGTAGTATTTGTGTTAGAAAATCCAATATTTTCCTTAATGTGTAAATGTAGTCTTAAAACCCAAAGACCGAAATGTACAAGTAATTTGTCATATTTATAGTAAAATAATGCAAGTTTAAATCGACATAAACTCGTTAAATTTTAATGAAGTTCCCGTAAATTCCAACGTTTATTAATACTTTATGTGAGTTATTATAACCATGCTATGACCTAGTTGGCCTGAAACGACGTTCTTCAGGCGTCGGAAATGTTATGACATTTGTCACCCCAGACCTGCCGGTCTAGCTGTTGCATGCAGCTTAGGTGTGGGTTTGTCAAACCCAATATAGATCTATACACAAGTATCACGCTCTCCCTCAAGGAGACTCTGGTTACAATACATGACTTAATGGTAATTTGAAGTAAATGTCTCACAAAGTCATTAACGGAATTACGTGTTATGAAAACTTGGTACCGTATGGCCGTACCTTGCTTAATGAAAATATCCTTTGTATAAATGTACCCTTTTTAAATGTATGTGTTATGTAATGTATCATAAACTACACTTATTATAGTTTATCAACCAAGGGTAGTACGTGGTAATGTATGCAAACTATATTCAAAATAGTTTATTTAATGTTTGAATGTATCGATTGTACTTTGATTATAATCACTTGTTATTCTTTATATTTTATATGACCAAATCCATTTGTAAACTGATGTGTGTCTAAATATTAAGATAAAATGTCATATATTGCAGTAACATATAGTCACATAAAGATATACACCTTGCTCAACATGTTACAAGGTGAAATGAAATTAACAGCAACTTTTCGTTAAAAACAGTTTCTGTTACCGTTCTTAGAAAATTTATAGAAAAATCATCACAGCTCTAAATCCAAATCCGCAAATTTTGAGAGTTTGGAATATGAGTCTAGTTTGTTCGTAAATTTTATCATGATTTTTAGTGATCTCTAACAGAGGTGAAAAGGTTCATAATCACAGACTGGTCCGGGTTTGCCTCTGAAATGACAGGCAGTTTTGTAAAAATCACCATTTATTGTAGAAAAATCATTTGGAGATGTGCAAGTAGTCATTTTAAAGCTAAGAGTTTGAACTACTTGCACCTGAAACAGTTTTGAAAACTAAAATATTTAAGTTGACCAAAACAGTCCGTGATTAACGTCCATCTTTTCTGATGCAATCTGTTAGAAAAAGTTTAATTGTGTTCTTGATGATTTTACTTGTATTCCCCCCTTAAAACTTAAGAAAAACATGTAAATGTAGGGGTATGAACTCACCTTATGTGGTTTCAGTAGATGAAAGTGAGAGAGAGGAAGTGTTCAACTCAAGAACACTAAGAAGATGTCTTGATGATTCGAGAATCTAACACCGAATAAGATGGAACTTGTGTAAGATATCAATGATTTGAGTAGAATGGAGTTTAATAATTATGTGAATGATGAAGATACTTACTAATTGAAGAAAGAAATCCCTGGAGAAAGCCTTGAAGTTCTTGAAGTTGAGAGAAAAGATGAGAGAATTTTGGAGAGTGTTCTTGGTTGCTAAGTGTAGAATGAAAGAGTTTTATGGAGAATGAGGAGAGAGGATCAATCCTCCAGCTCTTAGAACATGGGAAGAGCTGGAGATTGGGTGTAAAGGTCCACTAAGGTGACAAGGAGTAGTGGGAAAGAGTGGATGATCATAGAGTGAGGTGGTGGTGGCTTGCTTTTGTCATAAAATAAGGAAAAACAAATATTCCCTCAATAATTAGTCCAACCACCAATTCTTTTAATACATTTTTATAAAAACCCTGGAGATTTATATATTTTGGGGCCTTAGTTTATAAAATAAAGTTTTGGGTGAAAATCCCACGTTAAAATAATGAAAAACGGAGTTAAAACGAAGTCGTAGTCGAAAAACCGGAAAAATTATGACACACAAACATGCATGTCGTCTTCTTTTATGACAGGGGCTTCCTTGATACTCATTGCGTGTCATCAACACGCGAGTCGTAAGGTTACGACAGACAAATGTGTGTCGTCTTCCTTTATGACAGGGACTTCGGTCCTGAAGCTTCAGTTTTGGGTCCTTAAGCCTATTTTACCCGTTTTTACCCCGTTTCAAGTGGTTTTTGACCCAGTTAAGGGTCGGGATGGCCCGAATGATTACAAAAAAATTAAAGGAACTTTTGAGAGAGATTTGGGAGAGATTCGGGAGAGATTTGGGAGAGATTTTAATAGAGAGAGGTTGAGTGAAAGAGATTGTGAGAGGTTTCGTTTGTGATCTTTTTGAGTGTCCGGCTTCGCAACGAAAGGTCCATAAACCCCGTTAAGCCATGATTTAGTGTCTTACACAATCCCGATGATTGTGCAATAGTGTTTTATCGCTTTGGTTTGTTGTTTAGCACTGTTAAGGCTAAGGAAAATCAAACACATGAATTTTTCAAATGATGTTTTCTCATTGAAATAGCGAATTGTATAATGTAAACCCTAACATACAAGGGTTAATGGAGTTGACCGGTTTGACTTGTTGACTTTGTTTGACTTTGACTTGAGCGAAATTTGACGGTTGTCACATTAGATCAGGGGTAAAATGGTCATTTTACCCTTAAAAGGATTATTGGATTTTGATTAAGTGTTATCTTGTGCTGATAGTTCAGGCAGTCGTCAGGGCAACAGTAAGAGATTTCCTTATGTGAGATTCAGATTTTCGAGGTGAGTCTCGTCACTGTTCTATGGGTCGAAGGCACCAATGCCGTCCCATTTGGTTTGTGTATTGTAGGAAGACCAAGGGGTGGCCCTTGGCAATCTGTATGCGAGACCAGAGTCTGAACTCTGTCAGTTAATTGATTAGTAATGGTAGAATTGTATGCTAGTTGTCTTTGTGATGCTTGCATGGAAGACCAGGAGGTGGTTCCTGACACTTATCTGTAAAACCCAAGGTTGTGGCCCCCGGTCTGGCAAAGAAGACCACGAGGCGGCTCGTGGCATAATGGCAAGACTATGGTTGGCACATAACACTCCTATTGATTATGTTTATGTGTGATATGTATGGCTCATGATTATGTACGTTATGTAAGGCTTGTTTGATATGTGTGGTATGTGGAATTTGGGGAACTCACTAACCTTTGTGTTTACAGATTGTGGTTATGGTTTCAGGTACTTCCGTTTCGAAAGAAAAGGGTCCGGCTTGATCGCAACGCATACTCTCGTGTTTTCCGTAATTTGTGATATTTGGGAATGAAATCTGATAATTGTCTTATTTGAAATACTTTTATATGTTCAGATAAAGATACAATGGTGTTTTGATTATAATAAAAATGAAATTTTTACCCTTTGATTTACGAGATGTTGCATCAATTTCATTCCCACCCATTAAATTCTTCTTAATTTGTTCAAAACTCTACATAGGTCCCTAAAATCTGCATGTTTTGACCATAAACCTCAACTTCATTTCTTCTACAACCATCTCTATATTAAATAAATGTTAGGCGTGTCAAACCCAACAAATAAAGGGGTGCAAAATAACTCCAAAAAACATTGTTACTTTGCACTAAAAATGTAATATAAGGTAAGCAGGGTCGATCCACAAAGACACGGAACAAATGCTTATACCTTTTTGCGTAAGGTACAAAAATGGTCACATAAGTGAGGAGGATTTATATGAAATGATTTAAACAAGAGAATAAATCAATAAGCAAATAATCGATTAAATGAAACAAATTCAAGATTTGTGAGGACTCCAACTCTATAAAAGACAATTTAGCAATGTGATTCCATGGATGAAATGATATTTGTTCAATTTTATCTAAGTTGGTACTTGGAGGTTCTAACAAGCTCTAACACTTCCCATTCACCACATTGTCAAATTCTAAACAAGCTCTTTGAAAATAACCTAACCTTCTAATTTAAGTCTAAAGAAGCTCTTAGATAGAAATCAAAAGGTTGTAATGAGATTTATGTGAATGTTCCCAACAACACTCAATACTCCTCATAAGATCGGGAGCGTAAGAATCTATGAATAAGATTTACACTTAATTCATATAATAGAAATCAGTTTAGTGCTTGTTACCTAGTCCAATTTACAAAAACAGTTACGAATTTTACAATTAGATAACTCGAATGACCTAACCCTAATTCAAATGGCCAATAAGAATCACAATTAGAATCAAACATTCGATTGAAACAAAATCAAATTCACTAGATAGAAATTGAAAGAAAACATCAAGTCACATGATTGAAATCACAACTGAGAAGTCAAGACATAAAGTTGGAGAAACTAGGGTTCTAGCCACTCATGACTAGAACAAGATCACAAATCTAGAAAATTAAATTAAAGTTCTTACAAAATGAAATCAAATATTCCCAAGTGTTAATCAACTCCAAGATCCTCCAGAAAATCGCCTTCTCTGCTCTAAATGTCGATAGATAGAAAAATGGAGTTGGTTCCCTCTTTTTAGAAAAGATGAGAAATTTCCACTAAACTCACGTCCACGTTTACACGGCCCATATAAATTAACACTATCGTTTACATGGCCCGCGTAAACACAAAAAGTAGAACGCTCAAACTTCCTTTGTAGATTCAAATCTGCGGCCCACGTAAATTCATGCTTTAATTTTACACGGCTGTGGAAGTCCTTGGATGGTCGCGATCTCCAAATTTTCCATATCTTCCTCCTCGTTTCTCTAAAAGTCATGAAATCTTGTCCGCATCTTCTAGTCACCTCCCTAAGCGACATCCCACCTCCAAGAGTCCCTAAAATATCACAAAAGTGTGCGAGTGCAATAATATCATGAAATATCCTGAAAACATGTAAAATGCATTGAGTTAAGCCTAAATGCAATGCAATGGTGTGGAATGAAGGTGCAAAATAGGTGCATAAAATGCACCTAACAATAAACGATAGCTCTCATTTAAATAAATTGTTCATCTAACAGATGCATATAATATTTTATAATGAACTTTCATTTAAAATATTATGGTGATTAATCTTATGCCAATTATATAACTCTCGTTAGTGTGTCATATTTTAGGTTTATGTAAGTAAATAATCACCGTTTTACAGTTTATATATATATATATATATATATATATATATATATATATATATATATATATATATATATATATATATATAGAGAGAGAGAGAGAGAGAGCTAGGTTCAAATGTTTTCAGCAACTATTGTGTGCATTAATGCACCAATAGGAATTTAGGAAAAAATAAATCATTAATAATAAATATAAGGGTATAATAGTAATCTATACTATAATTAATTATGGTAAATTGATAAAATCAAATAATATCCCCTTTTAAATTAGGATATCAGTTTTAAAACCTCACCCCCACCAGATTAGGGTTTTACGCTCCCTCTTCATCTCACACAGTACCCACTTCCAATTCGTCGGCTTCTGATGATGAACACTCAGAAGATTTTTCTGGTTCATCAATTAACAACTTCCGTAATGAACTGGTGATAGAATTAGAAGCATGAATCTCATTATCCTTTGATTTAACTTCATCCTTGATGAGAAGATCGAGATTGAAAAGAGGAAAAACAGTCCAGCCTCGCGAATCGATCTCTTTTGCTGAAACTCCTTCTTCACTTAAATCCAACGAGAATCTAAAATCGTCTTCATCGGAATCTCCAAATTCGTGAAATCAACCGGCCTGTTCTTCACGTATGACTTTAGCGATAGCCATGGATGTGTTCTTCGATCTATGAGAGATTCTGGAATTGGCTTCGAGGTATGCACTCTAGTATCTGTTTTGTCTCCTCAACACTCTATTAATTACATATGTTGTATGTTTCATCAAATGGAGTATAAAGATTTGTGCATCTGATTTTGCCCGCCAAATGTTTGTTAAAATGCTTGAATCAAATATTTCAGCCAATTTTTTTTTGTAATATTTAAACTATCATATCTCTCTCATACTAGCTTGGAATGATATGAAATTTGTTTATGCATATTCTCCTTTGTGTTAGCTACAAGTTAGGTTCAGAAGTCATTTAAATTTGATTAATATTGGTTGAGTTATAGTCCTTCGAACATGCGATGTTACAGCTGTATTTTTAGCACTCTTTGTTCAGAAACATTTGTGATCTTTAAAAAATACATAATAATATTCCAAAGTACTGTCCTCTGTGTTAGCTACAATGTAGTCATTGTAATTAGATTAAGTCGATAATTTGGATCAGGTGACTCGGGGAATACTTGATCAAGTGACTCGAGTACATTCTGTTAGAATAAATTAAAAGTCTTTAATGTCTAACACATTCTGTTAGAATTATAGTTTTATTGTGTTAGAATATACTGAAAGTTATACTATTTTAAAGTTGATTATGTTTTTTTTTTGGATTTAGGTTTTGAAGGGGCTGCCATTGATGTGGAAAATGAAGAAAACATGGAGAACGAGAGTATTCTAGCAGAATGTTGTTATTTTTTAAGAATGTTATTCATTTTTGTTGATATTCTTTTAGAATATTTTATAACTATATTAAAATGTATAAGACTTTTAGTCTGTAAGAATATGTATGAATTTGTATTTAAGTTCGGATATATAAGAATATATCAGAATGTTTGTTAATTTTCAACATTTGGTTCAAGAATTTTGTTTTTCTTCAATAATATTCTATTAGAATAAAATTCTGAAAGAGTATCATTCTAACAAAAAATATTCTGACAGAATAAAATCGGTAAAAATTGAAATTGAATTAATTAAAAAATTCAGATTTTTTTAAATTAGGAAAATTAATCATCCCTAAAAATCCGAAAATTTCCTTTTATAAATGTAGTTAATTGTCCGAAATACCCTTTTGCTAAAAATTGTGTGATTATATGGTACATGTTACCCCATTGTAATATCATACACTCTCAAATCATGTCCATTGATTAATTTCATCCGTTGGTCCAGATCTATGCATTCTGGCACACAATACTTAGTAAAAACAAAATAACCTAACTCTATATATATATATATATATATATATATATATATATATATATATATATATATATATATATATATATATATATATATATATATTCGTTTTTGCTCGCTGTATCTACGTGATCATCATAATTAATACGAAAAGTCATTGTTGTTCATAAAATCCTTCTAAACTTCTTACACAAACACATAAACACGTTGATATTTTGTTTCCGTTGACACAACATTCATAATTGGAAAAAAATAGTTCATCGATCAAATGCATAAGATTTTTTTAACGTTTACTTTATATTAATTACGAACAATTAATGCATAAGATCTTTTAAAATTTTCAAATAATTTTTTTAAAGTTTACTTCAAATGTGTAAGATTTTCTAAACTTCTTACACAAACACATAAACATGTTGATATTTTGTTTTCGATGGAACAACAATCATAATAAGAAAAAAAGTAATGAATCGATCAAATGTATAAGATTTTTTTTAAAGATTTACTTCAAAATAAGTACCAACAATTAATGCAGAAGAACATTTAAAGTTTTCAATTATTTTTTTAAAATTTTACTTCAAATGCACAAGATTTTTTTAAAGATTTCAATTTCTATAATCGAACAATGATTTAGTAATTAGTTTGTTGGTTCTTTTCTATAACTACACGAACGAAAGAAATTCATCCAAAAAACAATAGATTCAAGGTATTTGTTGATTCGTTGGCTCGCTTCTTCAATGAAGTTCATCATTGATCCCGTCTCTCTCTCTCTCTTTATATATGTATATGTATATATATATATATATATATATATATATATATATATATATATATATATATTTACTATCTTATTAAACATATTGTCTATTTCTTCAAATTTAAGAGGTATACCTATTACAGCATGACGTACAATCTTATTAAGCTTACAATAACTCATTGTATCTTTACCCTATCTTAACCCTAATCTCATCGAAAAAACATGAGACGCCGTCAACCCACATCTCTTCTATCTCTCTCCTTACTCACTTCAGTTTCCAGTGGACCATCGGTACCACCACCCTCCTTCCGTCGCTGCTGCAATCTATAGAAGGTCACCGAACATCCCTTCCTCCATTAACTGTCATGTGCTCACTCAAATGCTCCTCCTTGTACACTGGATGATCGACGACTGCATTTGTTAAGAAAGGTCATGGTTGTGGCAGCTTAGGGTTTGTAGAGAGGAAGACGACGATAGATGGCGACTATGGTGGTGTCCGACGACAGTGAGACCAATGACGGTGGTGGGGGAGAAGTGGCCGGATTCTGCATAAGTGCAAACGATCGAGGGTTTTTGCAGAGGGTTTGAAATATTTGTTCCGTAATTTGGGGTGTCTCTTAACGCCGTCTCTACATAGTCTCTACCCTGATACCATTATTTTGTCGATGAACCACACCACAATGTGTCTTTCTCTCTCTCTCTCTCTCTCTCTCTCTCTCTCTCTCTCTCTCTCTCTCTTAGGTGCTTCTTTAATTTATGTTATTCTTAAGTGTGGTTTCTTTTTGTTTTTCTGTTGTTCCATTTTTTATCCATTTACCTAAAGTTTGAAGAGTTATTTCAGTTTGCAAAAGGTGCCAAATCAGGGTTAAAAGTCAATACATAGCTTTGGTGGCATATTTGGGTTGAGATGGTGCTCATCTCTCTTTCTCTCTCTCTCTCAGGTGCTTCTTTAATTTATGTTATTCTTAAGTGCGATTTCTTTTTGTTTTTCTGTTGTTCGATTTTTTATCCTTTTACCTAAACCTTGAAGAGTTATTTCGGTCTGCATAAGGTGCCAATATAGGGTTAAAAGTCAATACAAAGCTTTGGTGGCATATATGAGTTGAGATGGTGCTGACTGTGCTCAAACTGTAATACTGTCAAGGGTCATAGTAATTTCTCAAGCACTACTTCTATTAGCCAAACAACCCCTCCTGGTAAGTCTCATGTGAATTTACCATACTACCCTCTCAACATTTTTGTATTCTCATTCATGATGTGCATCTTGAGGAATAGTACATCGTTTGGGACTCCTCCATCCACAATTACTAGAATATAATTGTGTATTTGAGTTTATATAAAGAGGTCATTTTGAGAAGCCTTTGGTTATTAAAATCTGTAATGGGTATCTGCATATCTCGGACATCTCCAGAAATTCATGATATTGACTATGGCCATGAAAACATCATATATTACCAACATACCGCTTCCGATAAAAGAATTGGCTCCATCCATAAACGTCAAGGATCCAAAGGATTCAACCAAGATGCTGCCATTCTTTACCAGGTTTCCTATCTCACTCCTTGTGATTCATTGCTCAAATTCACCATTTTCTTTCTTTAGGTCGTATGTGCCAAATCTCAATGGGTATATATATATATATATATATATATATATATATATATATATATATATCTCAATTTTTTATTTTTAATGATGATATGATTCTTGATAAAGGACTATAGAATGGAAGATGGAGCATTTGGTGGGGTGTTTGATGGCCATGGAAGGAATGGTCAAATAGTGAGTAAATTTGTGAGAAATAAGCTGCCATCATTGATCATTAAAGAAAGGAATTCCAGCATAGCAAAGGGGAAAACAGTAATTGAAGATAATGAGAATGAGTCCAAAGACTTCTAGATTTGGAGAGATGCCTGTTTTGGTGCCTTCAAAGTCATGGACAAGGAGATTATTTGACAAAATATCATGTTAATATTAGTTATTTCTCATTTTCCGTCATCACAAGTTGTTGGTAGGATTGAGTGAGACTACTTTTGCTTTGAGGTATTTGAGGTACTTCACTGTGTAAAATTGTTTAAGGTTTTTCTTTTGGATACTGTGTTTGAGTTGCTTAGAGTGGGGTATTTTTGTAATTTTGAGAGTTGTATTATGATGTAATGTGATAATTATGGACTTTTGTATTTTGGATGCCTCATGATTTTGAACCAGGTTAATATAGTGTGCTCTTTCAAACCGACTATTGAAAAGCTTAAAGAGGAAAGCAACATGTCTTGATTTCAAATTTTTTTTTTGCCAAAACACGTTAAAATGATGCTTGAAAAAAAAATACAAAATAGTCTAAAACTTTTCAAAAGAAATAGTTAAAAAAGTTGATTCATATAACCATTGAAATTGTAGGTGGAGCCTCCCCAGGTTATTATTTACCACCCATCATATAGGTAATTGGCAAAAAGAAACTATTTATAAAAAATTAAATATTTGTCGTCCGATAACTTGTGTGTTCTTTGGAAAATTATATGCTTTTGGCTTGTTACGTTCCTACTCAATTATTTAATTTAATAGCCCTTATGATAAATCTTGTCAAACCATCTTCACCACCAAGTGACCAGCCTTTTTTCAAATTCAACACCAAATATTTTTCAAATTCAACACCCAATATAGAACATGTTAAATGTAAAACATCAACATAATTTTATTTTGAATTCAAAACAATAACATTATTTAAAAACAAAACAAGATAGTTTTATTTTCTTTTACCAGAACCAACATGGTCAAATGACAAATTTTGACTAAAACCGTTAAGAATGACCGAAATGGTCAAAATGTTTTTTTCACCGGTTCAAATGACCAGAAGATTTGTTTTATTTATTTGCACAAAATAACCAAAAATGACAAAAATCCAATTGAAACTATTCTTGGTTAACACTAACCAAACCGATCAAAATGTTGTTTTTTGTACTATTTTGTGATTGTTTAAATAACCAAAATATTTGTTTTATTCTATTTTAACAAAATGCAAAATTTGACTTAAGCGGTTAGAAGTACCAAAATGGTCAAAATACCATTTTTTTTCGTGTAATGACATGATTCAAATGACCAACATACTAATTCTATTCGATTTGCTTGAAATGAGGAAAGTGATCAAAATTACAATTTTTTTTGCCTTAAATGGTTTGAAAGACCAAAACGATGAAAACACTTTTTTTTAACATGTTATGTCATGGTTCAAATGATAGTATCGATAATATTAATAATTATTTGGTCAGTCGAATCGGTAGAAAGGAAAGAATTTACTATAGTTTTGATGAAACTAAAGATGGTAGAAACAACTTCTTTCCGAAGGAATTCTTAAATTCGCTTACTGTTAGTGGCTTACCTCATCATTATTTTCGGTTAAAAGTTGGATGCCTGTTAATACTGTTTTAAAATCTTGATCCATCAAATGGATAGTGTAATGACATCAGATTGATATGTAAAATTTTTCAGCAAAATGTCATTGACGCGGAAATAGTTGTTGGTCAACATGCTCGCAACATGGTATTTTTTATCGGTGATTTATCTATGTCCGTCTGACGAAAAAATGTTCCGATTTAAGTTGAAGATATTTTTTTCCTAATCGACTATGTTTGCGATGTCGATCAATAAAGACCAGGAACAAACAATTTTGAATGTAGGTATATATCTACCAGAATCAGTATTCTCGCATGGATAACTTTACGTTGCATTGTCCAGAGAGACATCATATGCCAATATAAAGGTATTAATGAATCCTGGAAAAAAAGTTTAACGATAACGAAGTCTATACTTCAAAGTTGGTGTATAAAGAAGTGTTCCTTTAAAAATGCCTCTGACCGGTTCTACCTCCACTTCCATCTCCCTTATTTTTTTTATTATTGCTTTGAATTTGAATTCATATAACAATTTTATGTGTTCCTTTTATAATTCGAAGGGAAACTAACCGTTGAAAGTAAACTAATAAAAAAACAATGGTTTTGGGAGGTGATCTAGACAAGTGTTGCCGGTCGTGAGACGTAGAACACGTGCACATGGATTCTAGCATACTAATGTCGCATTTTTGGTCTTTGATTCTAGCATACAAGCAAAGACTGTGACTCTTATGGATAATTGTTTAGATATAATAAATTATTTGCGCTAAAGAATTAATCGTCTCTACAAACAAATTTATGAAATAAACTATTCACCACCTGTCGCTTGGTACGAGTAACGGCTTATATATATATATATATATATATATATATATATATATATATATATATATATATATATATATATATATATATATATATATATATAGAGAGAGAGAGAGAGAGAGAGAGAGAGAGAGAGAGAGAGAGAGAGAGAGAGAGAGAGAGAGAGTGAGGTTCAATAGAGAACCATAATTAACCAATGAACCAATGAACCAATCGTGAGCATCGGAAATCATAACGATCAACGCCCAAAGAAATAGATGTACACTTTTACATTGGACGCACACCAGATTATACCAAAAAATCCACCATTTACAAAAAAACTCACCACTTTTTTTCGTTTAAAATTTTTTTTAGGTCATGATTTTTCGTCATCTTTCCATAAAGATCCATGATGATATATAAAAAACGAACTTTTTTTTTCGAAAAATACCCACTTCATTTTTTTTGATGAAAAAAGTTAAGGTCTAATTTTTTATAGAAAAAAAATTAATAAATATATCAAAATTCATATTTTTTTGTACTTTTTAAACATAGATTCATATTAATGTAAAAAAAAACGATATTTCAGTTCAGATTCACATTGTGAACCAGTTCAGATTCATATTGTAAGCCTGTTCAGATTCACAGTGTGAATCTGAACTGATCGGAGCTTTTTCACATTGTGAATGTTAAAATTTGAAATATTTACAGTTTAGATTCACAGTGTGAATCTACACTAATCGAGGTTTTTTTTTTTTTTTTTTTTTTTTTTTTTTTTTTGTTGTGAACCTTTTTCAGATTCACAGTGTGCATAATAGTAATTCAGATTCACAATGTGAATCTAAACTGTTCGACATTTTTCATATTGCAAATGTTAAAAATTGAAATATTTACAGTTTATATATATAGGGAAAAAGTTCAATAGAGAACCATTATTAATCAAGGAACCAAGGAAACAATCCAAAGCGTCGGAATTGAAAGCGATCAATGGCAAAAGAAAGGGTTGTAAACTTTTATAATGGACACACATGTACCGGATTATAACAAAACCCACTTCCTTTTTTTCATTTAAATTTTTTTTTAGGCCAAGTTTTTTATCGAAAAAAAAAACCAAATATACCGTTGTTAACGATTTTTCGCCCTCTTTCCATAAATATCCATGATGATATATAAAAAAACGAACTTTTTTTTTCGAAAAAAACCCACTTAATTTTCTTAGTTTTTTCAATATTTAAATTTATTTTTATAAAAAAAAAACTAATTATACCAAAAATATTAATTTTTTATACTCTATTAATATACATCAACACCGATTAAAAAAAATAATAATAAAAAAAAAAACTCGAACAGTGTATATTCACACCGTGAATCTAAACTTTAAATATTTCAATTTTTAACATTCACAATATGAAAAATCTTGAACAATTCAGATTCACATTGTGAATCTGAATTACTATTATGCACACTGTAAATCTGAGAAGGTTCACAAAAAAAAAAAAAAAAAGAAACTCGATCAGTGTAGATTCACACTGTGAATCAAAACTGTAAATATTTCAAATTTTAACATTCACAATGTGAAAAAGCTCCGATCAGTTCAGATTCACACTGTGAATCTGACTTATTATTATGCACACTGTGAATCTGAGGAGGTTCACAATGTGAATCTGAACAGGTTCACAATATGAATCTGAACAGGTTCACAATGTGAATCTGAACTGAAATATCGTTTTTATTTATTATTTATTTATTATTTTTTTTAACATGAATATGAATCTATGTTTAATAAAGTACAAAAAATATGAATTTTGATATATTTATTATTTTTTTTCTATAAAAAAGACTTTAACTTTTTTCATCAAATAAAATGAAGTGAGTTTTTTTCGAAAAAAAAAAGTTCGTTTTTTGTATATCATCATGGATCTCTATGAAAAGAGGACGAAAAATCGGGAATAACGGTATATTCGTTTTTTTTTTTGATAAAAAACATGGCTTAAAAAAATTTTAAACAAAAAAAAGTGGTGAGTTTTTTTATAAAGGGTGGATTTTTTGGTATAATCCGGTGTGTGTGCGTCCTATGTAAAAATGTATATCTATTTTCTTGGCCGTTGATCGTTATGATATTCGACGCTCACGATTGGTTCCTTGGTTAATTATGGTTCTCTATTGAACCTCACCTCTTTATATATATATATATATATATATATATATATATATTAAAAAATAATAATTTAAAAACGCTTTAATCTTTAAATCTTTTAATATTGAATTTCATTTCATATCCTGCTGCCGACCAATGCAAGACAGAATATATCGTTTCAAATTCAACTCCTTTGACAGATACCATTTGAAAAGGCAATTATGAATTTCAAGTGTTTTAATATAGTGGTTCTCATTATAAATTATAAGATTATTTATGGGTCTAATAATCAGTTTCAAACCATGCACCTTCAACAAAGCTGATTATTAGGGGCGGATGCAGACTGTTTTAGTAGGGGTGTCCCTCGTACTTCAAGCGGGTGCCCCTAATAGAAAAAACCAAAAAAAATAATATATTTTTTTTACACTACGTGCTGGAAATTGAGCAGAGGCCCGGGACCTCAAATGCCCCACTAAGGTTCGCCACTGTTGATTATTCTAGGGAAAAGTATATTACGTATTTACCCCTCTTTAGAAAACTCTCAGCATCAGAAAAAAAAAAAGAGAAAAAGAATGGTTGTGGTAGTCGCCGGAGAACAGCAAAAGGATGGAGAAGGCAGGTGGTGGTGGTATGCACAGAAATCATAACATTATTGCAATTAAACTTGAAATTATAGTCAGACTAGAAATTGAAAGAGAAAGGAGGGAGGAGAAGCAGCAAACTTGAAATTTTTTCATGCATTCACAAAGAGTAGTTGAAAACAATTTGGGAAGAAGCCTTTAGGATTAAAAAATTTCAATAATTAAGTCTTGATCTACCCCAAACAAATTAGTTGTTGTAACTAACAAGTTTCCAATTTTTTTATGAGCACCAAGTAATGTATAAATTATATAATGTATATTTCTTTAATTGGTGATTAGTCTAAGTTGAATGTGCATTTCTTTAATTAATTGGTGATTAGTCTATGTTATTGCAAGTAAGAAGTTATCCTAGTTTTTATAAGTACCAATTTCTGTATAAATTATATAATGTGTATTTGTTTAATTGGTGGTTCACAAATCACAATTGTAAATACAAAGTCAGAAATTAAGGATGAGCTGGAATTAGTTAGAAGGTCACTTTCCGTATCTACCAATTACTCTACAGTCTACACAGGTGTTGTCTTCACTTCAGTATTTATGATGAGACGTTCCATTTTTTGCGGATGAATAAGTAGCAAATCTACAGAATCCAACAAATAGAGACTTGGGTTATATCAAATAACTGGATAGAATGGACTACGGGCATAGTATTGACGTTACAAATACTTCTTGTTCAATAAATCTACCGCACAAGGATCTACTCGAAGGTAAATTCTGCTACCAAAAAAGAAAAATAAACTCTTTTTTTAATACAAGAGCATGTGAAAGAAGAATCGATCAAACAGAAAATAATTGTGCACTAGCATTCTAGACTCTAGAGTGATCTGTTAGTGAAAACCAACCCTACTTACAGTGATTAATTCTTGAAAGTTGAATCTAGTTTAATCGATAGTATATATATAAAAGGAGAAGAATTAAATCACTGCATGCAGTACTGATTCTCAAATGTTTTTTTTTATTTATTTATTAAATATTGGAGATATACAAGAATACAACAAGACCTGTCGTCCACTGATGAAAGCATCATTTATGGGCGACTGGCAAGCTGCCAAGGCCATCATTGATGAACGGCAGGAGCTGGTACTGTTTTCTATCACAGCCAATCAGGAGACACTGCTCCATCTTGCTGCTTCAGCAGAAAACACCAAGCAGACACAAGAGTTTCTGCAAAATCTTGTAAATATATTGGAAATGAAAGACTTGGAACTTGAGGATCGCAATTCCTGGAACGCCTTTCAGATTGCAGTTGCAAATGGAAGTATGGAAATGGTTGATATAATGCTACAAAAGAACCAAGCCCTGCTAAGTATCCCCAATATGAAGAACGATTTTCCATTAAGCATAAGTGCTTTCTATGGACATCTTGACTTGACAAGGCATCTGTATCAACTTTCCGAGGGGACGATCGACACGTACATGACAACCAGGGATCTAAATTTTTTTGTCTGCCACTGCATTAGGAGCGAAATGTTTGGTAAGTAATTTGAATTGCTTTTGCTCTTTAATTAACTTATATTATATTCTTTTAATTTAATTGGTTTCTGATCATGCATATCATTTTCCAGATATAACATTAAAACTATTGACCAAATTCCCTTACAAAATGTTCGATCAAACTTATATGATTATACTCGATGAATTGGCTCGAAGGCCTGAAGGCCTGATTCACTTAATAGACCAAAACAGAATATGATTTGGAAAATCATTGATCCATGTAAGTATATATGTCAACTCATTAATAAATTATAAATGTATGCCTACATTAATTTGTCCCCACTAATTAATTCATAGTTAACTTCATTATATATTATGTGCATGTACTTTCAGTTTTTGTAAAGCTGCATATGAAGAAGGGGCCTTCAGAAAATGATGATCCAGCCTTGAATTTACTAAAAAAAGTTTTGAATATTTGTACCACATTCAAATTGGATGATCAACATCGCATACTCAAGGGGCCTAGTGATTCTCAAAATAATTATAAACATCCTTCCGGAGTGTTATTTGTTGCTGTAGAAACGGGCAACACTGCATTTCTGATTGAACTCTTTCAAGTATATCCCCATTGTTATAGTGAATATTTTCCCATGAATCGGCATTGTGCCTCTCACGTATATTAATACCACAATAATACAAAAAGGGTTACTGATACGTATTCTGGGCCATACCGAAGGCTGCCTCCATGGCCGGACCCATTAAAGATGTTATATATTAAAAATGGAAGCCCTTTTGTGATACTCTTGCAAAACTTTCCACAATGTCATTAATGTTTTGCATGGACGTGACACCCACGATTCCATTTACTGATTTATAGATTTCATGCATTTGTTTATTTAGTTAGTTTTATTTGTTTATGGCATGTGTTCCATTAGCTAGCATTATCTCCATTACTTCCTTGTTTTTAGTTAGCACTACTTCTTTGTTATTTAAACTAATGTATGTTCGTTAATAGAAACGGAGAGAAAATTGATCCAAATTTTAGTGTCTTGATTCTTATTTCTTTGGGAGATTAGCCATCTCAAATTGGCCCTATCTTGGAGATTGACCATCTCGAATCGGTCTATATCAATGGTGCTTTCATTCTCGTTCACCATGCCTCCCCGTCAAGAGCCGCCCACCGATGTCACACCGCCATGTATCCGCGAGCAACTCTCCATACTCATCGCTATTTCCACCGCTAATGTCCGCCATCTTCATGCAATTATCACACAAATGGTCACCATCAACACCCTCATCAGCATTCAAACTGAAACCATGGCCAACCTCATCCCGATTCCACCACCGAATCAACAACCAAGACCGCCAACAATGTTATCCCCACCGCTACTGCCTCCACCAAATTCGATGCCATCAACTCGGTCACCACAACAACAACTGACATCGTTGCAACCATTGAAATCAAAAACGATCATCGGGAAAATCCAACCAGTCACATTCGACATTCAACCGAGCGACCAACGATTTTCCGGTTTCATTCCTCTACAAACGAACTTGTTGGATCTCGAGGACGAGGTCAATTTTAAGGGTGAGGGAATTGATACGTATTATGGGCCATACCGAAGGCCGCCTCCATGGCCGGACCCATTAAAGATGTTATATATTAAAAATGGAAGCCCTTTTGTGATACTCTTGCAACACTTTCCACAATGTCATTAATGTTTTGCATGGATATGCACGTGACACCCACGATTCCATTTACTGATGTATAGATTTCATGCATTTGTTTATTTAGTTAGTTTTGTTTGTTTATGGCATGTGTTCCATTAGCTAGCATCATCTCCATTACTTCCTTGTTTTTAGTTAGCACTACTTCTTTGTTATTTAAACTAATGTATGTTCGTTAATAGAAACAGAGAGAAAATTGATCCAAATTTTAGTGTCTTATTCTTATTTCTTTGGGAGATTAGCCATCTCAAATTGGCCCTATCTTGGAGATTGACCATATTAATCGGTCTCTATCAGTTACAAATAAGAGTAATGGGCTTAATACAATGTTGGGCTGCCCAACCAAATTTAAACTAAATATAAAACATATACATACATATGTGCATCTAACAGCCCCCGCAGTCCGATTGAGAGGTCGAGAACGAACTTTCAGACTGGACCGAAATCAAGAAACAGAGTAGACGATAGCTCCTTGGTAAATATATCAGCATATTGGGATGAAGAGGGAACATGAAGAACACGAATCTGACCCAAGGCCACTTTATCACGCACAAAATGGATGTCGAGCTCCATGTGTTTGATGCGTTGGTGCTGAACAGGATTGGTGGACAGGTAAACGGCACTAACATTGTCACAGTAAACAAGAGTAGCAGTCAGAGGAGGGTAAAAGAGCTCCCGGAGTAAGTTACGAAGCCAACTGGTCTCGGCAACGACATTTGCAACACCACGATACTCTGCTTCAGCACTAGACCTAGAAATGGTACCCTGTCGTTTGGAAGCCCAGGAGAGAAGATTTTGTCTAAGGAAGACACAATAGTTAGATGTGGATCGTCGAGAGGTAGGGCAGCCTGCCCAATTAGCATCAGAGTAAGTAACTAGACCACGAGCAAGAGAAGCATAGAGCTGTAAGCCATGATCAAGAGTGCCACGAACATATCGAAGGATCTGCTTGAGAGCAGTAAAGTGAGGTTCTCGAGGATCATGCATCTATAGACACACCTGGTGAAATGCAGAAGATATATCCGCCCGAGTGAAAGTCAAGTATTGAAGTGCACCCACTAGACTACGATATAAGGTTGAATCGACAACAGGAGGGCCCGAGCCATCAAATTTTGCAGACGTTTCGACTGAAGTTCGAGCAGGTTTGCAGTTAGACATTTTAGCACGGTCCAAAATCTTTGTGGCATATTTCTGTTGAGAGAGAAACATGCCATGACGGTCTCGAATGACAGATATACCGAGAAAATAATTGAGAGCACCCAAATCATTCATGGAGAATTCGGCACGTAAGGTGGTGATAATCTGCTGTAAGAGACTTATGGATGAAGCAGTCAACACAATGTCATCAACATAAAGTAAAAGATAGGCAATGTGATCCCCTTTGTTGTAGATGAATAAAGAAGTATTAGATTTGCTGTTAGTGAAGCCGAACTGAGTGATATACTGAGCAAATCTGTGGTACCATGCACGAGGAGCCTGCTTGAGACCATAAAGAGATCGTTGTAATAGGCATACATGATCTGGAGCAGAGGGGTCACGGAAACCCGGTAGCTGATGCATATAAACTATTTCCTGTAAATGGCCATGAAGAAAAGCGTTCTTTACGTCCAACTGATGGACTGGCCAACAATGAGAGATGTAAATACTAAGAACTGTCCGAATAGTAGCAAGTTTAACAACCAGACTAAAAGTTTCATCACAATCAATGCCGGGACGTTGACTACGTTCATTAGCAACCAACCGTGCTTTATATCGAGCAAGAGAGCCATCTGCATTAAGTTTCTTTTTAAACATCCAAATACAATTAACAACATTAGCATTTTGAGGTCGAGGTACAAGTACCCAAGTTCCATTAGAAATAAGTGCATCATATTCGTCTTGCATGGCATTACACCAGTTAGGGTCTTGGAAAGCTTGAGAATAGTTTCTAGGAAGAGGGGATGGATTAGAAACTATGTCGGTATGAAGGTTGAGACGGTCAATGGGTTTATGAATACCAAGTCTAGCACGAGTGGTCATAGGATGAGTGCTAGAAGGACCCGACAAGGTGGGCGGTTATTATTTGAAGGAAACGAAGGGGCAGCTGGAGATGCATCAGTGGAGGAAAGGGGAGCTGTCGGAGAAGCGTCGTTTACAGGAATGTTGTGGTCGACGGAAATGGCTACGTTGTCGGTGGAGGTGTCACCAACGGGAGACGAAAAAGTGGGAGAGGAAGGAGAATGAGAAGTGATGGTGGGATCATTAAATCAATTGCGGGAGTCAGATATATTAAGAAAATCATAAGTGGGGGGATGGTCCGGGGTCATTGAGCCGAAAGGAAAAATGGTTTCATCAAAAGTGACATGTCTCGAGATGATTATTTGTTTAGAATGAAGATTGAGACAACGAAATCCTTTGTGATTGGAGGGATACCCGAGAAAGATACATGGGACCGATCAATGCTCAAGTTTATTGATTGTATTAAGGTGAGGATAACACAAGCACCCGAACACTCGAAGATGAGAGTAGGATGGGTGTTTGTTGAAGAGTTTGTGAAAGGGCGTATCATTGTGGAGAGAGGTGGATGGAAGGATATTCAAGAGATGAGCGGACATATGGAGAGCTTCCACCCAATAAGTGGGGGGAAGATGAGCTTGGAAAAAAATTGTACGGATCATATTATTTAAAGTACGAAGCATACGCTCAGATTTCCCATTTTGTGGGGAAGTGTATGGACATGAGAAACGAATATGTATGCCATTGGTGTCACAAAGTTGATGAAAGAGAGAGTTGTCATATTCTTTTCCGTTGTCACATTGAAATGTTTGAATATTAGTGTTGAATTGATTTTTGACATAAGTACGAAAATGAAGAAATTTGGAGAACACATCAGATTTTAATCTAAGAGGGTACACCCACACAAAATGAGAAAATTGATCAAGAAAAATGGCATAATATTTTATTCCACTATGACTTTGCAAAGGTGAAGTCCATACATCCAAATGAATAACTTGAAAAGGAAATAAAGCATGAGTTTTAGATAATGAGAAAGATAAACGAGTATGCTTGCCAAGTTGACACGCATGACAAAGAAATGACGAATCATTTTTACTACATGAAATGGAATTGCTAGAAATTAGCAGTTTCAGAACAGGTTGACTAGGATGACCGAGTCTTTGATGCCACAATGATGAGCTAATACTGACAAAGACTTGAGGACTCGGTTTGGTGACTGGGTGAAGATCTCCGGTGCTATCACGTCGAAGGAGGGTGCGTTTGGTGAGAAAATCGTTCACATAAAAGCCAAACTCGTCAAATTCTATAGAACATTTGTTATCACGAGTAAATTGACGTACATAAACGAGATTTTTAATAATTTGGGGAGTGATAAGAACATTTTTTAAAATAAGGACGCGAAAAGGGTTTAAAGCAAGAGTAGAGTGAGCAATTTTGGTGACAGGAATACGGGACCCATTTCCGACTAAAACTGATATATTTGAATTAGTGCACTTATTTTTAAAGGACTTGAGACTACCTGAATCAGCATGAAGATGAGCGGTTTGCCCGGTGTCCATGTACCAATCTACATTGTTTGGATCTTGAAGGGTCATAGTGTTAAATCCTTGCGGTAAAGTGGTCGGTTGATCCATATTTTCGGGTATTGAAACCATTGCCGGCTATTGGGCTGATTATTGGACTACTGAGGCATGGAGAAAAGAGCATGCTGATGGGCTAAATTCGAATTGGGCCAGTGCTGTTGAGAAATTGAGTGTGCATTATTGGGCCATGGGGCTTGTTGGATTGATGGAGAAGGCAGAAGACCACGATGCTGCTGTTGACCTTGAACTTGCGACGAAGTCAACCAGGGATAATATCCCCCCCTAATTTTAACCGCGAGCAAATCCTCCCCTCCGGATCGTCCTTGCCTGCCGCTAACTCTCCCGCCGTTCCAACCTCCCCTGCCGCCGCCACGCTGATTCCGGCCACCACCTCTACCACCGGAGTTGTTAAATCGATAATTGGATGTGCGATTTTGGTGCTCTATGGCGAGAATGGTTGGTGAAGATGCATTGTCTTGATGTGAGGCTTGAACCTGATGGAAGTGATCTTTTGCCATGGACCGTTCTTCAAGAGTTAACATGGAGCGCATATCAAGGAAGGTGGGAAACGACTTTTGATGTCGAATGGTGGTGACGTCATGGGCGAATTTCTGGGATAAACCATTGATGGCATAAATGACGAGGTTTCTTTCGGGTACCGATGATCCAATATTAGAAAGAAGATCAGAGATGGACTTGATACGAGTACAATATTCCATAACTATAGAGTCACCAATGGTGATAGAACGAAGTTCATCATCTAATTCCATGGCTTTCGTCTCTTTATTCTCATGAAACATGTCTTCAATAGTCTTCTAAACGTCTGCTGCAGTGGTGTTGGGTTTGAAAATAAATTGGAGAACGGATTGAGTAAGTGTTCCATATAACCATTGTTTGACAATATTGTCCACAGTTTCCCATTCTGGATCATCTTCAATTTTAGCAGACCCATCAAGATGGCCATATACTTTGTATCCAATGCAGTCAGTTTTAAAAAGCTCTTTCCAGGAATCATAATTCAAGCGGTCAAGATCGAGAAGAAGGGGGACATAAGACTTGATATTGGTTATCCCGTAGATTTTATCGTTGGGACTAGGTTTGGGATTAGAAGAATCTCCAGCCATTGTGACGAAGGAGAAGGGAGAAGATGTGAAGATGAAGAACAGAGGTGAAAAGTGAGAAGAATAAGACATGTATGGATCGGCTAGGGTTAGAGGGTGGAATAGCCCGGTACCATGTTATAGTGAATATTTACCCATGAATTGGCATTGTGCCTCTCACGTATATTAATACCACAATAATATAAAAGGGTTACAAATAAGAGTAATGGGCTAAATATAATGTAGGGATGCCCAACCAAATATAAACTAAATATAAAACATATACATACATATATACATCTAACACCCATCTATTAACGGCCATAAATGTGAATATTAACAACATATTTCATGTAGCTGTCATGCATCGTCACCTTGGTATCTACAATCTACTTTATGAGATTGGAAAAATAAGGTTGTTATCAACTACACACAGAAACGTACAAGGCAACACTATACTTCATGTTGTTGCCAAGAGTTCAAAGGAAATTCAACCTCACACTACATCAGGAGCATCTCTACTGATGCAACAAGAATTACTATGGTTCCAGGTATGTTCTCCATTTGAAACTTTACTTTTTCTAGTTAAGAAAATGAGAATGCAAAAACAAAAAGTAATCGAAATTCATTCTTTGATTAATTGGAAAAACTAACTCAAAACCAATGTTTTTACAATATGTTCTTATAATCATAAACTCGATTATAGATAGGTATATATAGATTCTAATTATCGACTTGTAAATAGAGTTGTATTAGGAATCTATAACCAACTTGTGAAAGTCCCAAGTTTACTTGGTCTCCAAGTCCTACTCGACTTAGGATTCCAACAATCACCCCCGAATCTATAAGTCCTTCTAGAGATATCTTCGATCCCGATCAAGCTCCGCATTTCCTTGAACTTGGTTCGAGCTAGCAGTTTGGTAAGAATGTCCACCATTTGTTCTTCACCGGGAATGTACTCCACCTCCACTTGTTCGTTTTCAACACAATTACGAATAAAATGAAACCTCGTGTGAATATGTTTACTCCTTCCATGAAAAACGAGATTCTTCGTTAGTTCGATAGCCAACTTGTTATCAACTCCTAGAACCACTTTCTCTTGTGCTTTGTTCATGATTTCTCCAAGCAAATCTTGAAGCCATAATGTTTGACATGTGGTTGCCATGGCTGCCATGAAATCCGCCTCGTAAGATGATAAAGCAACGGTATCTTGCTTTTGCGAACACCATGTAATTGGAGATGACCCTAGTAGAAAATGTGACCGGTTGTGCTTTTTCCATCATCCGAGTCAACATTGTGACTACTATCACTATAACCAATGATTCGGTTTTGTCCCATCTTCTCGTAGTTGATTCCGTATCCCATTGTTCCTCGTAAGTACCGTAGGATATGCTTGATTGCAACACCATGTGATTATATTCAAATTTGCATGTATCGACTAACAACTCCAACCGCATATGCCATATCAGGTCTTGTTTGCAAGAGATATCTAAGGCATCCCACCACCTTTCGATATTGTTTCAGGTCAATTTCGGGTTCATCTTTCGCCTTTGATAATTTATTTCCTGGTTCCATTGGAATGTGGGTCGGATTGCAATCATGTAAACCAACTCCTTTTAGAATGCGTTCAGCATATACTTCTTGGTTTATAGTAATCCCAGATTTCTCTTGCATAACTTCAACGCCATGGTAATAAGTCAATTTTCCAAGACCCGACATCTCAAAGTTCTTGGACATCTCTAATTTGAACCTCTTGATCATGCTCAAATTTGTACCCGTGACAAATAAATCATCAACATAAATTGCTAAAATTAGCAAGTTAGATCCTTGACTTTTCCGGTAAACAGGTGGTTCTTTCATGCAGTTGTGAAATTTCGTACTCTTTAAAATCCCGTCAAGCTTTGTGTTCCATGCTCGAGGTGCTTGTCTTAGGCCATACAATGCTTTTATAAGTCGATATACTTTATGTGTGTTGTCTTTCTTTATGTAGCCTTCCGGTTGCGATACGTAAACAATTGTTTCCTTCAATTCTCCATGTAAGAACAACGTTTTAACATCTAAGTGATGAAGCTCCCACCCATGAGTAGCGGATAAGTCTATAAGAAACCGAATGGTATCAATGCGAGCTAGTGGAGCAAATACTTCTTGAAAATCAATACCGAGTTGTTGCACGTAACCTTTAACAACCAACCAACCAACCTTGCCTTGTATTTATTAATGGTGCCGTCTGCATTTTTCTTCAATCTGAACACCCACTTGAGTGTCCAAGTGGCTTCACCCCCATAGGCTTGTTCATGAGTATCCAAGTATTATTTTGGTTTATCGAATTGATTTCCGCATTCATGGATTTGACCCACTCTGGTTCTTTCTCCGCTTCTTCAACCGATACCGGCTCGTCATTTGTTGTTAGTGTTGGATTAAATGTCTAAGCCCATAACTATAATTGGAATGTACTTGATCTGATAGTAGCATGGTCCTTTTGGGTTGCCTTCACCATAGCAACTTGATTGGATGATTTATAGAGAAAGAGGTTGATAAATGATTTATTAATATATTATAAGAATAATATATTAATTGAGAAATCATATTATTTAATTAGTATTGATTAGAAATTAATTTGGTGATCAAAAGATACTAATTAAATATAAGGGGACTGATATTGCAATTTACTGATAGTTGCAATTGATGGGTTTTGAGCATTCTAGCACTCCTATGGTGTACATGAAACCCTAGAAACCTTGGATCTATGTTTTACTATGATACATGCAAATTTGATTTCCAAGGTTCATAACCTATCTAGCATAGCATGGGGAACTTTTAAACATAAATGCTTGTTGTAGAATATACCTTATGTTGTTTGGATTCCTTGAAAACCTTGTGAGCCTAGCACCTCAAGTGTGATGCCTCAAATGTCTCACACAACACCACAATACTTGGAATAACCTTGAGAGAAGTTCACTAACACCTCAAAATCGGCTAGCCCTCTTCCTTGCTTGTACACGTGCCGATTTTGCTAGTCTAGGGGTCCTTTTATAGTTGTGGCACAATTAGGGTTACACCATGTAAACCCTAATTGTCATGGCTTTCCATATTCCATGATCCATGGGTTTGTAACCTCCATGGACTATCCATGGAGCACCTTATGGGTTTTAGCCCAATCCAACAAACCATGGATCATTAGCCCACTATACAAGAATAGATGATTTACACAATCAACCACATATATTTAATTAGTCTCTTTTTGATCACTTAATTAATTCCAAATTAATTCTTTGATCAATACTAATTAAATAATATTATTAATATATTAGAACTTATAATATATTAATAAACCTTAAGTGTCCTTTCTCTAATTTTGGTCTATCCAAGCATTGCAATGCCATGCAACCCAAATGGACCATGCCAACCGGGTCAAGTACATACCAGAAATAGTTATGGACTTAGACACCTTATCCAACAGTCTCCTACTTGGATAAGTCTAATAACTATAACTACAAGTATGACTTCAGGAACCGATCAGCAATCGTAGCTCTTTCAAGGTATCACGGAACTGAGATGATGATGATACGCCATTTAAGATAAGTGATCATATAATCCTCTGCTCTCAAGATATCAGCCGGACAAATACATGGAACATGGTCTTACTTATTGTCCAACATTTGTTTCTCGATCTCTGATTTGTTTGACATAGAACTAAATTGAACACATCAATTAGGTTCTGACCGGGCCCGGTACATAGGTCAAAACAAAATCATAGAGGGCCCCAGATATTGCTTCTAATCCTAGAAGGAACAGATAAACTTCTAATCCTAAATTGAACACATCAATTACCGTCTCACGATCACTCGAGATAAATTCTATGAAGTGATACAAGTGAGCGTGGGTTGAGTCCAATACTCAGGCCTTATGAGCACTCATGAATGTTGCAGCAACCATTGCTATGTCTAATACACCTTAGACAATCTACAAACCCATTTCATGACAGTCTTAATTCAATACCTACTTCCAAAGTATGACTGACTGTGGAGAGTTTGAATAATATAATTATTCTGGAAGTCAAAACATGCAAGGTTGAAACAATAGTAAACGATTAACATAAGATAGTAACACTTTACTCATAAATAAATAACAACTTTTATTTAATCATCAAATGTCAATTACACTTTACAAGTTTCAAAACTATCTAATTATTAAAACTAATATCATCCTTCAGCCCGATGCGTCTCGCATGCTGTAAATGCTTAACCCAACTCAGTCCCTTCGTGAGGAGATCTGTTGGGTTCTCATCTGATGATACCCTCTTTGCCACGAGGAGTCCTTCTTCTATTCGATGTCTAATGAAATGGTATTTTCTGTCAATGTGTATGGATCTCCCGTGATCCCTTGGTTCCTTTGCTAAAGCAACTGCACTTTCGCTGTCACAGAAAATTTCCATTGGCTCTTTTATAGCTGGTACAACTCCCAGGTCTCCAATGAAGTTCTTTAGCCATATCGCCTATTTTGTTGCCTCTCTTGCTGCTATATACTCTGATTCACAAGTTGAATCAGC
This sequence comes from Lactuca virosa, assembly GCF_052849685.1. Taxonomy (NCBI): domain Eukaryota; kingdom Viridiplantae; phylum Streptophyta; class Magnoliopsida; order Asterales; family Asteraceae; genus Lactuca; species Lactuca virosa. Next base: position 21,261,619 of record NC_136433.1, read on the forward strand.
TACCGTCTCCTGCTTGGAAATTTTCCAAGTAATTGCTCCTCCATTTAGGATAAAGACCCAGCCTGACTGAGAGCGGAAATTATCCCTATCAGTCTGAAAGCTAGCATCGCTATATCCTGCCACTCTCAGGTCATCACTGCCACCAAGGGTAAGGACCAAGTCCTTAGTCCTTCGCAGATACTTGAGAATGTTCTTTACCACATTCCAGTGAGCCTTGCCAGGGTTCCCTTGATATCTACTGACCATGCTCAAGGCAAAGGCCACATCAGGGCGATTACAAGTCATATCATACATGATCGAGCCCAAAGGGGAAGCATATGGTACATGACTCATCTCAGCTATCTCAGCCTCTGTACTCGGACTCTGAGTCTTACTCAGTTTGGCATTACTCTGGATCGGTAATTCCCCTTTCTTGGAATCCTACATACTGAACCTATTCAGCACCTTATCCAAGTAAGTACTCTGACTAAGTCCAATTAGTCTTTTACTCCTGTCTCTCAAAATCCTTATCCCTAGGATATAGTCAGCTTCTCCAAGGTCCTTCATAGCGAAACACTTCCCAAGCCAGGACTTAACCTCCTGCAAGGTTGGGATGTCATTTCATATGAGTAGTATGTCATCCACATACAACACCAAAAAGCTAACTATACTCCCACTAGCCCTAACATATACACATGACTCATCATCGCTCCTAGAAAAGGCAAACTCGTTGACTTTCTCATCGAAGCAAAGATTCCATCTGCGAGGTTCTTGCTTTAATCCATATATGGATTTCTCAAGCTTACACACTCTATTAGGGTACTCTGCACTGACAAAACCCTCTGGCTGAGTCATGTAAACATCCTCAGCCAACTTTCCATTAAGAAAAACGGTTTTGACATCCATTTGCCATATTTCATAGTCATGAAATGCAGAAATGGCTAGCATAACCCTAATAGACTTAATCTTTGCTACTGGTGAAAAGGTCTCATCATAATCAACTCCCGAAGTTTGTGAAAAGCCCGTTGCAACCAGTCGTGCCTTCTAAGTGTGTACATTACCATCCATGTCGGTCTTCTTCTTGCAGATCCATTTGCACCCGACTGTGTTGCGACCTGGTACATTGTCAAACAAGTTCCAAACTTGATTGTCATACATGGACTGTATCTCGCTGTCCATAGTCTCTTTCCATTTAGCAGCCTCTGGGCCTGCCATGGCTTCCGTGTAGCTGTTAGGTTCATCCAGACTTACCAGTGTACTATCACTGATAAGAGTATCACCTTTCGCAATAATATAGAAACCATAGTAATGCTCAGGTGCATTCATAACTCTCGTGGAACGCCTCAGAGGTATGGGCTCGTCAGTCGGATCAACAAGAGTTTCCTCCTCAGGTTGATTGCTCGGGTTTGAGGTTCCTTCACCACTTGACTCTTGAATTTCTTCAAGGTCAATTTGCCTCCCACTGTTTCCTTGGCTTATGAATTCTCTCTCTCTCGAAAGACTCCTCTCCTTGCTACAAATACCACATTATCACTAGGTCTGTAGAAGAGGTAACCAAAGGATCTATGTGGGTAGCCGATGAAAATACACCTCTCACTTCGAGGTTCGAGATTATCGTGAGTCTCACGCCTCACGAAAGCCTTGCAACCGCAAATCTTGATATGATCTAGATTGGGAACTTTCCCAGTCCATATCTCATGAGGTGTTTTGGCAACCTTTTTAGTAGGGACTAGATTCAGGATATGGGCGACAGTCTCTAAGGCATACTCCCAGAATGAGACTGGTAACGAAGCTCGACTCATCATGGAACGAACCATGTCCAACAAGGTTCGATTGCACCTCTCAGCCACACCATTAAGCTGTGGTGTCCTAGGAGGTGTCAATTGTGAGACAATCACACATTCCTTAAGATAGTCAAGGAACTCGATACTAAGATACTCTCCTCCCTGATCGGATCGGTGCATCTTGATGTTCCTGCCCAGTTGATTCTCCACTTCCTGCTTAAACTCTTTGAACTTTTCAACGGTTTCTAACTTATGCTTGATTAAATACATATATCCATATCTACTATAATCATCAGTAAAAGTCACATAATAGCGATTAGCATCTCTTGTGGCGGTTTTGAAGGGTCCACACACATTAGTGTGTATGAGGTCCAACAAAACCTCACCCCTCTCACAAGTACCAGTGAAGGGTGACTTTGTCATTTTTCCAAGTAAACAAGACTCGCAATTATCATCCAACTTTAGGTCAAATGATTCCAAAACTCCAGCCTTTTGGAGTTGGCCCATGTGCTTCTTGTTAACATGTCCAAGACGACAATGCCACAAGTATGCTTTGTCTAAACTATTTGAAGAATGAATACACAACACATTATTTCCTAGATTATCTACAACATTCACAACTTCATATACACCATCACAAGGTAATGCTTTAAAGTAAAATACATAATTGTAATAAATATTTATAGCACCATTATCATTATCAAATGAAAAAGTAAACCCTTGTTTGTTCAAGCCATGAAAGGAAATAATATTTCTCGCCATTTCAGACGAGTAACAATATTTATTCAAATATAACATTAACCCAGTATTAAGCAATAAAGAATAAACTCCTATCTTGGTAACAGGTGATGCTTTCCTATTCCCCATGATTAAGTTTATCTTCCCGTGCTCCACTTTGTCACTTCTTCTTAGGCCCTGCAAATCAGTACAAATGTGAATACCACAACCTGTATCAAGCACCCAAGAATTAGTATACAATGAGTTATTAGACAATATAGTGTAAATACCTGCATGGGTGGGTTTAACTTTCCCATCCTTTACATCCTGCAAATATTTGGGGCAGCTTCGCTTCCAGTGCCCCTTTTCCTCGCAGTCGAAGCACTATGCTTCCTTTGGGTTTGAAGAAGGAGGAATGGAACCTTTCTTGGTTCCACTTGAAGAGGAGCCATCAAGAGACTTTCCCTTGGTACCCTAAGAAGGGGTCTTCCTCTTTTTCCCCTTTCCTTGCCTAATTTCCAGGACAGGAGCAGTAGTAGGAGTAGGAGTAACAACTGATTTACTTTTAAGACCACTTTCAGCGGTCCTTAAAAGTCCTTGAAGCTTACTTAGTGTGACTTCCTCCTTGTTCAAATGATAATTCATACGAAACTGATCATAACTTGGAGGTAAGGAATGGAGAATGATGTCAATCGCCATGTCCTCAGGGAAGTCCACATTAAGCTTCAATAATCGGTCCACGAACCTTTGCATTTTCTGCAAGTGACCGGTGAGGGATTCTCTCTGCTTCATCCTAGCTGTTATCATGGAGGAAATGATTTCATACCTTTCCTGACGAGCACTCTGATGGTACCTATCCATCAGATCCTGGTGCATCTCAAAAGGGTAGAAATCTTCATAGGATTTCTGGAGTTCTGCTATCATGGTGGCCAACATGATGCAAGACACCTTAGTGGCATCTTTCTCATGGTTAGTGTACTCAGTAATCTCCTCAGGAGTAGCAGTCGACTCATCGATAACCTTTAGCTCCTTATCGAGGACATACTCTTTGCCCTCATAGCGAGTAATCATTATGATGTTCCTAATCCATTCATTGAAATTAGAACCATCAAAAGCGACTTTACCACACAAGTTCATTAGGGAAAAGGAGCCTGTAGAGTTTGAGCCAGTAGCAGTGTTGGAAGACATCTGAAAGAAAGAAAGAAAAGTTTTATTAGTTAAAGAGTCCTTAATAAGTCACCCAAAATGAAATATTAAGGCTAGGACCCAACAAACTATTTATAGTTGGAAGAGGGATGCCGTAATCCAAGCTATAAAATATTTGAAGGTAGGTAAATGACGATTTACCAATTTCCACCACAAAAACGGAATAGACTATTAAGTTTTATTGGATTTGAAATTCCTAGATCTTTTTGAGATACATTGAACTTTCAATGGCATGTTTGAATCTCGATTGTGCCCTCTCAAGTTTGTGACTGGGATGCCGGGGATCACAAACAAGGTGTGAATAACCATGCAAATTGACTTGGTACCCTTAACTTTTATCACCTAATCGATGTGCTGGTTAACCACATGCGCTCCACCGATATATGATAAAATTAAGTTACCCTTTGCCACTCTTACTAGTCCTTGTTAGTGTGTCGGTTAACCACGCGCGCTCCACTAACGACTTGGTAAGGTACACAGTGTAATTTCATGGGCTAGCACCTATGTCACATTTTTCCTAAAGTAACTAAGATTGAGAATTATTAAAGTATAGTTACTTTATAATTTCATTATACTTTTAATGAGCATTAAGGTCCTATCCTACCCGTTCGGCTAACGAACCTCCACCAGTCAAGGAAGCGGTGGGTGAGAGTGGACACCCATTATGCTGCCATTTTATAGGCAACAACCTTATACCCCCTTATAGACCGACTTCATGAATGAGGCCTACTAATGGTAAGACTGACTTATTCTTATACATATATATATATTTAAACTTTTAATATAATAATAGTATAAGGGTTGAATTTTAAACTTTTAAAACTCTAAGGTTCAAATTGAAATTAAAGTATTAGGGTGTAAGACTTTACAAATTCCAAAACTTGAGGGCAAGTATTGAAACTATTCAAGACTTTTCATTTCATAACTTATGAGTTTAATGGTCCATTAAAATGAAGACTCTTCATTTTATGTAACCTCTTATTCTTTAATGACACTTTTAAAGAAGTGACTTTTGGTTATCCATAACTTGAGGACAAGTTATGGACTCCATCATTAGGCATTAAGATCAAGAATCATATTAACAAGCAAGTTACACATAATTCCTATGATCTTCAAAAACTCATAAGAACATGAACATTCATATCAAATTTTCAAGAATCATATTAACACATATAAAACATGGAATTTTGATATTAGCCATCGTAAATGGATTAGCATAAGCATTACACCATCTAAAACAAGTTTTAAAACACCAAAATAGTTTAGGGTAATGTTTATAGTCCATTTCCAGCAGCAAAACACGAAAATCTGCATTCAGGGGCTCCTACTCGTCGAGTGCAAAAACCTACTCGACGAGTAGGATGAATTAACTCATGGACTCGGCAAGTTCATGTTGCAGAATGCAGAAAACTGAGTTTTTTCAACAAGTTTGTGTGACAACCGTTAATTTCCCGTCAAGTCAAAGTCAAATAAAGTCAACAAGTCAAACCGGTCAACACAATTAACCCTTGTATATTAGGGTTTACATTGTGTTTACTATTGTACAACACACTATCTCTATGCAAAGTATCACTTTGAGTCTTCACGTGTTCGGAAAATGTAAACCCTAATCAGGGTAAGTGATAGAACTACTCGATAAAACATTAATACATACCCTTCGGGGGCGTATAAAGCTCATAACAAGGCAAAACGGGGTTTACAAACCTTGCATTTCGAAGTTAAACACTCGCAGAGGTCACAAACAAAGTCTCTCTCAATCTCTCTTGCTCTACCTCTCTCTATCTCTCTCTATCTCAAATCTCTCTCAAATCTCTCCCAAATCTCTCCCAAATCTCTCTCATAACCTCCCTCAACTTTTTATAATCATTCGGGTTATCCCGACACTTAACTCGGTGAAAAACCGCTCGAAACGGGAAGATTCCTTGAAAAATAGCCTTATAGGACCGAAGTCCCTAATAAGGAACTGAAGCCTCTTGTGGGACCGAAGTCACCTTCGGGTTCGACTCTTTGCACTTCGGGTTCGGCTCCTTGCCCCTCGGTTCGGATCGGACCCTTCAGACCGAAGCTCCATCTGCTCGCTTCGCCTTCGCCTCCCATGTGACACGTTCTCCTGTAAGCCTCTCAGACCGAACCAACCTCTCGGCTCTCATCAGACAAGTGAACCTACCTTCAGTTCTAATGGATAGGACCGAACCTCCGACCCTGATCTTCGGATATTCGCAACTTTTACCCGGTTTTCAATACTTTTAGCGTTTTGAGCCCGTTTTTCGTGATTTTAACGCGGGATTTTCACCCAAACTCATATTTTGACATATAAGACCCTATATATTCATATTTTAATCACATCCCAGGGATTTATTAATTATAATCAATATTTACATTAAAGAAAAGGACTTAGGATATTTTATGTTACAAGTGGGTCAAGTGTGCCCACTTGCACTTATGTGTCAATTTCTCATTGGTCCACCCTTATCCACATCACACATATCAAGGTAAACACCCCTTCACCCTAGCCACTTGCTCCAGCAATCCTTCATATAAAGAAATGCATGGGGATTTCCTTGATCATTTTCTTCTCCATAAAACACATATACACTCCTTAACCATCAAAAGAGCCTCTTTTTCTCTCAACTTCCAGCCATACTTTTGAAGTGTTCTTGAGCTATTACTTCACTTTTTGGTAAGTATTTCATCTAAACTCAAATGTTATTCCATATTTTCCTAACACTCTTGGATCATCTACACACATTTTAACACCAAAGAATCGTTCTTAGGATCATCCAAGCTTTCACGTGTTCATTAAGTGTTCTTAACTTGATACTCCTCGTCTCCGACCTTCCACTCTTCAAGAAATCACTCAAGGTGAGTTCATACCCCTACATTTTCTAGTTTTCTTCAGTTTTCGCGGGGGGGGGGGGGGGGGGGGTGAATACAAGTTAAAACACCAAAACATATTCAAAACTTAACTTGACAGCTTATAACAGAAAAGTTGTGACCTGTTCACGAACTGTTTTACCCAACTTAAACTTAATATTTTTCAAAACTGTTTAATATGAAAGTAGTTCAGGTTTATATCTTTAAAATTACTACTTGCACATCTCCATATGATTTTTCTACAATTTATGGTGATTTTTACAAAACTGCCTATTATTTCATAAACGAATTTGGACCAGTCTGTGATTATGAACACTTTCACATAAGTTAGAGAACTCTAAAAATCATAATAAAAATTATGAATAAACTAGACATATTTTCTAAACTCTCAGAGTTTATGGAGTTAGTTTTCGACTTCGTATGATTTTTCTATGATGATTTCAAAACAGTGCAGAAAGAGTAAAAACTAGTTACATAGCTTACCATATTGACAACACTTTGTAGTATGTTGAGCAAAGTGCATAACAATAAGTTTCTAAATGTTTGGATGCATTCTTGTTAGTTTACCATCATAAACAGAAATTAGTCATTCATGTTAAGGTTTTTCCATTCATTTCGAAGACATATAATAAACTATAATTAGTATGGTTTATGAAATTTCCGATAAAAGCATATTACATGGAAAATGTTTTACTCTCAAAACAAATGGGTTTTTCATATACTACATGATAAACTATAATAGTAATAGTTTATGGATTTCATATCACTAATTTATTTCATAGAAGGTGATTTCACTTCCACAACGGAAGAGGTTTTATACTCAAACTATATGTAAACTAGTTAACGTAAGTTGTGAGACATTCTTTATCGTACTCTTAGGGTACGGGTTCGAAAATCCTGTAAGTTATAACCAGAGTCTCTTGTAGGGAGAGCGTGATAATTGTGTATAGATCTATATTGGGATTGACACCCCACACCTCGCTGCTAGCTACAGCCGGACCGGCAGGTCTGCGGGTGACAAGAGTCATAAGATCCTGACGTCTGAAAAACGTTGTTGCAGGTTATTTCTCGTCATAGTATGGTTATAACGACTCACATAGGGAGTTAAAAATCTTTCCAGTTTACAGGGAAAATTCTATTTTGAAAAGGAGTTTTATCTATTTAAAACTACTTGAACATTATAAGTATAAAACACACTCATATTCTCGGTCTTGGGATTTAAGACTACATAACTTTTTATAAGGAAAATAAGGGATTTTTCTTGAAGTATACATTATAAAGTACCAGGTTTACACTAAATGGCTTTCATGATATCGAAACTTTGTTTCATCTAGAATTGTTAGACTTCAGCTATAATGGCAAAGTGTACATGTTAGAGTTATATATGAATTTAGACGCAATCGACCTAGAATTGGTGGGCCCGCCTTACTTCCTGTTCCTTGTTTGGTTGTGGACCTAGGGCATACCCATTATATTCGACAGTTTATTTAACTTAAATTTTATATAACTTATATACACTGGGTGATTATAGAAGGAATCTACAGGTCTTTCTAGAGTACATTATTGCATAACATAGGAGAGTTCATTTCGCGTTTAATAAAGAAAATATTGAATTTTTTGGAATCATACTCTATCGCTTTTTACAAGGAAAACGACTTATTTCTCAAATAAAACTCTTATGAACTCACCAACTTAATTGTTGACACTTTTTCAAACTACTTGTATTCTCAGGAATTCAGTGAAACAGGAAATCAACCGGTTTTGAAGATGGGACGTTAAATCGTCAAACATTTCATTTTGTGATCATAGTGTAATTGATTTGAAACATGTAAACTCATACTATGGTGGAGCTTTTTCGATTATATCCATGATGGTTGTATCTACTTTGAGCACTATTATACTCGTTGTTGTGATACTATACATGAAGTCCTCCACCCCCGGACGTTTCCGCCATCCTTGGTTTGGGGGTGTGATAGTTTGCATCAAGTATCAAACAAACAAGCCCAGGCTTTGATACCACTGATGGGTTTTGAGCATTCTAACACTCCTATGGTATAATGCCCGTGTTTCTAGGCTAGGCATTAATATTGACGTTATAGTCTAGGTTAACCTTTGTAACTCATAATGAAGAAATGAAAAGGAATTATGTGAATATTATGTGTTTTATGCTTAATTATTAGGGTTTAATTAAATAAGAATAAAAATGAGCGTCAAAAATAAATATTAGATAAAGTCGATATCTATTAAGAAAGTTGTAGTGGGCGTGACAAGGATTACTGATATATAAAGAATACCAAAATCCGAGTTATAACGAAGAATATATGACCTGTCGAAGTTTCGCGACAAAACGGGCACGGTGCCGAATGTCGTAAAAAGTGAGTTTTTGATAAACTACTTTTTAGGCTTAGTGATCTAAATAAAAGTCGTAGTGTTCGTTAAACCGAGAGTAGGTATAAAAAGAACGCCCAAACCTGACTTCGTATGAGGAAGTTATGATTTTTCAAAGTTTCAGTTTAGAAGTAGACAGCTAAAAACTCGAATTTTAGATCGAGTGATTTTTAGCCGATACGACTTAAACGAGAATCGAAGGTCTCGTTAATAGTAGCACAACGGTAAAAAGACAGACGAAAACGGACGTCGGATGAAGAAGTTATGAATTTTTAACGGATTTCCTGTCCCGGTCTGTGAAAAATAATAATGTAAAAATTAAAGTCAAAATTAGCCAACTAAGTCTAAACGAAAGTTGTAGAGCGTAATTTTACCTACGCGTGCATATAAAGAACGTCAAAAAGCGAGCTCGTATGCGAAAGTTATGGATTTTAGAAGTTTTGGCGCGAAAATCGAGAAAAAATGTCAAAACCGAGAAATTTCGCATACGTGGACTTCGGCCACGTCACCCTCGCTCAAATCGTGCCACGTGTCCGAAATCCTCTGAGTCATCCGAAGACGTGTCGCCTGCCCTCGCATCTGAAGCCGCGGTCCAATGGGTGTCCGGCGCGTGCCTTCTGATGATGCATTCGGCCTTCGCACCAGGCGCCACGAACCCCCACCCCCCCTCGAACCTAGACTCCGGTCCACTAAGAAGCTGCCACCGAGGCCCTCGCATGCGCAACCCACGTGCGAGCCACCTGCGCGCCTTCGCCCTGCTGCTGCCGCGTGTCCTCGCTGCTTACTCATCTTCTAAGCCGACTTCGGACCTCGCCTATAAATAGAAGGCTTGCGAGCCTTCCCGGGTACTTTTGGAAATTTGCCCATTTTGACCCCTTTTTGAATATTTCCTTCATTTTGACATTCCCCAAAGCCCCGGTATCAATTATAACACCCGGAACACGCCCCGAAGTGCCCGAAGACCCGGAAAATTTATCTTTTCGGTTTCAAAGCCCGGCCCTTGCAGAGCCCGGTTTCTGAATAAAACTCCCGATTTTATTAGAAACGAACGTTTTAGGAAACGAATTGCTGCCCGATTTTCAGTAAATCAAGTGAGTGTATAGTCACCTTCATCTTACACCTAGATATGAAGTATTTTCTATAAAATACGTGCTATGTGTAATTATCTTAATTGTTTAATTGAGGTGACTGTTGAATAGACGTTTTATACAAGTTTTAAACTGTATATGTATTTTTATCTACAAATATTTTGGGTAAAACATGGATAGATAGTTGATGTGTGATGAAATAAAATGATGATAGGCCTCGATGTGATTGTGATCCAGTCATCTAGCGGAGTTTGGATGACGACCACATACTTTTCTAGACAATCCAGTGGAACGCTGGCAGGCCCGCAACCTGTAGGTGTTAATGAACTTGGGTGTTCATTTGATGTACTCCATCCCCCTCATGGTTGCCTTTAGGACATGTATGGATGAGGAGTCCCCTTAGCAGTAGTGTTCATCCCGATGATATTCTTTAGGCTAGGTCCCTTGTGATAAGTGTTTAGGGACGTAAAGTGAGGATAACGGGAATGGGTAATCATGGTTATTGTTGATTGGTGAACTTAATAAGTTTATTATTATTGTGGGTTGAAAACCCTATATGCTCACCAGGCTCCCAAGCCTGACCCACTCAGCTTTTTATGTTACATGTAGTGGACCCCGAGCATAGTTGGAGGACGATGAAAGATTTTTGGATTATAGGCCAGTAGTTGTAAATAACTGTTGAAAGGCTTATAATGTCTTGTTTATGCTTTTGATCTGTATCGGAACATGACATCCTGAGGTTTTGATATGAAATGAAATTATATTTTTCTTAAAGAAAGGTTTTGACAAACTTTTATCATGTTTTGTTTTGGGGACCAAATTCCGCAACATCTTTTAAAAGGATTTCTCTGATTTTATTATAAAAAGCATAAATTAAATCGGTCTTTTCTGACCGAGAAATTAGGGGATGTCATATATGGTGTACATGCAACCCTAGAAACCTTGGATATATGTTTTACTATGATACATGCAAATTTGATTTCCAAGGTTCATAACCTATCTAGCATAGCATGGAGAACTTTTAAACATAAATGCTTGTTGTAGAACATACCTTATGTTGTTTGGATTCCTTGAAAACCTTGTGAGCCTAGCACCTCAAGTGTGATGCCTCAAATGTCTCACACAACACCACAATACTTGGAATAACCTTGAGAGAAGTTCACTAACACCTCAAAATCGGCTAGCCCTCTTCCTTGCTTGTACAAGTGCCGATTTTGGTAGTCTAGGGGTCCATTTATAGTTGTGGCACAATTAGGGTTACATCATGTAAACCCTAATTGTCATGCCTTTCCATATCCCATGATCCATGGGTTTGTAACCTCCATGGACTATCCATGGAGCACCTTATGGTTTTTAGCCCAATCCAACAAACCATGGATCATTAGCCCACTATACAAGAATAGATGATTTACACAATCAACCCCATATATTTAATTAGTCTCTTTTTGATCACTTAATTAATTCCAAATTGATTCTTTGATCAATACTAATTAAATAATATTATTAATATATTAGAACTTATAATATATTAATAAACCTTAAGTCTCCTTTCTCTCATTTTGGTCTATCCAAGCATTGCAATGCCATGCAACCCAAATGGACCATGTCAACCGGGTCAAGTACATACCATAAATAATTATGTACTTAGACAACTTATTCAACAAAAATTTGGGCTGTGGACTCCTAATAGAAGGGGTGGACGAACTCTATGGGAAGCCCATAAGGAATTCGTCCAAGGGGGCCTTCTATAAGGGTTCCATGGATTGCTTAAGGCTTAAGCTATCAGATTAGGGTTTTACCTAGAAACCCTAGCAGCTCATCTATATATAGATCACCTGGCCTATAGAAATCGGCCATATGCATTCATAAAGAACCCTAGACGATTTCTATAGCCTCCACTTTCTCTCTATTGTTCATCCATTGCTAGTTAGTGTTTGTGACTCCATTAGAGGTGCAACAATTGACGCACTAAGCTCTTGAAGGTCAAGATCAAGCAATCAACAAGAAAGGTATTCTTCTAACTCTTGTTTAATCAGTAAATCCAAAAATTGTATGCTAGACTAGGGTTCATGCTTTGGAATATTAATTTGTATGTATAACTTGAGAATGTTGTAGTGCTCGAAACGCACCTGTGGTATCAGAGGTTAGGGTATTTTTTCTGTTATATGATGCAATTGTAATGTTTTCAAAGCTGGAAAATTTTCGATTTTGGTCTCTGGCTGATGAACTCGACGAGTCCTATGAAGGAACTCGACGAGTTGCACCAACTTGACGAGTCCATGCCCTGACTCGACGAGTTGGTTCGTCAGATGGCAGATTTTTCGGATTTCAAGCCTAAATTAGATAATGATCATTACCATAAATTGTTTTAACTGTTAAAATTCGAATTTTCTGTTATGGTAATGAATATGCTCATCTAATTGAAGGATAATGGTCAAATTTTAAGATAATGTCCAAAATTATGTGATTAGCTTAATTATTTAAAATTTGATCTAGAAGTTTTGAATAGTTTCAAAACTTGCCATCAAGTTTTTGGAATTTAAAATTTGATTAAAAGTTTTTAATTTTGAAATATTAAATTCTAAAACCCTAGTGTTTAAAAGTTTAAAATACAACCCTTATACTATTATAATATTAAAAGATTAATATGTATATATATGTATAAGATGAGTCAGTCTTACCGTTAGTAGGCCTCATTCACGAAGCTGGTCTATAAGGGGTGTTTAAGGAAGCGACCTATAAAATTACCGCCATTGGGTATCCACTCTTGCCCACCGCACTCTTGACTAGTTAAGGGTCTTTAGCCGAACGGGTAGGATAGGACATTAATTCTTCATTAATAAGTATAATGAATATTATAAAGTAACTAAATGTTTTTATAAATTCCCAATCTTAGTTACTTTAGGAAAATGTGAAAATGATGCTATTCCATGAAATTACACTTTGCACCTTGCCAAGTCGTTAGTGGAGCGTGTATGGTTAACCGGCACACTAACTTAGACTAACAAGTGTGGCAAAGGGTAGCTCGAGAATTATCATAAATCAATGGAGCATGTGTGGTTAACCGACACATTGATTAGGTGGTAAATGACTCGAGAGTGCCAAGCTAATTTTCATGGTTATTTACACCTTGTTTGTGATCCTCGGTATCCCAATCACAAACTTGAAGGGCATAATCGAGATTAAACATGCCATTGAAAAGTTCAATGAATCTCAAAAGAATCTAGGAATTTCATTTCATTTAAAACCTAATTCTTCATTTTATTTTTTCATGGTGGAATTGGTAAATCGTCATTTACCTACCTTCATAATAGTTTGCAATTGGATTATGACATCCCTCTTCCGAATTGTGAATTATTATGTTGGGTCCTAGACTTAATATTTCATTTGGGTGTTATATTAAGGATTCTTTATCTAATCTAAATTGTGTCCTTTTTCTCTTTTAGATGTCTGGCTCAAACAAAGCTTATGGCTCGAACTCCAACTCCTCAAACTCCTTTTTTATTTTGAGAATTTGTGGAAGGGTCACTTTTGATGGGTCCAATTTCAATGATTGGATCCACAACATTCACATGGCCCTACGATACGAAGACAAAGAATACGTCCCCGATAAAGAGCTCAAAGAGATAGATGAAACCAAAGCTACTCCTGAAGAAATAGCTGAGTATACGGCTCATGAAAAGACGTGACAAAAATTTCGTGTATTATGGTAGCCACCATGACTCCTGAGCTGCAACAGTTCTACGAGGACTAATGGCCTTATGAAATGTGCCACGATTTGATGGAAAAGTACCATCAAAGTGCGCATCAAGAAAGGTACGAGATTCTCGCCTCGTTGATAACAACCGAGATGAAAGATGGAGAGTCCATCATGAGCCACTTGCAAAGAATGTAAAGGTATGTGGATCGTCTGCTCAAGTTGAATGTCAACTTTGACGAAGAGTTAGCGATTGATATAATCCTACACTCTTTACCTCATTGTTATAACCAGTTGAAGATGACTTATCATATGAACAAGGAGGAAGTTACCTTGAGCAAACTTCAAGGTCTGTTGAGAATTGCTGAAAGTGGACTCAAAGAGAAAGGTGTCGAGTCCAGTCCTATTGCTGCTGGCCCGGTCCTTGCTATAAGACATGGAAAAGGGAAGAAGAGGAAAGCTCCCTCCAAGAACCACAAGGGAAAGTCTCATGATGGATCTTCTTCAAGTGGATCCAAAGCTAAATCCGGTTCTGCCACTCCCTCATCCGATCCTAAGGAAGCAACATGCTTCTACTGTAACGACAAGATGCATTGGAAACGAAGCTGCCCGAAATACTTGCAGGACATCAAGGATGGGAAAATAAATCCCTCCTTCACATGTATTTATGCTATTCAATCTAATAACTCATCACATGCTAGTTCTTGGGTCCTTGATACATGATGTGGTATTCACATATGTTCTGATTTGCAGGGGCTAAGAAGAAGTAGGGATGTGGAGCATGGGAAGATGAACCTGATAATGGGGAATAGGAAATCATCACCTGTCACCAAGATCGGGATTTACTCTTTAGTTCGTAGTAGTGGGTTAGGTTTATACTTGAATGATTGTTTCTACTCGTCAGAAATGACGAGGAATATTATTTCTTTTCATGGTTTGTATAGACAAGGTTTTAGATTTTCATTTAATAATGAAGTTGGTTCTATTAATGCTTTTTATAATGGTACTTTTTATTTTGAAGCATTGCCTTGTAATGGCGTATATGAAACTGTGATGGTTGTACACAACTTAGGAAATAATGTGTTGCATATCGATTCGTCTAATGGTTTAGAGAAGGCATGCTTGTGGCATTGTCGTCTTCGACATGTCAACAAGAAGCGCATCGCCCAACTCCAAAAGGATGGAGTCTTGGAGTCATTTGACCTAAATTCAGATGACACGTACGAGTCTTGTTTGCTTAGAAAGATGACTAAATCACCTTTCACTGGTACTTGTGAAATAGGTGAGTGTTTGTTGAATCTCATACACACCGATGTGTGTGGGCCCTTCAGATCCACCACAAGGGATGCTAACCGCTTCTATGTGACTTTTACTGACGATTATAGCAGATATGGATATATCTACTTAATCAGGCACAAGTCGGAAACCTTTGAAAAGTTTAAAGAGTTTAAGCAAGAAGTGAAGAATCAATTAGGCAGGAAGATGAAGATGCTCAAATCCGATAGGGTGGTGAGTATCTTAGTATCGAGTTCCACGACTATCTTAAGGAATGTGGAATTGTTTCATAATTGTTGCAACAAAGTACAACGTAGCTCAATGGTGTAGCTGAGAGGCGCAATCGAACCTTGTTGGACATGGTTCATTCCATGATGAGTTGAGCTTCGTTATCTATCTCATTTTGGGGGTATGCCTTAGAGACTGCCGCCCATATCCTTAATCTTGTCCTAACTAAGAAGGTTGCCAAAACACCTCACAAGATGTGGACATGGAAGGTTACCTCATTGGCACATATCAAGGTTTAGGGTTGCGAGGCTTTCGTAAGACAAGAGACTCACGACAAGCTTGAACCTCATAGTGAGCGGTGTATTTTCATTGGCTACCCGCATAAATCTTTTGGATATCTTTTCTACAAACCTAGTGACAACGTGGTGTTCGTAGCAAGGAAAGGGGTTTTCCGCGAAAGAGAACTCATATGCCAAGAGGAAAATGGGAGACAAATTGATCTTAAAGAGCTTCAAGAGTCAAGCGATGAAGGAACCTCTAACACTAGCACTCAACTTGAGGAAGAAATTCACGTTGAACCAGTTGGCGAGTCCTTACCTCTAAGACATTGCAGTAGAGTTAGTGTTCCACCTGTTTTGTATGGTTTCCATATAACTGCTGAAGGTGATATGTTTATCAGCGATAGTACATTGATAAATTTGGATGAACCTAACAACTACAAGAAAGCCATGGCGGCCCCCGAGTCTACAAAGTGGAAAGAGGCAATGGACAACGAGATTCAATCCATGTATGAAAATCAAGTTTGGAACTTGGTTGACAATGTACCGGGTCGTAAGACGGTCGGGTGCAAGTGGATCTTCAAGAAGAAGACCGACATGGATGCGAATGTGCACACGTTCAAGGCACGATTGGTTGCGAGGGGCTTTACTCAAACTTCGGGAGTTAACTATGACGAGAGCTTCTATCCAGTGGCCAAGATCAAATCTATAAGGGTTATGCTGGCCATAGCTACGTTTCATGACTATGAAATATGGAAGATGGACGTCAAAGCTGATTTCCTTAATGGGAAACTGGCTGAAGATGTTTACATGTGTAATCCAGAAGGTTTTGTTGATGCTAAGTACCCAAATAGAGTGTATAAGCTTGAGAAATCCATTTATTGATTAAAGCAAGCATCTCGCAGATAGAATCTTTGTTTCGATGAGAAAGTCAAAGAGTTTGGTTTTTCAAGAATCAAGGATGAGCCCTATGTGTATGTCAAGGCTAGTGGGAGTATAGTTAGCTTTCTAGTTTTGTATGTTGATGACATACTGCTCATAGGAAACGACATCCCGACCTTGCAGGAGGTTAAGTCCTGGCTTGGGAAATGTTTCGCTATGAAGGATCTAGGAGAAGCTGCTTATACTCTAGGGATAAGGATTTTGAGAAATAGAAGTAGGAGACTAATAGGACTTAGTCAAAGTACTTACTTGGTCAAGGTGCTGAAACGTTTTAGCATGGAGAATTCCAAGAAAGGGGAAATGCCAATCCAAAGCAGTACCAAGCTAAGTAAGACTCAAAGTCCGAGTACTGATGCCGAGATAGCGGAAATGAGTCGAGTACCATATGCTTCCGCCGCTGGCTCGATCATGTACGCTATGACATGTACTCGCCATGATGTGGCCTTTGAGTTGAGCATGGTTAGCTAATATCAAGGGAACCCAGGTAGAGCTCATTGGACAGCAGTTAAGAACATTCTTAAGTACCTGCGAACGACTAAGGAATGGGTCCTTACACTTGGTGGGAGTGATGACTTGAGTGTAACAGGGTATAGTGACGCCAACTTTTAGACCGACAAAGATAATTTCCGCTCTCAGTCGGGTTGGGTATTTACCCTAAATGGAGGAGCAATTACTTGGAAAAGTTCCAAGCAGGAGACCGTGGCTGATTCAACATGCGAATCAGAGTACATAGCAGCGAGCGAAGCGTCGAAGGAGTCGATATGGTTGAAGAACTTCATTGGAGACCTTGGAGTTGTACCGGCCATAACGGAGCCTATGGAGATTTTTTGTGATAACGAAGGAGCAGGTTCCTTAACGAAGGAACCAAGGGATCATGGGAGATCCAGACACATCGACAGAAAATACCACTGCATCAGACATCGGGTAAAAGAGGGACTACTCGTAGTCAACATGGTATCGTCAGAGTAGAACCCAACATATCCTCTCACAAAGGGTCTAAGCAGGGTTAAGCACTTACAGCATGCAAGGAGCATTGGTCTGAAGGACGATATTAATTTTAGTGATTAGATAGAAATTTTGAAACGTGTAATAAATAAATGTAATTGACATTTGATGATTAAGTAATTGAGATTTATTTATGATAAAGTTTACTATCTTGTGCCAATTGTTTACTATTGTTTCACTTTTCCATGTTTTACTTTCAGAATAAGTAGATTATTCAAATTATCCACAGTCGATCATACTTTGGAAGTAAGTTATGAGGTTAGAGTGTCATGAATTGGTTTGTAGATTGTCTAAGTGCTTAGACATAGCAAAAGTTTGTTGCAACGTTCATTAGTACTTATGAAATAAGATTTGAGTATTGGATTAAACCCATGCTCATATGGATCACTTCATGGATTTTATCACGAGTGATTGTGAGATGATAATATCGTATAATCTTTAAACCAAGATGTATGATTTGTTGTTTACAAGTTGGTTGTATGATCAGTAACTTGATGTTATAATGCGTGTTGTTGTGTATGATTTGATGAGTAAATTGTACAATCATATAAGTCGAAGTTTATCTGTTCCTTTTATCCTAAGAGGGTAAAAGCGATATCTTGGGCTCTTCGATGATTTTGTGTTGACTTATGTGCCGGGCCCGGTCAGGACTAAATTGCTGTGTAGAATTAAGTCCTATGTCAAACAAATCAGAAGTCGGGAAACAAACTGCTGGACATTGAGAATGATTATGTTCCATGTCTTTGTCCACACGATATTTTGCAGAACGGAGGATTGTATGATCCCTTATCTAAAGGACACGTTAGAGTTCGACATCGGCTTTTGAGATCTACGATTGCTAATCGGATTTTGAAGTTGCATTGGGATTTATAGTTATTAGACTTATCCAAGTGGGAGATTGTTGGATTAGGTGTCTAAGCCCATACCTATAATTGGAATGTACTTGATCTGATAGTAGCATGGTCCTTTTGGGTTGCCTTCACCATAGCAACTTGATTGGAAGATTTATAGAGAAAGAGGTTGATAAATGATTTATTAATATATTATAAGAATAATATATTAATTGAGAAATCATATTATTTAATTAGTATTGATTAGAAATTAATTTGGAATTAATTTGGTGATCAAAAGACACTAATTAAATATAAGGGGACTGATATTGCAATTTAGTGATAGTTGCAAGTTGGGCTGTGGACTCCTAATAGAAGGGGTGGACGAATTCTATGCGAAGCACATAAGGAATTCGTCCAAGGGGGCCTTCTAGAAGGGTTCCATGTACTGCTTAAGGCTAAAGCAATCAGATTAGGGTTTTACCTGGACACCCTAGCAGCTCTGCTATATATAGAACACATGGAATACAAAAATCGGCCCTATGCATTCATAGAGAACCCTAGCCGATTTCTATAGCCTCCACACTCTCTCTATTGTTCATCCATTTCTAGTTGGTGTTTGTGACTCCATTAGAGGTGCAACAATTGAGGCACCAAGCTCTTGAAGGTCAAGATCAAGCAATCAACAAGAAAGGTATTCTTCTAACTCTTGTTTAATCATTAAATCCGAAAATTGTATGCTAGACTAGGGTTCATGCTTTGGAATATTAATTTGTATGTATAACTTGACAAAAACATGGATCCAAAGCATTAGGGTTGCATGTGCACCATAGGAATGTTGTAGTACTCAAAACCCATCAGTTAGAAGAAGTTCTTCGAGATTATCAAGATCAAGCTCATATCTTGAAATCGTCTAGGAGGTACTCTTGTTCTTGAGGGTCTTTCGTTTGCAGCTCCTTGTTGAACATTATTATTGACTGGACTTGGTTGTTCATTATCTTGTACTTACGCTCTGTCTCCAATCTCATGATCCGATTCAATCAGTTCCATTGGGTCATTGTTTACCTCGTTTCCTTGATTGTTGTTCGTCTCGCCTTCTGGGTAGTCCCATGGTATTATGAACGAGCTTGGTTCTTCATTGTTGGTTCCTGCTTCTTTATTAAATCTCACCCTTTGGTTTCATAAAAAATAACATCTTGACTCACGATTATTTTTTGTGTCACCGGGTTAAATAACCGATAAGCTTTCGTACCCGGTTTGGAACCAACATGCACTAGTGGTCTTGATCTTGCATCCAACTTCTTTAGATTCACCGATTCAACTTTTGCATGTGCTAGCCACCAAAATATACGAACATTTTCTAAATTCATTTTTCTTTTATACAACTTTTCCTATGGAGTTGTATCACCAAGGACTCTTGTGTAAACGTGATTTATTAAATTTGTAGAGTGATTTAACGCTTCTCCCGATAAGTAGTTTGGAATATGAATTGCCTTCATTATACTTTGTGTCATTTCCATAAGTGTTTGGTTTCTTCATTCCACAATTCCGTTTTGTTGTGGAGAGTATGGGGCGGTAAGGTGGTGTTTGAGTCCGTTTTGATCACACAAAGAATTAAACTCGAGAGAAGTAAACTCACCTCCTCGATCACTTCTAAACTCCTTCAAAGGCTTTCCAATTTCATTCTCCACCAAAGCTTTGAATTTTTTGAAGTGTGTACACACTTCAATCCTTTCTTTCATGAGATAAATCCACATAAATCGTGAAAAATCATCAATTAGTGTAAAAATATACAGATTTTGCCCCTTGGTTGTCGGCGTGATCGGACAACATAAATCACCATGAACTAATTCCAATGGTCGTTTTGCTTTGTATGTCATTATAGTCGGGAATGACTTTCTTGTTTGCTTTCCCACCAAGCAAGACTCACACAATTGATTCTCATGATCAAATTGGGGTAACCCTTTGACTAGACCCCTCTTGGACATCTTTTTCATTGACTTGAAATTGATGTGCCCAGGTCTTGCATGCCATCGCCACGTATCTTCACTTAGTCTTGAATGAAGGCAAATAGGTACTCCAATTTGTAATTTTATTTTATAAAGGCGTTTTGGAGTTCTTTGTACCTTCATTAATAAGAAATTATCGGCACCGCGCATGGTCAATTAGTTGTCTTTTATTTGAATAACACACCCGACTTCGGTTGCTTGTCCGAGACTAATAATATTGTTCTTAAGATCTGGTATGTAGTAAATCTCCGTCATCAGCCTTTGTTGACCCCTTTTGCCTTGGAAAAGTATAGCACCTTTTCCCTTGATTTTTACACATGAATTATCTCTGAATTTAACCCTCCCGGTTATGCCTTCATCAAGTTCGGAGAAAAATGACCGGTTTCCCGTCATGTGATTGCTCGCCCTGTTATCCAAATACCACACATCATTATCTTGTGAGTTGTATCGAGACTGTATCACATTTTCTTCGTTTAAAAATATGGTCTCGTGTAAAAATACGGTCTCGTCGGTATCGTCATATTCGGTAAAATTACTTTCTTGTAATTTTTGGAGTCGGTCCGGACATTGAGACGCGAAGTGGCCTGGTTTATCGCACCGATAAGAGTGGAGTTGGGCTTTTGATCAAATTTGGGCCTGTTTTGATTATTGGGCCGATTATCTCTCTGTTTTGGGCCATGGTTCTGTCGAGACTTATACTCGTTTGATGACCCACTTGAGCTATTTGATCCACCAGCCCCTTTCCCCCTTGAATCATTCTGCGACAACTTCCAACTACTCGAACCAACACCGTTACTATCGCCTGAAGACTTCACAAACATCTCCCTTGTCTGCCCTTCTCCCCCATCATCAGCCTCCTTCACCCTCTCCTCGTAGGCTTTCAACCGCCCAACCACATCCTCGAAGCCCACCGTCATCAATCAAGGACCTCTTCAAGGGAGGCTACGACATGGATGTGTTTTCTTGGCAACGACTTGAGGAATTTCTTCACCATCTTTGTTTCTTCAATCGTCTCACCAAGTGCTACCGATTGTGACGAAATTCCCGATAGTTTTCCGGCGAAATTATCGATTGATTCCATCTCGGTCATCTTCAGCCTATCGAAATCGGCAATTAGGGTTTGTAATCTTGCATCTTTCACCCTATCAACCCCTACATAGTGAGCCTTTATCGATTCCCATAGATCCTTTGAAGACTTGACATTGCCAATTTGCATTATCAAGCTTTATGGAATCGCTTGATAAAGCAACCCCATAGCAAGGTAATCTTTCTCCTTGTTCTTGTCTGTTCTTGGATCGATCATAGTCCAAGCCTTGTGAATTCTAAGCACCGCCTTCATACGCAGGGACCAGACAGTGTAATTGATGTGTGTGAGCATCGGACATGCAACAAAAGTCGCTCCGACCTCCTTGATTCTCACCGGAGGAGGATATGCACCATCTTCACCATCTGACAGGTTCACCTAACTTGTCAAAAAATTGTAACACCAGGTTCCTAGTATGCATTTTAAATTAAAACTTATTCATTTTTACATAGAAACTCGACGAGTTGGAGGCCCCAAACTCGTTGAGTAGGAAGGGATTTTGGATGCGGGATGAGAGCCCCAACTCGACGAGTTGAGAGCCCCAACTCGACGAGTAGGACTGCCAGAGTGAAACCCTAATCTCGGGGTTTTGCACCCTATTTAAGCACCTTAATCCCCACATCCCACCCTTATTTCCACCCTATCAGTGAATATGCCTTAGTTTGGAGTATTGGTAGCTTATGGACCACGATCTAGGTCCTAAAATAGTTAGGGTTTGAGCTATAGCCATTAAGTGAAGGTATTAATGGGTACATTTAGAAAATTTACCCTTAAAAGGACATTTTCAGAGTGTGGGTGAAGTAAGGAGCTTAGATCTGAAGAATAGGGGCTTAATCCATTAAGATGAAGCAACAGACAAAGGAACTCGACGAGTTCGTGTAGGAACTTGACGAGTTGGTTTGATTTGTCCTAATTCTTTGAAGGACAGAACTCGGTGAGTCTTTAGGAGGACTTGACGAGTTGACTCGTCTTATCACGACTGTGAGTAGCATGGGAAATCGACGAGTCAGGGGGTTGACTCGACGAGTTGAGTCAACTCAGGGTTGACTTTGACTTTGACTGGACGTTGAATTTGACCAAGGTTGACCTGTGAAGGGGTTTTGAGTAAGGAATGTATCTAAGAGGTTGTTCTGTATATATGGTGTGAGTAGAGCTGGTTGTGGAGCAGAGACGTTTCAGCTATTCACACAACATTGAGGTGAGTTTGGGCCCGTATCTCATAGTAGTTGAGTGTGGGCGGGGCCCGTATCTCATAGTGTTATTTGATTATAGATATATGATTGTTCAGTAGATTTAGTTATACTTGTTGTGTGTGTGATACTTGTATGTATGTTAGTAGCTGAGTGTGGGCGGGGCCCGTATCTCATAGTAGTTGAGTGTGGGCGGGGCCCGTATCTCATAGTAACCGAGTGTGGGTGGGGCTTGTATCTCGTAGCTTGCAGAGTGTGGGCGGGGCCCATATCTCTTAGATAGCAGAGTGTGGGGGGGGGGGCGCCCGTATCTCCTAGTTAGCAGAGTGTGAGCGGGGCCCGTATCTCCTAGTTGCATGATTATGTGTATGGTATGTGGTATTCTGGGGAGACCTACTAGGCTTCGTGCTTATAATTTTCAGTTTTGGTTTCAGGTAGTTCCGGTAGCAAGGGGAAGAGCTCGGGATGACTGTAGTGCACACACCTTTTATTTAACCTGAGATGTTTATACTCTGATATATGTGACAGTTGTTTATGATGTTTTGAGATACATGACTTATGTTTTATGAGATGATTTGGTTTACTATGGTTTTATTATAAATTAAAAATGAAATTTTTGGTCCGTATTTTTTGGATGTTTCAATTTGGTATCAGAGCCTTGGTTTGAGGGATTCGGACACACTCTCGGGTGTGTCTCAACTCCAACTGAGGACTTGGTATAAATATTTTCAAAAAAGAAAACCATTTTTATAAAAGAATTTTGAAAATAGAAAAGGGTGTGGTGCGTGCAATCAGCCGAGCTCAAGTAAGTTGTCCCAAATTACCCGTACAAGTTTATGGTATGATATGCTTATGAGAACTGCATGCTAGATTAGGGATAAGGATCTAGGAATGATGCCTTATGTGCATGTTATATGTGTATGAGCTTTGTGAAGTGCATGCTAGTACTGATTAGTCAGTAATATGATGGCATGAGTAGGATATGATTGATTATGTTACTCAATGCTCGAATGCTGCTTGTTTTGTGCTTTTAGGAGTTCTAGTTATCTTTAACTAACTAGTAAACGGATATGTTAAGTTACATATTACGAGGACCAAATAATTTCTGAAGGTTAGGTTGAGCTCTATTTCACAGAACTTGTTTAAGTCTAACCGTTGTAGGGTAGGACCTCTCATTCGAAGAATTATCTAGTCTTAGTGATATGTAATGGTATCTGCGAGCTAGTTAGGGGGATATAGAAGGGACTTCTTATGCAACTGATGGCAGAGAGTGGGTTGGTGATTACCCTAGGCAAAACCTAGGATGAGATTAGCGCATGAGCAGTAGTAGTAGAAGGGACTTGGTGGAGTCAAGGCAATTCTTGAGGAAGGTACGGATAGATGTGGAAGGTAGTATGGGCCCATACTACTGAAACAGAGGATCCGTACTCAAATCAAGGAGAGCTGAGATGAATCCATGGAACTTGTAGTGTGTGAGATCCCTCGAGTATGATGAGTGTTCTGATGATTTTAATGGTGTATTTTCAGTGACGCTACGCACTAGACCAGTCGGCAGTTCAGGTGCCGGTGAGGGATCGGGCTCGGGCTCTGGAGCCGGGCAACTAGATGACCAGATGAGGAAGTGCATCTCATTTGAGATCACGCACAATATTTTGGACCCGACTCCTGTGATCTTCGGTACGGTCAAGGAGGGTATCCTGGAGATTCTTGACAGGAGGTTGAGTGCTTTTCGCACCGAGATGGCGGCCATGCTAGGGGTGCGCACGATGACATTCAGGGAGTTCCGAGCATGTGGAGCTCCAGACTATCATGGGGCTCGGGACCCCATTGCTAGTAGCAGGTGGTTGGCTGATGTCGCCAACGCCTTCTGTACGAGCCTATGTTCCAAGGGGGACAAGGTCCGACTTGCTTCATGTCTTCTGAAGGACAGCGCACGTGACTGGTGGGAGGAGGTCGGACATGCCATTGGTGACGATGCAACTTTAGATGCGATGACCTGGAGTGATTTTTCGGCCAGGCTCAGGGCCGAGTTTGCACCTGTGATAGAGGTACAACAGCTAGCTAGGGAGTTCCAGGATCTCCGACAGACGACCGAGACAGTGACGGAGATCACCGCCAAGTTCAAGGAGATGGACCTTCTCGTTCCGCAGTATGTGGTGGACGAGGAGATGAAAAAGGCCCGATATCATGAGATGTTCCGGAGTGATATCTGCTTGTTTATGAGCCGATCCAGCTACAAGACGTTGGAATATATGATTGCTAGGACTCGTGAGAGGGAGATTGATTTAGAGTTGGAGAGGAAGAGGAAGCCAGAGACGGTGTCTGGCATGGAGGGCTCAGGAAAAAAACCCAAGGTAGATTCCTGAGGGAAGAGCCAGTAGGGTCGAGGCCGTTGCGGAAAGTGTGGCAGGGCGCACGAGGGGACATGTAGGGCGGGTAGTTCGGGCTGCTTCAAGTGCGACCAAATTGGACATGTCAGTAGGGATTGTACTACTACCACCACCACCACAACATCTGATAGGATTTGCTTTCAGTGCAATCAGAGGGGCCACAAGAGGTCCCAGTGTCCGAGTTTAGCAGCAGCAGGACAGGTGGCAATACCCGCTCATGCTACGTTGAGGATTACAGACGGTCGACAGGGCCGGACAGAGGCGCATGTGGTGAAGAGCAGAGCCTTCCAGTTGACAGCAGAGGAGGCACGTGCAGCTCCTGATGTCGTTACGGGTATGTATCTTCTCCATATCTCTTTATTTATATTTACTGTCGCTTATGTTTATGTGTTTCATTATAGAAATGTTCTTAGTGAATGGTATATCTGCTCTGGTATTATTTGATTCGGGGTCTACCCGATCTTTTGTGTCGCTTGCACTCAGCAAGCGAATCGTAGGAGCTCCGGGGGAGCTGGATTGCCCTCTTGATGTATAGATAGCGGATGATAGGGCCGTTCGGGTTGCAAGGGTTCATCGGGGATGTACACTGCAGTTGTTTGATGAGCAGTTTTATGTGGATCTAGTCCCTATTCCCCTACGAGGGAATACGATTATAGTTGGTATGGATTGGCTGAGCCCTAATGGGGCAGTGATCGACTGCGAGCACCAGCTTGTGCGGGTTCGGACCCCAAGTGGGGGAGGTTTAGTGATTCAGGGCGAGAGGCCGTAGGGTGGACCGACCGTATGTTCAGCAGCAAGGGCGAGGCACTACCTTCAGCAGGGTTGCGCAGGATATGTCACTTATGTATAGATACCCGAGACAAGGGTATGGCGACTGTGGATGATGTACCGATCTTACGGGATTACCCGGACGTGTTCCCAAAGGATTTACCTGGGTTGCCTCCGAAGAGGCAGGTAGAGTTCAGTATTGACCTAGTTTTTGGTGCGGCTATGATAGCCAAGGCACCGTATCGATTGGATCCTCCTTAGATGCAGGAGATGTCTACACAGTTGCAGGAGCTGTTAGACAAGGGATTCATCAGACCGAGTAGTTCAGCGTGGGGAGCCTCGATCCTGTTTGTGAAGAAGAAGGACGGGTCACATCAGATATGTATAGATTACCGGGAGCTGAACAAGGTAACAGTGAAGAACCGTTATCCTCTCCCGAGGATTGATGATTTGTTTGACCAGCTTCAGGGAGCATCTTGGTTCTCCAAGATTGACCTGTGAGCAGGTTATCACCAGATGCGAGTGAGAGACGAGGATGTGCAGAAGACAGCCTTTCAGACTGGCTATGGTCATTACGAGTTCGTGGTGATGTCGTTTGGGCTCACTAACGCTCCTGTCGCGTTCATGGATCTCATGAACCACATGTGCAGACCAATGTTGGACCGGTCTGTGATAGTCTTTATAGATGACATCTTGGTTTATTCGAAGATGCATGAGCTGCACGAGGAGCACCTGAGGGAGGTTCTTGAGACACTGAGGAGGGAGAAACTTTTCGCAAAGTTCTCCAAGTGGGAGTTCTAGTTGCCCGATGTGTAATTTCTGGGGAACCTTGTCAACCAGAAGGGTATTTTGGTCAATTTGGCCAAGATAGAGGTCGTGATGCAGTCGGAGGTTTCGAGGTCTCCATCTGAGATTTGGAGTTTTCTTGGTCTGGTGGGTTATTGTGACATCCCCAATTTCACGGCCAGAAAAGACCGATTTCGTTTATGCTTTTTAAAATAAAATCAGAGTAATCATTTTTAAAAGATGTTGCAGAATTTGTTCCCAAAACAAAACATGATAAAAGTTTATCAAAACCTTTCTTTAAGAAATATATATTTTCATTTTATATCAAAACCTCGGGATGACATGTTCCGATACAGATCAAAAGCATAAACAAGACATTATAAGCCTTACAACAGTTATTTATAACTACTGGCCTATAATCCAAAATCTCTCATCATCATCTGACTATGCTCAGGGTCTACTACCTGTAACATAAAAAGCTGAGTGGGTCAGGCTTGGAAGCCTGGTGAGCATATAGGGTTTTCAACCTATAATAAATATAAACTTATTAAGTTCTCAATCAACAATAAATTTATTAATTTCATCAAGCAAAAATAACCCTAATTACTCATTCCCATTATCCTCACTTTACGTCCCTAAAACAACTATCACAAGGGACCTAGCCTAAGGATTTTTATTAGGGGTGACAACATTGTTTTCCTCAACAATTTATGTCAAACAAGACAACCAATAAGGTGACAACATTGCCTTCCTCAGCAATTTATGTCAAACAAGACAAACATCAGGGTGACAACATTGCTTTCCTTCAGCAATTTATGTCAAACAAAACAACCTAACATAAAACAACCAATAAGGTGACAACATTGCTTTCCTCAACAATTTATGTCAAATAAGACAACCAATAGGGTGACAACATTGCTTTCCTCCGCAATTTATGTCAAATAACGCAAACATCGGGGTGACAACACTGCTTTTCTCAACAATTTATGTCAAATAAGACAACCAATGGGGTGACAACATTGTTTTCCTCAAAAATTTATGTCAAACAAACATCGGGGTGACAACATTGCTTTTCTCTCAGCAATTTATGTCAAAAGGGTGACAACATTGCTTTTCCCTCAGCAATTTATGTCAAAAGGGTGACAACATTGCTTTTCCCTCAACAATTTATGTCAAAAGGGTGACAACATTGCTTTTCCCTCAACAATTTATGTCAAATAGGCACGAAGTCACATCGTCGCCAAGGTTTATACAACAGGCACTACGTCTCATAGTCGCCAGGGTTTATACAATAGGCACTCCGTCTCATAGTCGCCAGGGTTTATTCAATAGACACTAAGTCTCATAGTCGCCAGGGTTTATACAATAGGCACTACGTCACATAGTCGCCAACGTACTAAATCCATAGCTACCAACGTACATCTATACTGTACTAAATTCATAGCTACTAACGTACATCTATACTATACTATTATCTCTCATCCTTTATCTACCCATGTTTTACCCAACATATTTGAAGATAAAATATATATACATTTTAAATTATTTTAAACATGTATAAAACATCCATTTCAAATTAATAAACAACATATATACACATAGCACGTATTTTATATAAAATATTTCATATCTATGTGTAAGATGAAAGTGACTATACACTCACTTGATTTAACGATAACCGGGCACCACTTCGTTGCCTAAAACGATCGTTTCTAATAAAACCGGGAGTTTTATTGAGAAACCGGGCTCTGCGAGGGGTCGGGCTTCGAAACTGAAAAGATAAATTTTCCGGGCTTTCGGGCACTTCGGGACGTGTTTCGGGTGCTATAATCGATATCGGGGCTTCGGGGGATGTGAAAATAGCCAAAATATTGAAAAAGGGGCCAAAATTGCCAATTTTCCAAAAGTACCCGGGAAGGCTCGCAAGCCTTCTATATATAGGCCCGAGGCTGCTGATCGGACGGTTGAGAAGAGTCCACGTGGCAGCAGATCCGAAGAGGGCAGCACCTGCTCGCACGTGGGTTGCGCATGCGAGGGCCTCGCTGGCAGTTCCTGATTGGACCGAAGTTCAGGTCCGAGGAGGGAGGGCTCGTGGCTCATGCGAGGCTCGGATGCGATGAGTCACTGTACACGCATCGGACGTAGGCGAGGCGGCTTCGGACAACTCTCCGGATTCGAACACGCGTCTGCCAGCTGCTCGGATGACTCAGCCATTTCGGACACGTGGCAGATTTTGGGCGAGGGTGACGTGGCCGAAGCCACCTATGCGAAATTTCTCGATTTTTGTGCAAAAACTTCTAAAATCCATAACTTTCGCATACGAACTTCGTTTTTGACGTTCTTTATATGCACGCATAGGTAAAATTACGGTCTACAACTTTCGTTTTGATTTCGTCGGCTAATTTTGATTTAATTTTTTTATATTATTATTTTTAACAGACCGGGATAGGAAATCCGTTAAAAAATCATAACTTCTTCATCCGACGTCCGTTTTCGTCAGAATTTTTACCGTTATACTTCTATTGACGAGACCTTCGATTCTTGTTTAGGTCGTGTCGGCTAAAAATCACTCGATCTAAAATTCGAGTTTTTAGCTGTCTACTGTTAAGCTGAAACTTCGAAAAATCATAACTTCCTCATACGAAGTCAGATTTGGGCGTTCTTTTTATGCATACTCTCCGTTTAACGAGCACTACGAGTTTCGTTTAGATCACTAAGGCTAAAAAGTAGTTTATCAAAAACTCACTTTTTACGACATTCGGCACTGTGCCGGTTTTGTCGCGAAACTTCGACAGGTCATAACTTCTTCGTTATAACTCGGATTTCGACGTTCTTTATATGTACGGAATCCATGTCACAATACTACAACTTAGTTAAGATTAATCCTTCTAAATAATCTTCCATCAAAAAGTCATTTTTGATGCTTATCGTCTCTTAATTGACTAGCCCTAATCTACGGGCATTATAGTTATTATCGGAAATTCATCCAGGATTTCTCCAAGATTTTTGTTCCTTTGACCCGACTAACCAAGAAGTCGGTGACATTCTGCTGGGGGCCTGATCAGCAAGCAGACTTCGAGACCCTCATACATCGGTTATACGAGGCACCGATTTTGACCTTGCCGGAGGGCGTCGACGATTTCATGGTTTACTGTGATGCTTCGATCACAGGTATGGGTGCAGTGTTGATGCAGCGAGGTCACATGATAGCATATGCTTCGAGGCAGTTGAAGCCTCACGAGGCGAACTATTCGACGCACGATTTAGAGCTGGGGGCGGTGGTTTTCGCCTTCAAGATTTGGCGGCATTACCTCTATGGGGTTCGTTGTACCGTTTACACGGACCATAAGAGCTTGAGGTACCTCATGGATCAGCCAAATCTGAACATGAGGCAGTGTCGGTGGTTAAATGTGGTGAAGGACTATGACTGTGAGATCCTTTACCACCCGGGCAAGGCCAACGTGGTGGCCGATGCCCTGAGCCGCATGGCGGTAGCTGCTCCGATACGAGATATTTGTCTGAGGATGACAATGATTACCCCGTTGCTAGAACGGATCCCGGAGGCGTAGGTCGAGGGTATGAAGGAAGAGTGCCGGAAGTGTGAACGGATCATAGGCCAGGTGGCCTCATTTAATTATGACAGTCGTGGGTTGTTGACCCAGCATGGGAGGGTCTGGGTTTCGTACTGGGGCGGTGTACGCCAGGTTCTGATGGATGAGGATCACAAGTCGAGGTTCTTCATCCATCTCGGGGTGACGAAGATGTATTGGGAATTTCGCCCTAATTATTGGTGGCCCTGCATGAAGCGGGACGTAGCATGGTTCGTAGAGCGGTGCTTGACTTTCGGGAAAGTCAAGGCCGAGCACCAACGACCTCACAGCAATATAAAGCCGTTGGAGATTCCCGTGTGGAAATGGGAAGATATCACTATGGATTTTTGTACCAAGCTTTCCAGGACCGCACGTGTAGTGGATTCGATTTGGGTCATCGTGGATCGGTTGACCAAGAGTGCACATTTTATCCCGATCCAGGAGAGCGTATCGGCTGAGAAGATAGTCGAGATTTATGTGCGATAGGTGATGACACGTTATGGAGTGCCAATGTCGGTTGTGTCATAAGGACGTTCGCTTTACTTCCAAATTTTGGAGTGGTTTCACGACGAGATGGGTACTCGTCTTCATTTCAGTACCGCTTTCCACCCTCAGACAGACGGGTAGAGTGAGAAGACGATTCAGACTCTCGAGGACATGTTGCACGCATGTGTATTGGATTTCGGTGGCAGTTAGGTTACATATCTTCCGTTAGCGGAATTTTCGTATTACAACAGTTACCACGCGAGCATAGACCAAACTCCCTTCGAGATGCTCTACAGAAGGAAGTGTAGAACCCTAATCTGTTGGGGTGAGGTTGGTCAGAGAGTCATGGGGAGTACCGAAGTGGTAATCAAGACCACCGAGATGATCTAGCAAGTCCGGATCAGGTTCCAGACTGCTCAGAGTCTGCAGAAGAGCTATGCCGACAAGCATCGGTCAGATCTGGAGTTCCAAGTCGGGGATATGGTTCTTCTGAAGGTGTCACCTTGGAAGGGTGTCATCCGGTTCAGGAAGCGGGGCAAGCTAGGCCCCATGTACATTGGTCCGTTTACGGTTTTGGCTCGGGTGGTCCGGGTTGCGTATTGACTGCATCTGCCAGCTGAGCTCAGTCAGATCCACAATACATTTCATGTCTTCGGAGGACATTCAGGTGGATGACCGCCTGAATTACATTGAGAGACCCATTGTGATTCTAGACTGGAAGACGAAGACCTTGAGGAACAAGGTGGTACAGTTAGTGAAGGTGCAGTGGCAGCACCGAAAGGGCTCGGAGTGGGCTTGGGAGCCAGAGGAGGAGATGAGGGAGCATTACCCAGAGTTATTCAAGGACGAAGTCTGAGACAAGTGGGGAAGAATTGTAAAACCGGGTTCCTGGTATGCATTTTAAATTAAAACTTATTCATTTTTACATAGAAACTCGACGAGATGGAGGCCCCATTTAAGCACCTTAACCCCCACCTCCCAACCTTATTTCTAGCCTCCAAGTCCCAAACCCTAATCCACGAAACACTAGTGCTTTGTATGAGCTTGTGAGTTGTTATTGAGTGAATATTGTGTGTTTTGAAGCTTGTTGAAGAAAGAAGAGCTTGGGGATTCAAGAAGAGGGTAGTAGATCCAGAAACATCTTGCAGTTCTCATCATTTTCTGGTAAGCAAGTCTCAACCTTGCTCAATAATCACTTAGATCTCCTTATCACCTTTTCTAGTGGGTTTTTGGTCCAAGAAGCTTGACCCTTGGGAAATGGACGTCCGAAGTGTACATATTTCCAGATCTAGAGCCATGGAGGGCTTTCATGGCATAAAGGTGCAAACTTTATGGCCATTGAAGACCCATGCAAGCTATAGGTGGTTATTTTGGCCTTTTAGGCTCCAAGAGTCCATGCATGGGAGGAAAGTTAGAAGCTTTACGTATGACACAGTTCTTAGAGTCTAGATCTCAACGAATATGCCTTAGTTTGGAGTATTGGTGGCTTATGGACCAAGATCTAGGTCCTAAAAGAGTTAGGGTTTGAGCTATAGCCATTAAGTGAGGGTATTAATGGGTAAAGTTGGAACCTTTACCCTTAAAAGGACGTTTTCAGAGTGTAGGTGAAGTAAGGAGCTTAGATCTGAAGAATAGGGGCTTAATACATTAAGATAAAGCAACAGACAGAGGAAATCGACGAGTTGGTTTGATTTTTCTCGATTCTGTGAAGGACAGAACTCGGTGACTCTATAGGAGGACTTGACGAGTTGACTCGTTTTATCACGACTGTGAGTAGCATGGGAACTCAATGAGTCAGGGGGATGACTTGACGAGTTGAGTCAACTAAGGGTTGACTTTGATTTTCACTGGACGTTGACTTTGACCAAGGTTGACCCGTGAAGAGGTTTTGAGTATGGACTGTATATAAGAGGTTATTCTGTATAGGGTGAGAGTAGAGTCGGTCACAGAGCATAGACGTTTTAGCTATTCACACGACATTGAGGTGAGTTTCCTTCAGTAGGAACGAGTCTATGACAGCAAGACTGGCTCGTATATGTGATTCATTTAGTAGCTGAGTGAGGACGTGGCCCATATCTCATAGTAGCTGAGTGTGGGCGGAGCCCGTGTCTCATAGTAGCTGAGTGTGGGCGGGGCTCGTATCTCATAGTGTTATTTGATTATGGATATATAACTGTTCGGTAGTTTAGTTAAACTCGTTGTTTGTGTGATACTTGTATGTATGTTAGTAGCTGAGTGTGGGTGGGGTCCGTATCTCATAGTAGCTGAGTGTGGGCGGGGCCCGTATCTCATAGTAACCGAGTGTGGGTGGGGCCCGTATCTCGTAGCCGGTAGAGTGTGGGCGGGGCCCGTATCTCTTAGACAGCAGAGTGTGGGTGGGGCCCGTATCTCCTAGTTAGCGGAGTGTGAGCGGGGCCTGTATCTCCATGAGTGTGGGCGGGGCCTGTATCTCCTAGTTGCATGATTATGTGTATGGTATGTGGTAGTTTGGGGAGACTTACTAGGCTTCGTGCTTACAATTTTCAGTTTTGGTTTCAGGTACTTCCGGTAGCAAGGGGAAGAGCTCGGGATGACTACAGTGCACACACCATTTATTTAGC
Organism: Lactuca virosa; assembly: GCF_052849685.1. Taxonomy (NCBI): domain Eukaryota; kingdom Viridiplantae; phylum Streptophyta; class Magnoliopsida; order Asterales; family Asteraceae; genus Lactuca; species Lactuca virosa. The sequence continues at coordinate 21,294,813 of NC_136433.1, forward strand.
CTGGGATGTTTATACTTTAATATATTTGACAGTTGTTTATGATGTTTTGAGATACACGACTTATGTTTTACGAGATGATTTGGTTTACTAAGGTTTTATTATAAATTAAAAATGAAAATTTTGGACCGTATTTTTGGGATGTTTCAGGTAAGAAAATCGATCTCACAGCCTTCGGTTCCTTGGCTCTTATACCAATTATAGTTAAGAAAACGTGAATGCAAAAAGAAAAAGTAATCAAAATTCACTCTTTGATTAATTGGAAAAACTAACTCAAAACCAATGTTTTTACAATCTGTTCTTATATTGGAATATATTTGTTTTTGTGATAAAAGTGTATAGTTGTAAATAGTTCAGGGTTGATTATGTAAATATTTTGAGTTTGGTAAAGTTAGTCCTTGGGTTTGTTAGATAGTTAGAATAAGAGGAATAGAACTTTGTATATGCTGATTCCTATTGATTTGTTCTTTCGGTAATGAGAAATGATGATCGAATGAAAAAATAACAATGGAGAAATCACAGATCGAAAAACTCACGCTCTGATACCATATTATTTTTCAATGAATCAAAATGAAGAATCATTTCTCATCACCGAAAGAAGAAATCAAGAGGAATCAGTATATACAAAGTTCTATTCCTCTTATTCTAACTATCTAACAAACCCAACGACTAACTTTACAAAACTCAAAATATTTACAAAATCAACCCTAAACTATTTACAACTATACACTTTTATCGCAAAAAACAAATATATTCCAATATCTTATAATCATAATCTCGATTATAAATAGGTATATATAGATTCTAATTACCGACTTGTAAATAGAATTGTATTAGGACTCCATAACCACTTGTCAAAGTCCTAAGTTTACATGGTCTCCAAGTCGTACTCGACTTAGGATTCCAACACTTTTTGTATACATCATTGATGCAGTAAAAGAATGGAGTTAGCACAGGGCAGATAGATCATAGATTATTTAATAACAGATATACTATACATGGTTTTATCAAATACTGTGATATATTAAATCAATGAAAATTAATTAATTAAATGGCCGGAGCAGGGGTTATCTTTTTATTTTTGGCTATAATTTTGTGTTCTAGGATGTAAAGAAGATGTTGCCACGTGCTCTAAGTGAAAATAAGAACAACGAGGGTCAAACAGCCTATCAGATATTCTTCAATGACAATAAAGATCTTATATCCAATGGTCTGAGAAATGGATGAAGGATTGTATGGTAACTACAACACTTATAGTGCATTCGCGGTTGCTTTTACAGTTCCTGGTGGCTATAACAAAGAAACTGGCTTTCCTATCTTCCTTCGTGAAACTAGTTTCTTAGTCTTCGTAATAGCATATGCTATTTCCTTATTCTCTTCCTCAACTTCACTGCTAGTGTTCATCTCTATCTTGACTTCTCGTTAACCATTCTTGCACTCATTACCCCGGAAGCTAATGCTAGCTCTACTAACACTTTTCATCTCTGTAGTGGCCATGATGGTCACTTTTGCAGCCAGCTTCTTTGTATTGTACAATAACGGGTTGAAATGGGTACCGATTGTTATCAGTATATTAGCTGCCATCCCAGTCATGTTGTTTTCTCTACTTCAGCTTCCAGTGTGGTCTGATATGTTTCGCTCCACATTTGATTCTAGGTATCTATTTAATCCCCGAAGACGTATGTTATACAATAACTCAAGGGTGTAGTTTTCTTTTAGAAATGCCATTTATTAAAAGGCGTTTAAAATCTACTTGAATTATGTATATCTTTTTCATGAAGTGTGATGTATTTTAATGATTTTGTTGTACATTGAAAACTCTTTGTTCACATGTTTCTTATTTTTTTCCTTCTAAAGTTACTCGACCTGCCCCTTTTCATTGTATATCATCGATCCTATATTTGTTTAATTGAAATATTGTGTGTTCGTCCTTATTTTTTTTTAAATAATGCTTCGGGACAAACATGAATAAGTTAAATCAGAAGTCTGTGTGTTTTCCTTATCTGCAGCAACAAACAAAACATCATAAGGATGTTCGGTGTGTTCACTTTGGTTGACCAAAGTGGACAGGTTGGATATCCGGTTTGAACATGAATAGTTCTACTTGGAGTCACAAATCTAAGTGCAAATCCAGTTTTTCACTTTATAATGAAGCACTTAATTTGCTAAAGGCTTCTATAGCATACAGTTTCATCTTAATAATAGGTTTAAAAAGGTAACATTAATGTGTCCCTAGATTGGTCTTATTGAAAAATGGGGACATATAACTATACTTTAGACCCAGTCGAAAACCAAAAATATCCCCATTAATGGCAAACTTTTAGATAAAATATACATTTTCAACACATAATATCTGAAGCATTATATAATAACTATAATAATAAAAATATAAAAAATAAGAAGAAAAGCAATCAGAAAAACCTAAAGCTAATAAGTGATGATGAAGACACTTGTAGTTGATGAAGCTTTCAAAGAAAACACTTGAATCTTGTAAGATCAATTACTTTTCTTCTTTTTTATATCTTTTCCTAAACATAAAAAATACAAAATTAAATCTTACTAACATTAGTACATTACTCAACTACTCAAAAGTCAATAATATAAATTTTATAATTCTTATATTTTATAAACATTAGTAAAGGTTAAACACCAATTCATTGCCTTTATTGATATACAATTGGATATATATACAACATGTCCTAGCATTACAGATATAATCTAGAATTTAGATATATTCAAATAAAGATCCAAATCCCAAACGATTGGATTGCAAGCTATCCTAATCGGAAGGAAGTGGGAGGAGGTTGGAGCTTAGACTAGATCGAAAGTCTAGAAAAAGTTGGTAAGAAAGGCCTATGGTGAAAATATGGTATGTGGAGGGAACAAGTAGCACTTTACTTGACCGAGTGCCACCTTTCTCGAACAAAATGAATATCAAGTTCGATATGCTTAGTACGTTGATGTCGAACCGGATTACCCGACAAGTACACAATAGAAACATTTTCACAATACACGAGCGAAGCACGAGCAGCGGGACATGAAGCTCAAAAAGAAGATTTTGTAACCAACAAGTTTCTACTACCACATTAGCCACAACACGGTATTCAGCCTCAACACTTGATCTGGATAAGGTAGTTTGGCGTTTAGCAGACCAAGAAATCAAGTTGTCCCCAAAAAATACGCAATAGCTAGAGGTAGATCTACATATGTGTAGGCAGCCGGCCAGTCAGCATTTGTATAGGCTATTAACCAAGAGGATCGTGAGGGATAGAAGTACAAACCTAGTTCCATTGTTCCTTTGAGGTACCGAATGATGCGTTTAAGAGAAATAAAGTGGAACCTGTGGTGCATGCATAAACAACATACTTGTTGAACAACATACGGAATATCAGGATGCGTGAATGTTAGGTATTGTAGGGCACCAACCAAGCTGCGATAAAGGGAAGGATCATCAACCGAATCCCCGGTTGTTGAATCATAAAAAGTGACCCTCTTGAACTTCAGCTACCGCAGCCGACAAGCACCCGCAGTCAAGCTCCTTCATCAGCAACCGCATCCGGAGTCTCTACCTACCGCAGTCTCTTTACTAGATTACTTTACTTGTCTTTTATTGTAATACTCTCTATTGTCCAGTATGCCTTGCATGGCTACTCTTAGAGATGTAATCTAGTGTACTTCATGAGTCTCTATAAATAGAGCTCATTCTCTTGTATTCACAGCGTATCTATCTATTCTGAATACACATCCCTGAAGTTATCTTTTCTATCTCTCTATCTAATTACTCATCCCTCCTTACTCTCAAATCTTACTGGAATACAACTGATTATAACCTCTCTTCGGAGCAAGTCTTTTGTGACTTAATCACTAAGTTTGATCTTCCTTATTAACTTGGTTTGAATGCATTCCTTGTTATGAATCAACTTACGTGTATACTTGATATAACAATTGTTGTCATTTCTATTTCTTTACTTTTCTGCAACTAACTCTCTAACTATCTAACTCTAACTTATTAATATTATTGTTGAGCTTTTAGATCCTTCGAGATTAACTATTCCGCAATATACTTGTTCTAATATTTGTTCAAGTGTGTCTCTAAGTTTTTCTCTCAACACCGGTCATGTGACTGAGCTTAGAATTTGTGTCAACAAGGTAGCAACCAGTTTACACATTTCAAAATTGGCTCTTTTATTATTATTTTTTTTGTATACTTTTGTTGATGAAGAAACATATGATGTTTGGTTGGTTTGATTGATACACCAAGAAAGTAAGTGAGAGGAACCAAATCAGTCAATCCTTGACCAAGTTTGCAGATAAGTACTGATTTGAGTGTTGTATATGAGGCGGTTAGAATAATGTTGTCGACATAGGGTAACAACTAGGCTTGATCTATACCTAGAGTGTAGATAAACATATATTTGTCACACTTACTACACATGAATCCAAGTTGAAGAAGATAATTAGAGAACCGTTGGTACCATGCCCGTGTGGATTGTTTGATTCCATAGAGGGACTTGTGTAGGTGACACACATATCCAGGATAAGAGTGATGATAGAAACCAGGTGGCTGATGCATAAAAACCCTTTCATTGAGGGTGCCATGCAAGAACGCATTCTTGACATCAAGTTGGTATAGATCCTAATTTCGATTTAGATCCAAACTTAGCATAGTATGAATATTTACTAGTTTAACTATTGGGCTAAAAGTTTCATGACAATCCACCCCACTTCTTAAGATTTTCCATTAACCACTAGGTGAGCTTTGTACCGTTCAAGAGAGCCATCAGAACAGAATTTATGTTGGAATAGCATGTGACATGTGATAATATTAGTATCTTGTGGTTTAGGCACAAGTTTGCATGTATTTTGTATAAGCAAAGCATTATATTCAGTAAGCATGGCAAGTTTCTGATTGGAGTCAAGCAACACGGCTTTAGGACTCTTAGGAATCGGGGAGATATGTTGAGTGTGAAGAGAGTATTTAGGATTGGGTTTGAATATGCCACTTTTGCCTCTAGTTTGCATGGGATGAGCTGAGGGTGGAGAGGGGGTAGGGTGGGTGGTTGTGTCGGGAGGCTGCTGACTGGGCAGAACAAGCCATTTAGGTTGTGAACAGGAGAGGGTGTATCGCGTAGAGTGTGAACAGAAGAAGGAGGTAGGCCAGGCGAGAATGGACCAGGAGCTGGGTTGGATGCCGAATTGTCATCTAGTTTGGACCAAGAGATGAGCTGGCATGTTGGTGAATAAGTTAGGAAGAAGGTTCTGGAGAATCAAGTAACTCATACGAATGATGTTGGTATTTCGAGATATTTGTATAAGGAAATATATCTTCTTTGAAAACGACACGTCGGGAAATAATTGGAGTGGAAGAGTTAAGAGGCATGCATATGTATGCACGAATTAGGTGAGTTATAATCATGTTATTTATAGTGCGTATAATTCACTCGAATTTCCCATTTTGAGAGGAGGTGTAGGGAAAGTGAAGCGAAATTGCATGCCATGATTTTGAGCATATTTATGAAAAGAGGAGTTATTAAACTCTCGACCGTTATCACATTGAAAAGACTTGATTTGACTTTGAAATTGGGTTTTGGTGTATGTCTGAAATTGGAGAAATATAGAGAAGACTTGTGATTTGGTTTTTGTCACACCCCGAAACCGACGGCGGAAACGTTCCGGGGCGGATGTGACGTCATGTAGAGTATCACAACCAATGTACATAGCAAGCATAGTAAACACAACCATTACATTACATAAGAAAGTTTTACATTTGTTTGAAAATAAAGTACTACAAGTTTACTTAGATACATTGGTTAGAACAAAAGTAAAGACGAGTCTTCTATATGCTCCGTCTTCTCCAAAAGTTAGTGTGAGTACCTGCCTAAGGATGCCCTGAGAATACAAGCAGTTTTAAAATATCAGCATAAAGCTGGTGAGTTCATAAGCGGTTTGTTAAGGAAAAATCGTTTATTTAATCCAGCGTTAAATAATTCGTTTCCTTTTGTAAAGGTTTACTGTAATATTGAAAAGCCATCGTTACTGAGTTGTGAAATACATAGGCATGTTTTTTCCCAGAAAATCCCATATTTTCTAACATGTAAGTTTATTTGAATAAGATATGAAGACCATAAGTTATGACCCTGGAATTACCATCCAGTGAGAAAGTAGATAGTTTTAATACATAAAACTATTAGATTAGATCCCTGGAATACCATCCAGTGTGATAGTAGGTAGTTTTAATACATAAAACTATTAGATTAGATCCCTGGAATACCATCCAGTGTGAAAGTAGGTAGTTTTAATACATAAAACTATTAGATTAGATCCCTGGAAATACCATCCAGTGTGAAAGTAGATAGTTTTAATACATAAAACTATAGTTGAAATAAAGTAAGAAAAATCCGTAACCAAGTTGGTTGGTTAAATACGTATTGTGAGCCGTATAACCATACTGATATGACCCGTGACCTCCTTGACGTTCTTCAGGCGTCGTTCGATTTACAAAATTTGTCACCCCAGGCGTGCCCGCCTAACTGTAGCTAACAGTTTAGGTGTGGGATTGTCAGTCCCGAATAGATCTATCCACAAATTTCACGTTCTCCCTCCAGGAGACTCTGGTTATACTTCCGGTGATGATTTATTGGTATCCCGAAGGATATAACGAAGATAAGTCTCACAAGCTAGTATTTACAGATTTTCGGATAATTCAATCGTTTTCGAGTTTCGAATTTGTTTGGAACATAGTAGAGTATAAATAATTAAATACAACATAATTATTTAGCATGATACTCTAGATTAGTCATAGGTAAACTAAATCAGACATAGTTTATATTTTTGACTTTGCATGAAATCGAAATTCGTATAACAAGTGGTAAAGATCCCCAAATTATTCCCATAATAATTTGCACAGTTTGATAAGTTTTTCCCATTTAGATTGGAAAGGTTTGATAAGTTCCATACGGTTTTAGGAAAACTATGTAATTATATTTAGAAAATATCCCTTATGCTCTGGCTATTACAAGAGGGATAAAGTAACATAAGTTCGTATAATTACATCAGTTTCTTTCAAGTTATGAAAACCTTTATGATTTTGCTTGTATTCCCCCCCTAAAAACATGAAAAACTTGGAAAAGGTGTAGGGGTATGAACTCACCTAACGAGAATGTGCCGATTTAAATGCTAAGTATTCGTTTAGGGCTTGAACACGCGTGAGGTTCCTATGTAACATGAAGAGATACATAATTGTATCTAATTAGACTTTGATTTACCAAGATAGTAGGATAGTACACTCCGAGGCACGGAAACACATCAATTCAAGTGTTAGGGATGGTATGGGTTGTATCAAAGGAGTGTAGGGCCTAGATAAGGTGTTTACTCTTCAAGGGTAAACCCTTAGGGGAGTTTACGGTTTAAAGACCCCATCCCCCATGAGCTTACGGCCGTAAACTCATGGGTGTGGTAGTTTGAGTGATCCAAGGCCTCATCTTGCACAAAGGAAGGATCTAGTGTTGATTCGAGGGCTTAGGAAATGATCCGGACATGAAATGGCCTAGGAAATAGGGTTTACGGTCCTTGGACCACCCTTGGGGAGTTTACGGTCGTAAACTCAAGGGTTTACGGTCGTAAACCCACCTTGGGGAGTTTACGGTCGTAAACTCATGGGTATACGGCCGTAAACCCACCTTTGTCATGTTTGTCCGTTTTCCATGTGTTTTGGTGGATTGTAGGCCATTCATGCAAGTTCTAGACTCAAATACAAGCCATGCAAGGTGTTTGGAGCATTAAAACACCATTGGAAAGGTGTTTACGGTTTTGGGAGACGTTCCCAAACCGTAAACTCATGTTTATGCTCATTTGGACATGTTTTAGGGTTCTAAGATCATTTAAGCAAGTTTCAAAGCCATTAGACATGCATTGGAAGGGTTAAGGAGCATCAAAACCCCTTGAAAGGGTGTTTACGGTTCTTGAATATTCAAGGACCGTAAACTCATGTTTATGGCCAAAAACTCATGATCTTGTGGTTCTAACTCCATGCATGTAAGGATCTAAGCATTAGAAGATGTTTGGAAGGGTTTTGGGGCTTCAAAAACCCCCATTGAAGGAGTTTACGGTTTTTGGGAGGCTCCCCCAAACCGTAAACACGAGTTCTTGATGCATTGGAGAGTTTAAGACATGGATTTGCATGCATGTTAGGATAAACAACTAGTTAGGAAGGATCACTTACCGAATTGGAGCTTGAAAGTGAAGATTCTTGAGAGAGTTCGATTTCTAGAGAGAGAGTAGAGAGAGAAAGTTCAAGTGTGGGAAAAGCTCAAATGGTGGTCACTCCACCCTTTTGTATGTGACTAGAGTTAGTGACCCGGTGGGAAAACACCCAATACCGGCATCAAACGGAGCTTAATATTTTACCCGGGTAAATGACCATTACCCGTATTAGTCGTAGTCTAGAAATTCTCAAAAGATTATTTAGAGCGTTTTCACTCAAATAAATATTTCGTTCTGCCACATACGAAATTATAATAATAATTCTAAATGAATTATTTAATTTGAAAATTAACGGAAAACCCAAAATAAAAATGAAATTTTTATTAACGGAATGGGTTACGTTAATGGAATATCTTTCGGGTTGTCACATTATCCCCCTGTTAGAGGAAATTTCGTCCCAAAATTTAGAATTCAGATACAAATCATGGAATTGAAAAGAGATGCGGGTATTTCGTTCTCATCGAGTCTTCGCGTTCCCAAGTGAATTCGGGTCCCCGCTTGGCATTCCAGCGAACCTTCACTATCGGAATGCGGCTTTGTTTCATTCGTTTGATCTCTCTATCCATGATTTCGATGGGCTCTTCCACAAAGTTCAGGTTTTTGTTGATTTCGATCTCATCCAAAGGAATCACAAGGGTCTCATCAGACAGACACTTTTTAAGGTTTGAGACGTGGAAGACAGGGTGAATATTGCTAAGTTCATGAGGTAATCGGAGTTTGTAAGCTACGGGACCAATCCTGGCTAGGATTTCGAAAGGTCCTATGTACCTTGGGTTAAGTTTTCCACGCTTTCCGAAGCGTATCATGCCCTTCCAGGGTGATACTTTCAACAAGACACGGTCTCCAACCTGGAATTCCAAGGGTTTTCGTCGTTTATCGGCGTAGCTCTTTTGTCTATCTCGGGAGGCCTTAAGTCGTTCTCGGATTTGTACGATCTTTTCAGTGGTTTCGCGGATGATTTCTGGACCAGTGAGAGTGCTGTCAGGGACTTGTCCCTTGACCAGCTGCTTGTCACCCACCTCAGCCCAGCACAGAGGGGATCTGCACTTGCGGCCATAGAGGGCTTCGAACGGCGCAACTTTGATGCTGGTATGGTAGCTGTTGTTATAAGAAAATTCAACCAAAAGAAGATGAGTGTCCCATGACGCGCCGAAGTCGATGACGCAGACTCTCAACATGTCTTCCAAGGTTTGGATGGTTCTCTCACTCTGTCCATCTGTTTGAGGATGGTAAGCTGTGCTCATATCCAGCTTAGTTCCAAGAGCCTTCTGTAGTGACTGCCAGAACCTAGAAGTGAACCTGCTATCCCGATCGGAAATGATGGATACAGGTACACCGTGCAGTCGGACCACCTCTTGGATGTAGATTCGCGTGAGTCTTTCCATTTTGAAGTTTTCCTTGATAGGAAGGAAGTGAGCAGATTTGGTCAGTCGGTCGACAATTACCCAAATGGTGTCGTACCCACTCGGAGATTTGGGTAACTTGGTAATGAAATCCATAGTAATCATTTCCCATTTCCATTCAGGTATTTCGGGTTGAAGAAGTAGACCGGAGGGTTTTTGATATTCGACCTTCACTTTGGCGCAAGTCAGGCACTTGCCCACGAAGGTAGCGATTTCGGCCTTCATATTTGGCCACCAGTATAGTTTCTTGAAATCCAAGTACAACTTATCCGAACCTGGGTGTACGGAGTATTTAGTATTATGAGCCTCGTTCATGACAACCTCTCTGAAGCCTCCGAAATTTGAGTCCAGATCCGGTCCATGAAACAATGGACTCCGTCGTTTCTGATCGCAAGATTCTTATCCATTCCTCTCAGGGCTTCGCCTGACACGTTTTCGGGTCTTAAGGCTTCCAGCTGAGCCTCTTTGATTTGCGCGGATAAGCGGGAATGGATAGTCATAGTCAGTGCCTTCACTTTACGACCTGAGTTTTCTTTCCGGCTGAGGGCATCTGCTACCACATTGGCCTTGCCGGGATGGTAGCGGATTTCACACTCGTAGTCGTTGAGTAGTTCAACCCATCGCCGTTGTCTCATGTTCAGCTCCTTTTGGTCGAAGATGTGCTGTAGACTTTTATGGTCAGTGAAGATAGTGCACTTAGTTCCGTAGAGATAATGTCTCCAGATTTTTAATGCGAAGACCACTGCTCCCAATTCTAGGTCGTGAGTCGTGTAGTTGACTTCGTGTACTTTTAGTTGTCTGGAGGCATAGGCGATGACCTTGCCTCGTTGCATTAGGACACAACCGAGACCTTGATTGGATGCATCGTAGTAGACAACGAAGTCTTCCGTCCCATTGGGAAGGGACAGGATAGGTGCGCTGCACAAGGCTCGTTTCAGTGTTTGGAACGCAGTGTCTTGCTTTTCGCTCCAACAAAAGGGTACACCTTTCTGAGTTAGAGTGGTTAAGGGTTTGGCAATTTTGGAGAAATTTTGGATAAATCTGCGATAGTAGCCAGCGAGACCCAAGAATTGACGGATTTCAGTGGGTGTCTTTGGTGCTGACCAGTTTTCTATCGCCTTGATCTTGGAAGGATCCACGTGTATGCCCTCCTTGCTTACCACATGACCAAGGAAGGTAATCTTCCGGATCCAGAATTCACATTTGGAGAATTTCGCGTACAGTTGCTCCGATCTAAGAGTTTCCAACACTAGCCTCAAGTGTTGTTTGTGATCCTCTTCGCTTTTGGAATAGACAAGTATGTCGTCGATGAACACGATAAAAAACTTGTCCAGAAATGGACGACACACCCGGTTCATCATATCCATGAACACCGCCGGCGCGTTGGTTAGACCGAAGGGCATAACTACGAATTCGTAGTGACCATATCGAGTCCGAAAGGCTGTTTTGGGAACGTCACCCTCATGGACTCGCAGCTGATGGTACCCTGATCTTAAATCAATTTTGGAAAAGTAGCTAGCTCCTTGAAGTTGATCGAAGAGGTCGTCTTTTCGAGGAAGAGGATAGCGGTTTTTGATCGTGAGCTTGTTCAGCTCTCGGTAATCGATACACATTCGAAAAGATCCATCTTTCTTTTTCACGAATAAGATCGGGGCTCCCCACGGCGAGGAACTCGGTCTGATGAATCCTTTACTGAGCAGCTCATTGAGTTGACTAGATAACTCCTGCATTTCTGCCGGAGCTAATCGATAAGGGGATTTGGCTACAGGGGTAACTCCGGGGATTAAGTCGATACGAAACTCCACTTGGCGTTCAGGAGGAATTCCTGGGAGATCCTCTGGGAAGACATCAGGAAAATTGCAGACTTCGGGGATGCTCTCGAGGTCTTTAACTCCCTGCTTTTCGTTAACGACATGGGCTAAGAATGCATAACACTCCTTCCGCAGAAGTTTCTGGGCTTTGATGCACGAAATGATGCGAAGGTTTGAACTGAGTTTATCCCCGTAGATTACAAGAGTTTCATCCGAAGGAAGATTGAGACGAATAGCTTTTTCGAAACAGAGGATGTCTGCCCGATTGGGGCTCAACCAATCCATGCCAACGATGACATCAAAGCTTTTTATGGAGACTGGCATGAGGTCAATGAGAAATGAACGGTCGTTTAAGGATAGGGTACACCCTACGTATATCTCGTTAGTGCTCTCTTTCTCACCGTTAGCCATTTCGACGGTAAACTTTTCGGTTAATGGTTAGGATTTTTGTTTAAGAAATTGTTTGAATGCATGACTAACAAAACTCCTTTCAGCACCAGAATCGAAAAGAATGCATGCATAAGAGTTGTCGAGGAGAAACGTACCCGTGACAACGGTAGGGTCAGCGACTGCCTGCTCTTGTCCCATAGTTAGAACTCTCCCGGTGTTGTTGGTTGTTGCTGCTTCGGGGCAGTCCCTTTTGAAATGCCCAACCTCCCCACAGTTGTAGCAGGCTCGACCAACACCTGCTCCAGAGGTTTGAGTAGTTTGCTGAACTGGCTTTCTGTAGTCTCGAGCCAGATGGCCCTTTTTACCACAATTGTTGCAGTGCTTTTCACGATAGGGCCCGGAAGCACGATGGTGGTAACTGCACTTATCGCACCAGGGAAGAGTACCAGTGTAAGCACTGTTAGGGGTTTGAGTTGCGGGAGAGACGACATGAGTTGTAGCAGCGTGGACTGCCACAGTTTGCTGTCTTTTCGAGGGTCCTTGCGAACCCTGACCCTTTCGCTTGTTCCAGAATTTCTTCTTATTTTCACTACTCCCTTTAGCCGGCTCAGGAGTGGTTATCACTTCGTCGGGCTCGTCGCTATGATCAATCAGGGTTTGCGCCAAACACTTAGCGCTGTCGAAGGTTTCTGGCTTTGCAGCCAAAACATTTCCCTTGGTTGGCTGGGTCAGCCCCCATATGAATCGTTCGATCTTTTTGCTTTCCGGGGATACCATTCCCGGACAAAGGAGTGCTAGGTCCTCGAACCTAGAAGTGTAGGAGGCAATGTCAGAACCCTTCATCTTTAGGGTCCAGAGTTCGTGTTCGAGTTTTTGCATTTCACCCCGTGGGCAATACTGGGCTATCATGAGTTCTTTCAGTTTGTCCCAACCCATGGAATTTGCCACTGGCAGGGTTAAGGACTTAACCCGGCCGTTCCACCAGGTTAATGCTTTGTTGAGGAAAGTGCAAGCGGCGTACTTCACTTTGTTGGATTCGGAGACTGCGCAAATTTCGAATATGGACTCAATCTTTTCGAACCATTGAGTCAGAGTAATAACACCTCCTTTGCCGTCGAAGGATGTGGGTTTTGCGTTCATGAAATCTTTATAAGAGCATTCTTTCTGGTGTCCCTGACCACTTTCCTGTGATTGAGGATGCACACCACTTCCCTGACCACCAGATCCACCGGAATTTATTTGCGACATGGCAGAAGCCACTGCAGCAGTAACAGCTGCCTGAAACATGACAGGATCAAATTAGGGAGGAGGCGGTGGTGGAGGAGTGTCGTTGCTTCTCCTGGTAGATCTCCTTCGGGGAGGCATCTTGATCTGAAATGACCAAGAAAGAGGAGGATGGAATTTAGAGATATGAAACAAGGATATATCTCATAATAATGTTTAGAGTGTTCTACTAAGCGATAGGACGGGAAAATTACTTAAAGTAAGTAAACTATCGCTAAGGGAGGAATGAGTAGTAGCACTCGGAACGGATTTCCATGAGGTATTTGGTTCGCACTAAAATACTCCCATAGTATTTTATGTTGAATGGATATTAGGTAAATTATAGGCCTGTTGTACACTACAGTCACTCCCAAACACATGTTGGCCGTGTCTCGAATGAATATAGTTGATCAGGCTATATTGACCCTAGACATGACTACATAACTACCCAGGTTTAACCACAGTGCGCAACACCCAAATTACTTATGCTTTGTTCCCTTCGCGATACAGATTTCGGTACTCGGGTATACTTGTATACTTTTATAAAAATACTTATATTTTAAAAGCATACTTTTAGTTTAGAGCACTTAGGCCCCTTAGTGTTTATAGTTGTATACCATGTAAGGTTCGGCATACTTAGTTCACTATAAACAAGGGCTCTGATACCAATCTGTCACACCCCGAAACCGACGGCAGAAACGTTCCGGGGCGGATGTGACGTCATGTAGAGTATCACAACCAATGTACATAGCAAGCATAGTAAACACAACCATTACATTACATAAGAAAGTTTTACATTTGTTTGAAAATAAAGTACTACAAGTTTACTTAGATACATTGGTTAGAACAAAAGTAAAGACGAGTCTTCTATATGCTCCGTCTTCTCCAAAAGTTAGTGTGAGTACCTGTCTAAGGATGCCCTGAGAATACAAGCAGTTTTAAAATATCAGCATAAAGCTGGTGAGTTCATAAGCGGGTTGTTAAGGAAAAATCGTTTATTTAATCCAGCGTTAAATAATTCGTTTCCTTTTGTAAAGGTTTACTGTAATATTGAAAAGCCATCGTTACTGAGTTGTGAAATACATAGGCATGTTTTTTCCCAGAAAATCCCATATTTTCTAACATGTAAGTTTATTTGAATAAGATATGAAGACCATAAGTTATGACCCTGGAATTACCATCCAGTGAGAAAGTAGATAGTTTTAATACATAAAACTATTAGATTAGATCCCTGGAATACCATCCAGTGTGATAGTAGGTAGTTTTAATACATAAAACTATTAGATTAGATCCCTGGAATACCATCCAGTGTGAAAGTAGGTAGTTTTAATACATAAAACTATTAGATTAGATCCCTGGAAATACCATCCAGTGTGAAAGTAGATAGTTTTAATACATAAAACTATAGTTGAAATAAAGTAAGAAAAATCCGTAACCAAGTTGGTTGGTTAAATACGTATTGTGAGCCGTATAACCATACTGATATGACCCGTGACCTCCTTGACGTTCTTTAGGCGTCGTTCGATTTACAAAATTTGTCACCCCAGGCGTGCCCGCCTAACTGTAGCTAACAATTTAGGTGTGGGATTGTCAGTCCCGAATAGATCTATCCACAAATTTCACGTTCTCCCTCCAGGAGACTCTGGTTATACTTCCGGTGAGGATTTATTGGTATCCCGAAGGATATAACGAAGATAAGTCTCACAAGCTAGTATTTACAGATTTTCGGATAATTCAATCGTTTTCGAGTTTCGAATTTGTTTGGAACATAGTAGAGTATAAATAATTAAATACAACATAATTATTTAGCATGATACTCTAGATTAGTCATAGGTAAACTAAATCAGACATAGTTTATATTTTTGACTTTGCATGAAATCGAAATTCGTATAACAGGTGGTAAAGATCCCCAAATTATTCCCATAATAATTTGCACAGTTTGATAAGTTTTTCCCATTTAGATTGGAAAGGTTTGATAAGTTCCATACGGTTTTAGGAAAACTATGTAATTATATTTAGAAAATATCCCTTATGCTCTGGCTATTATAAGAGGGATAAAGTAACATAAGTTCGTATAATTACATCAGTTTCTTTCAAGTTATGAAAACCTTTATGATTTTGCTTGTATTCCCCCCTAAAAACATGAAAAACTTGGAAAAGGTGTAGGGGTATGAACTCACCTGACGAGAATGTGCCGATTTAAATGCTAAGTATTCGTTTAGGGCTTGAACACGCGTGAGGTTCCTATGTAACATGAAGAGATACATAATTGTATCTAATTAGACTTTGATTTACCAAGATAGTAGGATAGTACACTCCGAGGCACGGAAACACATCATTTCAAGTGTTAGGGATGGTACGGGTTGTATCAAAGGAGTGTAGGGCCTAGATAAGGTGTTTACTCTTCAACGGTAAACCCTTAGGGGAGTTTACGGTTTAAAGACCCCATCCCCCATGAGCTTACGGCCGTAAACTCATGGGTGTGGTAGTTTGAGTGATCCAAGGCCTCATCTTGCACAAAGGAAGGATCTAGTGTTGATTCGAGGGCTTAGGAAATGATCGGGACATGAAATGGCCTAGGAAATAGGGTTTACGGTCCTTGGACCACCCTTGGGGAGTTTACGGTCGTAAACTCAAGGGTTTACGGTCGTAAACCCACCTTGGGGAGTTTACGGTCGTAAACTCATGGGTTTACGGCCGTAAACCCACCTTTGTCATGTTTGTCCGTTTTCCATGTGTTTTGGTGGATTGTAGGCCATTCATGCAAGTTCTAGACTCAAATACAAGCCATGCAAGGTGTTTGGAGCATTAAAACACCCTTGGAAAGGTGTTTACGGTTTTGGGAGACGTTCCCAAACCGTAAACTCATGTTTATGCTCATTTGGACATGTTTTAGGGTTCTAAGATCATTTAAGCAAGTTTCAAAGCCATTAGACATGCATTGGAAGGGTTAAGGAGCATCAAAACCCCTTGAAAGGGTGTTTACGGTTCTTGAATATTCAAGGACCGTAAACTCATGTTTATGGCCAAAAACTCATGATCTTGTGGTTCTAACTCCATGCATGTAAGGATCTAAGCATTAGAAGATGTTTGGAAGGGTTTTGGGGCTTCAAAAACCCCCCATTGAAGGAGTTTACGGTTTTTGGGAGGCTCCCCCAAACCGTAAACACGAGTTCTTGATGCATTGGAGAGTTTAAGACATGGATTTGCATGCATGTTAGGATAAACAACTAGTTAGGAAGGATCACTTACCAAATTGGAGCTTGAAAGTGAAGATTCTTGAGAGAGTTCGATTTCTAGAGAGAGAGTAGAGAGAGAAAGTTCAAGTGTGGGAAAAGCTCAAATGGTGGTCACTCCACCCTTTTATATGTGACTAGAGTTAGTGACCCGGTGGGAAAACACCCAATACCGGCATCAAACGTAGCTTAATATTTTACCCGGGTAAATGACCATTACCCGTATTAGTCGTAGTCTAGAAATTCTCAAAAGATTATTTAGAGCGTTTTCACTCAAATAAATATTTCGTTCTGCCACATACGAAATTATAATAATAATTCTAAATGAATTATTTAATTTGAAAATTAACGGAAAACCCAAAATAAAAATGAAATTTTTATTAACGGAATGGGTTACGTTAATGGAATATCTTTCGGGTTGTCACAGTTTTAAGTCGAAATGTCCACAGAAAATGAGAGAAATCATCTACAAGCACAAGGTAATAATTGTGACCGAGTTTACTAGTAATGGGTGAGGTTCATAAATCCACATGGATTATATCAAATGGTTTATATGTAATTGATTGTGAGGTGGGCCTTAGGACAAGAAACCCAGATGGGTTTCCCGAGTTGACTGTCAGGTATGGGCACGGAGAGGTTGTAACGCATGAAGATTCGAGCTAGTCAATTTATAGATAATAAGCGTAAAACTGACCTTTGATAGAAGATTATTTAGGATAAATAACCTTAACCAAAACTATAATGGATGTGAAATGGGTTCCGTACATATAAAGAATGCTAAAATCCGACTTTATATGAAGTTATGCTTCTTCGAAGTTCGCAATTAAACCGGCACGACTCTACGTATCTTAAAAAGTGAATTTTCGATAGATTAATTTTTAGCCTAATTAATCTAAACGAAAGTCATAGTAATCGTTAAACCGAGAGCATGCATAAAGAAAGCATCTAAATATGACTTCGTAAGAGGAAGTTATGATTTTTCGAAGTTTCAGTGCAGTAGTATACAACTCAGAAACTGAAATAGAGATCGGTTGATTGTTAGGAAAAACAATCTAAATCAGAGTTGAAGATCTCGTCTATATGGTTTCGTCGATATAAAGATAGTCGAGAACGGATATCATATGAGAAAGTTATGAATTTTTAACGGACTTTAACAGTCTAAGTCTGTTAAAAAAATATAGCTTCAAAAATAAAGTCAAAATTAGCTGACGGAGTCTAAACGAAAGATGTAGATCTCATCGTTAGCTACGCATGGACATAAAGAACATCAAAACGGAGATCGTATGAAAAAGATATGATTTTTTGAAAAATCAGAAATTCACACACGCGCACGTGAGGGGCACAAAGCGCAGTAGGCTGCCGACATAGGGACGCAGACAAATCTGGACCTAACACGTGTCGCAAAATGAGAGGATCGACGTGGTGGGAGTGCGCGGTACGAATATGGGCTATAAATAGATGTGCTCGGCCTCATTCTTCTTCACACCACCCACACTATCTCTCTCATTTTCCTTCGATTTTAGCCCCATTTTCCTTCAGTTTTAGGCTTCTGGGAAGCCCTACGATCTCTGAAGTAGTAGTAGCTATCAAGTAGAAACCCTGCGGTGTCAGATAGTCGGTGAATAGAAGCTACCGGATCAGAATTATGCCCGCATAATTCCCAGCTTTTCGCTAAATCATTTGTAAGTTAAGCTACACTTTATCGCTTTTGAGTGTAACTTACATTTATGGTGATAAGTCGTTATTATGAACCTATAAATAAGATTTATCAGTAATTCCATGTCGTTATACTGATTGATCTACTTACGGGAGTGATGTCTAAGATATATTTAGTGAGGTGTTTAAAGTGGGATTTCCAAATAGTATACTCTAGGTCTGATGGAAAAAGGTGTTAGGCGAAGCTATACCCAATTCACCAATTGCCAGACACTTTGTCAAGTGAGTGCCTAGTCGTATGTGAATTATATGCTTATTGCCTGGATTATATGTTAGGATATATACTATGCTTTGTGCGAACCAAATATGGTTCTATTTTATGTTAGGATTAAACAGATAACATCATATAATAGTATTAAAAGTAGCATTGCAAAGAAGATGAAATAATAATAGTACTTAATGCTAGGTATTATAAATACACTAGAATTAGGTTAGTGTCGCCCAAGAATAGAGTTGGTATTAAGGTTAGTTACAGACACTATAATCTAGTCTAGGTATAAACTTAGACTCATGGAAGATACCTAGCTTGATTAAGTTTTAATATTATGTAGTCTCGTTAGGAGATTGTACGTAACCTACGAACGGAGAGCAAAGTTCTGTTCCATGACACTTGACACTATTAGGTGTTGATGTACGGTAGCTCCGTACGGGATGACCAGAAATGGTGGGTCCCAATCAGTCAACTGTTAGCAGTATGTCTGGTCACCCCACATAATAGGTGACAACACTTGATCATTCTACACAGTCTTGTGAATTACGTTGCTAGTGTGAGCTCATTAATCATAGACGTAGATGAATTAGAAAACCATATTCATCAAATACTCGGACGGCCCATAAGCCTTTATGACTTACACTGGCAAAGGAAGCCCCTAGTTGTGTAGTCAATATTTTAACGGTTCATCAGGTGAGATAATTTCACCCTGATAATCTTGGACTAGGATCTATGAGGATCGATAGGAATAGATAAGTATGAATGTAAGGCAGTATAAATTTAGTATGGTAAGAGTTGGTTTTGCAGGTCTGATAATTAAAGAATATTATCATATCAATATCATGGGATTGAAATCCCTATGTATCTCACCAGGTTTCCCCAACCTGACCCGCTCAGTTTATATGCATATCAGGTGTCAAGACTTAAGCTACTGGAACTTGATTAGGACACTGACATCCCGTTCCGAGTTCCACTTAACGAGAGAAAAGAAAGGAATTGGGTGGAAATGAGAAGAAAATAAAAGAATTTGGTGTTCCCCATTTTCATTAAAGGAAAGAAATGGAAAGAAGTGCGCGGGGGGGGGGGGAATGGAAGGATCACTATCCCTCCTAAATTTCCTTCTGATTTGAGAGTATTTGGAAAGAAATAAAAAAAATAATTAATTTTATTTCCACTTCTCTCCAACTCGGGAACATAAAAGAAAATTTTGTTTTCCTTTCTTTTCTCTTCTTTTCTCTCCTGACTATCTTTTCTCTTATTTTCTTTTATTTTGTTAAACTCAGGAACTAAGCGTGAGTGATTAAGAGACAACCCGCAATAATATTCAGGATCATTAGGTCTTTACGATGTGACTTATGTATCTGTTTAGGTTTTGACATCCTTAGGGTTTTAATATTTTGGAAACAAACATTTGAAATAAAATGATCTTTTGTACTGGGATTTTACGCATATATGAACAAATGATTTAAAAGTGTAAAAAAAAGTTTTAATTGCTGAAAATTAGAGGATGTCACAGAGGTGCCCATATCATCGGTGGATACCACCCATAATGTGCATACTTTCCCTAATTTTGGGTTGACTGTTGTCTTCCACCTCTGCCTCGTCCTCTCCCCCTTCCTCCTCGGTTGTTTCCACGTCCACCACCACGGTAATTCCAACGTCTTGAATAAAATTTATCGTGAGATTAAGAATAATTGGTCCAGGATTGAGACGAGTTTGGACGTTGGGCAACGAGGGTCTTGTTTGAGGCGTCAAGTTTCTTCAAGGAGAAATTAAGACCTTGCTTTGTTAATGGTCGACAGAGGGCCATATTGTTGGATGAGTGTGGTGATGGTATCAAAATCGCCTCGAGTGAGACCTGAGATTAATTGCAAAACCATCTTCGTCTCCAACACGGGATTACCTACATTTGTTAGTTGATACTCAGTGATGTTGTAGAAAGCTTCCAATTGGTTGATTATGATAATGTGTTGATTTCAGTTGTTGATTTTATGTTCATTTTGTTGAGATTGGTTAATTTCTGAAATATAAGTTGCTGATTTTGTTGATTGTTGAAATATATGTTTATTTATAATTGAAATATATTGTTGAACTTTGCTGATTTTGTGTTTTTTTGTTGAAATATATTGCTGAAAATTTATTCCTTGTTGCCAATAATGTGTACATAGTTTTGATTTTTTTATTGATTTTTGAAATATATGTTTATGTATAGCTAGATTATTTGTTCATTTGTTGAAATATGGTATTGATCTTGCTGATTTGCATTGAAATATGATTTATACTTGCTAAATTATCTGTTCATTTGCTGAAAATGTGTTCCTAGTTCTTTTTTGTGCTGACTTTTGTTATGTGTTGATTTGTAGATGAAATTATACTAGACATGGCACAAAAGAAGCCTAGGATTAGTTGGAAGATAGAAGTTATAGAAAAAAACTTTCCTAGAAGCATGTTTGCATTAAATACTCGTTTCATTGCAAAGAGACATATTCATTGCTTGTTTCGCAGTCCATAATTACTGGTCAAGCAGAAGGGGGGAGAGTGATGGCGAAAACGTCATAACATGGAATGGAGTTCACAAGGCAACGAATACATGGCTAATTTATGTGACAAGATTGCGTGTCGATTATTTCAACTGCTTCAAATTAAATTTGTTGGATTTTATTTGGATTTTAGTATGATTTCGTGGATATGAAAATATTTATGTTTGATTTGGATTTGTATTTAATTTTGCTTTATGTTTAATCTGTATTTTTTTTATGATTATTCAAGAAGTTGATTCGATTATTTTATAAATAAAAACATTGAATTCAACAAAAAAAATAACATATAAGGATAAAATCGTCTTTTTTATCATTACAGAGGATATCCAGACCCTCTTAGCAACCTACATTGTGCTACATCATGAAAAGTTGAAATGGGTACCGACTTTTATTAGTCTACTTGCTTCCACACTTGTATTTTCTTGATTATATTTGTTGTACTACAGTTTCCTGTTTGGATGGATATTTTCGGTCTATGTACATTTTTATGTATCTATTCAATTGCAAGAGAAATTTGCTTTACGCGAAAAAGTCAAGGTTGTAGAAAAGCATGCTTAAGGGGATTGCTCTAAGAAAAGAAGGTGATGATGAGGCCCTATTGATTTAATGATGTTTAAGTTTTGTTTATATGTCATTACGATCCATGTAATCTTGTGATGTCTTATAGTAATAAAATCTTAGATAAAGGTTGTTGTAACACTTGAATTGGGTATGTTTGCTTTTAGCCCTTTTTATTTAAAATATTGCAATTTGGTCATTGGGGTTAGTACGCAGGGTGTACTATAGGGTAAGCTTATCGTACTAGTTGAGAAGCTATCATGCGAGGCGTTCCACATGGTATGCTTAGCGTACTAAGGGGGAGTCTGATCGCGGAGTCGAGCCACATATGCTAGGCATACGAGGGTTTAATGAAACCCTAATTTTAGGGTGTTGCACCCTATATAAACTCTTTTAGTCCATAGGGTTTGCCTCTTTACCAGCCTCCATATCTCCTAAACCCTAAATTTAGACCCTTAGCCATCATTTTGTGTCTTTGAGTTCTTGAGAAGAAAAGTTGGTGCTTATTTGCTCGTTTTGAAGGGATAGAGGAAGGTTAAAGGTTCATTTCTTAGTGTGAAGCTTAGAGATCCAGAACCATCAATCCTTTTGCAAGTCATTTGAGGTATAAAGATCTTATCTTTACAAGTTCTCTTATGGATCATCTTCTGGACTTTTTTATGGCCATTTTAGTCCCTTTTGGTTGGTCTTGATGAGTTAAGACCGTTTTAGAAGCTAAATCTTGTAGTTCTGGATGTTTGGAGGGTTCCTTAAGCTTAAAGGTACAAACTTTATGGTGTTTATGGTCTCATGCATGCATTAAGTCATTTATTAAGTTCTTTTGAGCTCTAAGAGCCTCATTAAGCCATGCATGCACGTAAACTTGGCAACTTTACATGATAATCCATCTTAAGAAAGTCAGATCTGAGTTTAGATTGAGGTCTTAATCGATTAAGAGTTGGAAAAATCGAAGCTGGCCAAATGCGGGAGTACATTGGCCGTACAAGCAGGTACGCTTAGCGTACAAGCCCTAAAGCGAGTACGCTGCACGTACGTGCTGAGTACGCCCCACATACTCAGTAGGTTGGGCTTCAGACGCTTGGGCTTTCGGTTTGACCATGTTTGGACATAGATGTTTAGGGCCTTGTTGGGCCATCAGGTTTTTGGGTTGATGCTTGTTTTGGGTTCGCTTGGAAAAGGCCCATGAAAGAGATTTGGGTCCAATTTGGAAAATTAGGTCATAATTGGGCTTAAAGTGATCATTTTGGAATTTAGGATTTTGGACAACTGGATTGTGTTAGAAATTCGGGGTAATACAGGCACTTGGATATTCTGAGAATTGTGATTCCACTTTCAAATCAAAGTGTTTGGGTGGTACTCCCTAATCTTTGATTGGATAAGACTCAGAAGATATTCACTTAAGAGAATGTAATGTATCAATTTTGTGAGTACCAGCCAGGGGCTCTTCCCCTTGGAACTCGCCAGGGGCGCTGCCCCCAGATCCCTATTCGTTCAGGGGATTCGCCCCTAAATGAAAGTCTACTTTTAATCTTGAATAAACTTAAACAAGTGTCCACTCCGCACCTTCCTTACTTGTTTAATATTCATCAAGATTGATTTTGGTCAACAAGTCAACCCATTACAGTTAAATACAATTAGTGAAACAAATCACCAACAGATTGGGCCTAGGCTTTGGGCCAAGTTAGGTAAAGGGTATAAAGGTCTTTTACCCTAGTTTACACTCTTTGTGTGAGTTGGGATCCAATTATTGATTGGATGATTATTTTATGATTGATAGCGTGGGGATTTTAGCGGGCCAACAGCAAGAGATTTTTTCTGTGAGATTTGGCAGTACGAGGTGAGTGTCCTCAATGTGTTTCGCAGGTCGAAGGCACCAATGCTGACCTATGGTTTTGTTATGTTGGGATGCTAGATGTTTGCGTGACTCTTGTATGTGTTATGTGCTCGTATGCTTACCGGGCGGGGCCCGATGACCATTTTGTATGCTATGTATCTTTGTGATTATTGCATGTGTTATGTTTTTATATGTTTATATGTTTTATATGTATACCGGGAGGAGCCCGATGACTGACATATCTATATACCGAGCGGGGCTCGATGTCGGGCGGGGCCCATTATGTGTTTATTATGTATAGTATGTGGTATCTTGGGGAACTCATTAAACTTTGTGCTTACAGTTTTCAATTTATTTTCATGTACTTCCAGTTCCAAATGGAAGAGTTCGGGATGATTGCAGAGCACACACCACCTGTATCCGCATCTTTGTGATTTACTCTGATATTGATGATGTATCGATACATTTGATAATCTGGATTTCATAAAAATGTTTTAGGTTGTTTTTATTAATCTAAAAATGAAAAAATTTCGGGTCTTCTTTTTGGGACGTTACAAGTTGGAAGTTGAAGGACCAGTATTAAAGATATGGAAAAGGATGAGGACTAGTTGGGTTTGAAGTAGAAAATAAAGGGTGCGAGACTGAGATGCATATAGGCACGGATAACAAGTTGTACCAAATTTGGGTGTTCATCAAGGATGCCCCTACAGCTTACCGGTCACCGATGATCAATGTTTCTTACATGGGAGGGAAGATCCTGATGCAATCTTATGTACGTTCTTCGACTTTTAATTCAGAAAAAAACAGTTAATACGAATTTCATATCATCATAACTACAATGATTTTTTAAATGTAGAAATTGAATTCAAAGTTCAACACACGAAAGTTAATTAATGAGCAAATCATTCTTTAGTGGTATATGTTTTGTTTCATTTTCTACTTTATTTATTTTAATAAAAAAAGAGTCAACACGGATTTCATCTCATAATGAATGCAACTATCTTGTATTTGTTTCATTTTAATATCAACACATCACATGTTGAATTCAACTCATTTTTATCATTCAACATCGTAATTCAATGGTGCCTCAAATAAATATTAGTGGTTTATCTTCTAGAGGGTCGTGAAAAGGGTTTATAGTGTATGGTCATATTCGTGCTCAGTGAGAACATAAAAATGGAAGGTAATGTCTGGGGGTAAACAAGGGATGTCACAAGGTTCTTGGTTTAAATCTATAAGAATACCATTAAATCTTCATGATATCTAAGTGACATCATCTATCTAAATGAAAAAAAAACTTTCTAACATGGTGGGGATTGTTGGAAATTTAACAGGTTAAATGCAAGTTTCCAAGTTTCCTATTATATGACATAGGTGGGAGCAAAAACTATTAGTGGGTTAAGGGATGGGCCAAACCCAAATATACGCCTAGCCATGGCGAGCATGTGATACGCGAGATTCGTGAAATGATGTCATTTAGGCGCACTTAGCACTTTCCATGCCACATCGGCCGCTAGGAGCTTTTATTTTTAGCATGGTTCGATTCGGGGCATGTTGGACCGACCTGGTCGGTGTTGACTTCATTTTTTCTTTGCTGCTTCTTTCTGCAGTTTCCTTGCAACTCTTTCGATTTCTGGATCAAAAGCTAGAGGTGTACCTGAACGAAATATTATGTGCATAGAACTATTAGAAAGCACCGTGTCCTCGACAATGGCACCAATTTGTTAACATGTTGTTGTGGGCATTTGAAGCAAATAAAATTTCACTGCTGGTTGCACTAAAAATATAGCACAAGGAAGAAGGGTCGAATTATCAGGGACACAACCTAATTGTCAATTCTTTTTTACATCAGACACATTCCAGTAAAAACAGAAATTATAAAAAAGGGGTTTTTGAATTAAACTAAAACTAAAAATTGCAGTGAAAGTAAACTAAACGAAATTCCGTAATAAAAACGATTTCAGTTCTGCTGCGACTTTCTTAATCATGCAATCAGTTCAGATCTTGTTATTCAGAATGTGTTCTATCTAAGATGATTCTAAGAAAAACTAACAAGCTCTAGTATAATCTCTTTTACCTTAATTAGTTAACCAAAACAAACTCTTTGAATTAACCCTAACCTTTTACTATTCAATTAAACAAGCTCTTAAATAAATCAGAAAAGCAACTTTATGATATATGTAAAATTCCCAACAATACCCAATACTTCTCACAAGTTCGGAAGCGTAAAGATGTTATTTTTACAGTTTATTTTAGAGTTAAATCCCAAAACGGAGCAAATCTGATACTTGTTACTTTTACTAGTTGATAAGAACAATTATAAATTCTATTAACTGATTAATAAGAATGATAAAAAACCTAGCTATGTGATCAGACTAACAAGAATTAAAAATCAAACATTCATTCAGTTCAAACCAAAAAATCTAGATAGAAACATAAAAAGAAGAACGGATCTGATAACTGATCACATGAAAACTACTAGTCTATGCATAACTGAAAACTAGGGTTTTAGCCAGACATGGCTAAAAACGAATCTAAAATTTTAAAAAGAAAAATGAACTGAATAATCTTCTAAACTAAACGAATGAGATGATTCACAACCTTAAGATCTCCAGAAGTCGCTGGAAAGTGTCAAAAATCGTCTTCAGAGAGTATTCTGTCGTATGGGACACTCTAACTCTCGGATCTAATAATGAGGGTCGTATTTATATGTGAGATGGAAACCGAAAAATGCGATCGCAGAATCCAAAAATGCAATCACAAGTTTTCTGATTTTCTCCAAATTGTCCACTGAATGATGCAGGATGTTATTTTAGACGTTTTCGGGACTCCGGGCCATTTATGTGATCGCATATATGGGTTTATGCGATCACATTTTCTAAAATATCTTCCAGAATTGTGTCTGAATGACACACGAAGCCAAATTTGAAGTTTCTGGAGTTGCGATAAGAAAATGCGATTGCGGAAACTACTTTTTCTTCTCAGATGGCCTCCTGATGACATATTTCGATCATACGAAACTTCGTGGAAAAAATGTGATCGCAGAATGGTGATTTGTGATTGCAGATTTTACTTTCTGGCTCGTTTTGGACACGATTCTTTACTTTAACCACTCATTGTTATTCATTAGCATCCTTCTTCAGTTCGAGCTCTATTTAAGCTCCAAACATGAACCCAAC
Organism: Lactuca virosa; assembly: GCF_052849685.1. NCBI lineage: Eukaryota > Viridiplantae > Streptophyta > Magnoliopsida > Asterales > Asteraceae > Lactuca > Lactuca virosa. The sequence continues at coordinate 21,321,213 of NC_136433.1, forward strand.
TGCTCCCAACGTATTGCTCCACTCGATTTATCAGAAAATGACACAAAAATGCTAGCAGTACAAGAATTGTGATAAAATACATGATCTGAATGTTATTTAAACAAATGACATGCAAATATACAAAATATGATGCTAAATGATAATAAAAACTACCCTAAAAGGTGTATAAAATGGCATCTATCACATATCTATATGTAATCAGGGGTGAGTTAGAAAATCGAATATGAGATCACACTCTAGAGCCACAACCAAACAAGGAACATGAAAGAGACCCTAGATCAAGAGTTCTCAGGTTATCCTACATGACTGCATACTAACCCTTGGGCACTCAAATACCGATCACCGACCTTCTGTGTGACAACTTGAAAATTTCTAGAGCAAACTAGGTCTAAAATTCAACCATGTACCAGTGAATTCACAATGTAACTTGATGCAATAAAACTATAAATGTTGTAACACCCGTGTTTCTGGGCTAATAATTAGTACAATGATGTAATAGTCTAGGTCAACCATTGTAACTCGTTTTGAAGTAATAAAGATATAATAAATTAAGATGAAAATAAGCGTCAAAAATAAAATGTTAGATGTACCTGATATCTATGAATAAAGTGGTAGTGACAAGGATTTCGGAGATATAAAGAACGCCGAAATCCTAGTTATAACGAAGAAGTTATGATCTGTCGAAGTTTCGCGACAAAACTTGTATGACACCGGGAATCGTAAAAAGTGAGTTTACGATAGATTACTTTTTATCCTTAGTGATCTAAATGAAATTTCTAGAGTACATCTCCACCTACGCATGGATATAAAGAACGTCAAAAACAGAGCTCATATGCAAAAGTTATGACATTCCGAAGATACAGTTGTCTGAGAGCATGATACGTGTCAGAAAACCCTAATCTGACTGAGCTCACGACGTGAGCATAGATACTCACGACGTGTGGGGTCAAATTGCCACCTTTCAAAGCTAGAATACGCATGGCAAGTATACGGGATGATAAGTCAAAAGCTCACTACGTTAGCATGTATTCCTCACGATGTGAGGAGTCAAACGGACACCCTCCGAAGCTAGGAACACAAATGGCGGGTCTACGAGGTGAGCAGGATCGAACTCACGACATGAGCATGCATGACTCACGACGTGAGAGGTTAAAAATCTGCCTATAAATAGCCATTTCGAACACAAAGCTTCTTACACCTAAATCTCCTCTCTCTCTCTCTCTCACACACACACACACACACACACTCTCTCTCTCTCTCTCATTTGTTGAATCCGTTTCGCTTCCCAATCCCGCCGATCATGAACCGCTGACCGCTTCTATCTCGTTATCTAACCGCAATCACGCTCGAGGTGAGTTCATACCCCTACATTTATACAAGTTTTTCTATGTTTTTAGGGGGGGAGAATACAAGTAACATACAATAAAATTTACTTTAAAAACACAACATTCAAATACGCTTAATTACTATTTTTATGAAAAGTGATAAATACACAAAATGGCTTTACTATCAAGCTCGTATTTTATTACGGGCAAAGTTTTGGTAAAAACATAACGACACAAAAAACAAATACAAAACACTTCATTTTCTTATATATATATATATATATATATATATATATATATATATATATATATATATATATATATATATATATATATATATATATATATATATATATATATATATATATATATATATATATATTTATTGAGTATAGACTTGAGTCCTACGATAAACTATATAAATACAACTTACAAAACTTTACCCCTTTGTAACCCGTTGAGCAAAGGGTATAATTATATAATTTCATATATAATTATAATATTTCGTTTTCATTATTACCCCGACCAAGGGGATAATTATATATACAAACGTTTTCAGTACAAAAACACGTAAACTCGTTGAATAACTTTGTGAGATATAGTCTTCACGGTACAATACAAAGTACAAACGAAAGTCCTGTTTTATAACCAGAGTCTCCTGGAGGGAGAGCATGATACTTGTGTATATATGTACACGGGACTGACAATCCCACACCTAAACTGTTACCTTCAGTTAGACCGGCAGGTCTGGGGTGACAAACGTCATAACATTCCGACGCCTGAAGAATGTTGCGACAGGCCAACCCAGTCATCAGTATGATTATAAAAACTCACTTAAATCAACGACGACTCTTTTAGTTTACATAAAAGCATTTCCTTCAAACGGTTTTATATACACGCTTAAAACTGTGTGATACTATGTTAAGTATGGAAAATACTGATACATTTTGGTCTTGGTACATTTAAGACTACAATACATTTTATGGAAAATATAGGATTTTATGGTAAGACAAATACTATTTTACAAACAGAGGTTTACATATTACTCATACAAACGCTTATGAACTCACCAACTTAATTGTTGACACTCTTTTTCAAATAACTTGTATTCTTAGGGAATCAGTAAATCAGGTAACCACTGGATTTTGAGGATGGGACGCTAAGACATCTAAACAAATCTTTTGACAACATATTATAATTGTCTTTTGAAACATGTAACGCATACAAATGATGTAAATATTTCAATTATATATATGTTGGTTGTGTTTCTTTGATCATTTATACTCAACGGTTATGATACTATACATGCTAGTCACCGCCCCCGGACGTTTCTGCCATCTTGGTTTGGGGGTGTGACAGATTGGTATCAGAGCTTTGTTTATAGTGAGCTAAGTATATCAAACCACATTAGATATACAAACTATAAATACAAAGGGACTAAACCTCTCGGACGTTACATTTTCATGCAAGAACATTGAGGACCCTTACTGGTAAGTCTATGCTTGCTAAGTGTATGCGTGAGGTTGGTATATAATTAAGATTCTACGGATTTAAGATGTGTGATTACGCCGTATTCCCTGTTCCTTGTTTGGTTGTGGGCTTAGGGCAGAGTCACCCATCCGACTGTCTTTTTATTCAATCTTAATTATATACGAATTGTATACACAAGGCAAATATAGAAGAACTAGGAATGGATCAAGAATCACAGAAACATAAGTACATACAACCATACTCGTACATAGTCATAACGGTAACAAAAACAAAAAGTATTTGAGATGAGTTGAACACTACGAGTAAGTCTCGGGGTATGTAATCAGGTCTAGGATGAATATAGCCTGATCAACTATATTTATCCAGGATGTGACTAACGTATGTAGAGGAATGGTCATAGTGAATGATGAGTCTAAAAATTACCACACACAGAACCTTGAACATACAAATTTAAAATACTATAGGAGTATTTTGTTATACTATAAAACAACACGCTTAAATTCTTTCTATGCTTCTTACCTCTATTCTCGCATAGACATTATGGCAGGATTTTTCATCCCCGAAGATCCCTATTTCCCCAACCAGGGAAATGAAGGATGGATTGAGGAAGATCGATAGGAAGATCCTGAAGATATTTCGAAAAATGAAGAAGACGAGGAAGACACTGACTCGGAACCAGAAGTTTACAATCCACCACAAGGCGCTCAAAATCTCCGATGGAACTTCGAGGGCCCGATGGAGTAAGGAACAAGGACAGTGCCCACCTTACGGCATGGAACAAGGCTTCTACAACCTCAATAAAGGAGGTTCGGCAGACAGGGCTCTACATGTCATGGTTCGTCGCATCGCCCGCCAAGGCGAGCAAGCAAGAGCAACCAGCGACCAAGTCAGTGAAGTTGGTGCCACTATAGAAGTTACTGCAGTCCGCCTTCGTCATCTAGACGAAAATCACAATCAGACTAGAGATCACACCGAGACTCTACAAAAGGAAGTTACTGCAACTCGAGCTGAGTTGAGAGAGTATCTGGAACGGCATGCTATAATGGAGAGGTGTGTCATTAAGGCCGAGCACCGAGTAAAGGAAATGCAAACCTTCATAACTTCATCCCCTAGTTCACTGGATACCATGCATCTCGAGTAGTTCGTATACTATTCATGTTATGTAATAGACTAAGTATTTCGAGTAAGCGTTAGTACTAGCCTTTTCTCATATGTAAGTTTGACTCATTGGATAAGTGATTACAATATTCATAGGTTGTAATGTTGTCAAAGTTTTCCCATACATTGATGTACTCTAGACCTTTATCAAGGTAAAATTTTCCAGAACGATGTACCAAAAAATTACATCAATGAAATTGGTATGCATTTTATTTCATTGGATGTTACCATTGAATTCATAAATTGTTAAGGAAATCATATACTTATTAGTATATTTCCTATTTTCTAATGACTTACAGATACAATAAAGTTGGGACACGAAACGTACATCACTAAAAATTTCCATATCCACTGTTGAAGACTTATCATCATTTTATCTTTGAACTTATGGCAGAATCATGCCACCTCGAAGAAATCCCAGTCATTTCAACAACACAGAAACACCACCTCCTCCACCGCCTCCACCTCCACCAATGGACACTGCTGTCTTTCAGGCTACTGTAACAGCCACCATGGCAGCCGCCATGACTCAAATCAACGCAAGTGGTGCCATTGGAGCAGGTAGTAGTGCTAACCATTCCAACCACGGAGAAAGCCACGGACACCCAAGGGAGTGTTCTTACAAGGATTTCACAAATGGGAAACCCAAATCCTTCAATGGAAGCGGGGGAGTCATTGCCCTAACATAGTGGTTCGAGAAAACGGAGTCGGTCTTCGAGATTTGCGCATGCCCAGAAGGGAGCAAGGTAAAGTTTGATGCATGTAGTTTCTCTGATTGAGCCCTCTCCTGGTGGAACGGCTATGTCAAATCATTGACTCTCCCAGTAGCCAACGCTATGAGCTGGGAAGACTTAAAAGTTCCGATGCTAGCGGAATACTGCCCGAGGGGCAAGGTGCAAAAACTAGAACATGAACTCTGGGGTCTGACGATGAAGGACTCTGACATCGCTGTCTACAATGCCAGATTTAGTGACCTGGCTATATTATGTCCCATGATGGTCACCCCGGAAAGTAAGAAAGTGGAACGATATATCTGGGTACTACTCATTAGATCCAAGGAAACGTGATAGCTTCAAATCCAGCTACTTTTGACAGTACCAAACGTCTGGCACAAACACTCGTGGATCGTGGAGTCCGTCAAGGCTTCATGACTGTCATTCCCGAGCAACCCAAAGAAAGTGGCAACAAGAAGAAGTTTTGGAAAAATGGAAGGGCCAATCATCACAAGAGTCCTCAAGGAAACAACAAATTGTGGCAGTCCATGCTGCTACTGTTCCTGATATTGTCCTGTTAATCTCGCACCCACCAAGCCATATGCTGGAACCCGTCCAAAGTGTAACAAGTGCAAATTTCATCATCATGGAGCCTGACGAGAGATGCACTGCAAAAACTGTAACAAAAGGGGCACACTGCCTATTTTCATAAAGCACTGACACAACCAATCACCCAGGTCACCGGCATTGGAGTAAGCCAGGCTTGTTACGGGTGTGGTGAAATAGGACACTTCAAGAGAGATTGTACAAAAGCAAGGAATGTGGGTGGTATGTGAAGGGTATTGGCAATAGGTCACGAAGAAGCGATGGCAGATCCCACGGTGGTCACCGATATGTTTCTCCTCAATAACTCATATGCATGCATACTCTTTGATAACGATGCGGAGAGGAGTTTCCTGAGCCACGAGTTTAAACACATACTCAAACAAAAACATCAATCACTAAATGACACATTCACCATAGAAATGTCAAACGGAAAGACAGAAAGCACTAATGGCATATACATAGGGTGTACTCTCACTCTAAAAAACTGTTCTTTCCAAATCGACCTTATGCCGGTCTCAATAAAAAGCTTCGATGTTATCATCGACATGGATTGGTTAAGTCCTCATCGTGCTGATATTCTATGTTATGAAAAAGCTGTTCGCCTTAATCTTCCATGTGGTGAAACCCTCGTCATTTATGGCGACAAACTTAGTACAAACCTTCGAATCATCTATTGTGTTAAAGCTCAAAAATATCTACGCAAGGAATACTATGCCTTCTTAGCCCACATCATGGATGTGAAACAGGAAGTAAAATACATCAAGAGCATTCCCGCAGTCTGTAATTTTTCTCGACGTTTTTCCCAAAGATCTTCCAGGAGTTCCACCAGAACGCCAAGTCGAATTCATAATCGACTTAATTCCTGGAGCTACCCCCGTAGCCAAAGCACCATATCGTATAGCACCAACAGAAATGCAGGAATTATCCAGCCAACTAAACGAACTGCTAAGCAAAGCATTCATCAGACCAAACTTCTCACCTTGGGGAGCCCCAATCCTATTTGTAAAGAAGAAGGATGTATATTTTTGCATGTGCATTGACTAACGAGAGTTAAACAAACTCACTATCAAGAACTGATATCCTCTACCCCGAATAGATGATCTATTCGATCAACACCAAGGAGCAAACTACTTTTCGAAGATCGACCTAAGATCTGGGTATCAACAACTACGAGTTCTGGAAGAAGATGTTCCCAAAACAGCATTCCGAACTTGTTATGGTCACTACGAGTTTGTAGTGATGCCCTTCAGATTAACGAATGCACCCGCAATGCTCATGGATTTAATGAACAGGGTATGCCATCCTTACCTAGACAAATCCGTGTTAGTATTCATTGATGACATACTAATCTACTCACGACGTAAGGAAGAACATAGTCAACACCTCCGACAAGTCTTGGAAACATTAAGGGCGGAGAAGTTATATGCGAAGTTCTCAAAGGGCGAATTTTAGATTCGAAAGTAGATTTCCTAGGTCACATGGTCAGTGAAGAAGGAATACACGTGGACCCTTCCAAAATCAAGGCGATCAAGAAATGGGCAGCACCAAGAACAACAACAAAAATCCGTCAATTCTTAGGCCTTGATGGCTACTACCGAAGGCTTATACAAAACTTCTCCAAGATTGCGAAGCCACTTACCACCCTGACTCAAAAGGGTGTAACCTCCAACTGGGAAGAGAAACAAGAAACTGCATTCCAAACGTTAAAGCAAGCCCTATGCAGCGCACCGATCTTGTCTTTTCCAGAAGGGAAGAAGATTTTGTTGTTTACTGTGATGCACCCAATCTAGGGCTAGGCTGTTTACTTATGCAACGAGGAAATGTCATTGCCTATGCCTTGAGACTGCTTAAGATACACGAGGTCAACTACACCACTCATGACCTTGAACTGGGAGCGGTTGTATTTGCCCTGAAAATTTGGAGACACTACCTTTATGGTACGAAATGCACTATCTTCACAGACCACAAAAGTCTCCAACACATATTCGACCAAAAGGAGCTCAACATGAGACAGTGACGATGGGTAGAACTACTTAATGACTACGAATGTGAAATTCGTTATCATCCAGGCAAAGCCAATGTAGTAGTAGATGCCCTCAACCGAAAGGATTACTCAGGACGCAGAGTAAAAGGATTGACCATGACCATCCATTCACACATGTCAACCCAAATCAAAGAGGCTCAGCTAGAAGCTTGAAACCTGAAAATATGGCAGGTGAAATCTTAAGAGGAATGGAGAAGAACATAGAAATCAAGGGTGATGGAGTTCGTTACCTCATGAATTGAATCTGGACACCGAAATTTGGTGGCTACAGAGATATTGTCATGAACGAAGCTCACAAGACTCGATACTCCGTTCATCCAGGTTCAGACAAGATGTATCTGGATCTCAAGAAACTTTATTGGTGGCCAAATATGAAAGCAAAGATTGCTACCTATGTGGGCAAGTGTTTGACTTGCACCAAGGTCAAGGTAGAATACCAGAAGCCCTCGGGTATGTTACAACAACCAACATACCCGAGTGGAAGTGGGAACGGATAACCATGGATTTCATAACCAAGTTACCCAAGACAACGGGTGGTCTTGACAGCAATTGGGTGATTGTGGACAGGTTAACCAAGTCCACACACTTCCTACCAATAAAGGAAACAGATAAGATGGAGAAACTGACCAGAACATACATTAAAGAGATAGTATGACTGCATGGTGTACCCATATCTATTATCTTTGATAGAGATAGTCGATTCACCTCATGATTCTGGCAGTCACTACAACAATCCCTGGGAACTAGGCTGGACATGAGTATAGCCTACCATCCAGAGACCGACGGGCAGAGCGAAAGAAATATTCAAACATTAGAGGATATGTTGAGAACTTTTGTGATAGACTTTGGTAAAGCATGGGATACTCATTTAAGACTCGTCGAGTTCTCATACAACAATAGCTATCACACTAGCATCGGAGTTGCTCCATTCGAAGCCCTCTATGGCCGCAAGTGCAGATCACCTATGTGCTAGGCTGAGGTGGGTAACACACAAGTAGCAAGGGGGCAAGTACCTGATAGTACCCTCACCAGCCCCGAAATTATAATGGAAGCAACGAAGAATATCGTTCAAATTTGTGAACAACTGAAAGCTTCTCGAGACAGACAAAGGAGCTACGCGGACAAGAGACGAAAGCCTTTGGAATTTCAGGTTGGTGACCGCGTTTTGTTAAAGGTCTCACCCTAGAAAGGCATGATACGTTTCGGAAAACGTGGGAAATTAAATCCAAGGTACATCGGACCATTCGAGATTCTTGTGAGAATCGGTCCAATAGCTTACAAAATACAACTACCATAGGAACTCAGTAACGTACATCCCACCTTCCATGTATCCAATCTTTAGAAGTGTCTATCCGACGAGACTCTTGTTATCCCACTCGATGAAATCGAGATAAATGAGAGCCTCAACTTCATAGAAGAGCCATTGGAAATCATGGATAGAGAAGTCAAGAGAACGAAACAAAGTCGTATACCAATAGTGAAGGTCCGCTGGAGCGCCAAATGAGGACCTGAATTCACATAGGAATGATAAGACCAGATGAAACACAATTACCCACATCTTTTCCCCAATACTTGAAGTCCCACTCAAAGTTCAAATTTTGGGATGAAATTCCCTCTAACGGGGGGATGATGTGACAACTTGAAAAATTCTAGAGCAAACTAAGTCTAAACTTCAACCATGTACCAGTGAATTCACAATGTAACTTGATGCAATAAAACTATAAATGTTGTAACAACTGTTTTTCACCTACGCGTGGATATAAAGAACGTCAAAAACGGAGCTCGTATGCAAAAGTTATGACCTTCTGAAGATACAGTTGTCTGAGAGAATGACACGTGTCAGAAAACCCTAATCTGACTGAGCTCACGGCGTGAGCATAGATACTCACGACGTGAGGGGTCAAAATGCCACCTTTCAGAGCTAGAATACGCATGTCCAGTCTACAGGATAATAAGTCAAAAGCTCACGACGTGAGCATGGATTCCTCACGACGTGAGCAGTCAAACGGATACCCTCCGAAGCTAGGAACACAAATCGCGGGTGTACGAGGTGAGCAGGATCGAACTTAAAACGTGAGCATGCATGGATCACGACATGAGAGGTTAAAAATCCGCCTATAAATAGCCATTTCGACCCCAAATCTTCTTACACCTAAATCTCTTCTCTCTCTCATTTGTTGAAGCCGTTTCGCTTCCCAAGCCCGACGATCACGAACCGCTGACCGCTTCTATCTCGTTATCTAACCGCAATCACGCTCGAGGTGAGTTCATACCCCTACATTTTTACAAGTTTTTCTATGTTTTTAGGGGTGGGGGGGGGGGGGAATACAAGTAACATACAATAAAATTTACTTTAAAAACACAATATTCAAATATGTTTAATTACTATTTTTATGAAAAGTGATAAATACGCAACATGGCTTTACTATCAAGCTCGTATTTTATTACAGGCAAAGTTTTGGTAAAAACATAACGATACGAAAAAAATACAAAACACTTCATTTTCTTATATATATATATATATATATATATATATATATATATATATATATATATATATATATATATATATATATATATTGTGTACAGACTTGGGTCCTACGATAAACTATATAAATACAGCTTACATAACTTTACCCTTTTGTAACCCGTTGAGCAAAGTGTATAATTATATAATTTCATATATAGTTATAATACGCCATTTTCATTATGATCCTGACAATGGGGATAATTACATATACAAACGTTTTCAGTACAAAAACACGTAAACTCGTTGAATAACTTTGTGAGACATAGTCTTCACGGTACAATACAAAGTACAAACGAAAGTCCTGTTTTATAACCAGAATCTCTTGGAGGGAGAGCGTGATACTTGTGTATAGATCTATACGGGACTGACAATCCCACACCTAAATTGTTAGCTATAGTTAGACCGGCAGGTCTAGGGTGACAAACGTGATAACATTCTGACGCCTGAACAACGTCGCGACAGGCCAACCCGGTCATCAGTATGGTTATAAAAACTCACATAAAGCAACGATGACTCTTTTAGTTTACATAAAATCATTTCCTTCAAACGGTTTTATATACACGATTAAAATTGTGTAATACTATGTCAAGTATGGAAAATACTGATACATTTGGGTCTTGGTACATTTAAGACTACAATACATTTTATGGAAAATATAGGATTTTCTAGTAAGACAAACACTATTTTACAAACAGAGGTTTACATATTATTCATACAAACGCTTATGAACTCACCAACTTAATTGTTGACACTCTTTTTCAAATAACTTGTATTTTCAGGGAATTAGTAAAGCAGGTAACCACTGACTTTTGAGGATGGGACGCTAAGACGTCTAATCAAATCTTTTGACAACATATTATAATTGTTTTTTGAAACATGTAACGCATACAAATGATGTAACTATTTCAATTATATATATGTTGGTTGTGTTGCTTTGATCATTTATACTCAACTGTTATGATACTGTACATGATAGTCACCGCCCCCGGACGTTTCCCTCATCCTAGTTTGGGGGTGTGACGTTCTGGTACTCTAACCATCATACCACTACTCTTATATCCTATCACACAAGGATATATCCTATCACACAAGGATATATCCTATCACACAAGGATATACACTGTAACACATAGTATAATGAAGAAACTCACCTGAAATGCAGAACTGGATAATACTGCAACACTCACAATTCCTCACACTGGACAAACCCGCGAACTGACCACCACCCAAAAAAGGACACAAGTTGATCAAAAACTCAATATCTATAAGTTAGACCCAAGGTCAAATTCGTCAAAGGTCAATGGTCAACAAAAGTCAACAGGTCCACGACCCCCACAATATGGCGAGTTCTTGGCCACGTCGTGGTCAACTAAGGACAAAATAGTCAAGCATCTGAGCACCACCACATTGTGGCAAGCGCTTGGCCACATCATGGTTTCTGTAGAATGCAAAAATCTTCATTAAGTGTTTAATCCTTATAGATCTAAAACTATAACTTCAGATATAGATCTTTTCGATGACTTAATGGATAAAGTTTCCAACTTTATCCATTAGGACAATATCCCAAGGCTAGATCTATAACTATAACTCCATTAAGCCCTCTATTGGTCAAAAACTTGTGCATGGACACAAGGTGACTCCAACATGGCTCCTTGTTCTCATTCTACAGAAAATATTGATCATGAGAGAGGCATACCATGCTCTAGAATTCCTCAAACTCCAAGAACATCCATGGAAGGGACCAAAACCACCTAAAAATGACCTCAAATTGAATCTTGAAGAAGAAGTGCCAAGGTATAAACTTTATACCTCTAACAACTCAGAAATATGAAGAGAATGATGGATCCAAGCCAACTTCTTGTTCCCTTGCACCAAGATGAAAGTCTTTTTTCCCCAAGCGTCACCAAAATCAAAAGAAGAAGCTCTAAATCAAGAAAACAAGCCCTTAATCATGCATGGAGGCTAGGGTTTCATATTGAAGGGTTGGAGGCTGAAGAGTATGCCCTAAACCATGATTTTAGGTGCTTAAATATGGAAGAAACCCTAAAAATTATGGGATTGGGCTTCAGCAGCTGCCACGTTGTGGCATCCATCTTGCCACATCGTGGCGGCCATCAGATATGTGTTTCATGAATTTGCCATGCCATGTCGTGGTACTCTATTCACCACGTCGTGGCACAATATTTTTTTTCCCAAAAACCTTACCTTTGATCCCTCAAGTCCTAAACTGATCTATTCTAGAAAAATGGGCGTTACAATTATCCCCCACTTCAATTAGATTTCTTCCTCAAAATCGGTTATTATAAATAACATCTTATACCCATCACGACCCTCTCACGAGTTCTTCTAGTCCCACCTCTAATGCACTGGCCGACACAATCTCTTACCATTGTTTGTAGTTCTCATCTCAAGGCCTTCACAAACAAGTACAAAGTCTATCTGTCGAATAGATGCCTAACAACCCCAAGTTAAGAGAACTCATTTTTTCAATTACTATTAATTGGGAAAATAGAGTATTAAGATATAAACGCGAAACTTCGAAGTTGATGATGAGTGTGCACAGTCACGCCTTCGCCTTCCCACAATCACCAATGGTATCTGAAAAACATTTAATTACAACTGTAAGTCAAAGCTTAGTGAGTTCCCCCAAAATACCACACACCATAATATAAATAAACAAATGTGGGTTATCAATCACCCTTGAAACTATGAACAGTCCTAGGGACTATCATTTGTCCAATGGGCTCACAACAGTCCTATGGGTTATCAATAACCATGCAGACTATCACTAGTCCAATGGTCTTACAACAACCCTATAGGTTATTAGCAACCTTGTGCACTATCAACAATCCTGGAATTATCAACAACTCATATAACAACAATCAACAAATAAGAGCCAACTTGTCTAGCATGCATACACTATGATACAGGTAAAACAGAGAAACTACACATTACCGTATACATGGCCTCATACAATATTCTTTGTCACGATTGACTGGTCACTAATGAATGCATAGCTATATGTAATCAGATGTGAGATATAAAGTCAAATAGGTGATCCCATTCTAGAGCCACAACCAAACAAGGAACAGGAAAGATAGCATAGATCAAGAGTTCTCAGGCTAACCTACATGACTGTATAAAAACCCTACGACACTCAAATAGACGGTCAACGACCTTCTAGTACTCTAACTAGCATACCACTACTCATATATCCTATCACACAAGGATATATACTGTAACACATAGTATAGTGAGGAAACTCACCTGAAATGTAGAACTGAATAATATTGCAACACTCACAATTCCTCACAATAGACGAACCTGCAAACCGACCACCACCCAAACAAAGGACACACCTTGATCAAAAACTCAAAATCTATAAGTTAGACACAAGGTCAAACTGGTCAAAGGTCAACAGTCAACAAAAGTCAACATGTCCACGACCCCCACGACGTGGTAAGCTCTTGGCCACGTCGTGGCCAACTAAGGACAAAATAGTCGAGCGTCTGAGCACCACCACATCGTGGCAAGCCCTTGGCCATGTCGTGGTTTCTAGGAGAATTCAAAAATATTCATTCAGTGTTTATTCCTTACAGATCTAAAACCATAACTTCAGATATAGATCTTTTCAGTGACTTAATGGATAAAGTTTCCAAATTTATCCATTAGAACTAGATCCCAAGGCTAAATCTACAACCATAACTCCATTAAGTCCTCAATGGGGCCAAAACTTGTGCATGGACACAAGGTGACTCCAACATGGATCATTTTCTCATTCTAAGGAACACATTGATCATAAGGGAGCCATAACAAGCTTCGGAGTTCCTCAAACTCCAAGAGCATCCATGAAAGGGATTAAAACCACCTAAAAATTACCTCAACTTGAATCTAGATGAAGAAGTGCCAAGGTATGAACTTTATACCTCTAACAAATCAGAAATATGAAGAGAGTGATGGATCCATGCCAGCTTCTTGTTCCCTTGCACCAAGGTGAAATTCTTCTTTCCCCAAGGTTAACAAAAATCCAAAGAATAAGTTCTAAATTAAAAAAACACGCCCTCAATCAGGCATGGAGGCTAGGGTTTCGTATTGAAGGGTTGGAGGCTAAAGAGGATGCTGAAACAACCCGAAAATTTACCAAGAATTTAAACTTTTCAAAACTAATCTGAGTAAATAAAATTATTCAAACATCAACATAGTTCATAAATTATTTTTAAAATGATTTCATATCAAAGTTCCCAGAAATCCCAAATCATAAAATGCGAGGATGTGTACGTCACACCTTCGCCTTGCCATAGTCACCTGAAGTACCTGAAACATAATCGATAAATGTAAGCTCGAAGGCTTAGTGAGTTACCCCCAAAATACCAACATATACCATCCAGAAAAAAAATAACAAACAACATGTATAATGAGCCTTCAGCATGACTGGACCGCCTCGCAGGGCCTACAGCCTATCTGGACCGCTCATGAGCCGTCAGCATGACTGGACCACCTCGTAGGGCCTACAGCCTATCCGGACTGCTCGTCGGGCTTCGACATGATTCGACCGCCTCCTCAGGGCCTACAGCCTATCCAGACCGGCCCGGGTATGTTGGCCTACAACACGAAGCAGGACCGCCTCAACCTAACCACCAAACAACAATCATGTGCACATAAACAACATATGCTAGCATATATATAATAGTCAAACAACTCCAACAAATCAAGTAACATAGCAACATCCTAGACCAGGATACCAACATAACAGGCCACTAAGCATACTATCATCCTAACTACCAGAATGCTAATCAATAAACATAGCATGCGATAATCCGGATACAAATCCGAAGGGCCGGCATTGGTGACTTAGACCCTGTTGATATAGTGAGAATAACTCACCTAGCAAGTAGTGCAGAACTGAACTGAGATTCTCCCGCTGCTATTTCACCGACCACCTCGACTGCCTAAAATGATGAGTACTAAATTAATAAGTGGGATCTCCAAAATTGCCAAAGCGTCCATATTGTCCATTTCCCCAATTTGGGCCCAAGGCCCAATATTTATCCACTAACCCCAAGTCCAAAAACACAAGCCCAACAATGGCCCAATTTTCCAATTAGCTTAACTTCCTAATTGGGCCTTCGCATAGGACCCCTTATCGAACTGACCTATCTTCAAATATTCAGGGACCAACAAGGCCCAAGTCCAAATAGTCTAACAATGGCCCAAACCTGAAGCCCAAATGCCAAAAGTATAATCCGAAGACGTACGCGGGGCGTACTCCTCCGGTACGCTGGGCGTACGCCTACCCTATGTTGCCTGCCATCGGGATGGTTGACCCCGTACGTTGGGCGTACGCGGAATTTCACCAAAACCCTAATAAGTGCTTAATGGCTTAAGCACTTAAGCCCAAATTCCAGATCCATTGACCAAATGTGACATAGAACTATAAAGTCTCGAACTTTATCACTTTGGACATCCAGAAAGTCCTTAACACATGGTATTAATCCATTAAGACCTTCCTATTTCATGCATGAGACAAAACTAGCTATTGGGACCTCGTTTTTATCACTTAGGACCTCTTCAAAGGTCTGAAAGGACAACCCATTTTGTCCAAATCATCACATGCACCATTTTGGGACTTTTGGGACAAGAATGCTTCCATAAAGAGAAAATGACTAGATCTACATAATAAAAGTATAAAGTTCCAAGCTTCTTACCTTCTGGAGCTTCTAGGGCACAACACAACTTCAGATCTATAGCCTTGTTCTCCTTCTCCAACTTCTTGGTGCAATGAATTCACCTTCAAAGGTCCAAAATGCACACCAACTCACACTCACACACAAAACTAGGGTTTGGAATGCTTCTGGGATATGGAGGCTAAGGATAATCAGAGGAAATGACCTATAAGGGTGTTTATATAGTCCCCGACACCAAATATTAGGGTTTTCACCTGACATGAGTACGCCCATCGTACATGAGTGTACGCCCAGCATACTAGGGAGCACCTAGTATCCTCATCATACCCTTATGTACGCTCAGCGTACTTCTTCCTGACTCAAAGTTGCAACTTTAGTCCTTATATTTCTTATGGCCCAACTCAACCAACTCAAGGGACTACAAATGGCAACTAATAAAAGAGGAGGGATTCAAAATATACCTGTGAAGTTCGGGATGTTACAACTCTCCCCCACTTGACCTAGACTTCGTCCTCGAAGTCTGCTGCAGCGCATAGATCCGGGTAGTGCTCCTGCATTTCGGACTCTGACTCCCAAGTCCACTCGGATCCCTTCCTATGCCGCCACTGCACCTTTACCAGAGGTATTTCCTTGTTACGCATAATTTTTATCTTCCTTCCCAAAATAGCCACCGGCTGCTCCACGTAGTTCAGGTGCTCGTCAACCTGGACATCATCCAATGATACTACCGTATCCTCATCCAATATGCACTTCCGCAACTGGGAAACGTGAAAAGTGTTGTGTATCTGACTGAGCTCCTCTGGAAGATCCAGTGTAGAAGCAACTTTGCCAACCTTGGCAATAACTCGAAATGGTCCAATAAATCGGGGACCCAATTTTCCCCTCTTCCTGAAGCGGATCACACTCTTCCAGGGTGAAACCTTCAGGAGCACCATGTCACCGACCTGAAACTCCAACTCAGATCGGCGCCGGTCAGCGTAGCTCTTCTGCCGACTCTGAGGGGTCTGTAGTCGCTGTCTGATCTGCTGAATCCTCTCGGTAGTTTGCAGAACTACCTCAGTCCGACCAATTAGCTTGTGACCCACCTCTCCCCAACAGACTGGGGTGCGACACCTCCTCCCATACAACAGCTCATAAGGTGGGGCGCCAATGCTGGAATGAAAGCTGTTATTGAGAACTCAACGAGGGGTAGGTAGAAGTCCCAGCTCCCACCAAAGTCAATCACAGGCTCTCAACATCTCCTCAAGGGTCTGTATGGTCCGCTCACTCTGGCCATCCGTCTGCGGATGATAATTTCTATTGAAGTGCAGTCGTGTGCCCAGTTCCTCGTGGAACTTCTGCCAGAATCGGGAGGTGAACCGAACATCACGGCCTGAGACGATAGAGACCGGAAGCCCATGCCGCGTGACAATATTATGGACGTATAGCTCGACCAAATTCTCGGCCGATGAGCTTTCCCGAATGGCTAGAAAGTGGGCACTCTTGTACAGTCAATCCACGATGACCCATATAGCGTCGAAACCCCTTGTCGTCTCTGGCAGCTTGGTGATAAAATCCATCGTGATCTGCTCCCATTTCCACATGGGTATCTCAGGAGACTGCAACTTGCCATGCGGCCTCTGGTGCTCAACCTTGACCATCCTGCAGGTCAGGCACCTCTCCACATACTAAGCGATCTCTCGCTTCATGCACGACCACCAGTAACTCAAACACAAATCCCGGTACATCTTGGTGGCCCCCGGGTGAATAGAAAAGCGAGACTTATGAGCCTCCTCCAAATCAATCTATCTGACCCCACCAGACATCAGAACCAAGACCCGACCACAACAGGTCAACAATCCCCTGCTATCCTGCATAAAACGGGTGTTCTCACCCTTAATCATCTCCAGTTTCCAGTTCTCCCAACGCATACCCTCTGCATGAGCTTCCCTGAGCAAGCCCACAAGTGGGGAATCCACTGATATCCTCACACATGTCACTGAAATAGAAGGTCTGGCTGCCTTGCGGCTCAGAGTGTCCGCAACCACGTTCGCTTTACCAGGGTGGTAAAGGATCTCACAGTCGTAGTCCTTGACTACATCCAGCCACTTACGCTGCCTCATATTCAGGTTCGGTTGATCCATAATATACCTCAAACTCTTGTGGTCCGTGTAGATGGTACAGTGGACCGCATAGAGGTAATGTCTCTAAATCTTGAGAGCGAAAACTACTGCTCTCAACTCCAGATCATGTGTGGGGTATCTCGACTCGTGCGGCTTCAGCTGCCGCGAAGCGTAGGCTATCACCCTTCCTCTCTGCACGAGGACTACTCCCAGACCTGTGATGGATGCATCACAGTATACCACAAAGTCCTCCACTCCCTCGGGGAGGGTCAAGACTGGGTCCTCGCATAAACACTGTCTGAGGGTCTCAAACGCCCTCTGCTGCTCAGGGCCCCACCGAAAATCCACCCCATCCTCGTCAGACGAGTGAGGGGTACTACAATGTTGGAGAAATCTTGTATGAACCTCCGGTAGTACCCTGCCAAACCCAAAATGCTCCTGATGTCTAAGGGAGATCTCGAAACCTCCCACCGCATAACTGACTCGATTTTGGCCGGATCGACCAAAATCCCATCCTGATTAACGAGATGCCCCAGGAACTGGACCTCTCGTAGCCAAAACTCGCACTTCGAGAACTTGGCATAAAGCCGTTCTCGCCTCAAAACCCCCCAATAACTCCCGCAGGTGCTCCTCGTGTTGTTCCCGAGTCTTGGAATACACCAAGATATCGTCAATGAACACTATGACCGAGCGATCGAGCATCAGTCTGCAGACCCGATTCATCAGGTCCATAAATATCACCGGTGCATTGGTGAGCCCAAATGGCATCACCACAAACTCATAATGTCCATACCGAGTCCTGAACGCGGTCTTCTCCACATACTCCTCCTTCACCCTGACCTGATGGTACCCGGACCTCAAATCAATATTGGAGAACCATGATGCCCCCTGCAACTGATCAAATAAGTCGTCTATCCTTGGGAGTGGGTAATGGTTCTTCACCATTAACTTGTTCAACTCCCTATAGTCTATGCACATCCGGTGCGATCCATCCTTCTTCTTTCACAAAGAGTATCGGTGCTCCCCACAGAGAACTGCTTGGACCAATGAACTGCTTGCCCAGCAGTTCCTGTATCTGTGACGACAGCTCATGTATCTCGGGTGGTGCCAACCAGTATGGCGCCTTGGCGATAGGGGCTGCACCAGGCACTAGGTCGATCCTAAAATCGACCTGTCTCTCCGGAGGCACTCCGGGTAAATCCTCCAGAAACACGTCAGCAAACTCCCTAACTACTAGGACCTCTGCCACTGAAAGTTGATCGCTGATTCGCGTATCCACCACATACGCTAGATAACCCGCACATCCGTGCTGAATGTACTGCTGAGCCCTGGCAGCTGAACAAAACCCAGAACCCGATCTGGTGCCCTCACCATAAATCACCAGCTCTCCCCCACTTGGGGTTCGAACTACAACCAGCTGACCCTCGCAGTCGATCATGGCACCGAACCGACTCAGCCAATCCATACCTACTATCACGCCGACATCCCCCATGGGGATAGAAATCAGGTCAATCGGAAAGGTTACCCTAAATATCTCTAACGTGCAACCTCGATAGACTGAAGAAACAGAAACCCTGAGTTCGTTGACGATAGAAACTAGCAACATACACTCAAGCTCCCCGACCGGAAAACCGAACTCTCTACCGAAGGTCAGAGAGACGAACGACCGACTCGCACCCGAGTCAAATAATACCAAATTAGGTAAGGAGTTCACTAAAAACGTATCTAATGCAGGTATACACGTATATAAGCATAAACATATATAATCAACGAGATAAAAGGATAGAAACATACCAGCCAGCACATCAGGTGCTGCTCTGGCCACCTCTACTGTGAGCTGGAAGGCGTGTCGCCGAGCCTTTGGGGGCTTTGCTCCTCCCTTCCTCCCATCAGTGATACTCAATGTAGTCGGCGCTGGAGCCTGCGCTGGCCTGGCAGCTAACTGTGGACAGTTGGTCTTCACATGACCAACTTGATGACAATGAAAACAAATCCTCATATCTGGGGTAGGGGCGGGCTGGCGACACTCTCGCGCGTAGTGCCCCTCCTTTCCACATTTTTGGCATCCAGTACTCAATCGACATGCTTCGGTATGAACCTTCCCACACTTCCCACAAGTGCGGGCACGTTGCCCTCCCGACCTGGAATCAGCGGCCTTTGAACCGCTTCGGCATCGGCTGCGCCTGTCCTGGGGCCTGTCTCAACTCATGTAACTGTAGCTTAATCTCCAACTCATGCCGCCTCGCGGCCTTTTGAAGCTCCAACAAGGTATCACATCTCTGTGTCACAACAAACTGTCTGAGATCAGTCTTGAGCATACTCAGATATCTAGTCATCTGAGCCTGCTCCGAAGCAAACTCCGGGCAGAACATCGCCCTCTCAATGAACAACCTGGTGATCTCCGTCACCGATACTGTGCCCTAATGCAGGTCTAAAAACTCTTGTGCTAGTTTCTCCCTCTCCACCCGTGGAACATAACGGGTACTGAACATATCTCTGAACTGATCCCAAGAAATCGCAACTCACTTCTCCTCAGTGTATGATCCGGTAACCAATCTCCACCAATCCTTTTCCCCGGACCGTCACAGGTTCAGAGCACACCCCACCCTCTGATCAGCAGGGCATGAACACGTGAAGAAACATCCCTCCACATCAGACAACCATCTCATAGTGACGATCAGATCCTTAACCCCATCGAAGGTAGGGGCTTCGTGTTGTCGAAGTCTCGGTACTGAAATGCCCGGACAGCTCCTCCCCCTTCCGCCGTTACAACCGATGTCGCTGAAGCGGCAACCATCTCAGCTACGGCTGCATAGCGCTCATCAAAGTACTCAACTATGGCGGTCTTAATAGACCCAAACATCTCCGGTAACTGCGCCCGGAACCGAGTAGCAACCTCATCATGCAGGATCTCACGAATCCAGGCATCCAACTCATCCGTCCCCATCTAATCGATGACCTCGGGCGGTACCGATCCATCCTGACCGACAGCTCCTGACCCCGATCCCGATCCGGATCCAGCCCCAAAGCGTCTCGTAACCACCATACTGAAAATATACCAAGAAAGATATCAGATAATCCGCATAATAACTGGGAACCAACTCCCAACTAACCCTAGGGATTATGACTTCCTTGACACGCGTATGGGTCCTGTGCTTTCAGTAGTTCGGGCCCATAATACCTTCCACACCTACCCGTATTTGTCTCAAGTATCATCATAACGCCCTAGTATACACATGCATGGTGCCCACTCAACCCTCGCTCCTAGTGAAGGGCTAATTGTTTCATAACTGGCCTACCGGCGTCATACAACTCACCCATGAAACTTCCACCAACCCTGCAGCACTAGTGTATGCTAGCCATACATAATGTTGGACCCTATAGACTTTTGAATATCCGATCCTACCCTAAGCCCCCAATCAAACAAGAACAGAACACCAGGCCAAATCAAACATTCTCAGGCTATAAGATCTTAGTTATGTATAAACGTGATGCATACACTAATCAACTACAGGAATGATGTCAATCTCATATAAAGGAAATCCTAGGCTAGCAAGTATCACATAGTCGGGCAATTATATCATGCAATTTCCTGAAAATCTCTAGCCTAGTACTAGCATGCTGTTCTAACATCTCACATAATCAAATAACAGTATGGTATTTTGGGGTCTACTTATTGGCTCCGGCTGACAGTACACATCACATCCCCCTTTATCTATTTTGAAATTCATTTGAAAATCATTTTGAAAATCTTTTCCTTGATTTGAGACTGGATTCACACGAGTGATCCTCCAATTCACTCAAACCAAGGCTCTGTGTACGTCACGCCTTCTCCTTGCCATGGTCACCTGAAGTACCTGAAAAAGAATCGATAAATGTAAGCTCGAAGGCTTAGTGAGTTACCCCCAAAATACCAACATATACCATCCAGAAAAATAATAACAAACAACATGTATAATGAGCCTTCAGCATGACTGGACCGCCTCGCAGGGCCTACAGCCTATCTGGACCGCTCATGAGCCGTCGGCATGACTGGACCGCCTCGTAGGGCCTACAGCCTATCCGGACCGCTCGTCGGGCTTCGACATGATTGGACCGCCTCCTCAGGGCCTACAGCCTATCCAGACCGGCCCGGGTATGTTGGCCTACAACACGAAGCAGGACCGCCTCAACCCAACCACCAAACAACAATCATGTGCACATAAACAACATATGCTAGCATATATATAACAGTCAAACAACTCCAACAAATCAAGTAACATAGCAACATCCTAGACCAGGATACCAACATAACAGGCCACTAAGCATACTATCATCCTAACTACCAGAATGCTAATCAATAAACATAGCATGCGATAATCCGGATACAAATCCGAAGGGCCGGCATTGGTGACTTAGACCCTGTTGATATAGTGAGAATAACTCACCTAGCAAGTAGTGCAGAACTGAACTGAGATTCTCCCGCCGCTATTTCACCGACCACCTCGACTGCCTAAAATGATGAGTACTAAATTAATAAGTGGGATCTCCAAAATTGCCAAAGCGTCCATATTGTCCATTTCCCCAATTTGGGCCCAAGGCCCAATATTTATCCACTAACCCCAAGTCCAAAAACACAAGCCCAACAATGGCCCAATTTTCCAATTAGCTTAACTTCCTAATTGGGCCTTCGCATAGGACCCCTTATCGAACTGACCTATCTTCAAATATTCAGGGACCAACAAGGCCCAAGTCCAAATAGTCTAACAATGGCCCAAACCTGAAGCCCAAATGCCCAAAGTCTAATCCGAAGACGTACAAGGGGCGTACTCTTCCGGTACGCTGGGCGTACGCCTACCCTATGTTGCCTGCCATCGGGATGGTTGACCCCGTACGTTGGGCGTACGGGAATTACGTTGGGCGTACGCGGAATTTCACCAAAACCCTAATAAGTGCTTAATGGCTTAAGCACTTAAGCCCAAATTCCAGATCCATTGACCAAATGTGCCATAGAACTATAAAGTCTCGAACTTTATCACTTTGGACATCCAGAAAGTCCTTAACACATGGTATTAATCCATTAACACCTTCCTATTTCATGCATGAGACAAAACTAGCTATTGGGACCTCGTTTTTATCACTTAGGACCTCTTCAAAGGTCTGAAAGGACAACCCATTTTGTCCAAATCATCACATGCACCATTTTGGGACTTTTGGGACAAGAATGCTTCCATAAAGAGAAAATGACTAGATCTACATAATAAAAGTATAAAGTTCCAAGCTTCTTACCTTCTGGAGCTTCTAGGGCACAACACAACTTCAGATCTATAGCCTTGTTTTCCTTCTCCAACTTCTTGGTGCAATGAATTCACCTTCAAAGGTCCAAAATGCACACCAACTCACACTCACACACAAAACTAGGGTTTGGAATGCTTCTGGGATATGGAGGCTAAGGATAATCAGAGGAAATGAGCTATAAGGGTGTTTATATAGTCCCCGACACCAAATATTAGGGTTTTCACCTGACATGAGTACGCCCATCGTACATGAGTGTACGCCCAGCATACTAGTGAGCGCCTAGTACCCTCATCGTACCCTTATGTACGCTCAGCGTACTCCTTCCTGACTCAAAGTTGCAACTTTAGTCCTTATATTTCTTATGGCCCAACTCAACCAACTCAAGGGACTACAAATGGCAAATAATAAAAGAGGAGGGATTCAAAATATACCTGTGAAGTTAGGGATGTTAAAACTCTCCCCCACTTGACCTAGACTTCGTCCTCGAAGTCTGCTGCAGCGAATAGATCCGGGTAGTGCTCCTGCATTTCGGACTCTGACTCCCAAGTCCACTCGGATCCCTTCCTATGCCGCCACTGCACCTTTACCAGAGGTATTTCCTTGTTACGCATAATTTTTATCTTCCTTCCCAAAATAGCCACCGGCTGCTCCATGTAGTTCAGGTGCTCGTCAACCTGGACATCATCCAATGATACTACCGTATCCTCATCCAATATGCACTTCCGCAACTGGGAAACGTGAAAAGTGTTGTGTATCTGACTGAGCTCCTATGGAAGATCCAGTCTAGAAGCAACTTTGCCAACCTTGGCAATAACTCGAAATGGTCCAATAAATCGGGGACCCAATTTTCCCCTCTTCCTGAAGCGGATCACACTCTTCCAGGGTGAAACCTTCAGGAGCACCATGTCACCGACCTGAAACTCCAACTCAGATCGGCGCCGGTCAGCGTAGCTCTTCTGCCGACTCTGAGGGGGCTGTAGTCGCTGTCTGATCTGCTGAATCCTCTCGGTAGTTTGCAGAACTACCTCGGTCCGACCAATTAGCTTGTGACCCACCTCTCCCCAACAGCCTTCGTCATGACTGGACCGCCTCGCAGGGCCTACAGCCTACCCGGACCGCTTGTCGGGCCTTCGACATGATTGGACCGCCTCCTCAGGGCCTACAGCCTATCCGGACTGCCCCGGGTATGTTGGCCTACAGCATGAAGCAGGACCACCTCAACCCAACCACCAAACAACAATCATGTGCACATAAACAACATATGCTAGCATATATATAACAGTCAAACAAGTCCAATAAATCAAGTAACATAGCAACATCCTAGACCAGGATACCAACATAACAGGCCACTAAGCATACTATCATCCTAACTACCAGAATCCTAATCAATAAACATAGCATGCGATAATCCGGATACAAATCCGAAGGGCCGACATTGGTTCCTTAGATCCTGTTGATATAGTGAGAATAACTCACCTAGCAAGTAGTGCAGAACTGAATTGAGAGTCTCCCGCCGCTATTTCACCGACCACCTCGACTGCCTAAAATGATGAATACTAAATTAATAAGTGGGATCTCCAAACTTGCCAAAGCGTCCATATTGTCCATTTCCCCAATTTAGGCCCAAGGCGCAATATTAATCCACTAACCCCAAGTCGAAAAACACAAGCCCAACAATGGCTCAATTTCCCAATTGGGCCTAACTTCCTAATTGGGCCTTACCATAGGACCCCTTATCAGAACTGACCTATCTTCAAATATTCAGTGCCCAACAAGGCCCACGTCCAAATAGTCTAACAATGGCCCAAACCCGAAGCCCAAATGCCAAAAGTCCAATCAGAGGACGTACGCGCGGCATACTCCTCCGGTACGCGAGGCGTACGCCTACCCTATGTTGACTGCCATCGGGATAGTTGACCCAGTACGCTGGGCGTACAGGAATTACGTTGGGCATACACGGGGTTTCACCAAAACCCTAATAAGTGCTTAATGGCTTAAGCACTTAAGCCCAAATTCCACATCCATCGACCAAATGTGCCATAGAACTATAAAGTCTCGAACTTTATCACTTTGGACGTCCAGAAAGTCCTTAACACATGGTCTTAATCCATTAAGACCTTCCTACTTCATGCATTAGACAAAACTAGCTATTGGGACCTCATTTTTATCACTTAGGACCTCTTCAAAGGTCTGAAAGGACAACCCATTTTGTCCAAATCATCACATGCACCATTTTGGGACTTTTGGGACAAGAATGCTTCCATGAAGAGAAAATGACTAGATCTACATAATAAAAGTATAAAGTTCCAAGATTTTTACCTTCTTTTAAGGGTCGAAGACCTGTTGTAATATGTCGAAGTCTTAAATTTATTTTACAAGGCATATTTGTAACGAAGCGTACTGTTTAGTCCTTGTAATGTTTTGTGTGCTTTCATGTTTCCTATAAATAGGGACATTACTTAGAGTTAGATAAGAGTCTTGTACGAACTTGTCTAGTTTTCTCTCTGTAATATTTGAAAGCATAATAGAGCTGAATCAATATCATATTTACATCGCGTCTTCAATTTCATATTTGTTAGTCTGATTTGTTACATTCTCGGTTCATCACATCATCAATTGGTATCAGAGCAAGAATCATAATATGCGATCTGATTTTCACTCTGATTCAAAAGGTTTTTGAATGAAATTTCTGGTTCAAAAAGTTTCGCACCTTTTGACGTGAAAAAGTTTTCTAGATATTTAGTTGTGATTTGATTCTGCAACTGATTTGTTGAATCGAGTGTCCTACTTGATATTTCTGATCAATTCAGCAATTTGCTTTCAATTTCTCTTTGATTTCTCAAAAATTCTCAAAAAAATTTCTTCCGTACGTCAATGTAGAACTTCAATCTCAACTCGATGACTTCATATTCTCATCTGCTAGGATCTTCAACGAAGATTCCTATGCTCATTCCGGAATACTATGATCAGTGGTCTGATCGTATGCAAGATTACTTGAATGGACTCGATGAAGAGCTTTGGTCTTGCATCTTAGGGAATGTTACTCTTCCGACGAATATTCAACCAATTGGATCTTCATCTAGTACTACAAGTGTGGATGTTTAAAATGATCGAATGAAAAAACTTGAAAAACGATGCATAAGGGAGTTACGCAGTGCATTGCCTCTGGTTGTGTATAACTATGTCAGGAGTTGTACAACTACAAAAGAAATATGGAATAATCTCAAAGAAAAGTTTCAAGGTAGCGAGAAGACGAAAATCAATTGAGTTAAGCATTGTTTGATCGAATTGAAGGATTTCAAGCAAAAGGATGGTGAAATAATCAAAAGTTACTATGATAGGCTGAATGAGTTGATTTATAAATATAATCGTTATGGAATCACGAGGTTTGCTATGGAATTCAATCTCACATTCGTTATGGGACTCCGTAAAGAATGCAGGAGTGTTAGTATGATGGTGAAAAATCAAAAGAGTTTCGACACATCTTCTCTAAATGATTTGTAAAATCAACTGAAAACTCACGAAGTGAAGTGAATGAAATGGCAGAAGAGTCGAAGCTTAGTCTAGGAGGTCCATTGGCACTTGTTTCTAAAGTGTCTGAAAAGGAAGCAGTCGAAAAAGGTGATTCTGATGATGAAGAAGGGTTTATCATGAATTTGGATGATGAGGCAATAGCTTTTTACTCAAACAACCGAGTCAAAAAGTTTTTCAAGAAACCGTTTAATCCAAAGGTGAAGCAAAGTGAGGGAAAAGGAAGTTTTGTGAACAAGGCTGGTGGAGAGGAGAAGAAGAAGTATGAGAAGAATGATGGGAAGGTTGCTGAGGAAAAGAAAGAGAAGAAACTGAAAGGAGATTCGGGTATGGATTAACATTATTGCAACGGAGCAAATCATTTAGCAAATGATTGCATTATTCGTAAGAAGGATGAAAAAAAGAATAGAGTGAAGGACGAAGCGTATTATGTGGAGAGATTGGAGGAGGTGCGTGTGAAGGCTAAAATTTTTTATTTGGTGGCTCAAGGTGAACAGGAGGATGATGGCACATATCAAATTTGGTCTTCGGGCTCAGATGATGAAGAGATGCGTAATCCTACGCATGGAGCCATGTATGCAAAGCTTGAGGAAGATTCGGACGAACAGGTGACAGGTCGATGTTTCATGTCAAAATCTGCTGATAAGTCTCCAATGGCAACTAAGGTACGTAATATTCTTCAATCTTTCAATATTCCTTTCAGTGCATATGATTCTGAAATTGTTGCTTTGGATGATACTTGTTGCTTATTTTGATAATTTGGTTGTTTCTGCTAGCAATGAAGCTAAGAAATTAAGCAATCAGTTGTTAGAGACTCAGAAGAAGTTAGATTCGAAAGTTGCCAAAATAGAATGTTTAGAATTGCAAGTTACGAATATTATGGTTGATAGAGATTCGTTGTCTAGTGATGTAAAACGCATACTAGCTCAACGAAATATATATTGTAATTCTGCTAAACGTCTTTATGGCAAATTAACTGGATTGCATCATTCGTGTGACATTAGCAAAGAACAACATAGGAAATTATTACCTTTCTTAGCATATGAGAGAGAGAAGGTTGATAATATTTCATATGATTGTGAGAAAAATATTGCTGAGTTTGACAAAATTCCTAATGATAGATATGCTTAAGGAATTGTCAAAATTGATGAATTTCTGGATTCGAATGAATTAGTTAACATTGTGAATGATACTTTAACTAAATCAGAACAAATCAAAATTTTGAAAAAGACTGAGAATTCGACATCTGATTCTCAATCTAATTTTGTTGATATTGAAGATAACTTTGACAATATTAGCGAAATTAGTGATATTGAGGATATTGATTGTTCTCAGTTGTCTATCATTAATGTTGCATAAAAATCTAAAGGAAAAGAAAAAGTTAAGGATTTGATGGTTAAGATTGACACTGACAAACCTTCAACTTCGAAAGATTGTGATCCTGATTTTGTGGATATCCGAGATAGTCAAACGGATAGCAGTGATGATGACAATTCAGACAAAAAGGTCTCATCAAACAAAGATTGGAAAGAAAATAAAATTCCACGTGTGGTTGTTGATCATGTGCTTGGGGACACTGAACATTTCGACAAAGTGTTATCTGAAAAAGGAGCCCATTATTTGGAAACAAATCAAGTGGTGTATCCGAATTTCAAGTGTACTGATGATGTTGTTTTCCCAAATCAAGTGTTTGTCACTACTGGAAATGTTGAGAACATTAAACCAGAATTCAACAAATTGGTTGAAAATGACAACAAGAAAACAACAGACAAAGGATTCTTTTCAAATCAAAGCACTATCGAAAATAATCTAACAAAGTACTCGTATGTTTTTCAAAGACAAAAACCACAACCTAAATGGATTGAAAAATCTATAGTGGTGAAAGAAGTTTCAAAAGAGGATGTTGTAGAAAATGAAATTGTTGTCAAATTGAATTCAAAAGAATTTAAAGAACAAATTGACAAGTTTTCAAAAGAAAATGAAATTTCAAAAAGACAAGCTCGAAAGAAGATTTTTTGGCAAACCATGGAGTCTCGAAAGAAACAAAATGGTTTGACATTGAAAACGTCTGAATTCACAAAGAGTAAATCTGTTGAGAACAAGTCTTCACATTCAGCATCTTATTCAGATCAAAAGACAAATCCCGCTCAATTAAACAAAACAAAATCTGAATTTTATCCAAAAACAAATTCTTCGAAAGATCAAAATACAAAGTTTTCCACGCATTTCAAAAATACCTCAAAGAGTTTTCAAAATCAATCCTCAACACAACGATTTTCTTCTAATCAACAATCAAGATTTTCTCAAAAACAAAAATCTCACAGTCGCTTTTCTCAAAATACAAGTATTGGAAACAATGATGGAAGTCGATATGCAATGGCATTTCGTCCTAAATCAAATGTTGATTTTGTTCCACAAAAACCGAACTTTTCGAATCCTTTAGGAAAACAAAACTTAAAAGTTTCGTACACAAAAGGGTTGTCTCGTGACAAAAAAATTGATCATTGGCTTGAAGGAAAATGACGAATGTATGAATCAAGGAAATTCGCTCAACAACAAATTTAAGAAGCTTATGAGAAGTATGTCAACACCTCGTCAACTGAAAGCTCATCTTCAAAAGATTCGAATGTTCCGGTAAAAGCTTGGCAACCGGTTTCGAAAGAAAAGCGTCTACATACTCAATCTAAAAAGGCAAAGGCATGTGTCAGTGACAATCTCAAACTAACAAACACTTATGTTTCTACATTTCATTCTGTTTTCAAAGCTAATTTCCAAGGACCTAAAAAGCCTTGGGTACCTAAATTCTTTCATTGATTGTAGGTGCTATGTGACGAGAAATATGATGAGAAATGGTATATCGATAGTGGTTGCTCACGTCACATGACTGGACGAAAGAAAAATTTGAGAGATTTTCGAAGCTTGGAAAATGCAGGTGTTGTGAAGTTTGGAAACAATCATAAATGTCAAGTGAAAGGCTATGGGAAAGTAATGAATGGATAGTTTACAGTAAATCGCGTTGCTTATGTCGAAGGTCTGAAACATAATTTGATAAGTGTTTCACAACTCGTTGTGGGAACTGGCAATCAAGTTGTGTTTAACGAAGAAGGGAGTATTATTTCAAAGATTGAAATGAACGAAGTGTTGTTGAAGTCGAAACATTATGGCGATATGTTTACTCTTGATCTAAAACAATTGTTGGGAAACCTTCAGTCTGCTTACTATCGAAAGCCACATCTGATGTTAGCAGGTTGTGGCATCGTCGTTTATCACATTTAAATTTTCACAATTTAAATAAGTTGGTACTTGATGATCTTGTTCGAGGCTTACCGGTTTTAAAATTTGACAATGATACCTTATGTGCAGCTTGCAAACAAGGGAAACAACATAGGAAAGGTCATCCAATTGTGATAGATTCGAAAATTATGGAACCGTTGGAACTTCTTCATATTGACCTTTGTGGACCATCAACTGTTGAAACTCTCAACAAGAAACGGTACATTTTGGTTATTGTTGACGATTTTTCTCGATTCACTTAGGTGTATTTTCTCAGGTTAAAATCTGAAGTCGCTCAAACAATGATTGATTTTATCAAGAAAATTGAGATGAGTTTGAAAAAGAATGTTCGAAAAATCAAAAGTGATAATGGCTCTGAGTTCAAAAACAATATGCTGGATTCGTACTTAATTGAGAAAGGAATTTCGCATAATTTTTCGTCTCCATATACACCTAGTTGAACGAAGAAATATATCACTTTGTGAAGCAGTAAGGACTATGTTAACATATGTGAATCTTCCTCAATATCTATGGGCCGAAGCGGTGTCAACAACATGTTTTACTCAGAATCGTTATTTTATTCATCGACGCTTTAACATCACTCCTTATGAAATTATCAATAATCAAAAACCAAATGTTAAATTTTTTCATGTGTTTGGATGTAGGTGCTTTATCATGAATCTCAAGGATAATCTTTTGAAATTTCAAGCAAAGGCAGACGAAGGAATATTTTTGGGATATTCTCACAATTAGGTGGCATACATAGTGTTAAACAAGCGCACATGGAAAGTCGAAGAGACATTTAATCTTACTTTTGATGACTATTATGTCAAACAAGTTGAAAAACAATTCGAACAAAAGCCTATTATTAATGAATCAACAAATGAATCTGAAATTGTGCATTCATCTAATTTTGATTATGATTTTATTTTTGGTATTCCTGACAGGGCTGTGGATGCTGAAGTTCGTGCGAATGATAATCAACAATATGAATCTTCGAAGCATATTGATGATTCCGAACCCACTCAAAATATTGGTGATAGGATTTCAACAACAAATTCTCCAGAAGTTGGCGAAAGTATGCCTAATAATCTAGTGGATGGGGAGCACTTGGATTCGAATACTCTGGTTGAGGGGGAGAATTCTTTCGAGGGGGAGAATGGGAGAATGATTGAAAATGTTGAGGGGGAGTATATTGTTGAGGGGGAGCATCAGAATGTTAATTCTGTCTAAAGTAGACATAATGATGACGATATGATAAGTCTTGATCAAAATGATGAATTTCACGAAATAAATGATAATCTTTTTGTTGCAGGATCTGAAAATGAAGGGATGTACGAAGATGCACCTTTAGAATTTGATCCGACATATCCACCATTAGAGAAATGGACAAAGACTCATCCGAAAGATCAAGTCATTGGGAATCCTCAAGATGGAGTGTTAACAAGAGCTCAGATTCGTGCAAAGAATGAGGTATTAAATACTCATCAAGAATTTTGCATGTTCAATGTTTTCATATCTAAAATTGAACCAAAGACAGTTAAGGTTCAATGGAATACTCAAATTGGGTTGTTGCAATGCAATCTGAACTGGCTGAATTCGAAAGAAACAAGGTTTGGAGATTAATTCCTAAACCTGAAAATGTTTCGATTGTCGGGTTAAAATGGATTTTCAAAAACAAAACCGAAAAAGATGGAAATTTTGTACGAAATAAAGCACGATTATTCGTAAAAGGATATTCGCAACAAGAAGGTATAGATTATGAAGAAACCTTTTCCCCTGTTGCAAGACTCGAGGCTGTTCGAATATTTTTAGCTTATGCAGCTCAAAAGGATTTCGATGTCTATCAAATGGATGTGAAATGTTCTTTTCGCAATGGAGAACTCGAAGAAACTGTTTACGTTGAGCAACCTCCAGGTTTCGTAAATGAAATGCATCCTGATCATGTATCCATTTTAGATAAAGCTGTATATGGGTTAAAACAAGCACCAAGAGCATGGTATGCAACTCTTACCAGTTTCTTAAAATAGTCGAAATTTAAACAATGATCAGTTGACCCCACGTTATTTCGAAAGAAAGTTGGGAATCATCTAATGCTTGTTCAAATTTATGTTGGCGGTATTATTTTTGGCTCTACTGACCCTGCTTTATCTAATGAATTCGAAAATTTGATGAAAAGCCAATTTGAAATGAACATGATGGGTAAAATCAATAATTTTATTGGCTTAAACATTTATCAAAGCAGAGAAGGAATTTTCATTAATCAGGAAAAATATACAAGGAATTTGCTCGAAAAGTTTGGAATGACAAATAGCACGAAGTTAAGAGTACCAATGGCGGTTAGCACAAGGCTATCACCTTCGTTAGAAATGCATGTGGTTGATCTTACCTTATACAGGAGCATGATAGGTTCATTGCTTTATCTTACTGCAAGTAGAACTGATATCATGTTTTTTGTATGTAATTGTGCTAGGTATCAAGCAAATCCACGAGAACCACATTTAACTGCTGTGAAGAATATCTTTCGTTATCTCAAGGGAACAATTTCGTTAGGATTGTGGTATCCTTCGAAAACAGGATTTTTCATTCAGACATTTTCAGATGCAGATCTAGGAGGGTGTACTTTGGATCGAAAAAGCACAAGTGGTGGTTGTCAATTTCTCGCAATAGATAACAAAGTCTTCTATCCCTTCAGGGAGGGATAGTATTGGTGCGGTGCACAAGGCTCGCTTGATCGTTTGGAACGCTCTCTCCTGCTTCTCTTCCCAGTCAAAGGCCACGCCCTTCTGGGTCAGTGTTGTAAGAGGTTTCACAATTCGGGAGAAGTTCTGAATGAACCTGTGATAGTAGCCAGCGAGACCTAGAAATTGACGAATTTCTGTAGGTGTCTTCGGTGCTGACCAGTTCTCAATGGCCTTGATTTTGGAAGGGTCCACGTGAATTCCTTCTCCACTAACTACGTGGCCCAAGAATTCGACTCTTCGAATCCAAAATTCACACTTAGAGAACTTCACATAGAGCTTCTCCGATCGTAATGTTTCTAAGACTCTTCGTAGGTGTTGACTATGTTCCTCCTTACTTTGAGAGTAGATGAGTATGTCATTGATGAAGACAATGACGAATTGATCCAAGTAAGGACGACACACCCTATTCATTAAATCCATGAATACTGCGGGTGCGTTTGTTAATCCGAACGGCATCACTACAAACTGGTAGTGTCCATAACGAGTTCGGAAGGCTGTCTTGGGAACATCCTCCTCTAACACTCGTAGTTGCTGGTACCCGGATCGTAGATCTATCTTCGAGAAGTAGTTGGCTCCTTGAAGTTGATCAAATAAATCGTCAATGCGGGGTAAGGGATAACGATTCTTAATGGTAAGCTTGTTGAGTTCTCTGTAGTCGATGCACATACGAAACGATCCGTCTTTCTTCTTGACGAACAAGACCGGTGCTCCCCATGGTGAGAAGCTTGGCCTAATGAATCCCTTCTGGAGAAGTTCCTTAAGCTGACTGGAAAGTTCCTGCATCTCCGCTGGTGCCAGATGATATGGAGATTTGGCTACTGGAGTAGCCCCTGGCACTAAGTCGATTCTGAACTCGACTTGGCGTTGTGGTGGTAATCCTGGGAGTTCTTCTGGAAAGATGTCGGGAAAGTCGCGTACTTCTGGGATGTTCTGAATATCTTTCACTTCTTGACTCGTATCGACGATGTGTGCGAGGAATGCATGATATTCCTTTCGCAAGCACTTCCGAGCTTGGATGCACGAAATGATGCGAAGGTTCGTACTAGGTTTGTCGCCGTAGATGACTAGGTTATATCCAAAAGAGAAGTCGATGAGATTCTATCGGCGATGAGAACTACTAGATTGAGTTCTTGATTCCGACAGAAGGCGTTCTATGTCCCTCACACGCCGGTCAGATCTTACTTGCTGAGCTCGAAGTTCCCTGACTTCAGCTTGGGTTCCAGCAAGTTCTCTCTGCAGAGCTGCATTGTGGACCAGAGTCCTTTCATGAGCATACACTAGTTGGCGAATGTGGACTGTGTTAAATCCAGAGTTGGCGTCAATCTCCACAACTCGGTCGATAGCTGCTCGACCTTGTTCAGTGTTCCGGGAAATCCTACGAACCATGATGGGTAGGACTCTGTCAGCTGAACCTCCCTCAGTGAGGTTGTAGAAGCTTCTGTCTCCATTGTAGGGGATGGGTTGACTCTGTTCCTGACTCCATCTATTTAAGTTTGTGGCCCACAGAGGTGTGGGTCCTTGAAACGATGGGCAAGGGTTTGGGTCTTGAGCAGCTGGGGGTAGGTTGTTGACTTCTGGTTCTGAGTCAGAACTATCAGAAAAGCCTTCAGCTTCGTGATCATCCAAAGGAATTTGGTGATCATTCTCTGGCTCTTCTCCGAGCCATCCAGCATTGCCGTGGTTAGGATAGTACGGGTCGCCGTGGGGATGGAATCCAGCCATGATATCTATGCGAGAAAAGGGATATAAGAAGAAATTAATAGACGTACTAACTAAGATATTTATAAGATGATCTTTATCAGTTACTTCAATACTTGTTTAGTGCATACCAGTTATATGTATTCAGGACATGATAGACATTCGAATAAGTGACCCTAACTCTAAGCCTACAACCAAACAAGGACAAGAAGTAAAGCAAAGATTCATAGATTCTAAGTCTATGACGTCCTAGATACATATAATCTTAGTGTATCCACTCAGCAACTATTGACCTACTGATAAAGACCTTTTTAGTTCTCAGATAAGTAATTATAGTAACACCAAATACCCCTATGGTATTTCATTGTGGTAATGTTGGTAAGTTTCTAGACTTGTTGCCATATCACAGCCATTCTTGGGCATATGCTAATCACTCCTCGGACCAGCATAGTTGATCAGGCTATGCCATTCCCAGGACTGACCATACATCCCCGAGCTTAATTGTGATATTCAACAATCGTAATACTTTTGTTTTTGTCATTGTGACACTGATTTTAGTATCAATGCAGGCATGTATACTTAGTTAAATATTTTATTATTTAAAAGTATAAACTCTTGGTCAGAGTATTTTAATCCCATTGTATTTATAGTCTGTATATCTTTTATGGGTTGATATACTCAATTCACTATAAACAATGCTCTGATACCAATCTGTCACACCCCAAAACCAAGAACGGCGGAAACGTTCAGGGGTGGAGGACGTCATGTAACGTATCATAACAGTGCAAAGTAGTAAACAAGCAACAACATCATCCATTGCATTAAAAGTAAAGTTTTAATACATGAGTGTTCTTTCATAGTAATAAGACACCAAAATATGTAATCAAAATAAAAGACGAGTCTTGACTGTGCTCCGTCTTCTCAAAACCTGGTCATCGTACCTGTCTACTGGTGACCTGAGAATACAAGTTATTTTGAAAGCGTATATCAGCATAAAGCTGGTGAATTCATAAGTATTTTAGTGTCATTGATTTTGAAAGCTATTATGAAAGACTTGTAAATGTTTAATGAAACATTTAGTATAAGTGTGAAAACCCTATAAAATCCCATATTTCCTACTAGTATAAAAGGTAGTCTTCTACCAAGACCCGAATGCTTTGAAGGTTTGCATTTCTTTATCAATGAAGGTTTTTCCCCTGTACAACTATTATTATAAAAATATAGTCTACCTTATCGTTTATGTGAATGTGTCACAAAATAAAAGTAATAAGGAAAATTATATAATCGTTGAAATCGTATCCTTTTGCCTTAGGATAATCACGACGTGGAAACTCGCCGAACAGTACAACCAAGAACATCCGTCGATGAACAGGTCCCGCTGTAGCTAGTAGCCAGGTGTAGGATGGTCAGTCCCGTATAGTATATATATATTATCTCTCTCTGTATAGTATATAGTATTTCTCTCTGTATAATAAGGGATAGTATCTCTTCATATATTAGTATAGACTCATGAATGAACTGACTCTTGTGTAATTCCTTGGAATAGGAATAGTAATTTGTATCCTCTAAATTATACCTATAATAGTTTACTGAAATGTAAATTGAATGTCCAAGTAGGTTTATACACCCTTGCTACTCAAGAGTGTTGGAACTGAATAAAGAATGAAAGCTCTCATATCAATACATATATACATGAAACATAAGTGTATAGATATGCTTTTTAACAATAAGTTGAAAGAGGTTTTTGTAATACATTTAAGAGTTTTGAACAATAAATAATAATGACTTGATGTCAGTTTATAAAATGATTTAAAAGTAGTTTATTTGATAACAAAGTAAAAATAACTGAAAACCATTGTATTTATCACATTTTGAAGTATGTGAAATCAGTTGGTTGAAAACACAGTTATAAATCACATGTGATTGATTCTATAACTTCCTGTTTTCTACTTGTATTCCCCCCCCCCATGAAAGCATTTAAAATCATTTAAAAGATTGATTAAGGGGGTATGAACTTACCTGTAGTGAGTAACTCGAATGAAAGATCGATATAGGATTGTTGGGTGTCAATTGGAGTCTTGAGCACAAACGAATCCTATTTAACATATAATTACACATATATGAATACATTCCATGTATATAACCACTAAAAGTGTTAGGGACACGCCTTAGGGACATAAAAACACTTAGAATTAAGTGTTACAACCATATATGATTATATATAAGGGTTATATGGCTATACAAGGGAGTGTAGGGTCAAAATGCACAACATTTATGTGTGTGCGGCCAGGGTGTGTGGCCAGGATGTGTGTGCGGCCGCACACTCCCTATGAAATGGCCAAAACGTATTTTAAGTCTTTAGGACTCATCTAGGAAGGTTTCTTACTTCATGCCTTAGCCTTATTTGAAGTTTATTGCCATTTTTGGACCTAAAAAGGGTGTGTGCGGCCGCACACCCTTTATGAAGATGATAAAATCATGTTTTTCTAGTATATCATCAAGTGTTCTTAGCATATAACAAGTTGTGATAAGTGTATACACATTATAGAGGCTTGAAAGGGTGATTTAAGGTCCAAAACTAGTGTGTGTTCTTGGTGTTCTTGACTAAAAATGGATGTTTTCATGGATCAAACCAAAGGGTTTTGCTAGTTAGGGTCGTGTATCAACAAATAAAAGGAAGGATTACTACCTTTTATGAAGATCAAGATGAAGATTTGGATGATAAATGAGAGGATTTCGAGTTCTAGCTTTGAAGAAGTGCAAAAAGTGTTCAAAATGGCTAAGTGTTGAATATATAGGTGGGAGTGTGCGGTTGGGATGGGTATGCGGCCGCACACACCTGTGTGTGGCCATACACTCAAGTGTGCGGTCGCACACTCCATGTGTTGGAGTGTTTGGCCCGATTTTGCTTGATATGCATCGTGTTATCCCATTTCTAGGTTCCTACCTTAATTGTACTGGGTTTAGAACACTCACATAGGCCCCAAATAGTGCTAAAAGCTAGAGACACGAGTCTATATTTGATTAAATTGATCCATTGATCGAGATAGAAATTTCGGGTTGTCACATTTGGTCATCCGGAGACGAAGATGAAGCCATCAGCAGTGTCAAAGGAAAAGGGAAAATCTACATGCTGGCAACTGCGTATGATGATGGGTCGACAAAGCTGGACAAGAACTACTGCTACATGGCAAAGGATGGAACTCTAAGCATCGTCGAACAGGTAAAATTTATGATCCAAACTCTAAACTATAGCATGCATGACTGTCAACCCTACATAGATGATCTTAATGACACTTGTGCTTCCGTCCTTACAGACTATAACAAAGCCTTAGATGAGAAGAACATTGCGTCCCAAGAGATGTTCCACGTGAGAGGACGACTGGATAACAAAAGACTCAAAATGGCTATGTTAGAGAAGGACTTAGAGTTAAAAAAACACCAAGAATGTTGAGTGAAACCCGATTAGAAATAGCTTTGAACCAAAGAGATTTAGCTCAGAGTGAAATTGTAGACTTAAATCTTTTAATCGAAAAATTGTTCAATGAAAGTGAAGCTATTGAAAATTTGGTAAACAATGGAACCGTGGACAATACATACAATTGGGGTTGGTCAAATGGATATCCTACCGCAATGGATTCCTCACCTCGGTTCAACAAAGACAGACTGTATATCCCTCCAGACCGAGAATTTCATTTCCCAGTCAATGACAAGACCTTTCCCGAAGACATCAAAACTCACTTCGGTAGACTGCATAATCTAAGCAATAGTTGTGTCATTGAGGAAATTGTGCCTGAGGTTTCGAAGTCTCGAAAGACTTTCCATCTCTGCCCTCAGACCGCAGTGTTTCTCACTATAGCCAAAAGTCCCACAAATGTCCCACTGTAGTCCCAACTAAGACTTACTCTGCGGTAGTCAAATCATCTCTACCGCAGTCATCAGTAAAAGGAACTGTGACTCTTCAGCCAATTCATCATGAATTACCCATAGAAAACTTTGAAGTGGGTCAATGCTCTCAAATCCCTGAATCTTCAAGTTCTGATGACTCAAGCCCTCGTTTTCATAAATTTTCAAAGGGTTCTAGGAAACCGCAGTTGAACAACAAAGACTGCGGTTCACCAAAATCCTTAGCTAAAAAGGCTTTCAAAGAGGAAATTCGATCCCGTGGCACAAATAGACAAACTTTTTCGAAAAACAAGAGGGATGTCAGATTTCCAAAGTCCAAGAGTCCAAAAAAATTTGTTTTCTCACACTACTTTTCAAAAAACTCTCCTATCAAGAAAACACACAAAAAGGAATGTCAAGTTTCATCAGTCATTCCTAATTCATCTGACAAAACCCAAAAAGGTGCAAAGTCTTTTCAAAACAATGGTTTTCAAGTCTATTCCTCAGATGACCCAAAATAGAAGGGTATCTTACCCACTCCAACACTTTTAAAGTCACGTCAAAATTTCAAAAAGTGGAAGGGTATTCTACCAACTCCACCAAAAAGAACTCAAAAACCTACACGTGCTAAACCTTTTCAAAAACAAACTTTTTCAAAACCCAACACCACTCATGTCAGGGATTACCAACCTCGGACCGGTAACAAGTCCAATTCATCCTATAGACCGCTGACCAAGCATAGTGTCAGATCAAAAGACAAAATCTCTTTTTGTAAATGTTAGTGTAATTGTCAAAAGAATTCATCCTATGTCAAATCTAGTCGGAGTCAGAAACCTCGTACTTTTTCAAAAACTCACAACACTCCAAATCTGCACAAACACCCAGGACTAGGAATAAAATTTGACAAGAGACCCGTCCCTACAACCTCGGTCCATACATCTTTCAGAAATTCACCAATTTCCCCAGGCTCCAAACTAGTTTGGATGCCTAAACTAACCGTGTAATTCTGAGGCTTTGTGCAAGGAGGAACAAGAAGAAGAATGGTTAATTGACAGTGCCTGCTCCTTGCACATGACCGGAAGGTTAGAATACCTTCAGGATTTCAGGCCAATATGCAATGGTGGAAATGTCACATTCGGCAACAATGCGAATGGAGTCATCCGAGGTTACGGTGTTCTCACTACGGGGAACTTTTCTATTTAAAAGGTTGCTTATGTAGAAAGCCTTAAACACAATCTCATCAGTGTTGGCCAACTATGTAAGGCAGGCCATCGAGTTGAATTTGATGATCAATTTTGTTATGTAATGACAAGTGATAGGATCACATGTTTGATCAAATTTCGATCCGAAGGTACCATGTATCCTTTGGATGTCTCTCTGAACATTGGTAGGCCGCAGTTGTGCTTCCTATCCAAAGCCGTATCCGAAGTCAGCTGGCTGTGGCACTGCAAGCTAGCTCATCTCAACTTCAGGTACATCAACAATTTGTTCACCGGAGAACTAGTCAGAGGTCTCCCTATTCTCAAATTCAGCAACGATACTCTCTGTCTGGCTTGTGAATGTGGAAAACAATCCAAAGCAAGTCACCCCATGGTGATTGATTCTTCAATCTCTGACCCACTAGAGCTCTTACACGTTGATCTCTGCGGTCCATCAACCGTAGCTAGTCTCCGTCACAAGAAGTACATACTGGTTATAGTAGATGACTTCACACGCTTCACATGGGTCTTCTTCCTCAGACTCAAGTCAGAAACACCGCAGATTCTCATCAATTTCATCAAGGAAATAGAAGTTCAGATCAAGCTTCCAGTAAGACGTATCCGCAGTGATAATGGAATCGATTTTACTAATCATATTCTCAACAGTTTCTTGGTTTCCAAAGGCATCACTCACAACTTCTCACATCCTTATACACCATAACAAAATGGACTAGTAGAGAGAAGGAACCGCACTCTAGTAGAAGCAGCCAGATCCATGCTCAACTTCGCACACCTTCCTCTCTACTTCTGGGCTGAAGCTGTAGCCACCACATGCTTTGTTCAAAACCGTAGCATTGTGTGCAAACGTCTCAAAAAAAACACCGTATGAGGGCCTTAACAACCGCAAGCCAAATGTTCGCTTCTTTCATATCTTTGGGTGTCGATGTTTTGTGATCAACAACCGCGATCATCTTAACAAATTTGCACCGAAGTCTGATGAAGGCATCTTCCTTGGCTATTCCACTAACAAAATTGCTTACAGGGTCCTCATCAGATTTACAAGGCTAATCATTGAAAGCTTCGATGTGAAATTTGATAATTCTCACATCCGCAACGCCCCTCCATCCACTGAAACCACCGCAATCATGGAAAGCGATATTCCTGTCTCTTCAGGTCCTTTAAATCTAGTTGAAGTCAATTATGACGATCTTTTCGACCCTGTTGAAACGGCGAAACTATCCGAAGTTCTTGTGTCATCGGCAGCTCAACAACAATACGCTGATGTTTCTGGTCCATCTCTATCCGAAGTAGCATCTCTCAATACTTCCACCTCTCCGGTTGAGGGGGAAAGCTCTACTCCGGATCAAGCAACAACCGTCGAGGTTCCAGTACTTGATATAGCTCAAGTTACCATCCGCAGAGGATCATTACCATCAAACGTATCTTCGGATTCGGATGATGAGCTAATAGAGAACATTGACACAAGAACAGATCCTAGAATTATCACTCTTCCATCCGCAGTCCAGGGGGAACCTTCTCAGGTTCCAGAGGAACTCCCATCAGCAATCCAGGGGGAACATCTTCCAACTGCTCAAGAAAATTCCATTCTCGTTCCAACAAACCAAGATGATTCCGCAGGATGTTCTCAAATCCAGGAGGAACTGCCATCTCCAACAGCAGAATCTTCTGATATTGAAGATATTCCCTCTACCGCAGCTGTTGATCATCTACAACCTCGTCTGTACGTATGGACGAAGGACCACCCACCAGGTCAAATCATTGGCAACCCATCCGCATGTATCCTATAACACTCGTGTTTCTAGCCTAGGCATTAATATTAAGGTGATAGTCTAGGTTAACCTTGTAACTCATTTTGAAGAAATGAAAAAGGAATTATGTGAATTCTATGTGTTTTATGTGTTTTATGCTTAATTACTAGGAGTTAATTAATTAAGAATAAAAATGAGCGTCGAAAATAAATTTTAGATAAAGCCGATATCTATTAAGAAAGTTGTAGTGGTCGTGACAAGGATTACAGATATATAAAGAATGCCGAAATCCGAGTTATAACGAAGAAGTTATGACCTGTCGAAGTTTCACGACAAAACCGGCTCGGTGATGAATGTCGTAAAAAGTGAGTTTTCGATAAACTACTTTTTAGCCTTAGCGATCTAAACGAAACTTGTAGTGTTCGTTAAACCGAGAGGAGGTATAAAAAGAACGCCCAAATCTGACTTCGTATGAGGAAGTTATGATTTTTCGAAGTTTCAGCTTAACAGTAGAAAGCTAAAAACTCGAATTTTAGATCGAGTGATTTTTAGCCGACACGACCTAAACGAGAATCGAAGGTCTCGTCATTTGTAGCACAAGGGTAAAAAGTCTGACGAAAACGGACTTCGGATGAAGAAGTTATGAATTTTTAACGGATTTCCTGTCTCGGTCTGTTAAAAATAATAATATAAAAATTAATGTCAAAATTAGCCGACGAAGTCTAAACGGAAGTTGTAGAGCGTAATTTTACCTACGCGTGCATATAAAGAACGTCAAAACCGGAGCTCATATGCGAAAGTTATAGATTTTAGAAGTTTTGGCGCGAAAAACGAGAAAAATTGCTAAAACCGAGAAAATTCGCAAGGTGGACTTCGGCCACCTCATCCTCGCTTAGAATGTGCCACGTGTCCGAAAAACTGATGACTCATCCGAGCTCCTGAGCTGGTCCGAAGCGGTCCAGTACCGGTGCGACACGTACCCTCCTTCACGTGACCGAGCCCTCGCAAGCTGCCACGGACACCCCCTCCTCGGATCCGGACTTCGGTCCAATCACAAGAGGCCAGCAGCCGCCTCGCATGCGCAATCACGTGTGAGCCATCCCCCTGCGAGCTTCAGATCTTCGACACCTGGAGGCTTCTCAG
Organism: Lactuca virosa; assembly: GCF_052849685.1. Lineage (NCBI taxonomy): Eukaryota > Viridiplantae > Streptophyta > Magnoliopsida > Asterales > Asteraceae > Lactuca > Lactuca virosa. Next base: position 21,363,385 of record NC_136433.1, read on the forward strand.
CCGTCAGATCAGGAGCTTCCTCCCCTATAAATAGAAGGTTGCGAGCCTTCTCGGATACATTTAGAAAATCACCATCTTTCACCCCTTTCTTCATATTTTCTTCATTCTAACATTCCCCAAAGCCCCGGTATCGATTATAAGCCCCGGAATACACCACGAAGTGCCCGTGAAGCCCGGAAAATTTATCTTTTCGGTTTCGAAGCCCGACCTTTGCAGAGCCCGGTTTCTCAATAAAACTCCCGGTTTTATTAGAAACGAACGTTTTAGGAAACGAATTGCTGCCCGATTTTCATCAAAACATGTGAGTATGTAGTTACTTTCAATTTACACATAGATATGAAGTATTTAGCTTAAACTACGTGCTATGTGTAAATATGTTAATTGTTTATTTGAGGTGACTGTTGAATAGATGTTTTATAAAAGTTTTAAAGTGTATATGTATTTTATCTACAAATATGTTGGGTAGAACATGGGTAGACAAAATAGTCGGTGGGTATTAAAAATGATGAGAGGCCTCGGTATCGGTGTTGTTGTTGGTGTTATTGGTGAAGTTGTCTAACGGAGTATAGATGACGACCACGAACTTTCTAGACAGTCCAGTGGCACACTAGTAGGTTCGCAACTTGTAGGTGTTGATGAACTAAATGTTCATTGGTGTACTCCAATCCCCCTCATGGTTGCCTTTAGGACATGTATGGTTGAGGAGTCCCCTTAGCAGTAGTGTCCAACCCGATGATATTCCTTAGGATAAGTCCCTTGTATTAGGTGTTTAGGGACGTAAAGTGAGGACAACGAGAATGGGTAATCAGGGTTATTGTTGATTGGTGAACTTAATAAGTTATTATTATTGTGGGTTGAATACCCTATATGCTCACCAGGTTTCCAAGCCTGACCCACTCAACTTTTTATGATTACAGGTAGTGGACACGAGCATAGTCGGAGGATGATGAGATATTTTTGGATTATAGGCCAGTAGTTGTAAATAACTGTTGAAAGGCTTATAATGTCTTGTTTATGCTTTTGATCTGTATCGGAACATGACATCCCGAGGTTTTGATATATATGGAAAATATATACCTTCTTAAAGAAGGGTTTTGATAAACTTTTATCATATGTTGTTTTGGGGAACAATTCCGCAACATCTTTTAAAAATATTTCTCTGATTTTGTTTTGAAAAGCATAAAATAAATCGGTCTTTTCTGGCCGAGAAATTAGGGGATGTCACAGTTGGTATTAGAGCATTAGTTTAAGCGAACTAAGAAATTGTAGGATTTCTAGACTTAAACTTAGAATGCTAAGTGATGATTGTGAGGTGAGTGTCTACCATATTTTAGACACGAGCACTAGTTTATTTTAGGAAAGGTGCCTAAAATGCCTTTATGTGCTAAATGCTATATGTTGTCATATATGCCATTATGTGTTCGGATCTATGGTCTGTTGCCGACCGGATCTAGAAACCTTATGTGTGTAGGATTCTAAGCGTATGATTACGAGATTAGAACTAACATGTAAACGTTTCGGAGTGATAAGGGAATTGACATGTCTAACAAGGATAAAGACCTAAATTCGCCTTATTCGGTATATAGATTGTAATGGCAAAAACTAGAAGTGGAGCAGGAAATGCAAACAGAAACCAACAACCTCAACCTCAAGTGGTGGAACAGGTGCCTATAGTAGGAGCTGCACCAGAACCCATCACCATGGCTGGAGTACGAGCTGTGATTCAGACCATGATGGCTGAACAGAGGGAGGAATTGAGGAAAATGTTGTTGAACAACAGGGATGAACCTTCAGTTCATGTTGAACGATGTGAATTGAATGACGATCGATCTAAAGAAGGGAACAATAGCAGATCGATTGGTCATAGTGAACCGCTTGTGGTTGGGAGAAATAACCACGAGGGCAGAGTGGAGAGAAATGGGTGCAAGTATAAGGACTTTATGACTTGCAAGCCATCGACCTTCACTAGAAAAGAAGATCATGTCGGAGTTATGGACTGGATCTCGGAAATGGAGTTGGCTTTCATGACTTGTGATTGCCAAGGCAAGTTACAAACCACCTTTGCAGTGCGTCAGTTCAGGGGTAGTGCTGCTCGTTGGTGGAACACATTGGGGAAAACCCTAAGCCCTAATGAGCCACTGCAAATGAATTGGGCAGAGTTCTTGGTGCACTTCAAGCGCAAGTACTGCTCGGCCCAAAACGTGCTTGAGTTAGAAAACCAATTTCTAACGTTGAAGAAGGAGAGTATGACCGTTGACGAGTATACGAATAACTTCACAGACAAAATGGAGTTTGCTTTGCGTATTGTCCCAGATGAGCTGGCGAAAATTGACAATGTACGCAAAGGGACTTCCATGGGAGTATGCGGTGCCAGTACGTCAGGCACATAGTTTAGAGGCAGCTATCTGGGCTGCCAAGTCTGTTGAAGATATGATCAAGGGGAGAGCCGCCAACAAGGTTGAAGTTGGCGAAAAGAGAAAGTTTGAAGGAACGTCAGGTTCCAACAAAAAGAACAAATTCTCGAAGTCTGGTTCGAGAAAATTCGGAAGAGGAACCGAAGCCAAGTGGTGTGACAGGTGCAAGAAGAAACATGTTGGGAATGCAGCGTGGAAATCACTTGTTACAAGTGTGGAAAGCCAGGGCATTATGCCAATAATTGCACCTTCACTAATAGCGTCTGTCATGGGTGCCATGAGGAAGGGCATATTTTGAGCGATTGCCCGAAGAAGAAGGACGCAGCGAAACCCAATCTGCCACCAAAGCCGAAGGCGAGAGCCTTTCAGATGACACTTGAAGCTACGAAAGAAGAAGCCGATGTCGCTTCAGGTACCTTTCCCGTAAATGAATTGCCTGCCCAAATTTTGATTGATTCTGGAGCCAATTACTCCTTCATATCGCAGGAATTTGGTAGAAAACTAGCTTTGCCTGTTGATAGACTAGTTAATGCTTTATTAGTCGAAATTGCTAGTGGCAAGTTTGTACCTGTTAGCCATCGTATGAAAAACATCATCATTGACTTGGATGGGAATAAGTTCCACGAGGAATTATTGCCTATCGAGTTAAAAGGTTTCGACATAGTTTTAGGAATGGATTGGCTTAGCGCCAATGATGCTGAAATAATGTGTAGGAAAAAGATAGTAAAAGTAAACCCGCCAGGGAAAGAGTCGTTTATGGTGTATGGAGACAAACGCAGAGTAAACTCTGGAATCATTTCCCTAATGAAAGCCAGAAAGTGTTTGGCCAAGGGGTGTACATCATATTTAGCGTTCGTGATCGATGCTAAGAAGGAAAAGAAGAAGGTGCAGAATATTCCGGTGGTGTGTGATTATCCGGAAGTCTTTCCCGAAGATCTTCCCAGATTGCCCCCTGATCATCGAATTGTTACCAGGAACGACGCCGATAGTAAAAGCACCTTATCGATTAGCACCAACCAAAATGAAAGAACTTATGACACAACTTCAGGAGTTATTGGACAAAGGTTTAATTCGACCTAGTTCATCACCCTGGGGAGCCCCTGTGTTATTTGTAAAGAAGAAACACGGGAGCATGAGAGTGTACATCGATTACAGAGAGCTGAATAAAGCGACGATAAAGAACAAGTATCCGTTGCCGAGGATCGATGACCTGTTCGACCAGTTGCAAGGTTCGAGCTATTTCTCAAAGATCGATCTTAGGTCGGGGTACCATCAACTAAAGGTGAGGGAGCAGGATATCGAGAAGACCGCGTTCAGAACAATATATGGACACTATGAATTTTTAGTTATGTCGTTCGGATTAACCAATGCCCCAGCAGCTTTCATGGATTTGATGAACACGGTTTGTAAACCATACCTTGATAAATCCGTGATAGTATTCATAGACGATATCTTGATCTATTCGAAAAGCAAGCAGGAGCATGAGAAGCATCTGCGTGAAGTGCTAGAAGTTCTGAAAGAGGAGAAGTTGTATGCAAAGTTCTCCAAATGTGAATTTTGGATTCAAGAAGTCCAATTTTTCGGTCATGTGGTTAACCAAGAAGGGATAATGGTTGACCCAGCAAAGATTGAAGCTGTGATGAAGTGGGAACAACCAAAAAGTCCTACGAAGATTCGAAGCTTTTTAGGATTAGCCGTATATTATCGCCGATTTATCCAAGGCTTTTCTTTGATCGCTACTCCATTAACAGCTTTGACCCACGAAGGAGCTACTTATGCTTGGAATGAGAAGCATAAGGAAGCCTTTGAAAAGTTAAAGAAGAGATTGTGTGAAGCACCGATTCTTTCGTTACCTGAAGGAGTTGATGACTTCGCAGTCTATAGTGATGCCTCTAGAGTTGGGTTAGGTTGTGTTCTGACCCAAAGGGATAAAGTGATAGCGTATGCATCGAGGAAGTTGAAAGAGCATGAAAAGAACTACCCAACTCATGGTCTGGAGTTGACAGCGGTAGTGTTCGCCTTAAAGATATGGAGGCATTATCTTTATGGTACTAAGTGCAAACTTTTCACTGATCATAAGAGTCTTCAATATCTCTTTAATCAGAAGGAATTGAACATGAGACAGCGGCGCTGGCTGGAACTACTCAAGCACTATGACTGTGAGATACTTTACCACCCTGGTAAAGCAAATGTTGTTGCTGATGCTCTCAGTCAGAAGGTAAATCTTGAAAAGAGAAGACCATGAGCACTGAAAATTGAAGTCGTCTCGACAATTGTGGAAAGTATAAAGAAAGCTCAGGAGGAAGCTTTGGAGAAAAATGACCGGAAGGAGGAACGTTTGGGGAAAACGTTGGTGTTTGATACAAACGGTCAAGGATTGAAGGTATTCAAAGATAGGATTTGGGTACCTAAGACGGGAGGAGTAAGAGGTCTTCTGATGGAAGAAGCTCACAAAACCATGTACTCGATTCATCCCGGATGTACGAAAATGTATAGGGATCTAAAACCCTATTACTGGTGGCCGACGATGAAGCTCGATGTTGCTAAGTATGTGGCCGAGTGTGTAACTTGTGCTAGGGTTAAGGCACAACATCAGAAACCGTATGGGAGTTTAGAACCTTTGCCTGTACCCATGGGTAAATGGGAAGATATTACCATGGATTTTGTGACTAAACCGGCCGGAACAAAGAACGGTCACGACATGATTTGGGTGGTCGTTGATTGCTTCACTAAGAGTGCGCATTTCATAGCAGCCAAAGAGAAATGGTCTATGGATAAACTTGTGAATTCTTACGTGAAGGAAATTGTGAGGCTACACGGTGTTCCGTTAACGATTGTATCCGATCGTGACAGCCGTTTTACCTCAAGATTTTGGAGGAGTCTACAAGAGGAATTGGGTACCAAGTTGTGTTTGGGTACAACTTACCATCCGTAAACTGATGGTCAGAGCGAACGAACGATTCAAACATTGGAGGATATGCTGAGAGCATGTACCCTAGAATTCCAAGGTAACTGGGATGAACACTTACCTCTAGTAGAATTCTCATATAATAATAGTTTCCACTCAAGAATTAAGATGGCACCTTATCACGCTTTGTATGGAGAAAAGTGTCAAACGCCATCATGTTGTGTGACAACCGTCAATTTTTGGCCAAGTCAAAGTCAACTAAAGTCAACAAGTCAAACTGGTCAACTCATCTAACCCTTGTACATTAGGGTTTCCATTATGTTTCTTATTGAACAACTCGCAATCTTAATTCAAAGTATCACTTAGAGTTTTCACGTGTTCGGAAATTCTAAACCCTAATCAGGGCAAGTGATGAATCTACTTGATAAAACATTATTCCATACCCCTCATGAGCGTATAACATTCATAACAAGGCTTAACAGAGTGTAAGAACCTTGCGTTGCGAAGCCAAACACTCAAAAAGGTCAAAAAAGAAGTCTCTCCAAACCTCTTTCACTCTAACTCTCCCAAAAACTCTCTAAGTAAGAGAAATCTCTCCAAGAATGTGAAATCTCTCCCAAATCTCTCCCAGTATGTCAAATCACTCCCAAATCTCTCTCTGTATGAGAAATCTCTCCAAGAATGTCAAATCTCTCCCAAATCTCTCCAAGTATGTGAAATCTCTCCCAAATCTCTCCCAGTATGTCAAATCTCTCCCAAATCTCTCTCTATATGAGAAATCTCTCCAAGAATGTCAAATCTCTCCCAAATCTCTCCAAGTATGTGAAATCTCTCCCAAATATCTCTCCGAATGAGAAATCTCTCCAAGTATGTGAAATCTCTCCCAAATCTCTCCAAGTATGTGAAATCTGTCCCAAATCTCTCTCAGTATGTCAAATCTCTCCCAAATCTCTCTCGAAATTTCTCTCAACTTCTTAGAATCACTCAGGGGATCCCGACCCTTAATTTAGTCGAAAACCGCTCGAAAACGGAAGTCTACGCGAAAAACAGCCTTAAGGAGCCGAAACTCCTCTTAGGAACCGAAACTCCTCTTAGGAACCGAAACCCCTCTTAGGAACCGAACCTCTTAGAGCCGAACCTCCTGAGAACCGAAACCCTCTCAACCGAAATGGACCGAGCGCTCGGTCTATTTCAGTCCTCCAACAATTTCGAACCGAGACTGACTTTCGGCTCTACCCTTCTCACCTTCGGTCCGAGGAGCTTGAGTTTCTGTCCGAGGTGCTAGCCTGCGCAGCCAAGACCTCGCCTCGCCTTCTGTTCTTCTCCTCGCGCTCTCGGTTCCTCTTTCCCTCCTCTCAACTCCCACCCACTTTCGGTTCTAAGCTCCTAAGGAGCCGAACCTTCACATTCTCGGGCTGAACTTCGGAATTTCACATTTTTGCCCGGTTTTTGACCATTTTCACGTATTAAGCCCGTTTTTCGTGATTTTAACGCAGGACTTTCTCCAAAAATCATATTTTAACATATAAGACCCTAAATATTCATAATTTAAACATATTTTTATGGAAATCTTTATTTAAGAATAAAATCTAGTGGATGAGATATTTAGGTGGAGTGTTGACTTATCCTTTGGGCAAGGACACAAGTTACCTCCCACACTCACTCCTTGACTATTCCCAGTCACTATTCACCCATACCTAGTCAATCATTGTCCTTTTCCCACTCTTTTTCAGCCATAATGTTGAACAAAAGCTGGAGATATCCTCCTCTCTCCTCCCACTTTAGTCACTCTTTCTCAAGAAGGATCAAACCCATTTCTCTCTCACTTCCTCTCTCTAGATTTCGAGATTCAAGGCTTGTCTCCAAGAATTCCTTCTACATTTGGTAAGAATATTCCTCCTACACTTAGATATTCTACTACCCTTCATCCAAATCATAGATTGCTTACACAAATATCGTCATATTTGTGTTAGATCTTCAAATCTTCAAGGCATATTCTTAGTGTTCTTGAGTTGAACACTACCTTTCTCCATCATCCATCGACTGAAATCACTCAAGGTGAGTTCATAACCCTACATTTTCATGTTTTCTTCAGTTTTCAGGGGGGGGGGGGGGGAATACAAGTTAAAATACCAAAAACTTAACTAAACTCAAACAACAGCTTTCATCAGAAAAGTTGAGTCTTATTCACGGACTGTTTTGACTAACTTAAACTTAATATTTTTCAAAACTGTATAATATGCAAATAGTTCAGGTTCATACCTTTAAAATGACTACTTGTACATCTCCATATGAGTTATGGTGATTTTTACAAAACTGCCTATCATTTAAAAAATGAATTCGGACCAGTCTGTGAATATGAACATTTTAACACAAGTTAAAAACTTCCAAAAATCACAATAAAAATTATAAACAAACTAGACACATTTTATGAACTCTCAGAATTTACGGATTCAGTTTTCGACTTCGTATGATTTTTCTATGATTTTTTTTCTAAAACAGTACAGAACGGTTAAAAACTAGTTAACAGCTTATAACTTTCATAACACTTTGTATTATGTTGAGCAAAGTGTATAACAATAAGTTCTAAATATTGAATGTATTTTCTTGTTAGTTTATCATCATAAACTGAAATTTACTCATTCATGATATGGTTTACTCATTCGTTTCGAATACTTATAATAAACTTCAATAAGCATAGTTTATGGATTTTTACTACATGAAAAAGGTTTTACTCTCAAAACAAATGGGGTTTTCATATCTTACGTAATAAACTATCATAGTAATAGTTTAAGGATTTCATATCACTAATGTATTTTCATAAAAGGTGATTTCACTTCCTCCACGGAAGAGGTTTTAATATCAAACTATGTGTAAACTAGTTAACTTAGGTTGTGAGGCAATTCTCTCCCCGTACATTCGAGTACGGGATCCCAATTCCTGTAAGTTATAACCAAAGTCTCCTTGTAGGGAGAGTGTGATAATTGTGTATAGATCTATATTGGGTTTGACACCCCACACCTTGCTGCTAGCTACAGTGGGACCTGTAGGTCTACGGGTGACAAGAGTCATAGTATCTTAACGTCTGAAAAACGTTGCGCAGGTTATTTCTCGTCATAGTATGGTTATAGCGACTCACATAGGTAGTTAACAATCATTCAAGTTTACTTGGAAAATTCTACTTTGAAAAAAAGGGGTTTTACTTCTAGAAACTAAACGAGTTTATGTCGATTTAAACTTGCAAAAATTACTTTAAGTATGGGAAAATACTTGTTCATTTTCGGTCCTGGGATTTAGGACTACCTAACTTTAAAAAGGGTTTTATGCCGATTTAGAACCACTTTTATATCTTCAAGTATGGAAAATACTTGTTTATTTCTGGTCCTAGGATTTAGGACCACATAACTTTTATAAGGAAAATATAGGATTTTCTTTGGAATCATATCTCTGTTAAAACTATATTTCATCTAGAATTGTTAGACTTCAACTATAATTGCTAAGTATATATGCTAGAGTTATATAAGAATCTAGTCATAATCGACTTAGAATTGGTGGTCCCGCCTTACTTCCTGTTCCTTGTTTGGTTGTGGACCTAGGGCAGACCCATTATATTCGACAATTTATTTAACTTAAATTTTATATAACTTATATACACTGGGCGATTATAGAAGGAAATCTATGGGCCTTTCTAGGGTTCATTATCGCACAACATAGAAGCATTCATTTCACTTAATAAAGAAAATATTACTTTTTTGGAAACATACTTTGTCGCTTTTACAAGGAAAACGGTTTCTTTCTCAAACAAACTCTTATGAACTCACCAACTTAATTGTTGACACTTTTTCAAAACTACTTGTATTCTCATGAAATCAGTGAAACAGGAAAACCAACAGCATTTTGAGGATGGGACGATAAATCGTCAAACGTTTCATTTTGTCATCATAATGTAATTGATTTTGAAACATGTAAACTTATTCCATGGTGTAACCTTTTCAATTATATTTATGATGGTTGTATTTACTTTGAGCACTATTATATTCGTTGTTGTGATACTATACATGAAGTCCTCCACCCCCGGACGTTTCCGCCATCCTTGGTTTGGGGGTGTGACATGTTGGCTGGAAGCTGGGGAAAAGTAGTTTATGGGACCCGAAATAGTCCATCAGACTGCTGAAAAGTTGAAGGTGATAAGAGAAATGATGTTAGCTGCTCAAGATCGACAAAAGAGCTATGCTGACAAGAAAAGACAACTGATATCCTTCGAAGTTGGAGATTCGGTTTTACTTAAAGTCTCGCCGTGGAAGGGACTTATAAGATTTGGTAAAAGGGGAAAGTTGAGTCCAAGGTTTATTGGACCATTTAAAGTTCTTCAGAGGATCGGGAATCAAGCTTACAAGCTAGAATTACCGGAAGAACTGGAGGGTATTCATAACACATTTCATGTGTGTTATTTGAGGAAGTTCACGGGAGATGTGCCCGACATAATTCCGATTTTTGAGTTAAGGTTGGATTAAAACAAGAGGTTGATTGAAGAACCTGAGGCGATCGTTGACCGTAAGACTATGAATTTGCGACGCAAGATTGTTGATTTTTTGCTTGTACGCTGGAAACATACGAATGGACCAAATCTCACATGGGAAACGGAGAGTGACATGATGAGTCGCTACCCGCAGTTGTTTGTTGGTGTGTGATTCCGGGGACGAAATCATCCTAAGGGGGGGGGGGGGGAGAATTGTAACACTCGTGTTTCTAGCCTAGACATTAATATTAAGGTGATAGTCTAGGTTAACCTTGTAACTCATTTTGAAGAAATGAAAAAGGAATTATGTGAATTCTATGTGTTTTATGTGTTTTATGTTTAATTACTAGGAGTTAATTAATTAAGAATAAAAATGAGCGTCGAAAATAAATTTTAGATAAAGCCGATATCTATTAAGAAAGCTGTAGTCGTCGTGACAAGGATTACGGATATATAAAGAATGCCGAAATCCGAGTTATAACGAAGAAGTTATGACATGTCGAAGTTTCACGACAAAACCGACTCGGTGATGAATGTCGTAAAAAGTGAGTTTTCAATAAACTACTTTTTAGCCTTAGCAATCTAAACAAAACTTGTAGTGTTCGTTAAACCGAGAGGAGATATAAAAAGAACGCCCAAATCTGACTTCGTATGAGGAAGTTATGATTTTTCGAAGTTTCAGCTTAGCAGTAGACAGCTAAAAACTCGAATTTTAGATCGAGTGATTTTTAGCCGACACGACCTAAACGAGAATCGAAGGTCTCGTCATTTGTAGCACAAGGGTAAAAAGTCTGACGAAAACGGACTTCGGATGAAGAAGTTATGAATTTTTAACGGATTTCCTGTCTCGGTCTGTTAAAAATAATAATATAAAAATTAATGTCAAAATTAGCCGACGAAGTCTAAACGGAAGTTGTAGAGCGTAATTTTACCTACGCGTGCATATAAAGAACGTCAAAACCGGAGCTCGTATGCGAAAGTTATGGATTTTAGGAGTTTTGGCGCGAAAAACAAGAAAAATTGCTAAAACCGAGAAAATTCGCAAGGTGGACTTCGGCCACCTCACCCTCGCTTAGAAGGTGCCACGTGTCCGAAAAACTGATGACTCATCCGAGCTCCTGAGCTGGTCCGAAGCGGTCCAGTAGCGGTGCGACACGTACCCTCCTTCACGTGACCGAGCCCTCGCAAGCTGCGACGGACACCCCCTCCTCGGATCCGGACTTTGGTCCAATCACAAGAGGCCAGCAGCCCCCTCGCATGCGCAATCACGTGCGATCCATCCCCCTGCGAGCTCCAGATCTTCGACACCTGGAGGCTTCTCAGCCGTCGGATCAGGAGCTTCAGACCCTATAAATAGAAGGCTGCGAGCCTTCTCGGATACATTTAGAAAATCACCATCTTTCACCCCTTTCTTCATATTTTCTTCATTCTAACATTCCCCAAAGCCCCGGTATCGATTATAAACCTCGGAATACGTCACGAAGTGCCCGTGAAGCCCGAAAAATTTATCTTTTCGGTTTCGAAGCCCGACCTTTGCAGAGCCCGGTTTCTCAATAAAACTCCCGGTTTTATTAGAAACGAACGTTTTAGGAAACGAATTGCTGCCCGATTTTCATCAAAATATGTGAGTGTGTAGTTACTTTCACTTTACACATAGATATGAAGTATTTAGCTTAAAATACGTGCTATGTGTAAATATGTTAATTGTTTATTTGAGGTGACTGTTGAATAGATGTTTTATACAAGTTTTAAACTGTATATGTATTTTATCTACAAATATGTTGGGTAGAACATGGGTAGACAAAATAGTCGGTGGATGTTAAAAATGATGAGAGGCCTCGGTGTCGGTGTCGTTGTTGGTGTTATTGGTGAAGTTTTCTAACGGAGTATAGATGACGACCACAGACTTTCTAGACAGTCCAGTGGCACACTAGCAGGTTCGCAACTTGTAGGTGTTGATGAACTAAATGTTCATTGGTGTACTCCAATCCCCCCTCATGGTTGCCTTTAGGACATGTATGGATGAGGAGTCCCCTTAGCAGTAGTGTCCAACCCAATGATATTCCTTAGGATAAGTCCCTTGTGTTAGGTGTTTAGGGACGTAAAGTGAGGACAACGGGAATGGGTAATCAGGGTTATTGTTGATTGGTGAACTTAATAAGTTATTATTATTGTGGGTTGAAAACCCTATATGCTCAGCAGGCTCCCAAGCCTAACCCACTCAGCTTTTTATGATTACGGGTAGTGGAGCCCGAGCATAGTCGGAGGATGATGAGAGATTTTTGGATTATAGGCCAGTAGTTGTAAATAACTGTTGAAAGGCTTATAATGTCTTGTTTATGCTTTTGATCTGTATCGGAACATGACATCCCGAGGTTTTGATATATATGGAAAATATATACCTTCTTAAAGAAGGGTTTTGATAAACTTTTATCATATGTTGTTTTGGGTACCAATTCCGCAACATCTTTTAAAAAGATTTCTCTGATTTTGTTTTGAAAAGCATAAAATAAATCGGTCTTTTATGGCCGAGAAATTAGGGGTTGTCACATATCCAGACTCGATCTTCTAAGGACTTATCTGATCATTGTCACTACGCAGCATTTATGTCCTCAGTCGACCCCCGAACGATCAAAGAAGCATTACTAGAACCTGACTGGATATCCGCAATGCAAGAAGAGCTAGAAGAATTCAAAAGGAACAAAGTATGGAAGCTCATCCCGAAGCCATGCGGTCATAACATTGTTGGCACTAGATGGGTATTCAAAAACAAGTTGGATGAATCTGGTGCGGTAGTCAGAAACAAGGCAAGGCTAGTTGCAAAGGGCTACATTCAACTTGAAGGTGTTGACTATGATGAAACGTATGCTCCGGTGGCACGAATGGAAGCCATCCGAATCGTCTTAGCATACGCAGCCCACAAAAACGTCAAGGTACACCAAATGGATGTTAAGAGTGCATTTCTCAATGGGGAATTAAAAGAAGAGGTTTATCTTCAGCAACCTCCAGGTTTTGAAAGTATTGAATTCCCAGACCACTGCTACAAACTTGAAAAAGCAGTCTACGGTCTGAAGCAAGCCTCAAGAGCATGGTACGAGACTCTTTCTGAATTTCTTATCTCGTCCGGATACAAAAGATGAGTGATTGATCCCACTTTATTTAGAAAATCAAATGGTGACCACCTTATGCTTGTACAAATATATGTGGATGATATCATCTTCGGATCGACTGATCAAGGAATGGTGGATGAATTTGCTAAGCTCATGACCAACAAGTTCAAAATGAGCATGAATAGAGAGATTAAATTCTTTCTAGGACTTCAAGTAAAACAAGTTCCGCAAGGGATATTCATTCATCAAGAGAAATACACCACTGAACTGTTAAAGAAATATTCTATGGACAACTGTTCTTCGGCTAAGGTCCCCATGGCCTTCGGATATAAGATCTCTGCTGATTCCTCAGGCGAATCTGTCGATCACAAGACTTATAGAGGTATCATAGGCTCTTTGATGTACATCACCGCAAGCAGGCCATACATTGTCTTTGCAACAGGTGTATGCGCAAGGTATCAGGATGACCCAAAAGTGTCACATATGACCGCAGCCAAACAGATACTACGGTACCTGAAAGGAAGCAAGTCTCTTGGATTATGGTACCCCGCAGGCAATGATTTCAGCATTCAAGCATTCATAGATGCGGATCACTCCGGATGAAAACTTGATCGAAAAAGCACTTCAGGTGGATGTCAATTTCTGGGTGAAAGACTCGTCAGCTGGTCGTCAAGGAAACAAAGTTGTGTATCTCTGTCTACCGCAGAAGCTGAGTATGTGGCCGCAGCCAGCTGTTGTTCTCAAGTTCTTTAATGGAAACTCAACTATTGGACTACGGCTATAGAATGTTGCGGATACCGATCTATTGTGATTCTGAAAGTACTATTGCTATTTCTCACAATCCAATTCAGCACTCCAAGACTAAGCATATTGAACTACGGTATCATTTCATCAAAGACCACATCTTGAAAGGTAACATTGAACTCATCTTTGTCCATTCTCATGAAGATATTGCTGATGTGTTCACAAAAGCGCTCGACTCCACAAAACTTAACACCTTCCTGCAAATGTTAGGAATGATGAATCCAGACCCGCAATTCTTTTTGAATTGATAGATACCGCAGACCATCCTTGGTCTCCGTTGCGGTTCTAACTGAAAGTTACTTATAACAGATGGTTTTGGTACCACAGTCTATGTACCGCAACCATATATCATACGTATCTTTCATGGGTCCTTATTGTTTGTTATTACTAACTTTTTGTACAAGTGCTCTCATCAGTTTCTCCTACTGCAGTCATTTATCTACCCATCCGCAATGACATCTGATCATCCGCAATGACATCTGGTCATCCGCAATGAAGTTTCCATCCGCAATCACATTGATAATTTCTCAACTGTTTCATCAACCCTTGATTCATGGTGTGCTATTTAATGATCCTTCATTAAATAAAAAAAACATTCCGTTAAGAAAATGTCTCATTCTCTTTTGAATAAACCTTGTGTCATACCTATTTTAGGTATGATGACAAAAAGAACGTTTTTCCGTAAACACATCCTTAATCTGTCTTTTCCTCTTACCCAGCACGTCCCATCCATTACAACTTCTTTTCCCCTCACCACACGATCACCTGACGTAATGATGTACGTCTGACTTTTCATTAAATGCAAATCCCTTTTTGGTAAAATCTCAAAAACTTTTTAAACCGTTTCGTCTTATGTGGCTGAGATTTAATTTCCAATTCAAAAGATTCCCCCCAAACGACCTTTTACCTTATCCTTTTTTTTACCTAGGGTAAAAATAGTTACTGTTCCAATTCACCCCTATATAAACCCTTCTTCTTCCCCAAAATCACTTTACGCTTTCTGAACATTGAATCCTCCCTCTCAAATTCCTACAAGCACTCTGTTTTCTACTCCTTCTCTCAAGCTCCTACAATGGTGAAATCAGGTCTTTCCAAGAAACAATCCAAGGCATCTGGATCAGTGAACCCTACTGGTTCAGACTCTCCCACAATTGCTTCAAGCAACTTCAGAGCTGTGTTCGAAGATCATTCATCCTACAATGCCCCGATCAAGCTGATGATCAAGTTTCTGAAGAATCATCCCCTGTTTGTCCCCTTCGATGCTTTCACATAACATTTGTCCCAATCTCAACCCTATTCAAATGTGCCTTCTCAGCCTATCGCCCACTCGAAAACCCTCAAGAAGTTCATCTTAACCTGGTTAACGATTCTTTGGTCATTCTGTCCAAAAAAAAGTTTCTTTCTGCCATTAACCTCCTTGTTCATCCCTCCATCAAGATTTTCACCTCATCCATGGCGGACGTTACTTCTGCACTTTACCAAATGGGATACCAGAAGAAGATTAAAGGGATTGGGGAATTCAAGAAAAACCAGCTGCCTGCGGTCTGGCAATTTGTTTGCCACTTCGTCATCCGCAGTCTATCCAGCAGAACCGGAGGCACGGACAATATGGGACTCAAACTTCTGGAGCTGGTGTGGAGTATCTTCACAGGTCATGACGTGAACTACGGGTAGATCCTATGGGACGACTTTCTTCAATACATTCCCAAGGAGAGCCCAAGGGAGAACCCAACCGAACTCACTTTCGCAAGGTTCTGGTCCCTCTGCATTTCAGACCTCCATGCGGATGCAGGGATCGACATGGGCAGTGACATCAATTTCTTTGTCCCCAAGGATCTCAAAAGGTACAATCCTTCCTCTGGTCAATCTATTTTTGGACCAATTCGAAGACTTCCTACCCACATTCTTTCCACTATTGGTCTAGAGACTGCTGATGTCTCAGATCATATTGAGGCTACGGAAGGTATTGCCCCATACCTTCCTACCCCGCCTCTTCAAAATCCATCCGCAATCCTTAACCATGAAGGTACCGTAGTCCCTTCTTCCACTACTCTCTCCAATCTTTCTCAAAGAAGAAAGAAATTGGCCTCCAAGAAGAAACAAAGAACTCCCAATAAGGATGCTTGCAAACCAACCGCACCCACCAAGAAACGTAAAATCAAACCAACCGCACCCACACCTGATAGTGATTCTGATGAGGATGCGCAACCAATTGCCATCCTTAAGAAAAGGAAAACTGATACCTCTGGCCATATGCGTGACCGGACTGATACCTCAGCCTCTCAAAAGGCTCCGGTAGTCCTTGGGGTGGCCGCAGACCCATTCAACACCACCATCGAATACCACTCAAGCTCAGAAAGTGATTTTGTTTCATCGCTTCGTGGAGACTCCCCCCCCCCCCAGTTCAATCCCAAGAGGATGACACTGGTGCACGCCCTCAGGTCTCCAGGGCTTCCCGACTGCATTTCTTTTCACTTGAGGAGTTGAACTCCATCCTCTCGAACGTAACCCATACACTTCAAACACCTTCCCAACTGCAGGGAACTTCTTCCGCCCTAGCCAGAACTGAGTCGAGGCCAAACTTGACTGCGGGTCAAGGAGACCAAGGAAGCTCAGGAAATCCTACTCTGCTTACATCCGCAGAAGGATGGAAATTGGTTGCGCATCCTCATTAGAGGTATTGGTCTTGATGATGATACCATTCAGGAAATTCTAGCTGCGGTCAAGCCAACCCAACCGCAACCAGAAGACCTGCCTGGACCGCAGTCACTAATCGAATGGATAGAGCGCTTGGAAACGCGTGAGCGATTGGCTGCTGAGAGAATTTCTCTCAAAGTTGAAATGGGAATCTGGTCCCTTGACAACAATCGCAAAGCAGATCACAAGGACTTCATGGCTGCTGCGGAACGCCTCATCTCTGAGGTGACCGCAATCAAGACAGATCTCCAAGCAGCGATTGCGGATCAAGCCACACAGTCTCAAAAACTGATAGTTGAGACTCACACTGCGTATAAGTCCACTATCTCAGTTCTTCAAGCCACAATCAATAGACTGCAACGATCCCTGTCCTCCAACTTCCATGGTCCCGAGATTCTTCAGCTCACCAAGGAAATTCATAGACTGCTCTTCAACTCCACCATCCCCAATAATCAACAATTGGCAGATGCCCTCAAAGCTCAATTTCAAGACGTTTTTGCCAAAGTTGATGGCCTTCGTCAATGGCTTGAGGAAGCTCCTGGGTTGCGTTTCTCAAGAGGGGGAAGTGAAGAAGAAGTCCATCATTCACATCACTCCATCTCACAGCATTAGAGTCCACCCATCATCACCGAAAAAATTCCTACACCGCAACCCTCACCGCAACCATCTTATCATACTCCACCTCATAACACTCCACCGCAAGAGGAGATCAATCCTGACAAACCAGAGACTCCCCCTCATTTCAAAAACTTGGTTGAGCACATGTCCTCTCCAAGCTCAAACAACTCTCCTGCCACCTCCCAAAGGAAAAAAGATTGGAAGGCAGCCGAACTGGCAGAGCTCGTATGGAGAGAATGTGGTTTTAATACCATAATGGACGAATCCTTGATAAACTCTTGGATCAATCCTCACCGCAAACTGCTGGATGAAGACTACAGACCTCACCTCACATATGCTGAACCCCCTTCGGATGGCTACTAGGATGTCCCAATCTCTCCAAATGCCAAATACTTCACAATGTTTGAGCAATTCGACCGCAACCTTCTAGACCACAAAAGACGGCCAATGGAATTTGAGAGACTTAGTCTTTTTTATGCGAAGCATGCCTCTCCCATTAAGAAAATATGGTCTAACGATAGACCATCCGAAGTCAAGAACTACAAGATTCGGAAGTTTATGAAGGCTGACTTCATCCAATACACCCTCACTAGAAGGGGACACGACTATGTTCGCACCCAAGCTGACTTCCCCTGCATGAATCCGGAAGAAGTTTTTCTCATAGCTAAGGTGTTTTAGAACAAGTCGGAGAAGCATCCGAAGATGAAGATTGCGCTTGAAAGGGCTAGTATGTTCTTGAAGGAAACTGTTTGCGATTTTGCTAAAATCGATGCAGACATCTACGCCACCATTGCCAATAAATTTGATCTGCCTCCACTCGATCTTGCACCAATGCCTACCGAAAGCTATCAAGAAAGATCCTTAGGTGCAACCAATTTTCCTGAACTTGGAGTCATTTTCAAAAGGAAGATCGATAATGTCAAATACTTCATTCCTATGACTGCCATGCATCGCCTCACCAGGAAGCAACTTGATATCTGCCGAACCGCAGTTGAAAAATCGAAGCACACTACTGCAGAAGTTAAGTTCGAGATTTTAAGAAGAATCATCTGGTTAGAAAACATCAGGAAGTTTTGGTGGATCCTGATCAAGGTTCTTAAACTTGATATCTGAACAAAAGTTAAAGAGGTCACTTAGGGGGAAATTGTCGAATCATAAAAAGTGACCCTCTTGAACTTCAGCTACCATAGCCGTCAAGCACCCGCAGTCAAGCTCCTTCATCAGCAACCGCATCCGGAGTCTCTACCTACCGCAGTCACTTTACTAGATTACTTTACTTGTCTTTATTGTAATACTCTCTATTGTCCAGTATGCCTTGCATGGCTACTGTTAGAGATGTAATCTAGTGTACTTCATGAGTCTCTATAAATAGAGCTCATTCTCTTGTATTCAAACACACGCATCTATCTATTCTGAATACACATCTCTGAAGTTATCTTTTCTATCTTTCTATCTAATTACTCATCCCTTCTTACTCTCAAATCGTACTAGAATACAACTGATTATAACCTCTCTTCGGAGCAAGTCTTTTGTGACTTAATCACTAAGTTTGATCTTCCTTATTAACTTGGTTTGAATGCATTCCTTGTTATGAATCAACTTACGTGTATACTTGATATAACAATTGTTGTCATTTCTATTTCTTTACTTTTCCGCAACTAACTCTCTAACTATCTAACTCTAATTTATTAATATTATTGTTGAGCTTTTAGATCCTTCGAGATTAACTATTCCGCAATCCACTTGTTCTAACGTTTGTTCAAGTGTATCTCTAAGTTTTTCTCTCAACATTCATAAAGGGTGTGCGGCCGCACACATCATGGTGGCCGCACACACCCTTTTTAGGTCCAAAAATGGGAATGAACTCAATATAAGGCTAAAGCATGAAGTAAGAAACCTTCCTAAATGAGTCCTAAAGCCTCAAAATACATTTTGGCACATTTCATAGGGAGTGTGCGGCCGCACACACACCCTGGCCGCACATACACAAATATTGTGCATTTTGACCATACACTCCCTTGTATAGCCATATACCCCTTATATACAATCATATATGGTTGTAACACTTCAAAATAAGTGTTTACTAGTCCCTAAGGTGGTTCAAATTCAATAATTAGTTGTTATAAGCACTAATTGTATTCATATATGTATCATTATATGTTAAATAGGATCTGTGTGTGTGCTCAAGTCTTCACTTGACACTTAGCATCCTATACCATCCGTTCATCCAAACTACTCACTATAGGTGAGTTCATACCCCCTTAATCAACCTTTTAAATGATTTTAAATGCTTTTATGGGGGGAATACAAGTTGAACTATTATAGTTATTATATCAATCACATGTGATTAATAACTACCAAACAAGTGGATTTCTTACTTTTCAAACTGTGTTATCAAACAAACTACTTCAAACTATTTTACAAACTCTTTTACGTGTTAAATACTTTTATTAAATGTGTATCTATATAGATATAGTTATATAAGTAGGATTGAAAGGACTTAGGACTGATAGCTCACCTTACCTCATGTTCCTCGTTTGGTTGTGGACTTAGGGTATCGGTTGTTTGTCCGAAGGTCGTTTGAATCCTAGTTATATATTATGTATATGTATATAGATATAAAAGTTCCTTCTTTCAATTCAATTCCTTTGGGTAGCAAAGGTATACAAACATGTTCATACATACAAACAATATTACTAGTAAACTATAATAGGTGTAGTTTAGGAAGTTACTAATACTATTACTAGAACAATGAAACATACAATGAGTCAGTTCATACATGAGTCAATACATACTATTATGAGAAACAGAGAGAACATACATACATACTAGACGGAGAGAGAACATAGAATACAGCTAGTACATACTATACATTATGCAAGAGAACATACTATTATGAGAAACAGAGAGAACATACATACATACTAGATAGGAGAGAACATACAATACAGCTAGTGCACATAATACATATACAAGAATACTACTATAGTTATGTGAGCCACGTAACGGGGCATGACATCACCTGTCATGGCTCGTTTTTTATCAAGAATCTCCTTAAGTGGAGAGCGTTGAGTTTGTGTATAGATCTATACTGGATTGACTATCCTACACCTTGCTGCTAGCTACAGTAGGACTTGCAAGTCTACGGGTGCCAAATGTCATTCCTTCCGACGTCTTACATCGTCGTGTTTCTAGTCGGTAGTATGGTACAGGCCGATCACATGGTACTTTAAATAACAATTGGTTTAAGGTAGTTAGTGTTGGGAAACATATGCATCAAATACACTCTATAACTAGGCAGCGGAATAATCGAAAAAACAAACTGATTTACCTAAGTGTACATGCACCCTATGGATCTATGGCTTCATACTATTACTTCTACCCTAGGAAAACCGAAAATACAAGAAGAATACTAACCTCTTTAGCATCCAATGATCTTCGAGCTTGACTCGTTGTGCGTGCCACCTTGTTTGGATGATGAGGATCCAAACCAGAATCCCTCTCTTGGCTCACACCCAATGAACTCAAAGGAGTAGAAACAAATATAAACTAGGAGGGATGAACTCACGAAAAGTTCTTCCACAATGAGGGAGAAAGAAGGTGGCGAATACTCAAGCCAAAAATGAGCAAGGAGGAATGAATCCCTAAGGCCCTATTTATAGCCTTGGATACTTCCTAGGGTTTTATCCTTCCACCCATGTGGGATGGAATATGCTAGGAACGAAATTCCCTTTATCCAAAGGGAATTTTCGTCCAACCCCCTTCATTCTAGGGTTCTGGAATGTTCCCTGATCAATCAACTATTGCTTAATTCACATTCAACCCTTCTATTAATTAAACTGTTAATTAATTCCCAAATTGTTTTCCAATTAGTTTCTAATTAATTATTAAACCATAATAATTAATAAACTAATTACTCCTATTATATATTCTACTCAATATTGAGTCTTGAGGGCAACCCAAGAGGACCCTGCTATTATTAGAAACATCACCAACTAGTTAATGATCTTGGACACACTCCCAACAGTCTCCCACTTGGACAAGTCATCAACTAGATATGCATGGTTCTATATTTCTCAAATAATCAACAGAGAGAATGCCATCCAATGCATCTGCCGAACTCTGATCTAATCAGTATCAGCCCTCAGATAAGTGATCAACTATTCCTTCATCCTAGTGATATCTGTATGAATTCGAGACATGGATAATGGTCAACCCCAGAATTCAAAATTATGTTTCCCGATATAGATTTGTGACGACTACATCTGACTACTAAATCGAACACATCAATTCTAGTCAGTACCCGGCCAGGTTTTAAGATGTCAGCACCAAATCATCGAGGGGCCCATAGATATCGCTTCTCCTATTAAAGCAGAAGGGACGAATAAACTTCGACTACATAGTCCTTGTCCATTTCATCATGTCACACATGAATGTACCCGTTATAGCCACCAGTTACGAATAGCGTTGAAGTACACCAATGCATAACAGAATCCTAGAGCAAAGCCCCACATGTATCTCGGTTTGAAGAACAGAAGATATTATCATCTTAGAATTACTTGTGACTAAATCCATGAAGTAATCTCTAAGTGCGGGTTGTTCCAATGCTTAAATCTCCATTAAGCACTCACGAGTGTTGACACAATCACTATGTTATGCCAATCAAAATGGTCAATCCACCAACACTCATGACAGTCTTGAATCACTACTTACTTCCAAGAGTATGACTGACTGTGGAGGTTTGAGTACTTAGTACTCGGGAAGTGGTTCTAAACATGCAAAAGTGAAACATAGTAATAAATAAACAGAAATGATAGCAATCCAGCATTTTATTAAGTCTCCACAAAACAAACATCACTTCTATTACAAATTCATACTGCTCAATGTTTCAAGGATTATCAAACTAAACAACTAAACAACTATTCCATATCTTCAGCAAATCTAATGCCTATAGATCTCGTATGACTATCATGCTTGATCCTTGATAGTGGTTTAGTGAACGGATCGACTGGATTCTCCTTTGACGATACTCTGCTCACAAAAATATCTCCATCCTCGACTCGATGTCTTACATAGTGGAACTTTCTAAGTATATGTCTTGAGTTACCATGGTCTTTGGGTTCTTTAGTCAATGCGACTGCACCCTCATTGTCACAGAAGATCTCCAAGGGATCCTTGATGCTCGGAACGACACCAAGATCATCAATGAAATTCTTCAACCATTTAGCTTCTTTTGCAACTTCACTAGCTGCTATATACTCTGACTCACACGTAGAGTCTGCCACTGTCGACTGCTTGGAACTCTTCCAAGTGACCGCTCCTCCATTAAGCAAGAATACCCATCCCGACTGCGAACATGAGTTGTCCCTATCAGTTTGGAAACTTGCATCTGTATAACCTGTAACTCTCAACTCATCCTTACCCACATATACCAAGAACATATCCTTTGTTCTTCTTAGGTATTTCAGAATGTTCTTTACTGCCATCCAATGACTTTCGCCTGGGTTGTCCTGAAAACGACTCACCATACTCAGAGCAAATGAGACGTCAGGACGAGTACACGTCATGGCATACATGATCGATCCTATAGCAGAAGCATACGGGACTCGACTCATTCTTTCCTGTTCATCACTAGACTCAGGACATTAAGTTTTACTCAATTTTGTGCCATGTTGCATAGGTAGATACCCTTTATTGGAGTCTTGCATCTTGAATTTCTTCAAGATCTTATCCAAGTATGTACTTTGGCTTAGCCCTATTAGACGCTTTGATCTATCTCTATAGATCCTTATACCAAGTATGTATGCAGCCTCTCCTAGATCCTTCATAGCGAAACAACTCCCAAGCCACGTCTTAACACCTTGCAACGTCGGGATATCGTTTCCTATAAGGAGTATATCATCCACATACAACACTAGGAAGACTACATTACTCCCACTAGCTTTTATATATACGCAGGACTCCCCTTTACTTCTTGAAAATCCAAACTCCTTGATCTTCTCATGAAAGCAAAGGTTCCAGCTGTGAGATGCTTGTTTCAGTCCATATATTGACCTTTCAAGCTTACACACTCTATTTGGATATTTTGGATCTATGAAACCTTCAGGTTGTGCCATATACACTTCCTCTGTGAGTTTTCCATTAAGGAAAGCGGTCTTCACATCCATTTGCCATACTTCATAATCATGAAAGGCTGCTATGGCAAGTAATATCCTAATAGACTTGATCTTGGCTACTGGTGAAAAGGTTTCCTCATAATCAATTCCTTGAGTCTGGGTGTAACCCTTTGCAACCAACCTAGCCTTCAACGTGTGCACATTCCCATCCATGCCTGTCTTCTTCTTGAAGATCCATTTGCACCCAACAATTTTAGTGCCAGGTGCAGGATCAACTAAATTCCAAACTTGGTTGTCATGCATAGACTGAATCTCGCTCTCCATGCTTTCCTTCCACTTAGCAGCTTCAGTGCCTGCCATCGCTTCCCTATAGTTGGATGGCTCATCCATATCAACCAGTGTACGATCACTGATCAATACGTCTCCTTCTGTACTTACATGGAAACCATAGAATTTAGGAGGAAGACGAACTCTATTGGATCTGCGAAGGGGAGGTGGAGATATATCATTTTGCTCAACAGGTTGCTCAGCCCCGGTTCGAGTTTCCTCAACGGGCTATTGCATCTCAAGTTGAGTGCTAGTGTCTACTAAAGGTTCTTCTTCATTCGATTCTCGAAGCTCTTCAAGATCTATGCGGCTCCCACTGTCCTCTCTGGAAATGAGATTCCTCTCAAGGAAGAATCCCCTTCGAGCAACAAACACCTTGTTTTCCGAAGGCTTGTAGAACAAGTATCCAAACGATTTTTGCGGATAGCCAATGAAGTAACACTTCTCCGATCGGGGTTCAAGCTTGTCATTCTCCTCACGACGAACAAAAGCTTCGCATCCCCAAACCTTTACATGTGCTAGAGAAGGACGTGTCCCACTCCACATTTCAGAGGGTGTTTTAGCAACCTTCTTAGTAGGTACGAGGTTTAGGATATGGGCGGATATCTCCACGGCATACCCCCAAAAAGATATCGGAAGTGTAGCTCGACTCATCATAGATCGAACCATGTCTAACAATGTTCGATTTCTCCTTTCAGCTACACCATTCAACTGTGGTGTTCTAGGAGGAGACAATTGTGAAACTATACCACAATTCTTAAGATGATCGTAGAATTCAAGACTTAGATATTCTCCATCCCTATCGGATCGGAGCATCTTGATCTTTCTGCCCAATTGGTTTTCTACTTCGTTTTGAAACTCCTTGAACACCTCAAAGGTTTCCGACTTATGCTTGATTAGATAGATATATCCATATCTACTAAAATCGTCGGTAAAAGTCACGAAGTACCTTTCTCCATGTCTTGTGACGGATTTGAAGGGTCCACAAACATCTGTGTGGATGAGGTCTAACAAATCCTTGCCTCTTTCACAGTGGCCTATGAATGGCGCCTTTGTCATCTTGCCAAGTAAGCAAGATTCGGATACATCATCCGACTTGAGGTCAAATGATTCCAGGATTCCATCAGATTGGAGCTTGGCAATGCGTTTCTTGTTTATATGGCCAAGTCGACAATGCCACAAACACGATTTATCTAATTCACTATTAGATGAACCAACATTCATAATTAGTTTATCAACATCACCATCGCAAACAATACTTTCATACACACCTTTACAAGGACTAGCTTTGAAAATAAAACAACCCTTCTTATAAACCAAAATGTCACCATTATCATTATCAAAAGAAAATCGACAACCATCCTTATAAAGTGCATGAAAAGAAATAATGTTTTGTGCCATATCAGGCGAGTAGCAACAATTTAATAAACTAAGATAAACATCACCACTAAGCATTAGCTCATAGTTCCCAATCCTTGTAACAACTGACTTGTGCCTGTTTCCCATGATTAGGTTGAGCTCACCATGCTTTAACTTCCTACTTTGTCTTAGTCCCTGCATATCAGAGCAAATGTGAGTACCACATCCTGTATCAAGAATCCAAGAGTTAGAAGTAAATGTGCTATGGAGTTCTATCATGAACATACCTGAGGTGCTAGCCACCTTGACTATGCCCTTCTTAAGGTCCTCGAGGTATTTAGGGCAACTACGCTTCTAGTGTCCCTTTTCCTGGCAGTAAAAACAAATGGCCTCTTTTGGATCTGAAGAAGGAGCTATTTCAGCTAGGGCCCTTTTCTTGGGAGGAGGACCAGACTTTCCGACCTTACCCTTACCCTTTTCTTTGGGTTGAGGCGCCCTTTTCCTTTTGGAAGAACCACGGTCAACAGCCAGCACGGGAGCAGTAGGGTTAGAGTTGTTGGGCTTCTTCATGCTCGCTTCAGCAGTTTTGAGCATGCCATGTAACTCCATTAAGGTCTTGTCGAGGCCATTCATATTGAAGTTCATGATGAATTGAGAATACGAACTAGTAAGCGAGTTCAAGACCATGTCAATGGACAACTCCTTAGGCAGCTCGACACCTAGATTCCCAAGTCTGTTTATGTATGACTTCATCTTTTGGACGTGCGCACATACAGAAGCTCCCTCTTGTAGCTTACATGCCATGAGGGATTTAACGATCTCGAATCGTTCTTGCCTTGCTTGCTCTTGAAACATTTCCTCGAGCTGCTGGTTGATGTCAAAAGCACCCCATGTCTCAAAGTTCTTTTGGAGACCAGAACCCATGGTCGCTAACATAAGGCAAGCCACTTTGGTCGATTCATCGTAATGCTTGTTGTAGGCAATAACTTCTTTTGGGGTAGGGTTTTCTCCAAGCACGGGGACATCTTCGTCGAGAACATACTCCTTGTTCTCATATCTTAACGTGATCCTCAAGGTTCTGATCCAATCAAGATAGTTGGATCCATCTTCCTTGAGTTTCTCCCTATTAAGAACCGGCATGAGAGAGAAGCTTGAGTTTTGAGTTGGAGGAGGAGGAGGAAGAAGAGGCAAATCGTTGTTGTTGTTGTTTGCTTGGTTCGACATCTACAAAAGATAAGACTCCAATTAGTTTGATATAAGTCCTTAATTAATAATTACCCTAAATGAATTATTAGATTAAGGCTAGGATCCATGTTTGGCTTCATGATGCGTAAAGGGATGCCGTAAACACACCACAAAGTTATTTAGGTAGACAAAGCTCTTTGTCAATTTCAATCAACATGAAATTCCTAGATCTTTGAGATTCATTGACTATCAATGGCATGTTCATCTCGGATTATGTTCATCTCAAATTCAATGACGGGGATGCCGCGGATCATTGAATAGATGGCGAATCACCCATACAAAATTACGTGGTCCCCGGCTCAAGTTACGCTTGAGATTCACGAGTCTCACATCATTCTCTACTTATACTCTCTAATTGACGTGCCGGTTAACCACACGAGCTTCATCAACAAGTTATAAAGAGAATGTGCAATTTTTATGGACAACATAAGATTCACTTTATTTAAATAAAACGGGATATTGTTTTATACTTGTATTTAAAATTCCTCTAGATTGACCATTATCACTATCAAACCCTTTCGGTAACTCCATTCACAAAATGCAATGAGGCGGTGAGGGTGGTAAACGCGAAGCATATTAAAAACCGACCTCATTAGGAATCATAGAGACCTCCTTAAACCCCTACATTAGAACGGGTGAGCCTAGTAGAGGTAAGACCGACAATGTCAATATTTAAAATACGCGAGGACGCATATTGTAATTTTCTTATACATACAATATATGTATCTTACATATATAAGGGCCAAATTTAAAACTCTTTAAATCTAGTTGTCTATTATTAATTCAAATTAATTACAAGGATGCAATATAACAATTAATAAAACATGAGGGATTAATATTCAAATTCATAAAACTATATTATAAACAATATTAAAATATTAAAATCACCATTTAAATAATATTTATCTATTTTCAGATTTACACAATTGAAATTTGACATTTATCCATATTAAACAAAACTTCAAATTTAAAATGGAATAAAATAAACAAAAATCCCGAATCTGCTGAGCTCACATCGTGAGCTCATAGCTCTCACGTCGTGAGCTGTGATTAGGGTTTCATACATTTCGAATTTTTCAGATCTAATCCAATTAGGTAATTATCCATGCAAGATAAAGTCTTAATTTGAAAAATAAGCAAGATCAAAACCGATAGTTCTGATCTGCCAATGTTCACGTCGTGAACTACTCTTTTCACGTCGTGAACTTAGGGTTTTCAATTAAACTTTCATCATTCAGTTCCAAAGCAATATATTCAGAAAACATGGAGGTAGGGTGATAGTAACTATGAACCAATGGCTCTGATACCACTGTTGGCAAACATATGCATCAAATACACTCTATAACTAGGCAGCGGAATAATCGAAACAACAAAACGATTTACCTAAGTGTACATGCACCCTATGGATCTATGGGTTCATACTATTACTTCTACCATAGGAAAACCGAAAATACAAGAAGAATACTAACCTCTTTAGCAGCCAATGATCTTCGAGCTTGACTCCTTGTGCGTGCCACCTTGTTTGGATGATAAGGATCCAAACCAGAATCCCTCTCTTGGCTCACACCCAATGAACTCAAAGGAGTATAAACAAATATAAACTAGGAGGGATGAACTCACGAAAAGTTCTTCCATAATGAGGGAGAAAGAAGGTGGCGAATACTCAAGCCAAAAATGAGCAAGGAGGAATGAATCCCTAAGGCCCTATTTATAGCCTTGGATACTTCCTAGGGTTTTATCCTTCCACCCATGTGGGATGGAATATGCTAGGAACGAAATTCCCTTTATCCAAAGGGAATTTTCGTCCAACCCCCTTCATTCTAGGGTTCTGGAATGTTCCCTGATCAATCAACTATTGGTTAATTCACATTCAACCCTTCTATTAATTAAACTGTTAATTAATTCCCAAATTGTTTTCCAATTAGTTTCTAATTAATTATTAAACCATAATAATTAATAAACTAATTACTCCTATTATATATTCTACTCAATCTTGAGTCTTGAGGGCAACCCAAGAGGACCCTGCTATTATTAGAAACACCACCAACTAGTTGATGATCTTGGACACACTCCCAACAGTTAGTACATCAGTAGTTACTTAATACAACACTACAGTACTATTTTATTTCCCATTGCATTCACATTGTGATCTTCACACAATGAACAGTAATGTAAAAACTATATTTTTGGTTGATGATAGTAAGATTTGGGAAAATACATACTCTTACAAGAGACACATATACAAACACTTGATGCCTTGGTAGAAGGCTACTTTTAGTAGAAAAACATAGGGTTTTCTAGGAGATTCAAACATTTTACAAACATTCAAAAACTTTTACAAACTTACACATCGCATACTTACAAATACTTTCTTACAAACAATGACACTAAAATACTTATGATCTCACCAGCTTTAAAGCTGATCAACTCTTTCAAAATAACTTGTATTCTCAGGTCACCAGTAGACAGGTACCGATGCCAGATTTTGAGAAGATGGAGCTCGTTCAAGACTCATCTTTTATTTTGATTTATATTTTTGGTATCTGTTAAACTTGACAGAACACACTTGTATTAAATTATATTATTAATGCAATGGATGATGTTGTTGCTTGTTTACTACTATGCATTGTTGTGATACTGTACATGACGTCCTCCACCCCCGAACGATTCTGCCGTTTCGGTTTTGGGGTGTGACACTCCTCGAGGGCCGCATGCCTTATCTGGTACTCCCTTACCTCCGCCCGAGCGGTGGTAAGGTCCTCGATGAGTTGGTCTATTGGATAGAAGTCTCTTTCCAAGTCTCTGGTACGAGCATCTGAAGGTTCTACAACAGCGTTGAGATCCCGAACTTGATTTGCCATTTCCCGATTCTGGTCACCAAGGTTTGTGATCTGCTGGATCACGACTGGGAGGGCTCTGTCGGCCGTTCCCCCATGACTGAGGTGGTAGTAACCCCATTGATCGCCAAATGGTAATCATTGTCGTTGTTGACGGCTCCATCTCTCGATTATTGTTGCCCAACGGGGCTCATGCCCGTTGTAACCAAAACGGTTCGCAGGCACCCTGTCGATGTAAGGAGGGTTGATGACTTCCACCTCCGGCTCCTCCGGCTCCTCCTCTTCTTCTTCGTCCTCTAATTCATCTTCTTCTTCGTCTTCCTCGGGGTCTTCTTCGGGCTCCTCTTCGAATACTTCCTCGGGATCCTCTTCCGGTTCTGCTTCTAACCAACCAATGTTCCCCTGATTCGGAAAGTAGGGGTCTCCGGGTAAATGAAATCCTGCCATGCCGTCTGCACGGGAATAGGGGTGTAAGGGGCACATAAATAATTCTAGAAATATTGTGCTTAGTTAATCATAAAATACTTCTATAGTATTTTAACGGTTGTGTTTGATTCTTAACGTGTTTCTTGTCTGGGTGTTGGTAAGTTGATAGACTTGTTGTCCACTATGACTATCCCCTGGCATATACTAGTCACTTCTCGGACGAATATAGTTGATCAGGCTATATTCCTCCCAGACTTGATTGTATATCCCAAGGCATATTCACATTGCACAACTCCTCTATTTTTAACTTTTGCATTTTCCTTAGACGTGACACTATACCGGTATACATGTATGTACTTATACTTTTTCATAAAATTAACGCTTTTATTATTTTTGAAAAGTATATTTGTAGACAAAACCTTTAAATCAGAGAATCTTATCCCCTTTGTGTTTATAGTTTGTATATCTTATGTGGTTTGATATACTATGTTCACTATAAACAATGCTCTGATACCAATCTGTCACACCCCCAAACCAAGGATAGCGGAAACGTCCGGGGGGTGGAAATGACTTCATGTATAGTATCATGTGACAACCGTCAGAATTCGTGTCGATTCTAGATTTGACTAAACTTAGTTGCACGTATAGGCACGACACATACTAGACTTAGTGACTAGAAGCTAAGTTATAACCTACTAGAAACTCGGAAACAAGTAGAATTGAAGGATAGTGTACTTAGATTTCACATTGATATGTGAATTCTACTACTACTTAACTGTAGTGACTATCCACATTCAGGTCATTCCTTGAATTGAACACCATTTCATGAATCATATACACACATCATTCACTTGACCTATAAGTAGAAATTAGGTCAAAGTGTTATAGAAACTTAAGTCAAAGTTGAAGAGTAGGGCTAGTATACTTGATTTCTCAATTTCGTTGGATCTCGGAATCACTACATAGAATGCCAATAAACCGATAAAAAAATAAATTACAAACATTATTTCTAACTTGAATAAGAGTTAGGAAACACTAAAAAATAATTTAAAAAGTCTCAAAATTTAATTAATTTTGATACCCCAATATTATTAAATCTCAAGACCCTAAAAACCCTAAAATCTCAATTTATAAACTTTAACACCTAAAAGTCCATAAAATTTGGTATGGACTTTATAATATCACTTTAAAATAACTCCAATTAGTAAAATATAACCAAAGAGAAATAAAATTGAAGTTATTAGTATTTCACTTTATTTTCTAAGCCAAAAATCAAGGTTTTGTGAATGAAAATTAGGATAAGGTGCATATTTTATAAAAACTAGATATTTTTATAAAATAAAGTTATAATTTTATAAAATTTAAGAGAGGGATACCCTCTCTCCATTCAAAAGTCGGATTTCTCTCTCTCTCTCTCTCTCCCCTTTCTCCTCTTCCCAACACACTCAATCAATTCCTCTCCACACTCCATTTCTCCATACTTCACTTTCTCTCTCACACTCCACTCCTTACAAAACTCAAACTCTCTCTTTCTCTCTCCAAACCCACGAAATTCTCCAGCCAAGAACACCTCTTAACCTTCAAATCTTCATATTCTAGGGTTGTTCTTCAAGGTAATCATGAAAATCCTTCATCTTCCTTCACTTTTCTTTCTTGTTTTAAAGGTTTTTCTTGCACTTCTCATTCTTCTACACCATTATTTATGAACATTCATGAACATATCCATGAATGAAGAGTTTGATGATGATGGTGGTAGGTTTTCACCCAAGAACAACATGCATGTTGTTTGATGGTGAAATTCAAGGACCAAAACCTAAGTGAAAATCAACATAATGCACTTTTCTACAAGTTTTGGATGAAAATCACCACATACACCCTATGTCTTCTATCAAAAATGATTTTTGAACATTTCAAACTCATGAATGGTCTTCAAACCAACATGCATGTGATGATCTTCAAGCTTAGATGCTTGATGATCAAAGTTTGTTGTTAAAAAGCTTTCAAATAGGTTTATAAAGGATTTATTCCCAAATAAATATATAAAACAACGTTTCTGATCAAATCCAATTTTTCCCTGTATTCCACTAACAAAATGAGATGTTCTACAAATTTTCAGAAAATAATTATTTTTTCACGAATTATTATAATTATTGCAATAAAATAGGGCAATAAATCATATAAAATATTTCTAAGGTCTATAAATCCTAGGTAAATTCTTTGATGACCCCTATGCTAAATAAAGACTTCTCATTAAGTTTTATCGATTTTTGTTACTGTTTAGCATGGTTTTGAATTTGCTTTTTGTTTAGCCCCAATAAATCATAAAACCACTTTAGACAATCTGAAAAGGGTATCTATTAAATTACGCAGCTTATACCTTATGTGTAAGACTTAGAAAAATATTTTTAGAATTTCTCATAATGCATTCCTATTTTTCTCCGATTTTTGTATTTATAATGGAGTAAAAACAGGAAAAATAGTTTTACTCATCCAAAATTCATGAAAATTTACCAAAACACATTAGAATATATTAGGATGCTACATAAAAATTTTGATGATTTTTATCTTATGTATGCTATTTTTCTTCTATTTTCCCAAGATTAAATACACTTAAATCCATTTTTATTAGAATAAATACACAAAAATCATAAAATTGGGTCAAATAGTTTAGAAATCCATTTTTATATTTTTCCCAACTTAAGAATGTCTAATAACAATATTATAAAAAGTTTGGGTAATTTTGGAAACTGTTTTCTATTTATCTCCATTTTTATTAGAATAAATGCACAAAAATCACAAAATTGGGTTAAACAGTTTATAAATCCATTTTATTATTTTTCCCAGCTTAATTATGTCTAATGGGAGTATCATAAAAAGTTTGGGAATTTTATCATTTGGATGCTATTTTTTTCACGAATTTATATTGTTATGAAGGCTTAAAATTTTGGAAAAATAGTTAATCATATCAAAAATTCAAATGAAAATTTATGGAAGACCTCTACTGTATTTAGAATGAAAATGCAAAGTTTGACAATTTTTGGAAACTGGTTGATAATATTTTGGATTTTTAGGAGCTTAAAACACCTTTAAATGTGTTGAAATACCCTCAATTAATAATATAAAAATCTGGAAATTAATATCCAAAATTTGTCTTAATCACATGAGTTATAAATTTTCACCATTTCAGAAAAATGTTTGTAACTTATCAATATTAAAATTAGACACAATATTGGCATAATTCTATTGTAGTAGTAAGTATATTAGCATTAGATTTCGACTAGAGACTCACTAACGTATACCATTATTGTAGGTTTCAGTAGTGGTACAAGTGAAACTTAGATCAAGGCATCATTTGCATCATCTTAATGCATTGTGAGTGTTCACGC
Source organism: Lactuca virosa (assembly GCF_052849685.1). NCBI lineage: Eukaryota > Viridiplantae > Streptophyta > Magnoliopsida > Asterales > Asteraceae > Lactuca > Lactuca virosa. Next base: position 21,396,151 of record NC_136433.1, read on the forward strand.
ACTCCCCTATTTTCGGTTTTTATGTTTTGGGGTTGAAAAGCATGTCCGAAAAACTATTTATTGTTCGTTGTATTTAAATTGATTCGTATCAAACTCGATTGCTATATTTTGCTATAATTTGCTATATTCTGCTATGTATGTCTATGCAACACGGAACATAAGAACTTATCGTCTTAATTCCCTTCCCTTATACTTTACTCCAACCATTAACTCTTTGAGCCAATGGTTATTGTGGATAGCGCTATTAGGAATTGACAACTCCTCACTCGCCCGATTGCTGGAGTGCATGATACCATATAATCTATGGAACGATAAGCATAGATCTTGATAGGGCATCAGTCATAGGCTTGGTTGGTAACTCATTGTTTGCTCATACACATACAAACTTGTTATTTATTATGGAAATAAACTTGTTTATTAATTATAGCAATGAACTTTGTTTCACATTATAGCAATGAACTTTGTTTCTCATTATAACAACGAACTTTTATTATTGGAAACTTATTTACTCATTTTTGCAACATATTTCTATCTATGGAAACTTTATTACTCGCTTTAGCAACGAACTTCTATTTATGAAAACTTATTTACTTATTTTAAAAATGAACATTGTTTATGGAAACTTTTATCAAAACTTTGATTTCGATTTATGGAACCAATATTATTTTTTTTATATGTGAGTACTCACCAACTATTTTTATAGTTGACGCTGGTTTTACATGCTTTTTCAGGATTCATCGAGTAAGTGGCACTTAGGGACACATCACTTTTAGGAGCATTCGCATGTGTTGTATTTCAATTTTCATTGTAATTTCTTTTAAAAGTTGTTCAAATCCATTGTAAATTTGTAATGATTTTTATTACTATGGTTGGTGTTGTCTTTTAACTTTTGCTATGAAACCGTTTATACTGCCACGCCTTGTGTTTTCGCTTTATCGGGGTGTGACATATCACAACAACGAGTATAATAGTACTCATAGTAAAAACAACCATCATAAATATAATTGAAAAAGTTACACCATAGTATGAGTTTACATGTTTCAAAATCAATTACATTATGATGACAAAATGTATAAATTGACGTCTTGCGTCCCATCCTCAAAAGCAGTTGTTTACCTGTTTCACTGGTTTCCTGAGAATACAAGTAGTTTTGAAAGAGTGTCAGGAGTGTCCGGAGTCAGGAGCGTCCGTTCGGAATCTGGAGTGTCAGGAGTGTCCGGAGTCAGGAGCGTCCGTTCGGAATCAGGAGTGTCAGGAGTCTCCGGAGTCAGGAGCGTCCGTCCGGAGTCAGGAGTGTCCGGAGTCAGGAGCGTCCGTCTCGAGTCAGGAGTGTCAGGAGTGTCCGGAGTCAGGAGCGTCTGTCCGGAGTCAGGAGTGTCAGGAGTGTCCGGAGTCCGGAGCGTCCGTCCGGAGTCAGGAGTGTCCAGAGTCAGGAGCACCCGTCCAGAGTCAGGAGTGTCAAGAGTGTCCGGAGTCAGGAGCGTTCGTTCCGGAATCAGGAGTGTCAGGGGTGTCCGGAGTCGGGGGCGTTCGTTCCGGAATCAGGAGGGAAGTCCGGACAAGAGGTTCAGGGTTCCTTATCAAGAGGTTCAGGGTTCCTTACCAAGAGGTTCAGGGTTCCTCATAAGGCATTCTAGACTAAGAAGGTACTTGGAGAGATTTGGGAGAGATTTTACATACTTGGAGAGATTTGGGAGAGATTTCACATACTTGGAGAGATTTGGGAGAGATTTCACACACTTGGAGAGATTTCACATACTTGGAGAGATTTGGGAGAGATTTCACATACATGGAGAGATTTGGGAGAGATTTCACACACTTACTTCTTTTAGAATTTTAGATTTTCTGAATATTGTAAAACTGAAACTGATACTTTATATTAAGATAGCGAGCTGTACAAAGTAAGCATAATGTAAATCCTAACGTACGAAAGGTTAATTGAGTTGACCGGTTTGACTTGTTGACTTTCTTTAACTCTGACTCGACTAGAAAGTGATGATTGTCACATACCGTCACTGAAGGAATAGAAGGCGGTGACTGATCGATAGTGGCGGTTACCGTTGTGGAGTTAAGGTAGCCGATGAACAATATCATAGAGAAGTTGTAGTAGTGGGAACCATCCAGAAAGAAAGAGAAAGAAAGAGATATTATATAAGGGAGATAAGGCAGTGGAGAAGAACCAAGAAGCATTGGAATTGAAAAAAAATCCAACCAGTGGCAGTAAAATACTGTTCATAAAGGGGATTCTAAATTAATATATTATATAATAACGTTCTATGTCTGAAGATATATATATATATATATATATATATATATATATATATTTAAAACATACTTAAAAATATATTTATAAACATAATATACATTTTTATTCATTTCTAAAGTCTCTCTCTCTATCTATCTATATATATATATATATATATATATTAATTTTTTCGTACTTGTACATTTAAAACACGTAATTATATATATATATATATATATATATATATATATATATATATATATATATATATATATATATATATATATATATATATATATATAACGAATATTTATACATATGTATAACGAATTTATTCATATTTATATGTATTAAAAACGTTTTTATATGTTTAAATATATATAAAAATATTATTTATACATAAACGTATAAAATCTTATTTATACATATAAAAACATATAAAATATTTTTATACGTATAAATAACATTTTTTATGGTTTTTATATGAATAAGAAAAATTTATATGTATAAAACAGATTTTGTATGTATAAAAAAGTTTTTATATGTATAAATAACATTTTGTATGTTTTTATATGTATAAATAACATTTTATATGTATAAATCATTTATTTTAATTTATTAATCAAATTAATAAATTCTTCCTCTTTCTCAATTAATCATCATGTCACGTTGCTAGTATGAATGCAACCTAAAAGGATCATGCTGCTTTCAATTCAAGTACATACCTATTATAGTTATGGGCTTAGACACCTAATCCAACAACATCTTGGTGTAGTCCAAGACCAGGGAGAAGCATGAGGAGCACCTTCGAGAGCTTCTGGGAGTGTTGTTACGAGAGGTCCAGTTCCTAGGACATCTCGTTAACCAAAATGAGATTTTCGTCGATTTGTAACGCCCGTAGATTCGGGCTAGTCATTATAACGCCTTTTCAATTGAAGATTATTTAGAATGAATAATCTTAACTAAGTTGTAGAATATGTCACAAGGGTTCCGTACAGATAAAGAACGCCGAAATCCGAGTTATAACGAAGAAATTATAGTGAGTCGAAGTTTCGCGACAAAACTGGCACGACACTACGTGACGTAAAAAGTGAATTTACGATAGAATACCTTTTTAGCCTTAGCAATCTAAACAAAAGTCGTAGTGTTCATAAACCAAGAGCGTGCATAAATAGAACGCCCAAATCTGACTTCGTATGAGGAAGTTATGATTTTTCCAAGTTTTGGCTTAGCAGTATGCAGCCCGGAGTTCGAATAGTAGATCGACCGATTTTTAGTCGACACAACCTAAACAAGAATCAAATATCTCATTAATAATAGCGCAACGGTAAATACACAGACGAAAACGGACGTCGGATGAAGAATTTATGAATTTTTAATGGACTTTTTCCTGTCTCGGCCAGTTAAAAATATAACTTTAAAAATAAATTCAAAATTAGCCGACGGAGTCTAAACGAAAGTTGTATAGTACGGTCCGGCATATGCGTGGATATGAAGAACGTCGAAAACGGAGCTCGTATGCGGAAGTTATGAATTTTAGAAGTCGAGAGGGAAAAATGTGAGCTGGGTGCGAGGCCACGCCCTGCGTAGTCCGAGGAATGCCAAGCGTTCGAGTACGCCCTGCGTACGAAGAAGGAGCGCCATGCGGTCTCACCGTTCCCGGTCCGGAAGAAGCCATGATGCGCCATCAGTAGACCAACACGTTGATGTACGAACGCGCTGCGTCCGAGGCTACGCCCTGCGTACCGAGGAACGCGTTGCACACCTCGCAGGAGCACCCCGCGTAGACAGCAGCCTCCGACCTATGAAAGGGCTGCGATGGTTTTCGAATTTCTCACACCATTCCCTCATTTTTTTCTCTCTCTACTCTCTCTTTCTCTCTCTCTCTCTAGCCTCCCTAAACCCCTCCCAAGCCTAGGGAACTCCCTAGCACTAGAAGAAAGCCCCGGAGCTCCCGAAGGCTCCGAGAAAAAGAGTTTTTCGGCTCGAGAGGCTCTGCTCGCTCAGAGCCCGGTTTTTAAGAAAACCCGCTGTAAGTGAGATACGCCTACCCTATTTTAAATATAGCTTATATAGAATTTAAGTATTGTTATTATGGACTTATAATAAATATTTGGGCTATTATTATGACTTATATAAGTTTCATTATAATATCTTTTTAACCACTCGCCAAAATGGTCATGCACTCTGGTGTTTTATGTCTGGCCTCTGTCTGTACATAGTGGTTGGAAAATATTGTTTAACGCTTATATAATAATAATAATAATAATACTAAGACTAATTATTAGTCACGGTAAATATCAGACTAAAATCTAGTGGTAATGATACTAGGTTTCGTCGAAGGAAAATAAATTAATAGAAGCGAAGCGCTGTCTGAGTTCGGAATCACCAGCTTAACAGGTGAGTGCATAGTTAATTTCATCTTACACATATATATGAAGTTTTTAATTATATGTTATGTGTGCAAATTATATGTGTTCTTGATATCTATGCTGGATGAACAATTTATACATGTTTTTAATGATTTAAGTTGTATAAGTATTTTAGATCTACGAATATGTTTGGTAAAACATGGGTAGATGAATGATGAGAGATGAAAGATGATATAAGTAAACATTGGCAGCTATGGAGTTAGTGCCTATTAGATAAACGATGGTAGCTATGGAGTTAGTGCCTATTAGATAAACGATGGTAGCTATGGACTTAGTGCCTATTAGATAAACGATGGTAGCTATGGACTTAGTGCCCGACAAATGAACTTCAGCAGCTATGGATTTAGTGCTTTATGAACGAGCATGGGCACCTATGGACTTAATGTCTGTTATAAAAACCGGGGAAGCAAGGGACTTCAGAATGAACGAATGCATGATTAATGATTCTTAGGGTAGACCCTTAAGAATAAAGAGAATACATACCTTTATTGTTATGTTGTAATAACAATGAATTCCTTGAAGATCTTGAACTTTAAGAGCAAGTGTCACAAGTATAACACCTCTAATGGCTCACAAACACACTAAGCAAAAGGATGATTATGAGAGAGGAGGAGGAAGCTATAATATTCGGCTCTTATTAGGGTTTAGGAAGCATAGGCCGAAATCAATAGGGTAGAGGCTCCTTATATAGTTGAGGTAGCTTAGAGCCAAAACTAAGGTTAAAGAAGGAAACCCTAATCCCTTTGCTTAAGGCCTAAGCAGCCCAAGGATCCTCATCCCTAAGGCCTTGGACGAAAATTGTAGGGCATTCCCTAAAAGTTTTCGTCCATCCCTTCTAGGATGGTCCAAGAGCCGAAATCCACAACTATCAATAAATTGCCAAACAGCCCCTGCACTTTTAATTAACTCCTTTAATCCCAAAATTAATTTCAAATTAATTTCTGATTAAATATTATTTAATAACATGAGTTCTAATTAATATATTATTTCCATAATATATTAATAAATCATTTATTTTAATTTATTAATCAAATTAATAAATTCTTCCTCTTTCTCAATTAATCATCATGTCAAGTTGCTAGTATGAAGGCAACCCAAAAGGACCATGCTGCTATCAATTCAAGTACATACTAATTATAGTTATGGGCTTAGACACCTAATCCAACAACATCTTGGTGTAGTCCAAGACCAGGGAGCACCTTCGAGAGCTTCTGGTAGTGTTGTTACGAGAGGTCCAGTTCCTAGGACATCTCGTTAACCAAAATGGGATTTTCATCGATCTGTAACGCCCGTAGATTCGGGCTAGTCATTATAACGCCTTTTCGGTAAAATATTATTTATAATGAATAATCATAACTAAGTTGTAGAATATGTCACAAGGGTTCCGTAGAGATAAAGAACTCCGAAATACGAGTTATAACGAAGAAATTATAGTGTGTCGAAGTTTCGCGACAAAACTGGCACGACACTGCGTGACGTAAAAAGTGAATTTACGATAGAGTACCTTTTTAGCCTTAGCAATCTAAACAAAAGTCGTAGTGTTCATAAACCGAGAGCGTGCATAAATAGAACGCCCAAATCTGACTTCGTATGAGGAAGTATGATTTTTCCAAGTTTTGGCTTAGCAGTATGCAACCCGGAGTTCGAAGAGTAGATCGATCGATTTTTAGTCGACACAACCTAAACAAGAATCGAAGATCTCATTAATAATAGCGCAACGGTAAATACACATACGAAAACGGACGTCGGATGAAGAATTTATGAATTTTTAACGGACATTTCCTGTCTCGGCCTGTTAAAAATATAAGGTTAAAAATAAATTCGAAATTAGCCGACGGAGTCTAAACGAAAGTTGTATAGTACGGTCCGACCTACGCGTGGATATAAAGAACGTCGAAAACGGAGTTCATATGCGGAAGTTATGAATTTTAGAAGGCGAGAGGGAAAAATACGAGCTGGGTGCGAGGCTACGCCCTGCGTAGTCCGAGGAATGCCAAGCGTTCGAGTACGCCCTGCGTACGAAGAAGAAGTGCCATGCGGTCTCGCCTTGCTCGGTCCGGAAGAAGCCACGATGCGCCTTCAGTAGACCAACACGTCGATGTACGAACGTGCTACGTCCGAGGCTACGCCCTGCATACCGAGGAATGCGCTAGACACCTCGCAGGAGCACCCCGCGTAGACAGCAGCCTCCGGCCTATGAAAGGGCTGCGATGGTTTCCGAATTTCTCACACCATTCCCTCATTTTTTTCTCTCTCTACTCTCTCTCTCTCTCTAGCCTCCCTAAACCCCTCCCAAGCCTAAGGAATCTCCCTAGCACTAGAAGAAAGCCCCGGAGCTCCCGAAGGCTCCGAGAAAAAGAGTTTTTCGGCTCGAGAAGCTCTGCCCGCTCAGAGCCCGATTTTTAAGAAAACTCGCTGTAAGTGAGATACGCCCACCCTATTTTAAATATAGCTTATATAGAATTTAAGTATTGTTATTATGGACTTATAATAAATATTTGGGCTATTATTATGACTTATATAAGTGTCGTTATAATATCTTTTTAGCCACTCGCCAAAATGGTCATGCGCTCTGGTGTTTTATGTCTGGCCTCTGTCTGTACATAGTGGTTAGAAAATATTGTTTAACGCTTATGTAATAATAATAATACTAAGACTAATTATTTGTCACGGTAAATATTAGACTAAAATCTAGTGGTAATGATACTAGGTTTCGTCGAAGGAAAATAAATTAATAGAAACGAAGCGCTGTCTGAGTTCGGAATCACCAGCTTAACAGGTGAGTGCATAGTTAATTTCATCTTACACATAGATATGAAGTATTTAATTACATGTTATGTGTGAAAATTATATGTGTTCTTGATACCTATGCTGGATGAACAATTTATACATGTTTTTAATGATTTAAATTGTATAAGTATTTTATATCTACGAATTTGTTGGGTAAAACATGGGTAGATGAATGATGAGAGATGAAAGATGATATATGTAAACATTGGCAGCTATGGACTTAGTGCCTAATAGATAAACAATGGTAGCTATGGAGTTAGTGCCTATTAGATAAACGATGGTAGGTATGGACTTAGTGTCTATTAGATAAACGATGGTAGCTATGGACTTAGTGCCCGACAAATGAACTTCAACAGCTATGGATTTAGTGCTTTACGAACGACCATGGGCAGCTATGGACTTAATGTCTGTTATACAAACCCGGGAAGCAAGGGACTTCAGAATAAACGAATGCAGGATTAATGATTCTTAGGGTAGACCCTTAAGAATAAAGAGAATACATACATTTATTGTTATATTGTAATAACAATGGATTCCTTGAAGATCTTGAACTTTAAGAGCAAGTGTCACAAGTATAACACCTCTAATGGCTCACAAACACACTAAGCAAAATGATGATTATGAGAGAGGAGGAGGAAGCTATAATTTTCGGCTCTTATTAGGGTTTAGGAAGCATAGGCCAAAATCAATAGGGTAGAGGCTCCTTATATAGTTGAGGTAGCTTAGAGCCAAAACTAGCGTTAAAGAAGGAAACCCTAATCCCTTTGCTTAAGGCCTAAGCAGCCCAAGGATCCTCATCCCTAAGGCCTTGGACGAAAATTGTAGGGCCTTCCCTAAAAGTTTTCGTCCATCCCTTCTAGGATGGTCCAAGAGCCGAAATCCACAACTATCAATAAATTGCCAAACAGCCTCTGCACTTTTAATTAACTCCTTTAATCCCAAAATTAATTCCAAATTAATTTCTGATTAAATATTAATTAATAACATGAGTTCTAATTAATATATTATTTCCATAATATATTAATAAATCATTTATTTTAATTTATTAATCAAATTAATAAATTCTTCCTCTTTCTTAATTAATCATCATGTCAAGTTGCTAGTATGAAGGCAACCCAAAAGGACCATGCTGCTATCAATTCAAGTACATACCAATTATGGTTATGGGCTTAGACACCTAATCCAATAACATCTTGGTGTAGTCCAAGAACAGGGAGCAGCATGAGGAGCACCTTCGAGAGCTTATGGGAGTTTTGTTACGAGAGGTCTAGTTCCTAGAACATCTCGTTAACCAAAACAGGATTTTCGTCGATCTGTAACGCCCGTAGATCCGGGCTAGTCATTATAACGCATTTTCGACAGAACATTATTTAGAATGAATAATCTTAACTAAGTTGTAGAATATGTCACAAGGGTTCCGTACAGATAAAGAACGCGGAAATCCGAGTTATAACGAAGAAATTATAGTGTGTCGACGTTTCGCGACAAAACTGGCACGACACTGCGTGACGTAAAAAGTGAACTTACGATAGAGTACCTTTATAGCCTTAGTAATCTAAACAAAAGTCGTAGTGTTCATAAACCGAGAGAGTGCATAAATAGAACGCCCAAATCTGACTTCGTATGAGAAAGTTATTATATTTCCAAGTTTTGGCTTAACAGTATGCAACCCGGAGTTCGAATAGTAGATCGACCGATTTTTAGTCGACACAACCTAAACAAGAATCGAAGATCTCATTAATAATAGCGCAACGGTAAATACACAGACGAAAACGGACATCAGATGAAGAATTTATGAATTTTTAACAGACTTTTTCTGTCTCGGCCTGTTAAAAATATAACTTTAAAAATAAATTCAAAATTAGCCGACGGAGTCTAAACGAAAGTTGTATAGTACGGTCCGACCTACGCGTCGATATAAAGAACGTCGAAAACGGAGATCGTATGCGGAAGTTATTAATTTTAGAAGTCGAGAGGGAAAAATGCGAGTTGGGTGCGAGGCTACGCCCTGCGTAGTCCGAGGAATGCCAAGCGTTCGAGTACGCCCTGCGTACGAAGAAGGAGCGCCATGCGGTCTCGCCTTGCTCGGTCCGGAAGAAGCCACGATGCACCATCAGTAGACCAACACGTCGATGTACGAACGCGCTGCGTCCGAGGCTACGCCCTGCGTACCGAGGAACACGCTGCACACCTCGCAGGAGCACCCTGCGTAGACAGCAGCCTCCGCCCTATGAAAGGGCTGCGATGGTTTCCGAATTTCTCACACCATCCCCTCATTTTTTTATCTCTCTACTCTCTCTCTCTCTAGCCTCCTTAAACCCCTCCCAAGCCTAGGGAACCTCCCTAGCACTAGAAGAAAGCCCCGGAGCTCCCGAAGGCTCCGAGAAAAAGAGTTTTTCGGCTCGAAAAGCTCTGCCCGCGCAGAGCCCGGTTTTTAAGAAAACTCGCTATAAGTGAGATACGCCTACCCTATTTTAAATATAGCTTATATAGAATTTAAGTATTGTTATTATGGACTTATATTAAATATTTGGGCTATTATTATGACTTACATAAGTGTCATTATAATATCTTTTTAACCACTCGCCAAAATGGTCCTGCGCTCTGGTGTTTTATGTCTGGCCTCTGTCTGTACATAGTGGTTGGAAAATATTGTTTAACGCTTATATAATAATAATAATAATACTAAGACTAATTATTAGTCACGGTAAATATTAGACTAAAATCTAGTGGTAATGACACTAGGTTTCGTCGAAGGAAAATAAATTAATAGAAGCGAAGTGCTGTCTGAGTTCGGAATCACCAGCTTAACATGTGAGTGCATAGTTAATTTCATCTTACACATAGATATGAAGTATTTAGTTACATGTTATGTGTGCAAATTATATGTGTTCTTGATATCTATGCTGGATGGACGATTTATACATGTTTTTAATGATTTAAGTTGTATAAGTATTTTATATCTACGAATATGTTGGGTAAAACAGGGGTAGATGAATGATGAGAGATGAAAGATGATATAAGTAAATATTGGCAGCTATGGACTTAGGGCGTAATAGATAAACGATGGTAGCTATGGAGTTAGTGCCTATTAGATAAACGATAGTAACTATGGACTTAGTGCCTATTAGATAAACGATGGTAGCTATAGACTTAGTGCCCGACAAACGAAATTCAGCAGCCATGGATTTAGTGCTTTACGAATGAGCATGGGCAGCTATGGACTTAATGTCTGTTATACAAATCCGGGAAGCAAGGGACTTCGGAATGAATGAATGCAAGATTAATGATTCTTAGGGTAGACCCTTAAGAATAAGGAGAATAATGGGGATGGGTAATTGGGTTAATTGTTTGATGATTAAACATAATAATTATATTATTGTGGGTTGAAAACCCTATTTACTCACCAAGTTTTTCAACCTGGCCCACTCAGATTATTTGTATCACAGGTTTCGATACAAGGCTATATTACACTGAGAGATTAAAGAAGATGCGAATCACTAGTGTAAATGAACGTAAGCTCTGTTTATGCTTATGTTTATGTATTGACGATGACATCCGATTGTTTTAAAATGAATAAAAATACCTTTCATCGGAAATGCTTTAATAACGTATTTATCATGTTTTTCTGGGAACAAATTCCGCAACACTTTTCTGTAAAGGTTACTCTAATTTTTAAACAAAGCAAAAACAAATCGGTCTTTTCTGGCCGTGAAAATGGAGAGGTCACTGTTGGTATCAAAGCATTAGTTTAAGCGAACTAGGAATAAGGATTTATTTCTAGACTTAAACATAGAATGCTAAGTGATGATCATGAGGAGTGTGTCTAATTTATTTTAGGTAATACACCTGAATAGATACAAGCACTAGCTTATTTAGGGAAGATGCCTAAAATGCTTTTATGTGCTAAATGATTTGTGATGCTTTATGATGCCATTGTTTGATCGGATCTATGGTCTGTTGCCGACTGGATCTGGAAATTTTATGTGTTCATATTTCTAAACGTTTAATTACGGTATTAGAACTGACATGTAACTTTTCAGACTGATAAGGAATTTATACGTCAATCGTAAATAAAGCTTTCCTAAACTTAATTCTCGTAACTACACACTGAATGTCTGATTTGGTGTATAGATCAACATGCTGAGAAATCGATGCGGATTGGGAAACAATAACCTGCAGCCTGAGCCACGAGTGATTGAATGTGCACGAGAGGTAGTAGTTGCACCCGATCCAATCACGATGGCAGAAGTCCAAGCGATGATTCGGGCTATGATACCCGAACAAAGGGATGATATATGGAAAATGTTGCTTGATGCGGATGAACCTACTGTGCCTATTGTGCAGCCCAAACTGAATGAAGGTCTGTCGGATGAGGGAAATTACAATCATACAGTGAGTCAAGTCGAACCCCTAGTGGTCAGGAGGAACGACCCAAAAAGAGGGATTGACAGGGATAGGCGTATGTATAAGAACTTTTTGGGTGCCAATCCACCAAGTCTTTCTGGAAGCCCAAAGCCAATAGAGATCATGGACTGGATCTCCGAGATGGAGATGGTATTTGAAAGCTGTAACTGCAGCGATAACCAAAAGACCGTCTTTACAGTCAAACAACTAAAGACCGGAGTTTTAAGTTGGTGGAAGTTACTGGCAGATATAATGCCATGGGAAGAAGCCATGCGGATGTCTTGGGAAGCATTCATGGAGCAGCTGAAAATGCAATACTGCTCAGAGATAGATCTGATACACCTAAACAACGAGTTTCAGAACCTAAAGAAAGGAAATATGAGTGTTGATGAGTATGCCACCGCATTCACCGAGAGGATGAAGCTGTTTCCCTACTTGGTGCCTATTGAACTCTACAAGATAGATATGGTTGCTAAGAATGTAGAGACCCAAATAAGAGAAAAGGGTCTAGAAAAACATAAGGAAGGAGAAAAGAGGACGTTTGAAGGATCTTCAAGGTCTAACAAGGAGAGAAATTTCTCGAAGTTTGGAAGAGGAAAAAGAGGTGAAGTGAGATGGTGTGATAAGTGCATGATAAATGCAAGAAGAAGCATTATGGGAGATGCGACGAAGAAGTGACTTATTACAAGTGTGGGAGGATCGGTCACTATTCCAAGGATTATACACATAATGATAAGGTATGCTATGGATGTGGAGACAAGGGGCACATTTCTAGAGACTACGCGAGGAAAAATGAAGCAGCAAGGCCAAATGCACCGCCAAAGCCAAGAGCATACCAGATGATCCTTGATGAAGCAGCTGAAAATGCAAGGAATTGGGAGTGAAGATTTGATATCCAAATATCAAGATATAAAGTAGCCATGCAGATAGTATCAGGAGGTATAGCCTATTAAAGGCATAGTATAGGTTGAACTTGAACATCCATGTAAGCGTTTCAAGAAATATTATAAAACCTCGTTTTTGTTTTCTGATGTATTAAATGATTACGTGAAAATTCTTGAACGGTGACTTGGAAAACTGCGAGACAATACTTGGGACGAGTATGAGGAGGTGTGAATGGTAGTAGAGGCCTATACTACCAGAAGCACAGGGCTCACGCTTGGATCAGGGAAGGTCACAAGGTTACAAAGAAGCTAGTAATTGATTTTGTTTTGTTCGTATATGTCATTACCATTGTTTCGGTAATGACTAAGAAGATGATTGTTATTCCAACCCTAGTGGTCATATCAAATCGAGTCCGATTAAGATGAGTATGTTACTTGGTTCAGAGAACCAAGTTCAATGCAGCATCTGACTTAAGCCAGAAGATTGAAATAAAAGACAATCGAAGCGATCAATAGAAGTATCACGATTGTTGTTAAGTAAGAAGCTTGTAGCTAAAAGTGCTATATGCTAGAATTTTATTATATCACATTAGAACATGAAGGAAGGTTTAGTTTGTTATGGAATTTGACTCTAAAATACATGAGTCTAAGCGTTGCATCATACGATGAGAGGTCATTAGAATGTGACCCATCGATCCATTGTGGTAATCAAAGAACTTATCTTAAGTTCAAGGAGTCTCCAATAAATATCAAGATTGTGACATGAAGGTCATGATTGAAAGTCTAACATGAGACAGGGAGCGGGTGTGAGATCGAGCACCGCCTGCAATCAAGAAGTCCAAGAGTTAGATACTCATTCGAAGAAACATAGAAATTATGGTTATTACCTAGGATGAAGAGATAACATATGGAGTCATTATACAATCCCTTTCTCGTTGATGATTCTGGGACGTAATCATCCTAAGGGGGAGATAATTGTAACGCCCACAGATCCATGCTAGTCATTATAGAGACAATAAGTTGTAGAATATTTTCTATATAAGATTATTTAGAATGAATAATCTTAACTAAGTTGTAGAATATGTCACAAGGGTTCCGTATATATAAAGAACGCCGAAATCCGAGTTATAACGAAGAAGTTATGGCATGTCGAAGTTTCGCGACAAAACCGGCACGACACTGCGTGACGTAAAAAGTGAATTTATGATAGAGTGCCTTTTTAGCCTTAGCGATCTAAACGAAAGTCGTAGTGTTTGTTAAACCAAGAGCGTGCATAAAAAGAACGCCCAAATCTGACTTCGTATGAGCAAGTTATGATTTTTCCAAATTTTGGCTTAGCAGTATGCAACCTGGAGTTCGAACAGTAGATCGACTGATTTTTAGCCGATACAACCTAAACAAGAATCGAATATCTCGTTAATAGTAGCGCAACGGTAAAAAGACAGAGAAAAACGGACGTTAGATGAAGAAGTTATGAATTTTTAATGGATTTTTCCTGTCCCGGCCTGTTAAAAATATAACTTTAAAAATAAAGTCAAAATTAGTCGACGGAGTATAAATGAAAGTTGTAGAGTACGGTCCCACTACGCATGGATATAAAAAAACGTCGAAATCGGAGCTCGTATGTGAGAGTTATGAATTTTAGAAGTCGAGAGCGAAAAATGCGAGTTGGGTGCGAGGCTACGCCCCGCGAAGTCCGACGAACGCCTCGCGTTCGAGTACGTCCTGCCCTCCGGTGTTTTATGTTTGGCCCCTGTCTGTTCATAGTGGTTGAGAAATATTGTTTAACACTTATATAATAATAATAATAATAATAATAATAATAATAATAATAATAATAATACTAAGACTAATAATTAGTCACGGAAAATATTAGACTAAAATCTAGTGGTAATGATACTAGGTTTCGTCGAAGGAAAATAAATTAATAGAAGCGAAGTGCTGTCTGAGTTCGGAATCACCACCTTAATAGGTGAGTGCATATTTACTTTCATCTTACACGTAGATATGAAGTATTTAATTACGTGCTATGTGTGCAAATTATAAGTGTTCTTGATATCTATGTTGGATGAACAATTTATACATGTTTTTAATGATTTAAGTTGTATAAGTATTTTTATATCTACGATATGTTGGGTAAAAAAGGGGTAGATGAATGATGAGAGATGAAAGATGTTATAAGTAAACATTGGCAGCTATGGACTTAGTGCCTAATAGATAAACGATGGTAGCTATGGACTTAGTGCCTATTAGATAAACGATGTGTAATGCCCGTGTTTCTAGGCTAGGCATTTATATTGACATTATAGTCTAGGTTAACCTTTGTTACTCATTTTGAAGAAATGAAAAGGAATTATGTGAATATTATGTGAATTATGTGTTTTATGCTTAATTATTAGGGCTTAATTAATTAAGAATAAAAATGAGCGTCAAAAATTAAATTTTAGATGAAACCGATATCTATTAAGAAACTTGTAGTGGGCGTGACAAGGATTACAGATATATAAAAAATGCCGAAATCCGAGTTATAACGAATAAGTTATGACCTGTCGAAGTTTCGCGACAAACCGGCACGGGGCCGAATGTCGTAAAAAGTGAGTTTTCGATAAACTACTTTTTGGACTTAGTGATATAAATGAAACTTGTAGTGTTCGTTAAACCAAGAGTAGGTATAAAAAGAACGCCCAAATCTGACTTCGTATAAGGAAGTTATGATTTTTCGAAGTTTCAACTTAGCAGTAGATAGCTAAAAACTCGAATTTTAGATCGAGTGATTTTTAGCCAACACAACCTAAACGAGAATCGAAGGTCTCGTCATTAGTAGCACAACGGTAAAAAGTCTGACGAAAACGGACGTCGGATGAAGAAGTTATGAAATTTTAACGGATTTCCTGTCCCGGTCTGTTAAAAATAATAATATAAAAATTAAAATCAAGATTAGCCGACGAAGTCTAAACGAAAGTTGTAGAGCGTAATTTTACCTACGCGTGCATATAAAGAACGTCAAAAACGGAGTTCGTATGCGAAAGTTATGGATTTTAGAAGGTTTGGGTGCAATTTTCGAGAAATTCGCATGGATTGGAGCCGGCCACGTCACCCTCGCCTCGCTGCTGACCCATGTCCGAAGCAGCTGCATCATCCGAGTCGTGGCCCAGTCCGAGGCCGACACGTGTCGCATGCGTGGCCTGTCCGAAGCGAGCCACGTCTCGCCTACCAGCCTCCGACGCGCCTTCGCATCCGAGCCACGTCTCCCTTCCGATCCGAGCCTCGCAACTGCTACGTGGAGTCTTCTTAGCCACCAGTCTTCGGTCTCGCACCCTATAAATAGGAGGGTTGCGATATCATTTCCAACACTCGAAACACGTCCCGAAGTGGCCGAAGACCCGGAAAAATTTTATCTTTTCGGTTTTGAAGCTCCAACCTCGCAGAGCCCGGTTTTTCATTAAAGCCCCCGGTTTTATCAGAAACGATCATTTTAAGAAACGAAGTGCTGCCCGATTATCATCAAATCAAGTGAGTGTATAGTCACTTTCATTTTACACATAGATATGAAGTATTTAGCTTATAATACGTGCTATGTGCAAATATATTAATTGTTTATTTGAGGTGACTATTGAGTTGATGTTTTATACGAGTTTTAAACTGTATAAGTATTTTTATCTACAAATATGTTGGGTAGAACATGGGTAGATAGTGATGTGTGATAAAATAAAAGTTATGAGAGGCCTCGTTGTGATTTGTGATTCAGTCATCTAGCGGAGTTTGGATGACGACCACGGACTTTCTAGACAGTCCAGTGGGAAACATTAGCAGGTCCGCAACCTGTAGATGTTAATGAACTTGGGTGTTTATTCGCTGTACTCCATCCCCCTCATGGTTGCCTTTAGGACATGTATGGCTGAAGAAACCCCTTAGCAGTAGTGTCCATCCCGATGATATTCTTTAGTCTAGTCCCTTGTGAAAAGTGTTTAGGGACGTAAAGTGAGGATAACGGGAACGGGTAATCAGGGTTATTGTTGATTGGTGAACTTAATAAGTTTATTATTACTGTGGGTTGAAAACCCTATATGCTCACCAGGCTCCCAAGCCTGACCCACTCAGTTTTTTTTATGATTACAGGTAGTGGACCCCGAGCTTAGTCGGAGGATGACGTGAGATTTATGGATTATAGGCCAGTAGTTGTAAATAACTGTAGTAAGGCTTATAATGTCTTGTTTATGCTTTTGATCTGTATCGGAACATGACATCATGAGGTTTTGATATATATGGAAAATATATAACTTCTTAATGAAGGGTTTTGATAAACTTTTATCATATGTTGTTTGGGGACCAATTCCGCAACATCTTTTGAAAAGATTTCTCTGATTTTATTTTAAAAAGCATAAATTAAATCGGTCTTTTATGGCCGAGAAATTAAGGGATGTCACAGTTGGTATCAGAGCATTAGTTTAAGCGAACTAAGAAATATCCTACGATTTCTAGACTTAAACTTAGAATGCTAAGTGATGATTGTGAGATGAGTGTCTACCATATTTAAGACACGAGCATTAGTTTATTTTAGGAAGAATGCCTAAAATGCCCTTATGTGCTAAATGCTATGTGTTTGCCATGTGTGCCATTATTTGTTCGGATCTATGGTCTGTTGCCGACCGGATCTGGAAACCTTATGTGTGTAGGATTCTAAGCGTATGATTACGAGATTAGAACTAACATGTAAACGTTTCGGAGTGATAAGGGAATTGAAATGTCTAACAAGGATAAAGACCTAAATTCTCCTTATTCGGTATATAGATTGTAATGGCAAGAACTCGTAGTGGAGTTACGAATGCAAACGGAAACAGGGATCAACAGCCTCAACCTCAAGTAGTTGAGCAAGTACCTGTTGTAGGAGCTGCACCTGAGCCAATGATGATGGTTGGGGTACAAGCAATGATGCAGATGATGCTGGATCGCCAAATGGAGGAGACGAGGCGATTACTACAACAGAATAGGGAAGAAACTACGATGCCTGTTGAACAGCCCGTAGTGAATGAAGGGCAATCAGTAGGAGGGAACTATAGTGGGACTCTTGGTCAAGACAACCCACCGATAGTTAGACAAAACAACCAGGATGGAGGAGCTGATGGACGCGGGTGCAAATATAAAGATTTCATGGCATCTAAACCACCATGTCTATCTGGAAGCCCGACACCGGTGGAAGACATGAACTGGATCTCCGAAATGGAGACGATGTTTGAAAGCTGTGAGTGCAGCAACAAACAAAAGACGGCACTTGCAATTCCTCTGTTAAAGTCTGGTGTGTTGAGCTGGTGGAAATTACTAGCTGATTCGATGCCCAAGGGAGAAGCTAGTAAGATGTCTTCGGAAGACTTTGTGCTACAACTGAAACTGCAATATTGCTCTGAGTAGGATCTTCTGGAAATTAATAATGAGTTCCAGAATTTAAAGAAGGGAAAGATGAGCGTTACTGAATACGCTGCTAGTTTTACTGAAAAGATGAAGCTTATTCCTTACCTAGTTCCAACTGAACTCTCTAAAGTCAACAAGTTTGCCCTCGGATTACGAGCGGACTTTGGTCCGATGGTTAAGCAAGCAACCACTTTGAAAGCCGCCATCTGGGCTGCTAAGAATGTGGAGGTTCAGATCAAAGAGAAGGGTCTGGAGAGGGCAGAAGTTGGTGAGAAGAGAAAATTTGAAGGAACTTCAGGTTCCAACAAGAAAAGCAAATTTTCTAAGTCTAAGAAGTTTGGAGGAGGAGGAAGTGAAGTGAAATGGTGTGAGAAGTGCAAGAAAAAGCACTCTGGGAAATGTAGTGAGGAGGTGACTTGCTACAAATGTGGAAAGACTGGGCATTATGCCAACGTGTGTCCATCCGACAAGAGGGTATGTTTTGAGTGCCATGAAGCAGGGCATGTTTTTAAAGACTGTCCAAAGAGGAAGGATGCAGCAAAGCCCAATCTACCACCAAAGCCAAAAGCCAGAGCCTTTTAAATGACACTTGAAGCTGCAAAGGAGGAAGTGGATGTCGCTTCAGGTACTTTTCTCGTAAACGAATTGCCTGCCCAAATTTTGTTTGATTCTGGAGCCAACTACTCCTTTATTTCGCATGAATTTGGTAGAAAACTAGCTTTTCCT
Organism: Lactuca virosa; assembly: GCF_052849685.1. NCBI lineage: Eukaryota > Viridiplantae > Streptophyta > Magnoliopsida > Asterales > Asteraceae > Lactuca > Lactuca virosa. The sequence continues at coordinate 21,415,044 of NC_136433.1, forward strand.
GTTAATAGACTAGATAATGCCTTAATAGTCGAGGTTGCTAGTGGCAAGTTTATACCTGTTAGCTATCGCATGAAAAACATCTTCATAGACTTGAATGGGAATAAGTACCACGAGGAATTATTGCCTATTGAGTTAAATGGTTTCGACATTGTGCTGGGAATGGATTGGCTTAGCGCCAATGATGCCGAAATATTGTGTAGGAAGAAGATAGTAAAAGTAAACCCGCCAGGGAGAGAGTCGTTTATGGTGTACGGAGACAAACGCAGAGTAAACTCTGGAATCATTTCCCTAATGAAAGCCAGAAAGTGTTTGGCCAAGGGGTGTACATCATATTTAGCGTTCGTGACGATGCTAAGAAGGAAAAGAAGGAGGTGCAGGATATTGCGGTGGTGTGTGATTATCCAGAAGTCTTTCCCGAAGATCTTCCCGGATTGCCCCCTGATCGACAAGTTGAGTTTCGTATCGACTTGTTACCAGGAACGACGCCGATAGCCAAAGCACCGTATCGATTAGCGCCAACCGAAATGAAAGAACTTATGACACAATTTCAGGAGTTATTGGACAAAGGTTTCATTCGACCTAGTTCATCACCCTGGGGAGCCCCTGTGTTGTTTGTAAAGAAGAAAGACGGGAGTATGAGAATATGCATCGATTACCGAGAGCTGAATAAAGCGACAATAAAGAACAAGTATCCGTTGCCGAGGATCGATGACCTGTTCGACCAGTTGCAAGGTTCGAGATACTTCTCGAAGATCGATCTTAGGTCAGGATACCATCAACTGAAGGTGAGGGAGCAGGATATCGAAAAGACTGCGTTCAGAACAAGATATGGACACTATGAATTTTTGGTTATGTCGTTCGGATTAACCAATGCCCCAGCAGCTTTCATGGATTTGATGAACAGGGTTTGTAAACCATACCTTGATAAATCTGTGATAGTATTCATAGACGATATCTTAATCTATTCGAAGAGCAACCAGGAGCATGACAAGCATCTGCGTGAAGTGCTAGAAGTTTTGAAAAAGGAGAAGTTGTATGCATAGTTCTCCAAATGTGAATTTTGGATTCAAGAAGTCCAATTTTTAGGTCATGTGGTTAACCAAGAAGGAATAATGGCTGATCCAGCAAAGATTGAAGCTGTGATGAAGTGGGAACAACCAAAAAGTCCTATGGAGATTAGAAGCTTTTTAGGATTAGCTGGATATTATCGAAGATTTATCCAAGGCTTTTCTTCAATCGCTACTCCATTAACAGCTTTGACCCACAAAGGAGCTACTTATGCTTGGAATGAAAAGCATAAGGAGGCCTTTGAAAAGTTAAAGAAGAGATTGTGTGAAGCACCAATTCTTTCGTTACCTGAAGGAGTTGAGGACTTTGCAGTCTATAGTGATGCCTCTGGAGTTGGGTTAGGATGTGTTCTGACCCAAAGGGATAAAGTGATAGCGTATGCATCGAGGCAATTGAAAGAGCATGAAAAGAACTACCCCACTCATGATCTGGAGTTGGCAGCGGTAGTATTCGCCTTAAAGATATGGAGGCATTATCTTTATGGTACTAAGTGTAAACTTTTCACTAATCATAAGAGTCTTCAATATCTCTTTAATCAGAAGGAATTGAACATGAGACAGCGGCGCTGGCTGGAACTACTCAAGGACTACGACTGTGAGATACTTTACCACCCTGGTAAAGCAAATGTTGTTGCTGATGCTCTCAGTCGGAAGCTAAATCTTGAAAAGAGAAGGCCAAGAGCGTTAAGAATTGAAGTTGTCTCGACAATTGTGGAAAGTATAAAGAAAGCTCAGGAGGAAGCTTTAGAGAAAATTGACCAGAAGGAGGAACGTTTGGGCAAAACGTTGGTGTTTGATACAAACGGTCAAGGATTGAAGGTATTCAAAGATAGGATTTGGGTACCTAAGACGGGAGGAGTAAGAGGTATTCTGATGGAAGAAGCTCACAAAACCATGTACTCGATTCATCCCGGCAGTACGAAAATGTATAGGGATGTAAAACCCTATTACTGGTAGCCGACGATGAAGCTCGATGTTGCTAAGTATGTGGCCGAGTGTGTAACATGTGCTAGGGTTAAGGCACAACATCAGAAACCATATGGGAGTTTAGAACCTTTACCTGTACCCATGGGTAAATGGGAAGATATCACTATGGATTTTGTGACTAAAGTGCCCAGAACAAGGAACGGTCACGACATGATTTGGGTGGTCGTTGATCGCTTCACTAAGAGTGCGCATTTCATAGCCGCTAACGAGAAATGGTCTATGGATAAACTTGCGAATTCTTACGTGAAGGAAATTGTGAGGCTACACGGTGTTCCGTTAACTATTGTATCCGATCGTGACAGCCGTTTTACCTCAAGGTTTTGGAGAAGTCTACAAGAGGAATTGGGTACCAAGTTATGTTTGAGTACAGCTTACCATCCACAAACCGATGGTCAGACTGAACGAACGATTCAAACATTGGAGGATATGCTGAGAGCATGTATCCTAGAATTCCAAGGTAACTGGGATGAACACTTACCTTTAGTAGAATTTTCCTATAATAATAGTTTCCACTCGAGCATCAAGATGGCACCTTATCACGCTTTGTATGGGGAGAAGTGTCGAACGCCATCATGTTGGTTGGAAGCTGGGGAAAAGCAGTTTGTGGGACCTGAAATAGTCCATCAGACTGCTGAAAAGTTGAAAGTGATAAGGGAAAGGATGTTAGCTGCTCAAGATCGACAAAAGAGTTATGCTGACAAGAAAAGACAACAGATATCCTTCGATGTTGGAGATTCGGTTTTACTTAAAGTCTTGCCGTGGAAGGGACTTATAAGATTTGGTAAGAGAGGAAAGTTGAGTCCAAGGTTTATTGGACCGTTTAAAGTTCTTCAGAGGATCGGGAATCAAGCTTACAAGCTAGAATTACCGGAAGAACTGGAGGGTATTCATAACACATTTCATGTGTGTTATTTGAGAAAGTTTACGGGAGATGTTCCCGACATAATTCCGATTTCTGAGTTAAGGTTGGATGAAAACAAGAGGTTGATCGAAGAACCTGAGGCAATCGTTGACCGTAAGGCTAAGAAGCTGAGACGCAAGATGGTCGATTTAGTGCTTGTGCGTTGGAAACATACGAATGGGCCAAATCTCACTTGGGAAACGAAGAGTGACATGATGAGTCGCTACCCGCATTTGTTTGCTGATGTGTGATTCCGGGGACGGAATCATCCTAAGGGGAGAGAATTGTAATGCCTGTGTTTCTAGGCTAGGCATTTATATTGACATTATAGTCTAGGTTAACCTTTGTAACTCATTTTGAAGAAATGAAAAGGAATTATGTGAATATTATGTGAATTATGTGTTTTATGCTTAATTATTAGGGCTTAATTAATTAAGAATAAAAATGAGCGTCAAAAATTAAATTTTAGATGAAGCCGATATCTATTAAGAAACTTGTAGTGGGCGTGACAAGGATGACGGATATATAAAAAATGCCGAAATCCGAGTTATAACGAAGAAGTTATGACCTGTCGAAGTTTCGCGACAAACCGGCACGGGGCCGAATGTCGTAAAAAGTGAGTTTTCGATAAACTTCTTTTTGGACTTAGTGATATAAATGAAACTTGTAGTGTTCGTTAAACCGAGAGTAGGTATAAAAAGAACGCCCAAATCTGACTTCGTATAAGGAAGTTATGATTTTTCGAAGTTTCAGCTTAGCAGTAGATAGCTAAAAACTCGAATTTTGAGATCGAGTGATTTTTAGCCAACACAACCTAAACGAGAATCGAAGGTCTCGTCATTAGTAGCACAACGGTAAAAAGTCTGACGAAAACGGACGTCGGATGAAGAAGTTATGAATTTTTAACGGATTTCCTGTCCCGGTCTGTTAAAAATTATAATATAAAAATTAAATTAAAAATTAGCCGACGAAGTCTAAACGAAAGTTGTAGAGCGTAATTTTACCTACGCGTGCATATAAAGAACGTCAAAAACGGAGTTCGTATGCGAAAGTTATGGATTTTAGAAGGTTTGGGTGCAATTTCCGAGAAATTCGCATAGATTGGAGCCGGCCACGTCACCCTCGCCTCGCTGCTGACCCATGTCCGAAGAAGCTGCGTCATCCGAGTCATGGCCCAGTCCGAGACCGACGCGTGTCGCATGCGTGGCCTGTCCGAAGCGAGCCACGTCTCGCCTACCTGCCTCCGACGCGCCTTCGCATCCGAGCCACGTTTCCCTTCCGATCCGAGGCTCGCAACTGCTACGTGGAGTCTTCTTAGCCACCAGTCTTCGGTCTCGCACCCTATAAATAGGAGGGTTGCGAGATCTCCTGGGTACTTTTGGAAAATTGGCATTTTTCACCCTTAAACTTATATTTTGACTATTTTGACTTCCCCCGAAGCCCCGGTATCATTTCCAACACTCGAAACACGTCCCGAAGTGCCCGAAGACCCGGAAAATTTTTATCTTTTCGGTTTTGAAGCTCCAACCTCGCAGAGCCCGGTTTTTCATTAAAGCCCCCCGTTTTATCAGAAACGATCATTTTAAGAAACGAAGTGCTGCCCGATTATCATCAAATCAAGTGAGTGTATAGTCACTTTCATTTTACACATAGATATGAAGTATTTACCTTATAATACGTGCTATGTGCAAATATATTAATTGTTTATTTGAGGTGACTATTGAGTTGATGTTTTATATGAGTTTTAAACTGTATAAGTATTTTTATCTACAAATATGTTGGGTAGAACATGGGTAGATAGTGATGTGTGATAAAATAAAAGTGATGAGAGGCCTCGTTGTGATTTGTGATTCAGTCATCTAGCGGAGTTTGGATGACGACCACAGACTTTCTAGACAGTCCAGTGGGAAACATTAGCAGGTCCGCAACCTGTAGGTGTTAATGAACTTGGGTGTTTATTCGCTGTACTCCATCCCCCTCATGGTTGCCTTTAGGACATGTATGGCTGAGGAAACCCCTTAGCAGTAGTGTCCATCCCGATGATATTCTTTAGTCTAGTCCCTTGTGAAAAGTGTTTAGGGACGTAAAGTGAGGATAACGGGAACAGGTAATCAGGGTTATTGTTGATTGGTGAACTTAATAAGTTTATTATTACTGTGGGTTGAAAACCCTATATGCTCACCAGGCTCCCAAGCCTGACCCACTCAGTTTTTTTTTATGATTACAGGTAGTGGACCCCAAGCTTAGTCGGAGGATGACGTGAGATTTTTGGATTATAGGCCAGTAGTTGTAAATAACTGTAGTAAGGCTTATAATGTCTTGTTTATGCTTTTGATCTGTATCGGAACATGACATCTTGAGGTTTTGATATATATATGGAAAATATATAACTTCTTAATGAAGGGTTTTGATAAACTTTTATCATATGTTGTTTGGGGACCAATTCCGCAACATCTTTTGAAAAGATTTCTCTGATTTTATTTTAAAAAGCATAAATTAAATCGGTCTTTTCTGGCCTAGAAATTAAGGGATGTCACACGATGGTAGCTATGGACTTAGTTCCTATTAGATAAAGGATGGTAGCTATGGACTTAGTGCCCGATAAATGAACTTCAGCAGCTATGGATTTAGTGCTTTACGAACGAGCATGGGCATCTATGGACTTAGTGCCTGTTATACAACCCTAGAAGCAATGGACTTCAGAATGAACGAATAGAGGATTAATGATTCTTAGGGTAGACCCTTAAGAATAAAGAGGATAATAGTTATATTATTGTGGGTTGAAAACCAAGTTTTCCAACCTGGCCCACTCAGATTATTTGTATCACAGGTTTCGATACAAGGCTATATTACACTGAGAGATTAAAGAAGATGCGAATCACTAGTGTAAATGAACGTAAGGTCTGTTTATGCTTATGTTTCTGTATTGATGATGACATCCCATTGTTTTAAAATGAATAAAAATACGTTTCTTCGGAAATGCTTTGATAACGTATTTATCATGTTTTTCTGGGAACAAATTCCACAACACTTTTCTGTAAAAGGTTACTCTGATTTTTAATCAAATCATAAACAAATCGGCCTTTTCTTGTCGTGAAAATGGGGATGTCACACGATCCATCCAAGATTGAGGCTGTAATGCAGTGGGAGGTTCCGAAATCTCCCTCAAAGATCAGAAGTTTCTTGGATTTGGCGGGATATTATCAGATATTTATGTAGGATTTATCCAAGCTTGTTGTACCCTTCACTCGTCTGACGAGGAAGGGAGTGGATTTCTGATGGGGCCTTAAAGATCAGACAACATTTGAAACACTACGACAGAGGTTATGAGAGGCCCCGGTATTGAACCTTCCGGAGGGTATCGAGGATTTCGTGGTATTTTGTGATGTGTCCATCACTGGTTTGGGCCGGTTCTTATGCAGAGAGGACGAGTGATTGCAAATGCTTCTCGGAAGGTGAAGCCGCATGAGGCACGATATCCTACTCATTACTTGGAGTTGGGGGCAGTGGTATTTGCCCTCTAGATTTGGAGACATTATCTATATGGTGCCTGTTGTACCGTTTACACGGATCACAAGAGTTTGCGACATCTTATGGACCATACGAACCTGAACATAAGGCAGCTCAGGTGGTTGGACTTGGTCAAGGATTATGACTATGAGATCCTTTAGCATTCGGGTAAAGCGAATGTGGTCGCGGATGCCTTGATCTGAAAGTCGGCTGGATCTTCAGCTGGGGATATGTCTATGAGGATATCCATTGATTCTCCATTTTTGGATTTGATTAGAGGGGCACAGGTAAAAGAAGACAATAAGGAGAACTGGAAATAGGAGAGGATTAGGGGCGAGATCGACTTATTTGTCACCGATAGTCTAGGATTGTTGACCCGGTGTGGTCGGATTTGGGTTCCGGTTTCTAATGGGACCAGGCAGACAGTTTTGGAGGAGGCACATAAGTCTCGCTTTTTGATACAACCAGGAGCCACCAAGATGTATCGAGATTAGAGACTAAGTTACTGGTGGCCATGTATGAAGAGGGAGATAGTTTGGTATGTTGAGAGGTGCTTGACCTATAGGATGGTCAAGGCTGAGCATCCGAGGCAGCATGGAAAGCTGCAGCCTTTTGAGGTTCCCATGTCGAAGTGGGAACAGATTACCATGGGTTTTATCACCAAGCTACCGAAGACTGCCAAGGGTTTTAATGTTATATGGGTCATCATTGATCGATTAACCAAGAGTGTTCACTTTTTGGCCATCTGAGAGACTTCCTCGACCGAAAAGTTATCTGATGTGTATGGTCGGGAGATTGTTGCTCGTCATGGGGTTTCGGTCTCCATTGTATCAGACCGAGATGTTGGTTCACTTCCCGATTCTGGAAGAAGTTCCATGAGGAACTAGATACCAGGCTACATTTTAGCACTGCTTATCATCCGTAGACCGATGACCAGAGTGAGCGGACCATCCAAACACTTGAGGATATGTTGTAGGCTTGTGTCCTAGATTTCGGTGAGAGTTGGGATTCCTACCTAACTCATGCGTAGTTTTCCTACAACAACAACTATCACTCCAGCACTGGTTCCCCGACTTTTGAGCTCTTGTATGGTCGAAGATGACATACCCTAGTTTGTTGGGGATATGTTGGTCAAAGAGTCATATAAAGGACTGAAGTATTCCTCCAGACCACCGAGCTTATCCAGCAGATTAGGCAGAGATTAGAGGTCGTCGATATGGTACTATTGAAGGTCTCACCTTGGAAGGGTGTGATACGCTTCAAGAAGAGGGGAAAAATGGGTCCCCGATATATAGGAATCTTCCGTGTGATCTCCAGGGTAAGAAGGGTGGCCTATCGCTTGGATTTGCCGAGTGAGCTCAGCCAGATCCACAACATTTTCCATGTTTCGCAGTTGCGGAAGTGTGTGTTGGACGATGAGGTAGTGGTCCTTTTGGATGATATTCAGGTCGACGAACGCCTGAATTATATTGAGAGGCCAGTAGCAATAATGGAGAGAAAGATGAAGCTTCTACACAACAAGGAGATACCTTTCGTAAAGGTTTAGTGGCAACACCGGAGAGGCTCTGATTGGACCTGGGAGCCGGAGGCGGAGATGCGGGAGCATTATCCTGAGTTATTCGCGGTAGCTGACTTCGAGGACGAAGTCTAGTTCAAGTGGGGGAGAATTGTAACATCCTGATGATAAGTTATTTCAATTTTAACCCTAAGTATGAAAGAATATTGCATTTTGACCGTTGGGTTTGAGAAAGATTGCAAGAATGGCCCACAGTGGCATTTTGGTAATTTTGGCCAGGAGATTAGTACGCTGAGCGTATGTTATATACGCTAGGTATCCCGGGGCGGACCCTGGTACATTGGGCGTTCACCACGTATGCAATGAGTACGTGGTAAATCCTCAAACCCTAATTTTTAGGGTTTGGTCCATATATAATAATCATTATCCCTTATTTCTCATTCCCACATCAGCCTCCATCTGAGAAAACGGCCCTCTAGCTAATCCTAAGTGAGAAGAGTGCATCTTGAGCTTATATTTGTGTTTTGTGGTATTATTGAAGAAGAAGAAGGTGGTGAGAAGAACTTGGAGCTTAGAAGCAACTTGGATCTGAGATTATATCCTTGCTAGCAACCTCTAGGATGTAAAAAGCTCATAACTTGATCATCCTATCTTGTAGATCGAGCCATTTCTTCATTTAAGGCACTTTTGGTCCCAATGTTGGAGCATGGAAATGCTCTACAAATTATGAGTGATAAGTTAGATTATTTTCCCTTGTATTGTGTGTAAGGTGTCTCTCTCTATAAATATAGAAAGATGATCATGTATTATTGTAAGTAAGAGTTCCCAAAATGTAGTTTCCAGTGAGAGAGGGTGTGGTGGGATCTCTCCCACCAAGGGAGAGTTATCTTTCCCAACCCATGTTCTTCATGTAACATTTTATTTCTCTATTTCTAGTAAAATCATGGAATTACTCATCTCTTTTACGGTCTTTATATTTTACTGTTAAATCTCAAGATGTTCTTATTATTCCGCACCAACCGATCGTCAAAATGGGCTACTATAGTTGGTATCAGAGCCGTACCTTGAAGGTTCAAGCGACTATTTCAAGGGAACGACTCTTGATCGGTTTTTATCTTGATGATTTTTTTCGATTTTTGCAAGAATTTTCGGATTCAAAATCGGATGTTCTTACGATGAGTTTTTCTATTTTTGAGTATTGATTCAATCTTTCAAGAATAAAATTTGTTGCTGATGTTTGTTCATTTTTTCTACTGAAAATCCGGGTTTGCAAAGCTTTATATGTTGCCGTTGGAGAAGAAGAAGAAAAAGGAAAAAGATTTTTGTTGTCTAAAATATTTGAAGATCTTGAAAAATTTGTTCCAGGAAGTTTTTTTTTTATTTTTTGGAAAAAGTCACAAAATCTTGGGTTTTTATTGAAGAATATGGAGAAAATTTTCTTTGAAGAATTTGTTCCCGCAATTTTTGTTCATCTCATCAACAGGTATAAAGTTCTCTTGTTCTTCAAATATTGCTTCAAATATTGTTGGTGAATCGTTTTTAGAAGAAATTGGATGTAATAAAGTTGTTTTGAAAATATTATGTCCTTTATTCTCCATGCAATGCATTTCCTTTGACTTTATTACCAATGCATGTGAGTATTCCCACTTTTGTCCCCTGCACACTCAACCTTTTTTACTTTATACCTGCCTTGTCCCCTCACCTTTTGTCTACTTTTTACCTTCCCAACATCCCACCTTGACCCCACGTGCTTTAGGAAAGATTCCCCTTGTTAAACATGAAGATATGGCCTCTTTTGTATCATTTTTTAATGAAAAATGACATTTTTCGTCGTCAGCATACTCCTCCTCGGTTCCCAATAACTGACAAAGAAAAAATCTACCCGAGGAGTTAAAAGCCTCATTAGAAGTCTGCTGAGAGGACCAAGGTTGGGCAGCCTCTCATCCTCGGGCATACACTCTCATACCCGGAGATTCTCTCCTTACCCGGACACCTAAGTCCTCGCCCGCAGACTCCTACCGAAGACTTGAGCCTTCGTGTCCTTTCCTTTCGCATAACCCGCAACCTCCGCCTCTTCACCTCAACTCCTCGACAACCCTCGCACCACAAACCTCCCCGCAGACTACTCGTGTCACTCTTCGCGTTCTTCACAACCAACTCGCAGACCAACCACTCCTTACCCACCTGTTGACCCAAGCCTACCCAAAGACCCTCTCTAACCCAACCCGAAGATCTTAGTCCTCGGTACCCATTCCCTCTTACCTGTCCTCGGTAGCATTTCAACACTCCACCTTACCTTTCCACTACAGACCTTCTCAACCCGAAGACGCCCCCTCATGTTCCATACCCCTCTCAACCTGCAGACCTTCTCCACCCTCCTCCCTCCTCAGTACCCCTCCTCGGCACCACCCTCCTTCCTCCTCATCCTTCCTCCTCATTACTCCTCCCCCCTCATATCACCCCCCCCCTCGAAAATTAGCCCCTATCATCCATATTTTTTTTATTTAACACTCATTATTTTATTTAACACCAATTTTTTTTACACCAAATTTTTTTATTTAGCCAATTTTTTTTTGTCTGAAAATCAACAAATACCTTATTTTTTTATTTTTTTGATTAAAACCAATTTATTTCTTTATTTTATTTTTAACCAATTATTCTTTATTTTTAATACCAATTTTTTCCACAACCCAACTTATGATAGTCAGCTTGGTTTACTTCATGCTTATTATATTGGAATAATTTTATTCTTTCCATGAGGATTACTCCATACCGCAGTCGGACATCATATTTTTCTTCCCGAGGATTACACCGAAGTTGTGTCTGATCAACAAAATTATTTCGCAATTTTCGCTCTACGGGATTTTTATTGCTTGTCGCTCTTGATCTTCGCTTGACGAACCATGTATCTTGAGCATGTGGACTTTATTTATTGATTGAAGACGACTTTAGGAGTTCCAACACTTCAGTTTAGGTAGATCAGCATTCTTCAACACAACAGAGATTTTTCATGCAGAGTTATTATTGTTACTTTGATATTTGTTCAAGCAGTTTTCAGCAACAAGATCAACCGACTACATATACTCAGAGAGTATTTATTTTACTCTCATTCTCGTGTTTTATCGAGGACCTTCATACATATAGGGAGAGCATGCAAAGTTCTTGGTATCCGACACTCTCTATCAAGGTGATTTATTTATTTTTGATATCCGGTCATTGGTTATCAAAAATAGCGAGAGAATATTATGTTATCATCCAGATATGATTTTATTATTGTTTGAGCTTGGATTTTTGAGACTTCTAAAGACGATGAATTATTTAGTGATACGATGTGGCGCTGATTTTTGGTCATATTGATGAAATTTGTGGCTTCACTAGATGTTTTCCGGATCCAGATTATTTATTATTCAGACTCTACCATAGGATGTTTCATTTGTGTTTGCATCCGGATTAGATCTTATGATTTCTCAAGTTTGGATTTGAGATATTTTGAAGAATAAGACTATTTTGCCGATGTGACGTGGCACTTATTTTTGATCTTTCGATTTAATTTTTGGCATTCCTAGATCATGTCTTCGGATTCACATTATCTATTATTTGGACTTCACTTTTGGATGTTTCACATTTTTAGCCGATTATTCTTTTGAAGAATTGTGGGTGTATTATGATTCGAGAATTAGAGATGTTTTTCATACTTCTTGAAGCCGAAGTGTTTTTCTGATTGGATCGTCTACTTGATCATTGGGATAGTGATGAGTTTAAAGAATTGGATCTTATTTTTCTGCCTCAAGATTGGTGACCTTGAAGTCGAAAACCATTACTGATTAGAGATCCATGCCCAGCATCAGAGATCACAGACACTTCAGAATTTTAGAGACATTTCAGCATTTGGTTCTCATTATGTTTCATTTTTATTACCGCATTTGCTAGTCGGTTACTATGTATATTAGCCTTTTATCACTTATTTGTATCCCTCGTCATTTGCGAGCATTTAGGGAGAGATTGTTGGAGCATGGAAATGCTCTACAAATTATGAGTGATAAGTTAGGTTATTTTCCCTTGTATTGTGTGTAAGGTGTCTCTCTCTGTAAATAGAGAGATATGGTCATGTATTATTGTAAGTAAGAGTGCACAAAATGTAGTTTCTAGTGAGAAAGAGTGTGGTGGGATCTCTCCCACCAAGGGAGAGTTGTCTCTCCCAACCCATGTTCTTCATGTAACATTTTATTTCTCTCTTTCTAGTAAAATCATGGAATTACTCATCTCTTTTATGTTCTTTATCTTTTCTCGTTTAATCTCGAGATGTTCTTATTATTCTGCACCAACCGATCGTCAAAATGGCTACTACACCCAAATAGGATGATTCTTGAGCATGACATGCTCTTAACCAAATAAGTCGTCCTTTCAGACCTTATGAGCGGCTTTGAGTCATAAAAATGTGGTCTTGATGCTTAGTTTTTCTCCATGCCTGCTCTACAAGTTCTTTAGGTATTAAGAAGTTGATAATTTTTGTATTAAGCACTTAATGGCCATGCAAAGTCATAAAGTTGGAAAATTTATGACTCTTAGTGGCATTTTGGCCTTGGATCTTAAATTTGGATGTGAGAGCTTAATGCACTAAGCTCTTATTAAGGAAAAGAGGTTTTGAGCGTACGTTGTGCGTACCTCAGTGTACACCGCGCGTACGTGGTCAACCTCCTGACTCCGGATAAAGCTCGAGTACGCCCAACGTAGTAGCTGAGTACGGCCCTCGTACTCGGCTGAGTGGACCAAGTTGACTCTTGACCCGTTGACTTTGACTTTGACATTGGCTAGGGTTGACCAAGTTTGACTTAATGGTATTTTGGGTATTTTGAGCTATAGTTAAGCCTTGGTCTCTATCTGTTGAATAGGTGACCTGTAGTGTCGGTATTTGGAGCAATGTATTGCTCACCTATTCGTCAAACTGTGAGGTGAGTTTTCCTCACTATACTTGTGGGTCGAAGGCACCAATGTCAGCCCACTAGATTTGTATCCTAGTATATAGGATGTTGCTATGTGGTAGGGATCTATAGATCTGTCTGCTAGTCTGTTAACCAGTTATATGATTATCTGTTGTTAGATATACATTATTTGTTATGTGTATGTCGACATAGTATGGTGGGGTTGAGGTTGTACTGCTTTGTGCTCTAAGTCAACAAACCGGGGCATTCCAACTGAAAGGTTGTGGGTCGGGGAATTCCGACCGGAAGGTTGTGGGCTGGGAGTAATCCAACTAGGAGATTGTGGACCCGTTATGTATTGGGCATTCCAACCGAAAGGTTGTAGGCCGGAGCATTCCAACCGAAAGGTTGTGGGCCAAGGGTAATCCAGCCAGGAGGTTGTGGACCCGTTATCTGTTTGATTATATGTTTGTATGGTGGTACTTTGGGGGAACTCACTATGCTTTGGCTTACAGTTTTAGTTTATGGTTTCAGGTACTTTCGAGGATCGTGGGAAGGCGAAGTCGTGATTGTACTCAACTTCCTGTTTTGTCACTGGATCTTGGGGAAAAACTTTGATTTGAAATAATACTTTCGAAATAATGACTATTTTGTAAACAATGATGATGAATGGTTGATTTTTGAAAATTTTTAATTAATGTGATTTTTGAGTGTTACAATATGCAATGTACACTCCTTTGGTAAATTAAAAGCTAGAAAGGTTTTCTAAAGCACAAAGAGTTTTATAATTAAAGTAATACACTAAAAAAGGTTAAAAACTTATGTTCAGTTGTTTAAGATAGTAAAGAACAATGCAAAGAAAGCATAAAGCAGTATTGTCAAGCACACATAGATTCAAAGAACGTAAATGTAATTTTTCTTGAAGGCAATAAGCACAATTAAGTTCTTTGAGTCCATGACTTTTCCTCCACCATTGTCGAAGAATACTTTGTATCCAGCATCAGACTATTGGCTGATAGAGATGAGATTGTTTTGAAGACCTTTGATAGTGAATACACCCTTCAGCACAACTGTTTTGCACTTTATTGTTCCAAGACCTTTCACAGTTCCTTCACTGCTATCTTCAAAAGTGACAATAGGGCCATATTTCTTTAGATGGTACTCCTGAAGGTCTCACCTTGGAAAGGTGACATTCGATTCAGGAAGCAGGGAAAGCTGGGTCTCCGATATATAGGTCCTTTCAGAGATATCGACCGGGTGGGTAGGGTAGCTTATTGTTTATATCTCCTCGAGGATCTCAATCAGATTCATAAAAAATTTCAAATCTCTCAACTGTGGAAGTGTTTTTTTGATGATTCTGCAGTGGTGCCTTTGGAGGACATTCAGGTGGACGAGCGCTTGAATTACATAGAGAGACCGGTTGCGATCCTCGACGGGAAGACCAAAGCCCTAATAAACAAGCTAGTGAAACTAGTGAAGGTGCAATGGCAGCACCAGAGAGGTTCATAGTGGACTTGGGAACCTGGGGAGGAAATGAGGGACCACTACCCGGAGCTATTTATAGCAACAGATTTGAGGACAAAGTCTGATTCAAGTAGGGGAGAGTTGTAACATCCAGTTTTGAGGTATGATTTATTTTAATTTAAAATTTGACTTTGGGAGTCGCCATGACATGGGGAGGGATCGCCACGGTGTGGCGAGGCATTTTCTAGTCGTGTGTCTCTTTTGAATTGCCACATCATGGCAAGGAAGGCAAAGGTGTGGCCACCGCTGACGTCTTAAACACTAGTTTTCTGGGTTTTTCACCCTATTTAAAGGAATGAAGAGGCTAGGGTTTGCTCACCCTCGTCCTCCACCACCCTCTTTAACTCATAAGAAACCCTAATTCCTTTTCCTCCATTGTTGAAGCTTTATTGAGTACTTTTGAGAGTTTTGAAGGAAGAAACAAGAAGGAGTAAGACAAGGATCGACAAGAAAGTCTATATCTCCCTTCCTAGCTCAATTCTAGACCCTTGTAAGTGTTCAAGGCTCCATATTTTTTTATTATAGGGTGCTAGATCTTGAATTTTATCCCATTTTATTCTTGAACTTGTTAGATGGGATGGTAAGATTTCCTAAAAGTTGAAACTTTATGAATCTCTGGATCATTTGGAGTAGTTCATGGTTTGGATCTGAATTTGGTTGGTTGATTGAGCCATGCATAAGATTTTGGTCATCAACCCCATTTTGACCTAAGTTGATTCCAATACATGCATTGGACATGCATGTCTAAAATGCACCGATCTTTAAGTTGGTTTTAGTGTTATAATCTCTTCTAGAGCGTACGGGTTTGAGACTTAAGGGATTAAGTGCTTCTTGATTAAGCTTGTGTTATGGTTGTATCTTATGGACCTAAGACTTGAGATCTAGACACCTTGGTGAGTCTCAAGGGATAAAGTTGGAAACTTTATCCATTTAGGCAATAAAAATGATCAAATCTAGACTTTGGAACATTGGGATCGGAGGATTCAACTTAATCCATTAAGACACTTTGAACCTAGTGCCCACAGCGTGACCTAGATCGCCGTGGCATGATGATTAGGGAAAACATGTATGTTTTGTCGTTTGAGAGCCACGACGTGGCGAGTCAACTTTGACCATTAAATTTGACTTTTTACTTGCATTGACTTTTGGTCAAACCCCTAGTTTTTTAAGGAAAGCTAAGGGTGTATTTTGTACGGCTGTATAGGTGGTTAATAGAATTTGTATTCGCGAAAGTAGGAGTAGTAGCAGTTGATCATATTTTGATAGGTGAGTCTCTTAGCTGTACTCATGGGTCAAAGGCACCAATGTCGGCCCACTGAATTGTGTTTGTAGAATGATAGTTGTCTTTGTGACACTTGCTGATATGCCTGTATGTGCTTGTTGTCTTTGTGACTCTTGTTGATATTACTGTATGCTTAGTTGTAAGGGGTGAAATAGACCTAGTACCAGTTAAAAGGTACCAGAGGATTTGAAATAGACTCAAGGGTGAAATAGACCCAGTACCGGTTGAAAGATACCGAAGGAGTTGAAATAGATTTAGGGGTGAAATAGACCCAACTTAGTTCTTGAAGGATATGTATGTTTCTGTATGGGGTATTTTAGGGAAATTCATTAAGCTTTGTGCTTACAGTTTTATATTTATGGTTTCAAGTACTTCCGGTAAGAAAGGGAAGGACCCGACATGATCGCACTTCATCAACCAGTATTCCGCATTTTATGACATGATTTGTACTATGATGACTATTTTATACATTATCACATCTTAATGGATTTTGAAATGCATGAATAATGGTTTTAGTAGTTTTTAAAATAAAATATTACATAGTATTTTTGGGACGTTACACGTTAGTATCAGAGCCTTGGTATGAGCGATTCGAGTACACTTCCGGGAGTGTATGAACTCAGACTGAGGAATTGGTAATGTTTTTAAAAGAAAATGAGTTTTCTAAATAAAACTTTATAAAGAAAAGGGGTGTGATGCATGCAATCAGCCGAGCTCAAGTAAGTATTTCCGAAAATACCCATACATGTTATTGTTTCAATATATGTATATGTGTATAGCATGCTAGATTATGGCTAAGGATCTGCTCAAAATCGCATGGTAGGATGCTAGGAGAGATGCCTTTGTATGCCGGTTGTGTGAGCCTGTAGAAATACATGCTACTACAAATTTCAGATGATTAGATAGAATCGCCTGATTAGGTAGTACATTGGTTTAGAACTCAATGCTTGAATGTTGCTTGCTTTGTGCTTCTAGGGACTCCACTGGTGTCAGCTAATTATTAAGCGAATACGTTAAATTACATGTTGTGGGGATTACATAATTTTTGAAGTTTAGGTTCAACCTTATTGCGCAGTTCTTGTTTGAGTCCAACCGTTGTAGACTGGGACCTGGCAGACGAAAATTATCCAGTTCCGGTAACATGTAATTGTGTTTGTGAGGTAGTTAAAAGGTATTGGAGGGAGTCTCTTCAGTAGCTGGTAGAGAATGGTTGGGAAGGGAACCCTAGGAAATCCTAGGAGATGTATTAGCATGTAGGGCTCTCTATAAGTGCGAGTGAAGTAACTGATAGTAGGGAAGTGACTTGGAGGATTTGAGATGGTCCTTAAGAAAGGTATAGATAGGTGCGGAAAGTAGTATTGGGCCCGTACTACTGAAAGCACAAGATCTATACCCGAGACAAGGAAGGCCTTGATGATTTCGAGAAACTTCAGGAGTGTGAACGTCTTCGTGCATGTACTGATTGTTTATTTATTGTGTTTCAGCATGGTGATGACACGTAGTGGAGCAGGAGGTTCAGTATCTAGATCTGGTTCGGGCTCGAGCACCGAACCAATTGACAAGGGACTATGCGAGTTCATCGTGTATGAGATTACGAGAGGTATCATTTATGTGACCCCGGTGATGTTCGGGACTATTAAGGAAGGTATCATCGAGATTATGGATGAGAGTTTGATCTTTAGAGCCGAGTTTGCTATTGGTCAGTACGGAGCCCACACTCTCTCTTTCAAGGATTTCAGGAGAAGTAGGGCACTAAAGTTATTTAGGGTGAAGGACCCCATTGCTGCCAGATGATGGATAACAGACATAGAGTATGCCCAGATGACTAGCTTCTGCCTTGAGGGATCGAAGGTGAGGTTTGTTGTAGGTTGTCTGAGGGTGAGACCCCGAGATTGGTGGGAGGAGGTTGGGTATGCTCTGGTAGCACCGACTATTGATGCCATGACCTGGCCAGACTTTGTGACTCAGTTTCGAGTGGAGTTTGCACCGACTGTCGAGGTGCAACAGCTGGTGAGGGAGTTCCAGGATATGCGCCACACAACTAAGAACGTCGCGGAGATCGCCACCATGTTTTGGGAGAGGGCTTTATTAGTACCCCCAGTATGCTGCAGACGAGGATATGAAGAGTACTCAGTACCATGACTTGCTAAGATCAGATATCAGGGAGTTCGTTAGTTATTCAGCCTGTCCAACATTGGAGAACATGATATCCAGGGTCTGGGAACAGGAAATCGATTTGGAGCACATCAGAAAAAGGAAGGAAGAACAGGTGCAGACGACTAAGGGTTCATCGAAGAAACCCAAGGTTTTTTATTCTAGATCGAGGGGCCAACAAGGTCGAGGCCACTATGGCAAGAGTGGCAGGATGCATGATTGGGTTTTTAGGGCCGGTGGTTCGGGCTTCTATAAGTATGGAAATACAGGGCACTTCGGCAGGGATTGCACTGCCACCACCACCACTACCCATGGTTTAGGTCTAATCCGATTTTATTACAATCAATGGGGCCATGAGAAGGTTGATTTCCTGAGTTTGATAGCAAGAGCAGCTACAACATCCGCTCCGGCGACGTTAAGGATCACAAATGGCAGGGAGGGCAAGGCGGCGACCATTATAGTGAAGGGCAGGGCTTTTCAGCTGACAATTGATGAGGGGCTTGCGACTCCTGGCGTGGTTATGGGTATATTTTTCCTTTCATTTATGTGCTATCATCATTCTTTATGAGTATTTTTTATGTTTTAATGTTTAGGGACGTTCTTAGTGAACATATTGCCTTTTCTGGTTCTTTTTGATTCGAGAACTACCTGATCATTTGTATCTCTTGCGCTCAGCAAGAGAGTTGGTGATGCTCATGGGGAGCTTGATTATCAGTTGGAGGTGGAGATCGCCAATGATCATTCAGCGATAGTATTGAGGGTTCATCAGGGTTGTACTTTTGAGCTCTTCTAAGAGAGATACCCGATTAATTTGATTCTTATTCCTTTGCTCGAGAGTAAGGTCATTATAGGGATGGACTGGTTGAGCCCTAATAGGGTGATGATTGATTGTGGGAACCAGTTGTTTCAGTCTCAAATTGTGACAACCATCAAATTCAAGTCAAAGTCAAAGTCAATAAGTCTGTTGGGTTTCAAATCACTCCTTGGATGATGGCAATGGGCCCCTTGATGAAGTGTAGGTTAAAAGCCCAAGACTTGTCTTTTCCCTATAAATAGTCATGTATTATTCATTTTTAGGGTTAAGAGTGAGGCAAAATGTAGCCGCCACATTGTGAGGTTTCTTATGTAGTGTTAGATTCTTTAGTCTATGCTGAAAGTGTAATTTGTTCCTCATGTTTGAATAAATCGAGTGATTATTCGACGTATCTTCTTTATTTGTGTTTGTTCTTATTTTCCGCATCTTGTTCATCAAATCACAATTAGGGTTTTAATCCCAACAAGTGGTATCAGAGAGGGTCTTTGAAGATCTATTGATCTTTGAAGTATCGGTTCATGATTTGGTGATTTTCTGCACATATTTTGAAGATTATTGGTGTTTTGGCGGTATGGAATCAAAATTCTGTTCAAGTTACTGTTCATGAAAATTTATGCTGTTCATCTACTGTTCATCTGGTATTATTTCAATCTGATTCGTTCTTCTGTTCATATTGGATCTGTTTGCTCGCTTAATCCAAAAATCAATCGATTTTAGTTATTTGTTTTGACCTAATTGGATCCATGCGTATAATTTTTTTTGTGGCCCAAAATCTTGGCCATTCCACTATTCATGATCCGCATATCCATATTTATCTCAAGATCCTGTATGCGTCACTTGCAATTGATTTCATTCATTCCGTATTCGATTCTAAATCTACAATTGATGATTTTTTGCTAATCGTCTGAGGTTAATGGTTTCAACGTGTGAACATCAATTCTCAAGAATCGATTTTTGTTTATCTTAATCTAAGATCTTGTTTTTCATCAATTTTCTCGTTCCTGCTCTTATCGTCAATTTGATTTCATGATTATTAATTTGATTCATGTAGAACTTGGAAATTGGTGGTGATCCTTCAGTGAAATCGATCTTTGGAGAATCGATTGTATGTTTGTTGAATGCAAATCTTTGGAGTTATGCGATAAACTGTTAATGAACGGATGAACACTGGCCAAACAAAAAAGTCAAAATTGAGATTTTGTGAATATCTCACCTGCGAACCTTATTGGAATCGTAACATATTTTTGCAATCGGATACAAACATGTGTTTAATCGATTAGGGACGAACGGGTTCGTTGTTGGATTTTTGACTAATCTCAGATTCCTAACTTCCACAATCGTTAAATGCGAACCTGTGTTCGGGACTAAGTGCTCGCTGTTGGGTTATTAATCGGAATTGATTTAAAGACAGATTCACAATCGCTAAATGGGTTTTACTTTCGTGGCTTCATATAATCAAAACAAATGAATTCGCAATCAGTAGAGTGATGTTTGGAATCGAAAATCAATCGGGAAGAACAACGGTCAAACGAAAGTCAAAACTGCATTACCTGCGAACGATCGAACGAACATCTGTGAGATTGATTCGGAGCGAAAGGACATGGAATTGATTTCTGGGCTATCTCTAATGTTCGTTGACGTGGATTCGCTTTGATCGATGGACTCGGAACGAGCCTAGAAGGATATTGGGTTTGTTTGTTAAAACTTGAAGCGAATGTAGAGTGAGAACAATAAGCGAACCTGTGAGTGGATTCGCCTTAGGGTAATGCTGATGAATTAGGACCGAAACTGGAACAATGAACTTGGGTTCGCTTGTTAATGTTTGAAGCGAACGGAGGAAGGACCGAAAGCGAAAGGAGTTTCGCCTGATGAAGCTTGGAATGGAAATAGAAACGAAAGGAACTGAACCTTCGGTTGGGTTCGCTTCAGGTGAATAATTGGCGGTCTTGAAACGAACTTAGGTTCGGTCACTTGAGCTTAGATTGCACGTTCGCTTTGTTATTAGTGTTCGCTGTGATGATTTCACGATTCTAGTCATGTTCGTTTATGCAATCAATGAATTGGGGAAGAAGATAGACATGTTACATTATTAATCCCTGAAACTTCAGCGAATTGATTCTTTTGGTCCCTATACTTTTCATGCCTTCGCAGTTTTGGACCATTTCCAGATTTTGTTACAAATAAAGGGGTATATTGATGCAGAATTACCATTCCAGCCCCTGAGTTTCTAGAAAGTGACAATTTCAGCCCATTTTTCGAAAAAGTTTACAATTTTAAGGGCTGGTGAACAGTTTTGGATTTTTTAACGCACATATTTTTTCGTGAACAGAAAAATAAAGATTCCATCAAGTCTTGGCAGTTCGGAAAGTCGTTTTTCGTGATAACGTCAAATTTTCACAACCTTTTCGGATTTTATACTTCATCGTTTATATCATTTTGTCACGGGGGAGCATAGTTGTAACACCAGTCAAAATAGGTCAATAAACAATCACATGTGATTATGCCAATCAAGTAATGTGATTTTGTTAAACTAGTAATTTGATAAACTTACTATGTAATTCATGTTAAAGTATGAAATTTCATGATACAACTCAAAGTATACATCAATACAATTCCAAAAATGTAGAGAACGTCTAAATCTGACTTCGCGTGAAGAAGTTATGATAAACCGAACACTATAAATCTCTACAATAAGAGGAATTTAAAATAGACTTAGAATTAGATATTGGGTTCTAAAAGATAGTTGTAGTGCTCGTAAATACCTACGCATGGATATAAAGAACGTCAAAAACGGAGTTCGTATGCAAAAGTTATGACCTTCCGAAGATGCAGCTGTCTAAGGACATGACACGTGGCAGAAACCCTAGCCGCCATGGTTCACGACATGGACATTAATTTCACGACGTGAAACGTGTCAGGGACACTAATCGGGGCTAGAAAACACGTGTTAAAGCTACGGGGTGACTCATGGAAGTCCACGACGTAACCATATGTATTCCACGACGTGGAATGGCCCATAACAGCCTATAAATAGCGATCAATACCCTTTCATTCCTTACACCAAATCTCTTCTTTCTCTCTCGTTTCCGAAGGCCGTTTTCCTTCCCGAGCCTGACTACGACGAGCCTCTAACCGCTTAGATTCTATAGATCACGCTACAAGGGTGAGTTTCACGGCCACACTTTTTAATGTTTTCGGGGGAAAACGCATGCTAAGTATTACATATAAGTTAATATTATGTCTATATGATAGTATATTCGTATCAAGATAGCTAGTTATAATAACCGGGATATAGTTATTTCGTATCTGAAAATATACAACTATCGTAAAGTTGTTAGCATGTTATGGTTATAGTAGTATACTAATGTAGATCTTGAGTTATACTTAGGATTCTATATATATGTTGTGTGCGATATAGTTCCGAAGTTATATTCGGAAGTTCAATATGTTAATTTATAAAGTTTGTTGTTATTGTTAGTTTTATGATAAGATAAAACTTAGTATGTTATATGTTGTTGTTGTTATTGGTTTTATGTCAAGATAAAACCTAGTTTTACTTCAAGTTATAGCTGTTATACTTCCTAAATGTTATGAAATTAGGAGTAATGTTTAAAAGCATAGTTTAGTAACTTAGGGTTTTAGACACGAAAATGCTTTTGTTGTTAGAACTATAGAACGCCGTCAAAGTCTACCTGAGCTACTGTATTCATCATCTAAGATTGGGGATCTTAGTGAAAGTCCTCTGACCTGTATTCGTTAATCCCGTGTGAGCGTGACAACCCCACCGTGGTTGTTAGCTACAACCAATATTTGGCGGGTGATGAACTTGCCAAATTTACTACCTTCTGACGTCGATGAAGCGTGCGGAAACTACCGCAACTTGTGATCCTTGTACTACCGCAAGGTGTGATCCTTGTACTACGGCAAGGTATGATCCTTGTACTACCGCAAGGTGTGATCCTTGTACTACCGCAAGGTGTGATCCTCTTACTACCGCAAAATGTGTGATCCTTTTACTACTACAAGGTGTGATCCTTGTAATAATAACCAGAGGTATAAAACTAAGTCATAGAGTCGTAGCCACAGACTCATGGTAGCATAACTTTAGAAGCATTATACTTTGTCGATATACAAGTATGAATGTTAAGTATAAGTTTCCCAAAGACTTATACTCTAAGTATAAGAATCTAGTAGGTATATTACTTGTATATTAAGTAGACCACTATACCTATCCTACTTACTCGTATAGACTTGAAATAGATTTATACGTAGCGGTTTTACTCATATAGAATTGAAATAATATTTATACGTAGCAACTTAGTTTGTATGGAATTACAAACATTTATACTTATACTCTAGGTTCAAGGAATGTTTAGGTATAACACTTATTCGGTAAGTAAACCATTATACCTAAGATATATATAGTAAATGTTTGAGAGTCATAATGATACTTTCAAAACTATACTTTTGAACTTGGAAAATATATTATTTTTATATGGAGTCAAAACCTGTGGACTCACCAACTTTATGTTGACGTATTTTAAATGCATGTGTTTTCAGGAAGTTGATAACTATGATACGAGAAATAACGTTACACTGCCCGATGTTTCCGCGGACGGCCGGGTTGTGACAGATTGGTATCAGAGCTATTAACTATAGTGAATTAATACTTTCTTAGGAAAGCACGACTATAGTTTAGGGCTTACTCTGTTAGGTTTAGGTATATCCCTTAGCCTACAATATAAAGTATTATTAATTATACTACTGAAGGAATACTTACGGGAGCGGTGACAAGGATAGACATGTCGATTTGGGTTGCTAGATTTCAGAACGACTATATGGTAAAATGATCCTGCCTTTTTCGACTGTCCTGACTGGCCGGTGCCTTATCAGCTAATCCTGAAGTAACAAACAATAATTAATAATACTCGTGAATACAACAAACACAAAGATATAGAGTTATGTATGAACTCAGTCCCACGATGAGAACACATGTATATAACCCAAAAATATAGAAAACCCAAACCCTCGATAGAAATATAACACAATGTTTTAGGTCAAACTCCTTAGTCGAGTTTTATTGTACATGGGCCAAACCACAACTAAACGTAGACTGATCACCTATGTTTAATTATGGTTAGACCGATGCAAAACTAAAATTGGATACGGTGTTTGATAGACTAAAACACTTGAAGATTTTAGAAGATTCAAGATAGATCTCAGATCAGGATACCATCAACTAGAAAAAAGAAGACGATGTTCCGAAAACAACATTTAGGACTCGGTATGGTCATTATGAGTTCCTAGTTAAGCCTTTGGATTGACCAGCGCTCCAACAATGTTCATGAATAGTGTTTGCAAACCGTACTTGGATAAATTTGTGATAGTGTTTATCGATGATATATTCACATTTTCACGAACCAAGGAAGAACACGGTCAACACTTGCAAATAATCTTGGAACTACTAAGAAAAGAAATGTTGTACGCCAAATTCTACGAATGTGAATTTTGGATTAGAGAAGTACAAATTTTTACATGTAGTTAGTAACAAAGGGATTCATGTCGAACCCTCCAAGATTGAAGCAATTAAGAATTGGGAAGCACCAAAGACGCCAACAGAAGTGCGTCAATTCTTAGGACTTGCTGGCTATTACCATAGATTCATAGAGAATTTCTCCAAAATAGCCAAGCCGTTTACAACACTAACCCAGAAGGATATGAAGTTCAACTGGGAAGTCAAACAAGAAGCTGCTTTTCAGAAACTAAAGCAAATGTTGTGTAGTGCACCAATTATATCCCTCCCAGATGGGACAGAAGATTTAGTCGTATACTGCGACGCATCAAATCAAGGATTGGGATGTGTGTTGATGCAAAGAGGAAAATTTATCGCCTACGCATCATGATAACTTAAGGTGCATGAGAATAATTACACTACCCATGACCTTGAATTGGGAGCTGTAGTTTTTGCACTGAGAAGTTGGAGATACACAATTGGCCAGAGAACATATAGGTGATACCTTATGTACTGAGCCAGAAATAATCCACGAGACAAACTCAAAAGATCGTACAAATTAAGGATTGAGTCAAGGCAGCAAGTGATCGTCAGAAGAGCTATGTTGACGTAAGACGTAAGCCTTTAGAATTCCAAGTTGGAGATAAAGTAATGTTGAAGGTCTCTCCTTGGAAAGGCGTGATTCGATTCGGGAAATGAGGCAAACTAAACCCACGATATATAGTACCTTTTAAAATTCTAGCAAGAATTGGTTTTGTCGCATACCAAATCAAGTTACCTCAAGAGCTAAGCAATATACACGATGTTTTTTTTTACGTGTCAAATCTCAAAAGATGTCTATTCAAGGACACTCTTTTTGTACCTCTCGACGAGATACAAGTCAATACCAAACTCATCTTTGTACAAGAACCTGTCGAAATCATGGATCGATACAACAAACGATTAAACCAAAGTCATATTCCCATAGTGAAAGTTCGATGGAACTCTTTACGAGGACCTGAATTTACTTGGGAATGTGAAGATCAGATGAAACAAAAATACCCCCAACTATTTAACAAAACCCTATCCATAAGATCAATTTCGGGACGAAATTGTTCTAACGGGGGGAGAATGTAACACCAGTCAAAACAGGTCAATAAACAATCACATGTGATTATGCCAATCAAGTAATGTGATTTTGTTAAACTAGTAATTTGATAAACTTCGTATGTAATTCATGTTAAAGTATGAAATTTCATGATTCAACTCAAATTATACGTCCATACAATTCCAAAAATGTAGAGAACGTCTAAATCTGACTTCGCATGAAGAAGTTATGATAAACCGAAAACTATTAATATCTATAATAAGAGGAATTTAAAATAGACTTAGAATTAGATATTGGGGTCTAAAATAGAGTTGTAGTGCTCGTAAATACCTACGCGTGGATATAAAGAACGTCAAAAACGGAGTTTGTATGCAAAAGTTATGACCTTCCAAAGATGCAGCTGTCTAAGGACATGACACGTGGCAGAAACCCTAGCCGCCATGGTTCACGACGTGGACATTAATTATTTGACGTGAAACGTGTCAGGGACACTAATAGGGGCTAGAAAACACGTGTTAAAGCTACGGGGTGACTTATGGAAGTCAACGACATGGCCATATGTATTCCACGACGTGGAATGGCCTAGAACAGCCTATAAAAAGCGATCAAGACCCTTTCATTCCTTACACCAAATCTCTTCTTTCTCTCTCGTTTCCGAAGGCCGTTTTCCTTCCCAAGCCTGACTACGACGAGCCTCTGACCGCTTAGATTCTATATATCACGCTACTAGGGTGAGTTTCACGGCCCCACTTTTTAATGTTTTCGGGGGAAAACGCATGCTAAGTATTATATATAAGTTAATATTATGTCTATATGATAGTATATTCGTATCAAGATAGATAGTTATAATAACCGGGATATAGTTATTTCGTATATGAAAATATACAACTATCGTAAAGTTGTTAGCATGTTATTCTTATAGTAGTATACTAATGTAGATCTTGAGTTATACTTAGGATTCTATATATATGTTGTGTGTGATATAGTTCCGAAGCTATATTCGTAAGTTCTATATGTTAATTTATAAAGTTTGTTGTTATTGTTAGTTTTATGATAAGATAAAACTTAGTATGTTATATGTTGTTGTTGTTATTGGTTTTATGTCAAGATAAACCTAGTTTTACTTCAAGTTATAGCTGTTATGCTTCCTAAATGTTATGAAATTAGGAGTAATGTTTAAAAGCATAGTCTAGTAACTTAGGGTTTTAGACACGAAAATGCTTTTGTTGTTAGAACTTTAGAACGCCGTCAAAGTCTACCTGAGCTACTGTATTCATCATCTAAGATTGGGGATCTTAGTGAAAGTCCTCTGACCTGTATTCGTTAATCCCGTATGAGCATGACAACCCCATCATGGTTGTTAGCTACAACCAATATTTGGCGGGTGATGAACTTGCCAAATTTACTACCTTCCGACGTCGATGAAGCGTGCAGAAACTACCGCAAGTTGTGATCCTTGTACTACCGCAAGGTGTGATCCTTGTACTACCGCAAGGTGTGATCCTTGTACTACCGCAAGGTATGATCCTTTTACTACTACAAAGTGTGATCCTTGTAATAATAACCAAAGGTATAAAACTAAGTCATACAGTCGTAGCCACAGACTCATGGTAGCATAACTTTAGAAGCATTATACTTTGTCGATATACAAGTATGAATGTTAAGTATAAGTTTCCCAAAGACTTATACTCTAAGTATAAGAATCTTGTAGGTATATTACTTGTATATTAAGTAGACCACTATACCTATCCTACTTACTCGTATTGAATTGAAATAGATTTATACGTAGCGGTTTTACTCGTATAGAATTGAAATAAGATTTATACGTAGCAACTTAGTTTGTATGGAATTACAAACATTTATACTTATACTCTAGGTTCAAGGATTGTGTAGGTATAACACTTATTCGGTAAGTAAACCATTATACCTAGGATATATATACTAAATGTTTGAGAGTCAAAATGATACTTTCAAAACTATACTTTTGAACTTGGAAAATATATTATTTTTATATGGAGTCAAAACCTGTGGACTCACCAACTTTATGTTGACGTATTTTAAATGCATGTGTTTTCAGGAAGTTGATTGATACGAGAAATGACGTTACACTGCCCGGTGTTTCCGCCGACGGCCGGGGTGTGACAATAGTAATTTTTATCCATTCAAGATCATTCTCATGACCATTAGAAGGCTTTATAATCAAGTTTTCGATTATAAATCAGGGGAGAATTTGGTATGGTCATTCGAAATTGGATCTGTGACTTTTCAAAGTTGAAGATTTTTGATAAAGCTTGTGGTAGAATTATGAAGGTAGCTTCTACAGTAGAAGTTCTTCATCGAGCTCTGCTAAAGCTTTCATAGAGAAGTATCCTTTACAACGGAAGTTCTTTATCGAGCTCTGCTAAGGACTTGTTATATCTCCAACTTCTAGTATTTTCTCGATCAAGTGACGTTACGAATCTTAAAGTTTGGGTTGTTACCTGATATTTTTTGATGGCTTATATCATTAGCTTATTTGAAGATCATTGTGACTTGTAGGGGGAGCTCTTCAAAGACAAGAAGTGATTCGGTATCTTTGTTCTGAAATGGGTTTTTCATGGCGGGTTTGGTTTTCATGAAGATTTTTTTTGGGATTACATTCGAAAATGAAGTTTAAAGACATTACTTCAGTGCTTGGTTTATATATCCTAGAGCCCGTGTTTGAAGACTATTGAAGAATCAAGATTCATGGATTGCTTCATATATTCCTCGTTGCGGATCTTTTTATTTGCTAGATTTTGGAAGTTAAAGCATTGTCATCCATTCCATACTTTAAGGGGGAGATTGTAGGGTTTCAAAGCACTCCATGGATGATGGCAATGGGCCCCTTGATGAAGTGTAGGTTAAAAGCCCAAGACTTGTCTTTTCCCTATAAATAGTCATGTGTTATTCATTATTAGGGTTAAGAGTGATGCAAAATATAGTCGCCAGGTTGTGAGGTTTCTTATGTAGTGTTAGATTCTTTACTCTATGTTGAAAGTGTAATTTATTTCTCATGTTTGAATAAATCGAGTGATCATTCGACGTATCTTCTTTATTTGTGTTTGTTCTTATTTTCCGCATCTTGTTCATCAAATCACAATTAGGGTTTTAATCCCAACAAAGTCAAAGTCAAACCGGTCAAACTTAATTAGTATGTGTATGCTAAAAGTTATTCTATGTATAAAAATGTGCATTTGTATGTCAAGAATTCAAGTGTCTCGATGAATCTATGTGTTTAGCCATGTAAAAACCCTAAAAAGGAAGTTAAACGCATCAAAACACGACTAAGTACCCTTTCGGGGACTTAAAACAATCATAAACGAAGCATAACGGGGTTCACGAACCTTGCATTACGAGATTATACGATAATAATGGCTAAGATTAAATCTCTCCCAAATCTCTCCAAGTATGTGAAATCTCTCCAAGTATGTGAAATCTCTCCCAAATCTCTCCAAGTATGTGAAATCTCTCCAAGTATGTGAAATCTCTCTAAGTATGTGAAATCTCTCCCAAATCTCTCCAAGTATGTGAAATCTCTCCCAAATCTCTCCAAGTATGTGAAATCTCTCCCAAATCTCTCTCAAAATCTCTCTCAAAATCTCTCTCAACTTTTTTTAGTCATCCCGACCCTTAACTTGGCCAAAAACCGCTTGAAACGGTGAGTTATATGGAAAAACAGCTAATTGGGGCCGAAACCCTTCTTAGGAACCGAACCTCTTAGGAACCGAGGATGTTAGAGGCGAACTTGTCAGAAGCGAACTACCCTCCTCAGACCGAGCCTCAGCAGGACCGAACCTTGATGCAACCGAAATAGACCGAGGGCTCGGCCTATTTCGCCTCCCTCACATTTCGGACCGAGACCCCCACCTTCGGTCCCTACTCCCTTCTCTCGGTTCCTGCCCTACTTCGGTCCTCAGCACTTCCAAGAGCCGAACCTCGCAGGTTCGGTCCATAATGTCCGGTTTTCGACTACTTTCGCCTCCTAAGCCCGTTTTTGACGGGAGTTTTTCACCAAATTCATATTTTTACCATTTTTAACCCCCAAAACTCATATTTTATTTATTTTTCGAGGATTATTAATTAAAAATCATTATTTTATAATAAGAGGAGTATTCTACCCCACTAGTGGGTCAAGTGTGCCCACTTGCCTCCATGTGTCATCCTCTCATTAGCCAACCTTATCCACATGACACAAACCAAGGCAAACATCACTTCAAACTTACAAGTTGCTCCAGCAACCTTCAATATATATAGAAATCCCTGGAGGATTTCTTGGCTTACATGATCATTTCAAACACTTACACTTCTCAAAACACCAAAAGAGCCTCATTTTCTCTCTACTTCCCACCACTTTGTGAAAGTGTTCTTGAGCTACTACTTCACTTTTTTGGTAAGTATTCCATCTAAACTCAAGTGTTATTCCATAAGTTCATAACACCCTTGGATCATCGACTCATATCTTAATACCAAAAATCGTTCTTAGGATCATCCAAGCTTCCACGTGTTCATTAAGTGTTCTTGACTTGATACTCCTCGACTTCAACCTTCCACTCTTTTAGAAATCACTCAAGGTGAGTTCATACCCTTACATTTTCCCGTTTTCTTTAGTTTTCAGGGGGGGGGGGGGGGAATACAAGTTAAAACACCAAAACATATTTGAAACTTAATTTGACAGCTTACAACATAAAAGTTGTGACCTGTTCACGAACTGTTTTACCCAACTTAAACTTAATACTTTTCAAAACTGTTTAATATGCCAATAGTTCCGTTTTATACCTTTAAAATGACTACTTGCACATCTCCATACGATTTTTCTATAATTTATGGTGATTTTTACAAAACTGCCTATCACTACAGCATCAAAGTCGGACCAGGTTGTGAAGATGAACATTTTCACCCTGGTTTGAGACCACCAAAAATTATAGGAAAATTTATGGATACAGTAGACTCTTTACTCAGAGTTTACGGATTCAGTTTTCGACTTACGATGATTTTTCTATAAATATTCTAAAACAGTGACAGTTAAGGGTAAAACTATCAAATACATGTTTAAGAGTTATTCACAACTTGTAACATGCTGAGCAAGGTGTGTACGATTTACACTTAGTATTTTAAATGTCATTTTATGGAAATACAAAGAGATGCATAACAACGTTTCATTCAAACACACAACACTTTTGATAAACTATAATAGGTATAGTTTGAGCACTTCGGTTGACAGAGAAAAAAGTAACTCAATCGACTTACAAAACAAGTATTTCATTACACACTACTAGAACTTGTTAATGAATAAATTTGTGAGACATTCTCCTTCGGGGTACTCTTAAGTACCACAGTAAAGTCCTGTAGTTATAATCAGCATCAAAGTCGGACCAGGTTGTGAAGATGAACATTTTCACCCTGGTTTGAGACCACCAAAAATTATAGGAAAATTTATGGATACAGTAGACTCTTTATTCAGAGTTTACGGATTTAGTTTTCGACTTACGATGATTTTTCTATAAAGATTCTAAAACAGTGACATTTAAGGGTAAAACTGTCAAATACATGTTTAAGAGTTATTCACACCTTGTAACATGCTGAGCAAGGTGTGTACGATTTACACTTAGTATTTTAAATGTCATTTTATGGAAATACAAAGACATGCATAACACGGTTTCATTCAAACACACAACACTTTTGATAAACTATAATAGGTATAGTTTGAGCACTTCGTTTGACAAAGAAAACAGTAACTCAATCGACTTACAAAACAAGTATTTCATTACACACTACGTGAACTTGTTAATGAATAAATTTGTGAGACATTCTCCTTCAGGGTACTCTTAAGTACCACAGTAAAGTTATGTAGTTATAATCAGAATCTCCTGGAGGGAGAGCGTGATAGTTGTGTATAGATCTATATTGGGTCTGACAAACACGCACCAAAGCTGCTTGCAACAGCTAGACCGCCAGGTCTGGGGTGACAAGTGTCATAACATTCCGACGCCTGAAGAACGTCGAGTACAAGGTCTTCGAGTTTAGTATGGTTATAACAATTCACATGGGAAATTAACAAAACACATAGTTCACAGGGATTTAAGGAGTTTTATTTAAATATAAAACCACACACACACGAGTATGACGATTTACTTACATACACTAAATCTTGGTTAAGTTAAGACTATAACAACCCTTTAGAAAATATTGGATTTTCTGGAAACAAACTTGTAACAAACAAAAAGGAACATCATTCATTTTCATTCATAAATTTTCTTATGAACTCACCAGCTTTATGCTGATACTCTTTCAAAACAACTTGTATTCTCAGGTAATCAGTAAAACAGGTAACCACAAGATTTCTGAAGTCAAGACGCTAAGGCGTAGATTCTTTTGCTATATTTTGACATCATATGTAATTTATTTGGAAACATGTACTTTTGAAACGATGTAACCTTTTAAATTATATTTATGATGGTTGTGTTTACTTTCTTCACTATGGTTATGATACTGAGCATGACGCCCTCCGCCCCCGAACGTGTCCGCCGTTTTGGTTTGGGGGTGTGACAGATTGGTATTAGAGCTTTGTTTATAGTGAACTAAGTATATCGAACCACGTAAGATATACAAAGTATAAATACAACGGGACAAAAATTCTCTGACGTAGCTTTTCAAAAATACTTTAAAATAAAAATTTATATTTTTTTATAAAAGTATTCGCACAATCGCACATACTAATTCAGTATCATAATGGCAATAACATGAAAGTATCAAGACAAGTTGAACACCATGATTCAGCTTCGGGGTATGTAGTTAGATCTTGGATGAATATAACCTGATCAACTATATTTAGCCAAGGTAGGACCAATGTATGCCGAAGGAGGATCATGATGAGCAACAAGTCTTCAACTTACCAAAAACTTCGAGGATCAAACATAAAAATACTATAGGAGTATTTTAACTCAAAAACCGTAATAAGCACATTATAAATTGCGATAACTAACTTCTTTCCCAAAAGTTCTTGCAATATCCTTCTTATCCTTATTCTCGTACAGGCGCAATGGCAGGATTCCACTTATCAGGTGATCCCTACTTTCCCAACCAGGGGAATGCGGGTTGGATTCTGGAAGACCCAGAGGAAGAACCCGAAGAAGGTCCCATGGAGGATGAGGAACCCATGTGTTAGAACAAAGTTCTAGTAGGATCGATAGATTCTAAGCAGAAAAACAATTAAAGACGTAATGAAGAACACAGAAATGGTTTAACTGATGTCGAATGATTAAACTTTAACACCTCAGAAGAGCTCGATTAAGAACTTCGACTGTAGAGGTGTTTAGGGTTACAAAGCAATAATAACTATAATCACGTTAGTATCTAAGGCATACATGCATGCACTATTTATAGCTAAACCCTATAATAATCATGGATGGACAGGTCCAATCCGGATATACAATACTAAGCCCATGACGCAATTCGCTTCTTTGAACTTTCTTCATGTAGTTGTCATCAAAGGTTACATAGTATGTCTCCTCAATACGTTTGGAACGTTTGTTCAAAACTCTGTATGTCTTTGAAGTGAGTGAATAGCCAAGAAAAATTCCCTCATCGGCTTTGACTTCAAACTTGTTTCGGTTCTCTTTGGAATTGAAAATGAAGCACCTTGAACCGAACACGTGGAAAAATTTAACGTTGGGCTTTCGATTGTTCAGAATTTCATACGGAGTGATGGAGAATCGTTTGTTGAGTAAGGATCGGTTCTGAATATAGCACGCGGTTGCAACTGCTTCAGCCCAGAAGTATAGCGGAAGAGAAGCGAAGCTTAGCATGGTTCGGGCTGCCTCACATAAAGAACGGTTTCGTCTTTCAACAATCCCATTCTGTTGTGGTGTATAGGGGGCCGAGAAGTTGTGAGATATCCCCTTTTCAGCCAGAAAGTCCTCAAAATCTTTATTCTTGAATTCAAGCCCATTGTCGCTTATGATATTCCTCACCAGCTTTCGCAGCTGCACTTCCACTTGCTTGATGAACGTCTTCAACTTAGGAGTTGCGTCTGATTTCTGTTTAAGAAAGAAAACCCAGGTGTGTTGGGTCAAAAATATGGTTTATACTTTACTTTTCTAGGAAAATGTATTTTTGTGTCTTGGACCGTAAACAGCTTGGTGTTTACGGTCGTATACGTGTTTACGGTTGTGTTTACGGCCGTAAACAGGTTTACGGCCGTAAACCCATTTACGGCCGTAAACCCATTTACGGCCCATGTTCACCAAGCCCATGTTTCTTATGTATAAATATAGGTGTAAGGGGTAAGGAGTAGAGTGATGAACACATAGAATAGAGGAGCTTAAGTGTGTGCATTTGAAGGTGTTCTAGAGTGATCAATACATACAAGATTCATCATCTTCTTCTTCTCCTTCTCTTATCTTCTATTTTATCTGACATCATCCGTTTGATTGGGATTCCGCACCATCAAACGGATCTGATTGATACACAAGCAGATTAGGGACTTACAATTGGTATCAAAGCTTGGATTGTATCAGTCATCTTTGTCAGATCTGGAGCTGATTTGATCTTATTTTGGAAAGATTCTTGCGTTTTTGGATAGATCTCTAAAAATTAGGGGGGGGTTTGTTCTTCGCGTTTTTCATAAAAACGAGTTTCTGATCGAGTTTTGGAGCAAAAATGGTGAAAAACGTCGTTTTTTTTCGCGATCTGAAGCTGAGTTTACGGTCTTTGAAGGGTTTTATTTCAGCGGCAGCGGCGGCTAGGGTTTTCCGGAGTTTACGGCCGTAAATGTGTTTACGGTCGCCGGAGTTTACGGTCGGCGGTTTACGGTCGCCGGAGTTTGCGGCCTCGGCTCGGAATTCGGCTCGGTGAACGGCTAGGGATGCCGGCTCAGCAGCAGCAAGCTTCGCATCAGCATCCTCGCACCAGGTCTTCGCCTCGCATAGCAGCTTCGCACACGCGCCCCGTCCTCGCAAGCTGCAGTCTTCGGCCTCGCACATTTAAAAAATCAGAGGCGGATTTGGGGGTGCCGGGGATCGAACCCGCGACCTCTGGTTCATCAGCAACACGTCTTACCAGTTGAACCAACCAGCAACTTGTTACAAGCCTTTCGATTTTAACTTAAAACCACTCCCAGTCGCACCAAATTTCGCATTTCAACACTTTTAACCCCAAAAATCAATTTCTTTCATTTTTAAATTACTTTTTCATCCAAAAATTTTAGTTTTTAAATTTTGACTTTTATTTTTGACTTTTTACTTAAAATTTTGACTTTGACTTTTAAAGTTTGACCTTTGACTTTAAACTTTGACTTTCTCGTTTAACTTTTAAATTTTCAAATTTAGCTTTTCGGTTTGACTTTTAAGTTTGACTTTTCAAGTTTGACTTTTGAGTTTGGCTTTTTAAATTTGACTTTTGAGGTTGACTTTTGAGTCTTTTTAGTCAAAGGGCATTTTTAAATTTAAGTTTGACTTCTAGTTGTGCTTTTAATGGTTTTTGAGGACATGAAAGAGAGTCATCAGGATATGTTAAGACAAAATTTCAACATGTTCGATTATATCCCTGGAGAAACCCTGGAAGCTCAGTTGAAGCGATTTACTACACTTACTACTGAGATGAATATAGCTGGGATTTTCTTGACTAAATTTGAGATAAACAAAAAGTTGTTGAATTCACTTCCGAAATCATGGGATAAGAACGTGGCTATCATCAAGAAGACAAAAGATCTCAATCGTCTTAGTCTTGCTGATATAATTGAAGAAATTGACGCTTTGAAGTGTGGAAAAACAATGTGTTCCACAAACCTTCCGGTCAATGAAGTTTCATGTTCTCAATCATGTGAAGTTTCATGTTCTCAATCATGTGAAGCTACGATTAAACTTCTTTGTGAACATAATGATTTATTAAAAAGAGAAGTTGAGGACCTCAGATATGAAGGATATCAACTCAGGAAAGGACAGAAACCCCTGAAGGCTGAATTAGAAACAAAAATAAAGGACTTTAAGAGAATTTAGCTAGACTACAGTGAAAAATGTGAACATTATGATTATATCAAAAGACAGAATGCTGAGTTAATTACTGAGCTTGATACATTAAAAGGGCAATTTGAAACTGCAAATTTTGATTTTAAAAAGTTTGATGTATCAAGCGAAGTAGTTGCCAACATGATAGACCATTGCATGCAATTTAAACATAATCAATCAAAGGGTTTAGGATACGATAATGTACCTCCTCGTTTTAATCATACATATCAGTATCAACCTTTGTCTAAAAAGGAGATTACCAACGAACCATTCATGGTTTATGGCAAGCCATCTGGTTTTGTTTCAGGAGGATTTATTAATGTTGAAAATGCTAACGTTTCTACTTCCCCTGCAGATCAATCCTTAAGTCAATCCAAGCAAGCAGCTGAAGAGAGTGTGTCTGATAGTAAAGTAGCAGAAGATGAGAACAAGGAGAAAACCATTGAACAAACCAACATCTCCTTGAGCTCTGAATTTTTTGCTTCGAACTCAGTTGCTTCTGATCAACCTGTTGTTGAGAAGTACAGGCCACCAAATCAAGTTAAACAGAATGCATGCTGCAACTGTGCGTGTGGGAAAAGCAAGAGACAAGGCAAAGATACGCCACCAGGGGCAGGAAGAAACAACTTCACAGTGAAGAAAAAGACATGTTTTCACTGTGGAACACCTGGTCACATTGCCCGAAATTGTCCTAATCGCACATATGTTTCGTACTAGGCACAAGGCTGGCAGAACGCGCCAAGAGGGAGATACTTCAAAAGAAACCCCTCAAGGTCACGTTCAGACAATGGCGACTGGAACGCACAGAAGGCAAAGAATCAATCCCACAAGCCCAAGAATCCGAATCCCAAGGGCAAGAAGGGAATGTCGGCGAAGAAGCCAAATCCAAGAGATGCTCCCGTGAAGCCAAAATCAAATTCATCTCAACGGCCGACATCAAGTTCAAAATCAAGTACCGAGCCACCCATCAGATCAAAAAAGAAATGGGTTAAACCCAACTACAAATGGGTTCCAAAGGCTTACTCTCCCAAATATTCTAACGATTTTAATATTTCTACATCTTCTGTTTGTGATAAGTAGGACATGTTATGGGAGAGAGTACCGTGCAAGGATAAAAAAGGTCAACCTAGTTTCAAAATGGACTGGGTTCCAAAGACCATCTAATCCCGCTCTGTGTCGGAGCAGCTATGGAGGCATATCATCAGACTTCGGTTTGTTGGTAGTGGCTGTTCCTGGCACATGATAGGAGACATCTCTCAACTGTACAACACTCAGAACATTGTTTGGGAGTATGTGTCCTTTTCGGGAAAGGAAGAAAGGAAGAGATCACAAACGGGGTTAGTGCTTAATGACATGAATAATTTTCGGATATGTTCAGAGATTACGCGTGCTGTTCTCAGACCTTTTAGATGCAAATTCAATCGGTGACTTACGGTTTGAGTTTTCCTCTCTATACTCCTGAGTTTTTCTTAAGCTGATTCGCTTTAAAGACTAATTTTTGTTTTAGGATAGTTTAAATTTTTGCATTTACTTTCGTTTCTCTCCTATGCACAAATTTAGGGGGAGAAATAAAAACAAAACAAAAATTAGAAAATCCAAAAATCCAAAAATATGTTGTTTATGAAATGAGTTTGAGGGAGATGTTTTGGGAAGTGATATAATCATGTGATAACAGACAATCTGAATATGTGTAAGGGACTGAATCTGAATTGTCTAGGCTCTGTGTTCGATGCGCTGGTAGGCATGAGAGATTAAAATGGACTTGACTAGGCATTAATGAACTTAAGGAATCTAGAGACTTGAAAAATCTTGACCTAGATAGATCCATTTAGCCTGACAATACGACGCTTGGATAGGTTGAGCAGGGAGATATATATGGGAATCTACTGGTCACATTAAAGAACCTGTACTTGGAACCGTGGATTAACTTTTCCTCGATGTGCAGATTCTGTCCTTAATTCCGATATTGATGGGGCGACTGGGGAATTCTGATAAAGTAGGTCTGTAGGAAATTATTTTCTTGCTTTCTTTCTGTTAGTCATATGTTGCCTCCTCTACGTGATTGAAATACATCCGACCTGGACCGCAACATATGCAATTCTATTTCTCTGCATCTTCTATCTATGCAATTATTTCTATCTGTTAGCCATATATTGTCTCCTTTGCGTGACTCACAATCCGACCTGGTACACAGTATATGCACCATTCTTTTTCTCAATCCCTCTAAAACTTCAGTTAGTCATATGTTTCACCCTCTGCGTGATTGGAAGAGATCTGACCTGGGTGTATAGCATATGCATTCTAAATCTATCTTTTCTCTTAATAATTGTCTACTCACCCGATGTAAGGAGTATTCTGGAAGTCCTTGATTACTGGAGCATATCAGGAAGCGGGAAACACGTTCTAGTACATTTAAAATTGAACAATCACTAGGTTGTCTGTAGATCTCGTTGCTCAATTTAGGTGGACAACAATATCTTTGGTCGTCGTCAGCTGAATGGTCCTTAAGGAATATTATCTAGGAACTTAGGATCACATTGTCTTGTCACTTATAGTATGTCCTAATTTTGTCACAATCTCTCGTGTTTAAGTGGATCACAATACCCGCGATTGACCAGATCTATTCATGAAGGGAGAGGTACTGATAAACGGATAAAGGTTGTGTAAAAACTTTGATCCCAAATCACTCTTAAAGTTAGATATCATTTATTTTTGTTTAATTTGTTCATAGTTTTCTTCTAATTTAAATATTAGGGGAGAATTAAAAATTTTGAAAACCAAACAAAAATCCAAAAATTAAAAATCCAAAAATAGTGTTATTTCTGTTTTATTTCTTTTTCAGAAAATATGAAAAATCCAAAAATATCGTGTGCTAAGTTTTCTTTTAGTTTTGTTTTGTTTTGAAAAGTGAATTCAGGTGAAGATGAAACTCATGGAGTTTGTGTCGAAGATTTCTGAGCCAAGGCTTCATCCGTGATCATCGAAGAATTCTCATTCGAAGGAGCAAGAAATGAAGATTATTCTTTCGACATTCAATCTTTCAACCCCAGAAGCAAGGTGAAGTTGCACTTGAAGATTAGGTGACAGATTGCATTGAAGCCTCCTCAATCAGTCCGCTGCTATCTTAAACCTGCTAAAGTGATTCAGAAGATTAGTTCTCTCTAATGTTCTCTCTGAAGATTCTCAAGCTGAAAGCGCTATCTTTCAAGAATCAGTACGTCAAGCCTCCTCACCCAATGTGCTTTCAATGCCAAATTCTGAAGAAATGCCCAACTGCTCAAGATGAAGTCAATTATTGAAGATTCATCATGTTCATCTTGAAGCTGTGAAGTCATCCAAGATAAAAGCTGAGGCCAAGCTCCCAATGAAGATTGACAAGAAAAGCCAGCTACTTTTTAGGGGAGCTTGTTGGGTCATTTAAGAAAAGAAAAGAAAGCTATAAACCAAGGGGGAGATTGTTGGGTCAAAAATATGGTTTATACTTTACTTTTCTAGGAAAATGTATTTTTGTGTCTTGGACCGTAAACAGCTTGGTGTTTATGGTCGTATATGTGTTTACGGTTCTGTTTATGGCCGTAAACAGGTTTACAGCCATAAACCCATTTACGGCCCATGTTCACCAAGCCCATGTTTCTTATGTATAAATATAGGTGTAAGGGGTGAGGAGTAGAGTGATGAACACATAGAATAGAGGAGCTTAAGTGTGTGCATTTGAAGGTGTTCTAGAGTGAGAGAAAAGAGAGTGTATGTTAGTGTGTGTGAATCTTGTATCCGGATCTTCATTCATATCAATACATACAAGATTCATCATCTTCTTCTTCTCCTTCTCTTCTATTTTATCTGACATCATCCGTTTGATTGGGATTCCGCACCATCAAACGGATCTGATTGATATACAAGCAGATTAAGGACTTACAAGGTTAAGCGTGAAAAATCATCTACTATGACAAGAATGAACTTACTACCTTCAAAGCTTTCGATAGCTGAAGGTCCACATAAGTCAATATGCAGAAGTTCAAGAGCTTCAACAATCTTTGTATTGATACGTGTAGGATGGCTCTTTCTGCTTTGTTTTCCCATCTCACACGCTGCACATAGGTGTTCCTTATCAAACTTGAGAAGAGGAAGGCCTCGAACATGATCACCAAGCACCAACTTATTAATGTCTTTGAAGTTTAGGTGCGATAGGCGTCGATGCCACAACCAGCTTTCATCAGTGTTAGCCTTTGACAGCAGGCATATTGCTGGTTTTCCTCGAATTGGGTTGAGATTTAAAGGATACATCTCTCCCTTGTGTTCAGACTTCAACAGAACCCTTTTAGATTGCTTCTCAATAATTTCTGATCCCTCATCATCGAATGAAACCTTAAACCAGTTCCCACAACTAATTGTGATACACTGATGAGGTTATGCTGCAACCCTTCCACATAAGCTACTTTTCGAATCGAGAAGTCTCCGTTGGTTATCATTCCATATCCTTTGGCAATTGACTCTTTCTTGGAAGGAACGTAGTTGGGGTTTTGAGATTGCCAATAACGTTTTTGCTCATTCAGAATTTTTCATGTATCTTTGATTTCTTTGGCGTTTCTGTTCAGCTAACTCCTTCTGAGATTTGTGAATATTGAAGCTTGATTTTGGCTTCTCCTTTTGAGTTTAGGCAGTCTTGGAAGGAACATTCGGTGTTTTCTTTGGTTCTTCAGGTATCTCTTTTGTTCCACTTGTGCTTGGTTTGTCAGAACTTGAGGGTTTCTTGATGGGTTCTGCAACGTATCTACCTTTTACCCTCCATGAGGTTTGCTCCGATAAGCCGATGGTTTCGTCTGCGTTATCAATAGGGGCTGACCAGAAATAATTGTCGCACCCTTCAGCATTGTCTTTGTCGACCAAGATTTTCAATTTTGCTGTTTGTTTTGCAGTGACCCCTGTAACATCATATACCTGATTTGGCACAATTTGAACCTTTTGATAAACCATTGCTTTTTCTTTGAGTTTTTATGGCTTGTCCTTTGACAGGCGAGCGTATTCAACCGAGTTTTCAGATATGAGGGGTTTCTCCTTCTCGGTTTCGCTTTTCATAAACTCAGAACAATCAACCACGTCTTCTACCGAGATTTCGCTCATCTCACTTTCCTCATCAAATTCAGACGTATTTTCTATATTCATTTTATGTTCTGAAATTAATTTGGCGTTAGACGAGCCAAATGATTGAATGGTCTCGGACTTAATTTTTAACCTATCATTTTCATCTAAAAGATTTTTGAGCATACACTTATGTTCCTTAGAGTCAATGAAGGTCTCTATTTTGTCCAGTCCGATTTTATAAGTGATGAATGTCTCTTCTAAGGACATTATGGATTCACATTCAGCGATTACCTCATCCTCCTTAAATTCAAGGAAGGGTAAGATCATCTTATGAATCTTTTTCCCTATTTCACAACTTAAGTGAAACTGAGCAATATTTGTATATAAGCGTTTAGCAATTAAACAATAAACATTCCTTTGTTTCAAAAACTTTAAATTGTCTTGTTGCAAATAAATAATTTCATCCATAGCCCTATTTAACTCCGTCTCCTTCAGCTCAATCCACATCCTTCTCTCCTCACTCTTTGAAGACACCCTGCTGAGTTGGTCAGTTAGGTTAGAGTTCGCTAAGCGAGTTTGCATGAGACTACCACTTAAGTTAGAAAATTTAAATTTAAATTCATTTAATTCTTCTTCATAATTTGTTACTGGAACTTTAAGTGATTTAAGGACGGATTGTACCTTTTTGATCAGCCGATCACAGTCGTTGATCTTCTCACTCACGGGCTTGGCTGCAAAGCACTTGTCCTCAGTTAGGTTCGGCTCCTTACTCGCACTTTCGGTTGGTCTACCAGCTGTAACCATCAAACATTTTCCAGCCGAACCTGTATCCTTAGCCACATAAACTCTTCCATGTATGGGCTTTCTCACCTCTTCATCCTCAGAATCGGTTGACCAGACTTTAACTCCACCGAACTCATCTTCATCCACATTTTCCTACACAATCAAGGCATTCATTGAACTGTTAGTTGCCTTTTTTTCTTGATCTCTTCCAACTTTCGCATGTAATACGCCTCATCATCTTCACCATCTCTTTTCTCAGCCATCTTCCTCAGCATGCAATCTTTGGCAAAGTGGTTCTTGCCATGACAGTAATTGCAGTCGAATCCAGAGTCTCCTGCAAGCTTGCTCTCCTTCTTGTCGTCATCCTTTTGAGAAGTATTCTTCGCTTCATCTTTCACCTTCTCAGAACTGTAACTTCCCTGCCAGTTTTGGTTCTTATTGACAGGGAATTTCTTTCGTGTAAA
This sequence comes from Lactuca virosa, assembly GCF_052849685.1. NCBI lineage: Eukaryota > Viridiplantae > Streptophyta > Magnoliopsida > Asterales > Asteraceae > Lactuca > Lactuca virosa. Next base: position 21,456,674 of record NC_136433.1, read on the forward strand.
TTTCTTTGGATTGGTGACCATCATAGCATATTCTTCGCTTGTAAGGTCATACTCAGACATATCTGACTCCTCTTCTTCTGCAACACTTTTGCTTTTTGATACAAGGGCCAACGATCCTACACCCGAAACTACCTTCGCCTCCTTGGTTACCACACTCTCATGGGATTTAAGTATGCCCACAAGTTTCGCTAGTGAGTAAGATTTAAATTGTTCATGAGCTTTCACTGTTGAAACCACTGCCATCCATTCTGGTCTCAAACCATTCATGAAGGTTACTTTTTGCTCGATCAATTTTCTCTCTATACCATGCTTGATCATCTTGCTTAGGAGATGATTGAAGCGATCGAAGGTTTGTATCAGTTTCTCTTCAGGTTTCTGTTCGAAAACTCCAAATTCTGAGAGCAGCAAGGTTTGAATAGAATGTTCTAGATCTTCATCGGTTGAGTAGAGTTCCTTCAACCTATCCCAGATTTCTTTAGCCGTCGTGCATGAACCAACTAACCGAAAAGTGTCAGATTGCAGTGCGAATCTGATCATTCTCATGGCTTTCACATTACATAACAACTTGTCCTTTTCATCTTGTGACATCTTATCCACGTCCGCCACAAGCTTATTATACTCTTTTTGAGTCTTCATAGTCATGTTCATTCCAGAGTGTCACACGCCACGAAGAACAAACAAGAGTTAACACCCGACATCTCATGGAAGTTGGTGCCACCAGCCAAGTCAACTCCGTTCGAATTCGCCGGTTGGATGACGACCACGATCGGACGCGAGACCGCACCGAGCTTCTTCGACGAGAAATGCCTGCAACCCGAGCTGAAGTGCAAGAACTCCGAGAACACCGAGCCACTCTAGAAGGACGTCTGGCAGAAGTAGAGCGCCAAGCGGCGGAATCCAGAACTGAAATGAGGAACTTCGTGTCTACACTCCGTGATCCTCAGAGCTTCAACCACCTCAAGTAGTGTTTCACTGCTCGCTCCAGTTTAATCTAGTTTTGCGGATAAATATTACTATTATTTTCTAATATTTTATGTCCGATCTCGCGATTTAAGTGTTTACACTTCCGGGATCAGTTAGGCGGTCAAAATTTTCCCATGCATTGATGTAGCATAGACCCCTAGTCGGGTCAAATTTTCCCCAATATTGTACACTAAGTTATATCAATGAAATTGACACGCTATTTGCTTTACCACATCAGATTCATAACATGAGCTATTTTCAGATTAAATTTACTGGTGTTCGATTTATGATAGTTTGGTGTATAAATCAAAGTTATATATGAGGTTAAGACTATGTCGACCTAGAAATGGTGGTTCCGCCTTAGATCATGTTCCTTGTTTGGTTGTGGGCCCAGGGCAGACCCATTAGATTCGAAAGTTTATTTAATCTTAATTATATATAAACATTCTACCTCGAACGATCAATGAATGGGCCCGGTATGGACTCTATTAACATACATTTCATGTCAATCAAAGCTATCAGCATTCATAAAGTCTATATTTCATTATCTATAGACCTCTAGTATGAATGGATTCATACAAAAATCTTTACAAGTCGGAATCATGATGCATATAAAGAAGTAATAATTTTTAGTTTTAACTCTCGACTTGTGAGTATTATCAAAGACTTATTGTCCTTTCATTCTTGATATGGCTAAAAAATGCCACCTCGTAGAAACCCTAGATGCGGCGGCGCCGCAGGAGCTCCACCACCTCCACCACCCCCTCAGTTAGACCCAGTTATGTTCCAGGCGGCCGTAACAGCCGCATTAGCAGCCGCAATGTCCCAAATTAGCACCAACAATGCGGGTGGTGCGGGTAATGGCGCCATAAATTCTAACCACGGGGACAACCAGGGACACTCGAGAGAGTGTACCTACAAAGACTTTACAAATGCCAAACCCAAAACCTTCAATGGAAGCGGAGGAGTGATAACATTGCTACAATGGTTCGAGAAAACCGAATCCATTTTCGAAATATGTGTATGCCCAGAAGCAAGCAAGGTCAAATTCACCGCATGTACCTTCTCTGAAAGGGCCTTAACTTGGTGGAATGGCCACATCAAGGCATTGACACTTTCGGTGGCTAATTTGATACCATGGGAAGACCTGAAAACGATGTTGATGAAGGAGTACTGCCTAAGGGGCGAAATACAGAAGCTGGAAGAGGAACTTTGGGGTCTCAAAATGACGGGCTCTGACATCCTGTCATATACCTCGAGGTTCAGTTATCTAACCATGCTGTGTCCCGGAATGGTTCCTTCGGAAAGCAAAAAGGTGGAAAGATACATATGGGGACTATCTTCCCAACTTCAAGGAAATGTATTGGCCTCAAAGCCAACTACATTTGACAGTGCCAAAGAACTGGCACAACAATTCATCGATCACAAAGCCAGCCATGAAACTGTGACAACCACCACTAAGCAAGCAAAAGGGGGGAGCAACAAAAGAAAGTTCTGGAACAAGAAGAAGGGTCAACCTGCTCAAGACCCTGCCAAGAAACAACAAGTGGTTGTTGTGCACGCTGCCACAACCACTACCAACCCAACTCCGATAAGGCAATACGTCGGGAACCTACCCAAGTGCAACAAGTGCAGCTATCACCACAACGGTGCACGCCGTGAAATGCATTGCACCAACTGTAACAAAAAGGGGCACACCACCCGGTTTTGTAGAACTCCGACCCAACCGAACGCACAAGCTGCCAACGTCGGAGCCAGCTGAACCTGCTATGGATATGGAGAAGCAGGACACTTCAAGCGTAACTGCCTATAGGCAAGAAACCCCAACCCCGGCGAAGTGGGCAGAGTTCTGGCAATAGGTCATGAGGAAGCCGTTGCAGATCCAACTGTGGTTACCAGTACGTTCCTCCTCAACAATACATACACATGCATTCTTTTCGATAGTGGCGCGGAGAAAAGCTTCGTGAGCCACCAATTTAAACGCTTTCTTAATCAAACACCACAAACACTAAAAGACACATTGATAGAATTAAACTGAGATCGATTAGATCTTTCACACGTAAAAGATAAAGATCAAACAAAACAAACACAATAACAGAATCAACAATATGCTTATGATTCAAATATAGTCACGCCTCAGCAGAGATCTATGAAGAACTTCCACTGTAGAGGCGAGCTAGGGTTTACAATACTCAAAAAGAATAAAAAACAAAGCGTCTATTTTCTCAAAGACTGCATGCATGCAGCTTAAATACTAAACCATAGAGAAAAACATGCACGGTTGGATAGGCCCAAACTGGCAATCAAAATTGGACTAAGGACCGAGCCAATGACGCAACACTATAAGCCCAACAATCTCCCCCTTTGCGTCGAATGAGGAGAGAGATCAATTTCTTTGAGTAGGCTTCACAGTCTTGACAACCTTGAACAGCCGAGGGATGACTGCAAGAAGTGTTTGCCGAAACTGAATGTACCATCGTAGCATGTCAGTAAACAACTTCTTATCAGCTGTAGAATTCTGCTTACTACGACAAAGCTGCTGAAAGGATTCACTTTGAACTCCACAATGAGAAGTCCTCCATCTCCAAGAACCGCTTATGTGCCCTAATTGGTCTCTCTCAAGAACCAACCAAAGTAAACCCTGAATCGATCACTACTGGTCAGTTGTTCTCCATGTTTTATCAAATGGGGTACACTGAAACCTTAACCACCATCACCAAGTTCAAGAAGTCTTGCCTTCCTCCTCCATGGAATGGCTTATTCACTCTACTGTTCAAAGGACTCTCTGAGCGCAGCGCAGGCTCCGATGGAGCAAGCAAGTCCTTTATGACTGTAACAACCCAAACTTTAAGATTCGTAATGCCACTTGATCAAGAAAATACTAGAAGTTGGAGATATAACAAGTCCTTAGCAGAGCTCGATAAAGAACTTCCGCTGTAAAGGATACTTCTCTGTAAAAGCTTTAGCAGAGCTCGATGAAGAACTTCCACTGTAAAAGCTACCTTCATAATTCTACCACAAGCTTTATCAAAAATCTTCAACTTTGAAAAGTCACAAATCCAATTTCGAATGGCCATACCAAATTCTCCCCCGATTTATAATCGAAAACGTGATTATAAAGCCTTCTTATGGTCATGAGAATGATCTTGAATGAATAAAAATTACTGTGCTCCCCCTCGACAAAATGATATATACAATGAAGTATAAAATCCGAAAAAGTCGTGAAAATTTGTCGTTATCACGAAAAACGACTTTCCGAACCGCCAAGACTAGATGGAATCTTTATTTTTCTGTTCACGAAAAAATATGTGCGTTAAAAAAAATCCAAAACTGTTCACCAGCCCATAAATTTGCAAACTTTTCTGAATATTGGGCAGAAACTGTCACTTGCTGAAAGACAGGGGCTGAAATGGTAATTCTGCATCAATATACCCCTTTATTTGTAACAAAAACTGGAATTGGTCCAAAAAAGCCAAACTGTGAAAACAACAGGGACCAAAAGTGTAATCATTAGTCATCTTCCCCATTTAGATGAGATTGAACGAACACTGCATCATACTCCAGTTGATCTTTCAACGATGACTCAAACTAGACGCGAAACCTTGAAATTGGCACATATAAACATCGACTCCAATAGGTTCGCTCCGAGTACAAGCAACCGAAACCATGTTCGGTCCAGGTTCATTGAACCGAAACCATGTTCGGTCCGAGCACAGGTTCGCTTTCTGTTCATCCTTCGTTCGCTCCAACCATTAACAAGCGAACCCAAGTTCGTTGTTCCAGGTTCGGTCCAAGATCATCAGCATTTACCCCAAGGCGAATCCACTCATAGGTTTGCTTATTGTTCTCACTCTGGATTCGCTCCTAATCAATTGATAACAAACCCGATGCGAATCCATGACAACGAACGTTTGTGAAAAAGGAGTGTGAGCCCAGACTGACGAGCTCCGATTGTTCGTAGTTAATCCATTTGTAATTTTGACTATTCGCATTGACCACCAAGAACATCTGCTCAAATTGTTCGGATTGAGTTCCAAATCTGATTTCAATTTCGAATACTGAAAGTTCCGAGTGACAAGCGCTTCCGATTAACCCCAATATTCTGAGCACAGAAACGTTTCCGATTGTAGAAGAATGTTAAGATTCCCAGCAGAAGGTAATTCGAAAGCGAGACAGATTCAACTTGCAAAAGGTGTCAAGATTCGCTTTTCTTTCATTGTTCTGATCGTATTAGCAGCACCAATTTAATTTCATCATTGATTTTGATTTTTCTGGTTTGACTATACATAACAGTCTCAATTGATTAACAATTGCGAGTTAATCACACAACCATTACGACTGAGATCTAACCTCGATAGCGAAACCCTTCATCATACTTGACAAACACGAAAGTCATCTTCTTCAAATTGTTTCCAGATCAACAATCTATTTTCAATCAAATCCATCACCATGTCCATCTGTTCTTCACCAGTTCTCAAAACAAAACAATCAATTATAAATAACAATCCCTAAGTAACATCGATTGGCAAATCTAAACCCAGTGTCACGATCGATCATACAGATACCAAGAGATGATTCCAAGAACATTTTAATCTAATTTTTGGTTCAAACTAAAACTCGAGAACAAAGTCGATTAGGTCATACAAAATCGCTTTGAAGACCAAAATTCAAGAGCAAGACCAAAATCGAATAGAAAACGAGAATCGTAAGATACAGCAAAACAAAAGAGTATTCAATTGCCATGAAGTAACCCAAAAAAAAACTTTTGATTTGCGAGATTTTGTGATTTCAATCAGCAATAAAGGAACAATGAACAGTACACGAAATATGTGGGCAATTTGAGTGAAACAAATGAATAATAAACAGCGATGATGGGCTCCATCGGATGAATGAATATAGATTAAAAACAGTTGAGCTAAATCAATGGAATAGATCTGTCAATGTAATATGTTGATTACGAATTGAACTCACTGATCAGATCCAATCAGAAAATACAAAGAGAATATGAATCGGAATAAATTACCCAGATGAACAGTAGAAGAAAATTATAGATCTTCATGAACAGTAGAACGAACAAGAACCTTGATTCCAAACCGCCAAAACACCAAAAATCTTCAATAACTTGTGCAGAAAATCATCAAATCAAGAACCGATACTTCAAAAATCAATAGATCTTCAAAGACCCGCTATGATACCAATTGATGAGAATTAAACTCAGATCGATTAGATCTTTCACAGGTAAAAGATAAAGATCAAACAAAACAAACACAATAACAGAATCAACAATATGCTTATGATTCAAATATAGTCACGCCTCAGCAGAGCTCTATGAAGAAATTCCACTGTAGAGGCGAGCTAGGGTTTACAATACTCAAAAATAATAAAAAAAACAAAGCGTCTATTTTCTCAAAGACTGCATGCATGCAGCTTAAATACTAAACCCTAGAGAAAAACATGCACGGTTGGACAGGCCCAAACTGGCAATCAAAATTGGACTAAGGACCGAGCCCATGACGCAACACTATAGCACAACACACATTCACCGTAGGAATGGCTAACGGAAAAACAGAGAACACTAACGACATTTACACCGGGTGTACCCTCACCTTAAACAATCATTCTTTCCAAATCGACCTTATGCCGGTCACCATAAAAGGTTTAGATGTTATCATTGGCATGGATTGGTTATGCCCTCACCATGCTGAAATCCTATGGCACGAAACGGCCGTTCGCCTTAATCTGCCGAGTGGCGAAACTCTCGTTGTCTATGGCGACAAACCTAGTTCAAACTTTCAGATCATCTCTTGTCTCAAGGCTCAAAAGTATCTCCGCAAGGAGTACCATGCCTTCCTAGCCCACGTCGTAGACAAGGAACAAGGAGTGAAAGACATTAAGGAAATTCTGGAGGTCTGTTATTTCCCTGATGTATTCCCGAAAGACCTTCCAGGAGTGCCCCCTCCTCGACAAGTCGAATTCCGAATCGACTTAATTCCTGGAGCTACCCTCGTAGCCAAGTCGCCATATCGCCTAGCCCCGGCCGAAATGCAAGAACTGTCCAGTCAACTGAATGAACTGCTGAGCAAAGGTTTCATTATACCAAGCTCCTCGCCTTGGGGAGCACCGGTTTTGTTTGTCAAGAAGAAGGCCGGATCGTTTCGCATGTGCATTGACTACCGTGAATTAAACAAGCTCACCTTTAAAAATCGGTACCCTTTGCCTCAAATCGATGACCTCTTCGACCAGCTTCAAGGGCAAAGTCTCTTCTCGAAGATTGACCTTAGATCTGGGTACCATCAACTACGAGTTCAAGAGGAGGATATTCCTAAGATAGCTTTCAGAACGCGCTATCGTCACTACAAATTTGTAGTGATGCCTTTCGGCTTAACAAATGCACCCGCAACATTTATGAACCTGATGAATCGTGTGTGTCGGCCTTACTTAGACAAATTTGTGATTGTTTTCATCGATGATATACTAGTATACTCCTGAAGTAAGGAAGAACACAGCCAACATTTACGTCGAGTCCTGGAGACGCTGAGGGCGGAGAAATTGTACGCAAAGTTCTCAAAGTGTGAGTTCTGGATTCGAGAGGTGAATTTCCTCAAACATGTAGTCAGCAAGGAAGGAATCCATGTGGACCCTTCAAAGATCAAGGAGATTGAAAGTTGGGCAGCACCAAGAACACCCACGGAGATCCGATAATTTTTAGGACTCGCCGGTTACTATCGAATATTCATTCAGAACTTCTCCAAAATCGCAAAACCACTCACCACCTTGACTCAAAAAGGAGTGACTTTCGTCTGGTGGGATAAGCAAGAGGGTGCATTCCAAACACTAAAACGAACTCTGTGCAGTGCTCCGATCTTGTCCTTACCAGATGGAACCGAAGACTTTGTGGTTTATTGCGATGCGTCAAACCAAGGTCTGGGATGTGTGTTAATTCAACGAGGAAAGGTCATTGCCTACGCCTCAAGACAACTGAAGACACACAAGGTAAACTACACGACACATGATCTCGAATTAGGAGCAGTAGTTTTCGCCCTAAAAATCTGGAGACATTACCTTTACGGCACTAAGTGCACTATCTTTAACGATCACAAAAGCCTTCAGCATATCCTCAATCAAAAAGAACTCAACATGAGACAAAGACGATGGGTGGAATTACTAAACGATTACGAATGTGAGATTCGTTATCACCCCGGAAAAGCCAACGTGGTTGCAGACGCCTTAAGCAGAAAAGAATACTCGGGCCGCCGAGTAAAGGCGTTAACCATGACCATCCATTCCCACCTGTTCGCACAAATCAAGGAGGCTCAGGAAGAAGCCTTGAAGCCAGAAAACGTGAAAGGTGAAGCGTTGAGAGGAATGGACAAAAATCTTGAAGTCAGGGATGACGACGTTCATTGTTTCATGAACCGGATCTGGACACCAAAATTTGGTGGATTCAGGGACGTTGTCATGAACGAAGCTCATAAAACTCGCTACTCCGTGCATCCCGGCTCAGACAAGATGTACTTAGACCTCAAGAAGTCGTATTGGTGGCCGAACATGAAAGCCGAAATAGCTACCTTTGTGGGCAAGTGCCTGACTTGCGCCAAGGTTAAAGTAGAATATCAAAAGCCTTCGGGACTACTTCAACAGCCAGAGATACCCAAGTGGAAGTGGGAGCGGATTACGATAGATTTCATTACCAAGTTACCTAAGACCACGGGTGGACTGGACACCATTTAGGTAATCGTCGACAGATTAACCAAATCCGCACACTTCCTACCAATAAAAGAGACAGACAAAATTTAGAAACTGACAAGGATCTACATTAAAGAAATAGTGCGCCTTCACGGAGTACTGATATCCATTATCTCCGATCGAGATAGTAGGTTCACGTCATGATTCTGGCAGTCGCTACAGAAGTCTATGGGAACTAGGCTGGACATGAGTACAGCCTACCACCCACAGACTGACAGGCAGAGTGAAAGAACGATTCAGACGTTAGAGGACATGCTAAGAGCTTGTGTGATAGACTTTGGTAAAGCTTGGGATACTCATTTACCTCTTATTGAGTTTTCCTAATTGCTCTGTTCAAACGCCAAGCGAGGACCCGAATTTACTTGGGAATATGAGGACCAAATGAAACAAAAGTACCCACATCTATTACCCAACCCTTGAAGTCCCACTCAAAATGCAAATTTCGGGACGAAATTCCTTCTAACGGGGGGATAATGTGACAACCGTCAAATTCAAGTGAAAGTCAAAGTCAATAAGTCAATGTCAAACCGGTCAAACTTAATTAGTACTTGTATGCTAAAAGTTATTCTATGTATAAAAATGTGCATTTGTATGTCAAAAATTCAAGTGTCTTGATGAATCTATGTGTTTAGCCATGTAAAAACCCTAAAAAGGAAGTTAAACGCATCAAAACACGACTAAGTACCTTTTCGGGGACTTAAAACAATCATAAACGAAGCATAACGGGGTTCACGAACCTTGCATTACGAGATTATACGATAATAATTGATAAGATTAAATCTCTCCCAAATCTCTCCAAGTATGTGAAATTTCTCCCAAATCTCTCCAAGTATTTGAAATCTCTCCCAAATCTCTCCAAGTATGTGAAATCTCTCCCAAATCTCTCCAAGTATGTGAAATCTCTCCTAAATCTCTCCAAGTATGTGAAATCTCTCCAAGTATGTAAAATCTCTCCCAAATCTCTCCAAGTATGTGAAATCTCTATGAAATCTCTCTCAAAATCTCTCTCAACTTTTTTTAGTCATCCCGACCCTTGACTTGGCCAAAAACCGCTTGAAACGGTGAGTTATATCGAAAAACAGCTAATTGGGGCCGAAACCCTTCTTAGGAACCGAACCTCTTAGAGCCGAACCTCTTAGGAACCGAGGATGTCAGAGGCGAACTTGTCAGAAGCGAACTACCCACCTCAAACCGAGCCTTAACAGGACCGAACCTTGATGCAACCGAAATAGACCGAGGGCTCGGCCTATTTCGCCTCTCTCACATTTTGGACCGAGACCCCCACCTTCGGTCCCTACTCCCTTTTCTCGGTTCCTGCCCTACTTTGGTCCTTAGCACTTCCAATAGCCGAACCTCGCATGTTCGGTCCATAATGTCCGGTTTTCGACTACTTTCGCCTCCTAAGCCTGTTTTTGACGGGATTTTTTCACCAAATTCATATTTTTTACCATTTTTAACCCCCAAAACTCATATTTTATTTATTTTTCGAGGATTATTAATTAAAAATCATTATTTTATAATAAGAGGAGTATTCTACCCCACAAGTGGGTCAAGTGTGCCTACTTGCCTCCATGTGTCATCCTCTCATTAGCCAATGTTATCCACATGACACAAACCAAGACAAACATCACTTCAAACTTACAAGTTGCTCCAGCAACCTTCAATATATATAGAAATCCCTGGAGGATTTCTTGGCTTACTTGATCATTTCAAACGCTTACACTTCTCAAAACACCAAAAGAGCCTCATTTTCTCTCTACATCCCACCACTTTGTGAAAGTGTTCTTGAGCTACTGCTGCACTTTTTGGTAAGTATTCCATCTAAACTCAAGTGTTATTCCATAAGTTCATAACACTCTTGTATCATCGACTCATATCTTAATACCAAAAATCGTTCTTAGGATCATCCAAGCTTCCACGTGTTCATCAAGTGTTCTTGACTTGATACTCCTCGACTTCAACCTTCCACTCTTTTAGAAATCACTCAAGGGGAGTTCATACCCCTACATTTTCCCGTTTTCTTTAGTTTTCAGGGGGGGGGGAATACAAGTTAAAACACCAAAACATATTTGAAACTTAATTTGACAGCTTACAACAGAAAAGTTGTGACCTGTTCACGAACTGTTTTACCCAACTTAAACTTAATATTTTTCAAAACTGTTTAATATGCAAATAGTTCAGGTTTATACCTTTAAAATGACTACTTGCACATCTCCATACGATTTTTCTATAATTTATGGTGATTTTTACAAAACTGCCTATCACTACAGCATCAGAGTCGGACCAGGTTGTGAAGATGAACATTTTCACCCTGGTTTGAGACCACCAAAAATTATAGGAAAATTTGTGGATACAGTAGACTCTTTACTCAGAGTTTACGGATTCAGTTTTCGACTTCCGATGATTTTTCTATAAATATTCTAAAACAGTGACAGTTAAGGGTAAAACTGTTAAATACATGTTTAAGAGTTATTCACACTTTGTAACATGATGAGCAAGGTGTGTACGATTTACACTTAGTATTTTAAATGTCATTTTATGGAAATACAAATACATGCATAAGAAGGTTTCATTCAAACACACAACACTTTTTATAAACTATAATAGGTATAGTTTGAGCACTTCGTTTGACAAAGAAAACAATAACTCAATCAACTTACAAAACAAGTATTTCATTACACACTACGTGAACTTGTTAATGAATAAATTTGTGAGACATTCTCCTTCGGGGTACTCTTAAGTACCACAGTAAAGACCTATAGTTATAATCAGAATCTCCCAGAGGGAGAGCGTGATAGTTGTGTATAGATCTATATTGGGTCTGACAAACCCGCACCTAAGCTGCTTGCAACAGCTAGACCGCCAGGTCTGGGGTGACAAGTGTCATAACATTCCGACGCCTGAAGAACGTTGAGTACGAGGTCTTCGAGTTTAGTATGGTTATAACATCTCACATGATTAATAAAACACACAGTTCACGGGGATTTACGGAGTTTTATTTAAATATAAAACCACACACACACGAGTATGACGATTTACTTACATACACTAAATCTTGGTTAAGTTAAGACTATAACAACCCTTTAGAAAATATTGGATTTTCTGGAAACAAAATTGTAACAAATAAAAAGGAACATCATTCATTTTTCATTCATAAATTTGCTTATGAACTCACCAGCTTTATGCTGATACTCTTTCAAAACAACTTGTATTCTCAGGTAATCAGTAAAACAGGTAACCACAAGATTTCTGAAGTCAAGACGCTAAGGCGTAGATTCTTTTGCTATATTTTGACATCATATGTAATTTATTTGGAAACATGTACTTTTGAAACGATGTAACCTTTTAATTTATATTTATGATGGTTGTGTTTACTTTCTTCACTATGGTTATGATACTGAGCATGACGTCCTCCGCCCCCGAACGTTTCCGCCGTTCTGGTTTGGGGGTGTGACACAAATGCCAAGTGGGGGAGAACTAGTTATTCATGGCAAGGATGGTCAGCGCAGACCAACTCTCTGTTCAACTGTGAGAGCTTTGAGATATCTTCAACAGGGTTGTTCGGGTTGTGTGGCTTATTTATTGTACAACAGGATGTTCCAGTCATTCGAGAGTATTCAGATGTGTTCCCGGAGGACTTTCCTGGAGTGCCTCCAAAGAGGTAGGTGGAGTTTTGTATTAATCTGGTACCAGGTGCAGCTCTGATAAACAAGGTACCTTATCGGTTAGCACCGCCGCAGATGCAGGAGTTATCTATACAGCTGTAGGAACTGTTAGAAAAGGGATTTATCAGACTGAGTAGTTCACCCTGGGGAGCATCGAATTTTGTTTGTGAAGAAGAATGATGGCTCCCACTGAATGTGCATCGATTATCAGGAGTTAAACAAGCTAAATGTGAAGAACCGTTATCCACTTTCGAGGATTGATGATTTGTTCGACTAGTCATAGGGTGCGTCTTGCTTCTCGAAGATTTATCTGCATTCAAGCTATCATCAGATAAGAGTCAGAGATGAGGATGTATAGAAAACGGCTTTCAGTACTCGTTATGGTTATTATGAGTTCGTAGTGATGCCTTTTGGGCTCACCAATGCACCAACGACATTCATGGATCTCATTAATAGGGTTTGTAGACCGATGCTAGATCGGTTAGTTATTGTGTTTATTGATGATATCTTGGTCTATTCTAAGACCAAGGAGCAGGATGACGATCATCTGCAAGAGGTTCTGGAGAATCTGAGGAGGGAGAGGCTTTACGCCAAATGAGAGTTCAGTTGCGCGAGGTGCAATATCTGGGGCACCTTGTCAATCAAAAGGGTATTTTGGTTGATCCGGCCAATATCAAGGTCGTAATGCAGTGGGAGGTCCCTAGGCCTCCATATGAGATTCAGAGCTTCCTTGGTTGAGCTAGGTATTATAGGAGATTTCTTGAGAATTTCTCCAGGATCACAGTTCCGTTGACTAGGTTGACGAAGTACTAGTCGCCTTGCAGATAAGAGCATCGGCCACCATTAGAAGCTTAGATCTAAGTTTTCATGGATTTTGGTCCCTTTTTGGTCCCTTTTTGGTCCCATGGTTGAGATCTTGTAGTTATGATCACTCCAGGAGCTTTGATTTGCTCCTCTTGGCGTTTCTGATGTTTTAGATTCATAAAGTTTGCATCTTCAGAGTTGTATAAGCCCCATGCATGAGATTATGCCCTTTTTATGGAAGTTGCATGCTATATCTTGACGTTGGGACCTTTTAGGGCATGTAAAGCCACCAAGTCGGTGACTTTATGGTTCTAGATGATCTTTAGGACTTGGACCTAGGTTCTGGTCGTGTGGCTTTGGGCATTAAGTGCTTAATAAGCACTTTTGGGCATCAGTGTGCGAACGCCCAATGTTGGGTCGAGGTGTCACACCCCGTTAAAGCGGAAACACGAAGAGTGACAGGCTAAGGTCTCATCACAAAGGTAAATAGAAGTATCAACCATAAACATTAAGCGTTTTAAGTTTACATCGCGTACAAAACAAATACATTCAGTTTTCACAATACATAATTTAATACATAGCAAACGTAACAACTTAAATCATGCTAACGTCTTGTTGATTCACTGACCGTTCCCTGAAAAGCATGCAAAAACGAGGGTCAACTATAACATAGTTGGTGAGTTCACTGGTTTATAATAATACATTATTTCAAAAATGTAGTTTATTCTATAATGTTCCAATTTAGAAAACGATGAATGCCATTGCATTCCGTTCACAACCAAGCCTAACGACCGTTCCTGCCCCATTCCATCATGTCCATGGTTCCCATGATGTCAGTTCATGGAAATATGCACTCGCGGTTCCGGGCGAGTGGGGGTTGTCGACCCCAAATAGCGCTATCCATAAGACCATCAGCTCAAATATGAGTTAATAGGTTGTATCGGTTCTCCGGGGACTTAACATACAATTTCATAACACCATATTCATAGTACAAGTTCATAAAAAAAGGTTCATACAACAAAGTTCACATCACTAAGTTCATAACACAAGCTCGTAAAATAATGTTCATAGAAATTGTAGCATGCTTTTCACCCCAAAACATTAAAACGTAAAATAGGGGCTGTGAAAACTCACAATAAAAAGTTTGTGGCTCGGGCTTCGCGGTTTGATGTTGACGAGGGCGATTCCTACTAGCGTCCTATGGAACAAATAGTTTTAGTGAGATATAATTCACTAAGCTATATCCAACTAGTGATGTCGTAAAAGTGCCCAAAGTGTGTACGATTCATTATCGGTAACATTAGTCCATATTACATAGTGTTCAAAATTTTACAAAGGCATGGAAATAAATTCCGAAAATTACAAAAATTAGTTTTATGGTTCTAACAAAGGGCATTAGTGTCCAGAAATTTTGTAAACATTTTGAAGGTTATTTGATATATATATATATATATATATATATATATATATATATATATATATATATATATATATATATATATATATATATATATATATATATATATATTTCAAATTAAAGCCCAAATAATGGATAAAATTCAAAATAAATAGTAAATGGTTTCTAAAATTCTCAATTTAATTTTTACAGGCTCCTAAAATGTTCCTAAGGTTGAGAAAAATATTGTTTAGTGTCTTTGAGTTCAATGACCCAAATTTGTAAGTTCATGCTCAAATTTAATGAAAAATATGGATAAAATATCAAGTAGTGTCGAAATCTTATGAAAATTTACATGGCTTTCTTATTCAATGAATACATTACTACTACAAATTTTCAGATTTTTATCTCTTATGAAAACGATTATTTTGAATTTATAGCCATTAAATCATTATTTTTATAGAAAAATAAGGGATTGGTTTTAGCTATTGGGGTTTTACAGATCATCACTTGTATATATGAACTTTCATAAAATAATTTTCTTGAAATATATTTAGAAGCAAAACAAGGGTATTCAACCCCAACAAGTTAGGCAATGTAGCACAATATAGTGCATGAGTTCTAGATGTAGCTGAAGGTTTACGAATTTGTATAGAACATTCTGTGGGGTGTTAACCCACAAAATTTTAGACACCATTTGTTGGATATGTTAAGTTTCTAAAATATTTTTCCCCAGATTTAAGGTGGGGTTTAAGAGCCTTGATCATGTAAAGAAAAACTAATGATCACAGAAAACATTCTGTTTGCGCAACTGTTTTATAAAAATTGTCTAAAATGATATTTTTAATGTTTTACAGTAAGACCAATTGGATTCGAAAGCAAACTCAAGGGACTAGCCCTCAGAAAATGAATATCGTGATTTGGTTTAGTAATGAGTGAGTTGTGCCCATTCAAAGCTGAACAAAATATTCTGACAGATTGCATGTCATCCTTGGTTGCTTTTAGTGCTCCCTAAAGGTCACTTTTACAAAGACAACATGTATATTTCTTTTATGGTCGAAAATAAATAACAATAAACTAGATTTTACAGAGGAATATGAAACTTTTAGGGTCATACATCCAAGTCATAGATTTAGGGTTATTCCAAGGCCCCCAAAGTGGGTGTTTCATTCATGTGATAGAGAACTCCTTGAAACCACCGAATCTTACACTAGGATTGCACCACAAATCCAATTTCTAGCACATGCATGGAGTGAATGAGCATCCAAGATGTACTAGAAATGGTTTAAATACTTTTTGTCATGTAAGAACACAAAATAAGTGAAGAAGAAGATGTAAAACTCGATTTTCGAAATCATATGAACATATGTGCAACTTTTCACTCTTTGCATGGGTTTGATCCCGGATTTTCACCATCTCAAACACATGTATTGTGTTATGGTGAGAATCTACAAACACCAAGAGGAAAAACAAGGATTTCTAGCCCTATAAGGGCATAGAATCCGAAAAGTAAAGAAGAACTATGAAGAAGAGGAAGTAAAATCATAAAACTATAATAAAGGATTGTGTTGTTTACCTTGGTTTTGATCTTGAGAGAAGCAAGAACACTTCTTGACCTTCAAATCCGAAATTAGGACAGAGAATGGAGGATTTTCTGATGTGTAGGAGTGGTCTTGGAAGTGGGAGAGTTTTCTTGGAGAAGGAGTGTGAGATGGAGTGTGTAGGTGGTTCAAATGAGGTGTAATGATGGGTTTTAAGGCATGAGGGAGAGGGAAAAGCCTAATGGACGAAAATTTAAGAGGGATATGGTATTTTTATTGATATTAGATCAAATAATAAAAGCCTCCCTTGAATTCTTATAAATCTAGATTTTATATTTTATAAAAACTCAAACATTATCATAATCTCCTAAGGTTTTAATTATTGGGTTTTGTTGAAATATTTACACTAGGTAATAACTTGTAAATTTATATTTGTTGAATTAATTTAGAAAATGATAACCTATTATTTAATTTTTTTATAAAAATAAATTTCTCATATTTCAACAATTATAACAAGGATTCATAATATGTGGTTGTAAGATTTTGATATCCTTGGATTTTTCTTTTGTTTCACATTTCGAATCATGAATTATATGAATTTCTCATCAACTTTATAGTTGGTTCATATTATGGTTTAATTTTGTTCATATTAGCTTAAAATACTTAACCTTGTTAAGCATTAGATATATATATTTTTTCCAATATGGAAATTTTAGGGTTGCTAACTTACCTTGGGTTATGGTCTTCCGAACATAGTGTTGTGTTTGGACTTAAGGTTCAAATTTGGCACTTTATCACTCAGTTGGTTCATACAAATATCAATGTGATTGTTCAATACAAGATAAGATACACTAATTGTTCTGAGGGATCTATTAAGTCGTGAACCTAGTTCAACTTGTAACTCTAGAGCCAAGTTAAGTGCACACAAGAAAATGACGAAGTTCTAGATGTGTACTGACCTGAGTTTTGGTGGATGTCATAGTCTCCCCCAGTTGTGGGAATTTCGTCCCGAAATTCAACTGGCGGTAACACTGGTTCGAACATAACGAATAGTTGAGGATACTTGTTCTTCATGAAATCCTCCCGTTCCCACGTAAACTCGGGCCCATGCTTAGAGTTCCAACGAACTTTCACGATCGGTATTTTACTTCGTTTTAGTTGCTTAACCTCTCGATCGAGGATTTCTATAGGTTCCTTCAGGAATTTTAGTCGATCATTAATTTGGAGGTCCCCGAGGGGTATGTGTAGGGATTCCTCCGCCAAGCACTTTTTGAGGTTCGACACATGGAATGTGTCGTGTATCGCACTCAGTTCATCCGGTAGCTTGAGCTTATATGCCACTGGACCAACCCTTTCGATAATCTCGAACGGTCCTACATAACGGGGACTCAGTTTTCCTCGTTTACAAAAACGCATGACTCCCTTCCATGGGGATACTTTTAAGAGTACTCTGTCTCCCTTTTGAAATTCCAAGGGTTTCCTACGCTTGTCAGCATAACTCTTCTGGAAATCACGAGCTGCTTTCAGTCTATCACGTATTATCGAGATCTTCTCAGTGGTTTCTTGAATTAAATCCAGTCTCGCTAACTGCCTATCGCCAATTTCCAGCCAACATAGCGGGGAGCGACATTTACGCCCATACAAGGCCTCATAGGGGGCACACTGAATGCTGGTATGGTAGCTATTATTATAGGAGAACTTGACTAATGGCAAATGGTTATCCCAACTTCCTCTAAAGTCGATCACGCAAGCCCGGAGCATGTCTTCTAACGTTTGGATGGTTCGTTCGCTCTGACCATCTGTTTGGGGATGATAGGCGGTACTTAAGTCTAAACGGGTCCCCAAGGCTTTTTGAAGTGACTGCCAAAATCTAGATGTAAAACGGCTATCTCTATCTGAAATGATGGAAATAGGTACCCCGTGGCGTGCTACAATCTCGTTTATGTAAATTCGAGCAAGCCTTTCCATTCGATAATCTTCTCGAATGGGGAGAAAGTGTGCAGATTTCGTCAATCTGTCCACCACCACCCAAATAGAATCTTGTCCCTTTGTGGTCCTTGGCAACTTGGTAACAAAATCCATGGATATTTGCTCCCATTTCCATTGAGGTATTTCTGGTTGTTGAAGCAAACCGGAGGGCTTTTGATATTCGGCCTTCACTTTGGAACAAGTTAAAAATTTCTCAATATACAAGGCAATATCTTTCTTCATTCCAGGCCACCAATAGTATTCCTTTAGATCCAAGTACATTTTGTCGGCTCCAGGGTGGATCGAGTATCGGGAATTATGGGCTTCCTTTAAAATCACCTTACGTAATTCGTCAATCTTTGGTACCCATACCCTATTTTTGAAGTACTTCACTCCATCTGAACGTGTTTCAAATTGTTGTTCCAGGCTGTGCAATGTTTCACGTTTCAAGTTCTCAGTTTTTAACGCTTCGCCTTGAGCAGCAAGGATTTCGCTCTTCAAACTGGTTTGAACAAGGGCTCCGAAGGCATGTGCTCGTGAGGGTTTCACCCTTTCCTTCCTACTCAACACATCGGCTACAATGTTGGCCTTTCCTGGATGGTATTTAATTTCGCAATCATAGTCGTTGAGTAATTCTACCCACCGCCTCTGTCTCATGTTAAGCATCTTTTGATCCAAGATGTGTTGTAGGCTTTTGTGATCAGTATAAATAGTGCACTTAGTTCCGTACAAGTAATGTCTCCGGATCTTAAGGGCGAATACCACCGCTCCTAATTCTAGGTCGTGGGTTGTGTAGTTTTTCTCATGAACCTTCAACTGCCTTGACGCATATGCAATAACCTTGCCTTTCTGCATCAGTACGCAACCCAGACCTTGGTGTGACGCATCACAATACATTGTGAAGTTCTCCACACCATCTGGCAATGCCAAGACTGGCGCATTACACAACTTATGTTTCAGCAATTGGAAGGCATCTTCCTGTGGTTCTCCCCATTCAAATTTCCTATCCTTTTGGGTCAAAATAGTCAGTGGTTGGGCAATTTTGGAGAAGTTCTCAATAAAGCGCCTATAATAGCCCGCCAATCCCAGAAATTGCCGAATTTCCGTCGGGGATCTTGGGGTTTCCCATTTCTTAATTGCTTCAACTTTGATGGGATCCACGTGTATTCCTTTTTCTACAACCACATGACCAAGGAATCGTACTTCCCTAATCCAAAATTCACACTTAGAGAACTTTGCAAATAATTTTTGGTCTTTCAACAGTTCCAAAACTAACCTAAGATGTCGTTCATGCTCTTCTTTGTTTGGGGAAAAGACTAGTATGTCGTCAATGAACACGATCACAAACTTGTCAAGGTACGGCCTACAAATCCTATTCATAAGATCCATGAAGGCAGCTGGCGCGTTAGTTAGCCCAAAAGGCATAACTAGGAATTCATAGTGTCCGTAACGAGTCCTGAAGACGGTTTTAGGAACTTCTTCATCGCGTACCCTTAATTGGTGGTATCCCGATCGTAGATCAATCTTTGAAAAGTACGTGGCACCCTGGAGTTGATCGAACAAATCGTCTATTCGAGGAAGAGGGTATCTATTTTTGATAGTCAATTTATTTAGTTCTCTATAATCGATGCACATTCGCATCGATCCATCCTTCTTTTTCACAAATAAGACCGGTGCACCCCATGGTGAGGAACTTGGACGAATGAATCCTTTTTCCAAAAGTTCCTGAAGTTGGCCCGAAAGTTCTTGCATTTCAAAAGGTGCCAAGCGGTAAGGTGCTTTAGCTACAGGTGCCGATCCAGGAATTAGATCAATTCTGAATTCGACTTGTCTTGCTGGGGGGGAGTCCATGCAACTCTTCTGGGAATACTTCGGGGTATTCTCGCACTATTGGAATATCCTGAATATGTTTTCCTTCTGATTTCTTTTCCACTACATGAGCCAAGAACGCAAGGTATTTCTTCCTCAGATATTTGTGAATTTTCATGCATGAGACTATCTTCAAGTTCTTGCCTGGTTTCTCTCCATACACTATAAGGGTTTCGTTGTTTTGGAGGGTTATTTTGACAACTTTCTCAAAGCATCATATGTCTGCTCGATTCTTGGACAACCAGTCCATTCCAATCACTACGTCAAAGCTTCCAAGTTCAATGGGTATAAGGTCAATACTAAAAATTTTATCAGCTACGTTCAAGGTACAATTAGGAACTATCTCCCTAGCCTTAATTTCATGACCGTTAGCAACTTCAACTACGTAGGCATGTTCCAATATTTTTTATTTCAAGTCGATTAGGGGTCTAAATTCATGTGACACAAAACTTCTATTTGCCCCCGAGTCAAATAATACTGATGCATAGTGGTTGTTTAGGAGGAATGTACCTGTTACCACCTCCGGGTTCTGGCGAGCCTCTTCCGCCTTAATCACAAATGCTCGCCCACGAGCCTGGCCTCCTGGATTTCCACGGTTTATATGTCCCGCCTGGTTCCTGGTATTGTTGTTATTGGGGCCCTTACTCAGATTCGGGGAGGCATTCCTAAAGTGGTCACACTTCCACACTCATAGCATGCCCGTTTACCATCCTTGCAATCTTTATCTATCCTGCAATACTTTGCGAAATGTCCAGTTCGATTGCACTTGTGGCAGATAGGGCAGGCACCCTCATGATGATAACTGCATTTCTCACACTTAGGTTTAGGCCCTCGGTATTGCACAGGTTCCTCTGTTTTAACCACAAAGTTTGTTGCCCTTTTCTTGTTCTTTTCTGAGTTGTCATTCTTCTTCCTTCCCAGCTGGTTCTCCGATTTTCTTTTGTTACTTGTGTTGGTTATGGTCAATATCCCGGCCCTCACTTTATCATTCGTAAGGCGGTGCGCCAGGTTTATAGCGCTATGGATTGAGGTAGGATTTGCTGAAGTAACCATGCCTCGGATTTCTGGTGCTAAACCCCATATGTATCGGTCAATCCTCTTGCTCTCAGGGGTGACCATGTGCGGCACTAGTTCAGCGAGTTCATGGAAACGCACAGTGTAGCCTTCCACATCGGCTCCTACTATGGCATGGTTCCAGAAGTCAGATTCCATTTTCTGGATCTCATCCTTACGACAGTATTCCTTCTTGATTAACTCTTTGAATTCCTCCCAAGCTAATTGGTTCGCTGCCTCCCTTGCACGGTTCCGGACTTGCGCATTCCACCACGTTAAGGCTCTGTCTTGGAGAAGGCATGCAACATAGGGAACCTTGCAGTCATTTGAGCACTTGCTGATGTGGAGTACAACCTCAATTCCTTCTATCCATTTCAACAATCCCACTGCACCCTCTGTTCCATGAAACTCCTTGGGTTTGCAAGACATGAAGTACTTATAGGTGCATCCCCTTGTTTCCTCATTACGAACTCCGCTTCCTTCGGTGTTCTCAGTAGGTGTAGGGCCTCCATGGTTTGTCTGACTAGCATTGATTCTCGCAGTGACTTGAGCCACAATGTTAGGGATAGCAGCCATTAGTTGTTGCGAGACCAGTTGAGCAATATCGGGAGTGGCATTCTCAGGCTGTGTTGGGCGTGAGCGGGTGTTTCTTCTTTGGGGCATGTTTCTATAAGACACAAACAAAATTAAGGGCGTTATTATCATTATTAATTAGTTTTTTTTTCAAAGAAATAATAATATTAATAATAGTAAAATATATTTTCAAGAACGATTTCAAATCACCAAAACAATTTACAGTTCATGAAAAATATAAGTGTGAAATAACATGGTGATTGAAAATCATTAAAATAGATTTCATTCGTAGTTTGTACATAAAAGGTTTAACAAAGCATATTGCTTGATACTGCAAGCTACAAAAGACACTTCAACCATAGTTCTCAAAAGCCATAAACCGAAGGCATTACATCAAAATACATAGACGAAAAATGACAAAACATAAACCATGACGTTTAGATTCAACCCCAAAACATAATCACCCAGCAAGTGCCACTGCCAGAATCAATGCTAGCCCTCCAGCGATAGCGCTAGTGATCATAGCTCTGATTGTTGTCCTCTGGGTGGAGTATGCATAACCACACACCGCATCCACCACGTCTGACATGTCGACTATGCTCTGATGATGATAAGCAATCCTACTACGGGCATCATGCAGGTCTCGGGCCATGGCCTCCATGCTACATCGCTCCTGACAAGTCATCCCGGGTGCTCGCATATAAGGCGTCCCTATGACTGGGGGTCGAGGCTGACTAGGCTCGAGACGCTCACTCCTTGGTGCGGGAGGTGCTGGCACGGGTTCTGGACGCTCGAACCTCAACACTTCTCTCGGCATTGGTGCGCTCTTTCTCGCTGTCCTCCTGTGGTATAGTCTATAAAGGGGTGGCTGAGGCGTCAGCTGTCGCGAAGGCTCGGGTATCGGCGGGGCTGAAGTTTCCTCAGTCGGTGCCTGGCTGCTCACTTCCTCTCCAGTCTCTGATCCTGTAGACGGATCTTCAGTCGGTTGGGTGCTCGAGTCACGGTTGACTTTCGGGCACGCAGTGACGTAACCAGACTCATCTGCCGATCCAAGTGCTTGAGAGCTAGTGTTTGACATGGCTATGCTGTACACGAGAAACTCTAATGTTTAGATGAATTTTTAGCCTTCTAGAAAATTTCTATTATGTTTGATGTTTATGTTTATCCTAGGGTGTTGATACCATTCACTATAATCAATTCCGGTCTTGCACTAACTCTTCCTTAATTATACATAGGTGATCAGACTATGTATAATTAAGGTCCAGTAGCGCATTACCGGAATTACTTATACTAAATGGCATGTTTTATTAACTCAATGGTTATAGTTTAGGCGTCCCTAAGGGAAAGGGGAAGACGGTATTCTCTATAACCTTAGGCTCTGATACCAAATCTGTCACACCCCGTTAAAGCGGAAACACGAAGAGTGACAGGCTAAGGTCTCATCACAAAGGTAAATAGAAGTATCAACCATAAACATTAAGCGTTTTAAGTTTACATCGCGTATAAAACAAATACATTCAGTTTTCACAATACATTATTTAATACATAGCAACCGTAACAACTTAAATCATGTTAACGTCTTGTTGATTCACTGACCGTTCCCTGAAAAGCATGCAAAAACGAGGGTCAACTATAAAATAGTTGGTGAGTTCACAGGTTTATAATAATACATTATTTCAAAAATGTAGTTTATTCTATAATGTTCCAATTTAGAAAACGATGAATGCCATTGCATTCCGTTCACAACCAAGCCTAACGACCATTCCTGTCCCATCCTATCATGTCCATGGTTCCCATGATGTCAGTTCATGGAAATATGCACTCGCGGTTCCGGGCGAGTGGGGGCTGTCGACCCCAAATAGCGTTATCCATAAGACCATCGGCTCAAATATGAGTTAATAGGTTGTATCGGTTCTCCGGGTACTTAACATACAATTTCATAACACCATATTCATAGTACAAGTTCATAATTAAAGGTTCATACAACAAAGTTCACATCACTAAGTTCATAACACAAGCTCGTAAAATAATGTTCATAGAAATTGTAGCATGCTTTTCACCCCAAAACATTAAAACGTAAAATAGGGGCTGTGAAAACTCACAATAGAAAGTTTGTGGCTCGGGCTTCGCGGTATGATGTTAACGAGGGCTATTCCTACTAGCGTCCTATGGAACAAATAGTTTTAGTGAGATATAATTCACTAAGCTATATCCAACTAGTGATGTCGTAAAAGTGCCCAAAGTGTGTACGATTCATTATCGGTAACATTAGTTCATATTACATTGTGTTCAAAATTTTACAAAGGCATGGAAATAAATTGCGAAAATTACAAAAATTAGTTTTATGGTTCTAACGAAGGGCATTAGTGTCCAGAAATTTTGTAAACATTTTGAAGGTTATTTGATATATATATATATATATATATATATATATATATATATTTTAAATTAAAGCCCAAATAATGGATAAAATTCAAAATAAATAGTAAATGGTTTCTAAAATTCTCAATTTAATTTTTACAGGCTCCTAAAATGTTTCTAAGGTTGAGAAAAATATTGTTTAGGGTCTTTGAGTTCAATGACCCAAATTTGTAAGTTCATGCTCAAATTTAATGAAAAATATGGATAAAATATCAAACAGTGTCGAAATCTTCTGAAAATTTACAAGGCTTTCTTATTCAATGAATACATTACTACTACAAATTTTCAGATTTTTATCTCTTATGAAAACGATTATTTTGAATTTATAGCCATTTAATCATTATTTTTATAAAAAAATAAGGGATTGGTTTTAGCTATTGGGGTTTTACAGATCATCACTTGTATATATGAACTTTCATAAAATAATTTGCTTGAAATATATTTAGAAGCAAAACAGGGGCATTCAACCCCAACAAGTTAGGCAATGTAGCACAATATAGTGCATGAGTTCTAGATGTAGATGAAGGTTTACGAATTTGTATAGAACATTCTGTGGGGTTTTAACCCACAAATTTTAGACACCATTTTTTGGATATGTTAAGTTTCTAAAATATTTTTCCCCAGATTTAAGGTGGGGTTTAAGAGCCTTGATCATGTAAAGCAAAACTAATGATCACAGAAAACATTCTGTTTGCGCAACTGTTTTATAAAAATTGTCTAAAATGATATTTTTAATGTTTTACAGTAAGACCAATTGGATTTGAATGCTAACTCAAGGGACTAGCCCTCAGAAAACGAATATCGTGATTTGGTTTAGTAATGAGTGAGTTGTGCCCATTCAAAGCTGAACAAAATATTCTGACAGATTGCATGTCATCCTTGGTTGCTTTTAGTGCTCCCTAAAGGTCACTTTTACAAATACAACATGTATATTTCTTTTATGGTCGAAAATAAATAACAATAAACTAGATTTTACAGAGGAATATGAAACTTTTAGGTTCATACATCCAAGTCATAGATTTAGGGTTATTCCAAGGCCCCCAAAGTGGGTGTTTCATTCATGTGATAGAGAACTCCTTGAAACCACCGAATCTTACACTAGGATTGCACCACAAATCCAATTTCTAGCACATGCATGGAGTGAATGAGCATCCAAGATGAACTAGAAATGGTTTAAATACTTTTTGTCATGTAAGAACACAAAATAAGTGAAGAAGAAGATGTAAAACTCGATTTTTGAAATCATATGAACATATGTGCATCTTTTCACTCTTTGCATGGGTTTGATCCCGGATTTTCACCATCTCAAACACATGTATTGTGTTATGGTGAGAATCTACAAACACCAAGAGGAAAAACAAGGATTTCTAGCCATATAAGGGCATAGAATCCGAAAAGTAAAGAAGAACTATGAAGAAGAGGAAGTAAAATCATAAAACTATAATAAAGGATTATGTTGTTTACCTTGGTTTTGATCTTGAGAGAAGAAAGAACACTTCTTGACCTTCAAAAATCCGAAATTAGGACAGAGAATGGAGGATTTTCTGATGTGTAGGAGTGGTCTTGGAAGTGGGAGAGTTTTCTTGGAGAAGGAGTGTGAGATGGAGTGTGTAGGTGGTTCAAATGAGGTGTAATGATGGGTTTTAAGGCATGAGGGAGAGGGAAAAGCCTAATGGACGAAAATTTAAGAGGGATATGGTATTTTTATTGATATTAGATCAAATAATAAAAGCCTCCCTTGAATTCTTATAAATCTAGATTTTATATTTTATAAAAACTCAAACATTATCATAATCTCCTAAGGTTTTAATTATTGGGTTTTGTTGAAATATTTACACTAGGTAATAACTTGTAAATTTATATTTGTTGAATTAATTTAGAAAATGATAACCTATTATTTAATTTTTTTATAAAAATCAATTTCTCATATTTCAACAATTATAACAAGGATTCATAATATGTGGTTGTAAGATTTTGATATCCTTGGATTTTTCTTTTGTTTCACATTTCGAATCATGAATTATATGAATTTCTCATCAACTTTATAGTTGGTTCATATTATGGTTTAATTTTGTTCATATTAGCTTAAAATACTTAACCTTGTTAAGCATTAGATATATATTTTTTTTCCAATATGGAAATTTTAGGGTTGCTAACTTACCTTGGGTTATGGTCTTCCGAACATAGTGTTGTGTTTGGACTTAAGGTTCAAATTTGGCACTTTATCACTCAGTTGGTTCATACAAATATCAATGTGATTGTTCAATACAAGATAAGATACACTAATTGTTCTGAGGGATCTATTAAGTCGTGAACCTAGTTCAACTTGTAACTCTAGAGCCAAGTTAAGTGCACACAAGAAAATGACGAAGTTCTAGATGTGTACTGACCTGAGTTTTGGTGGATGTCACACTGTCCCACAGTTGTGGGAATTTCGTCCCGAAATTCAACTGGCGGTAACACTGGTTCGAACATAACGAATAGTTGAGGATACTTGTTCTTCATGAAATCCTCCCATTCCCACATAAACTCGGGCCCATGCTTAGAGTTCCAACGAACTTTCACGATCGGTATTTTACTTCGTTTTAGTTGCTTAACCTCTCGATCGAGGATTTCTATAGGTTCCTTCAGGAATTTTAGTCGATCATTAATTTGGAGGTCCCCGAGGGGTATGTGTAGGGATTCCTCCGCCAAGCACTTTTTGAGGTTCGACACATGGAATGTGTCGTGTATCGCACTCAGTTCATCCGGTAGCTTGAGCTTATACGCCACTGGACCAACCCTTTCGATAATCTCGAAGGGCCCTACATAACGGGGACTCAGTTTTCCTCGTTTACAAAAACGCACGATTATCTAGTGATGGACCTTTTAAGTTATGGTTTTGGGCCTTAGACATTAATCAAATTAGACCAGGGTTAAAATAGTCATTTTACCTTGAGATGGATTATTAGATTTTGATTGGATGTTATTTTGGCACTGATAGCTCGGGGGGTCATCAGGGCAGCAGCTACAGACTTCTTTCTGAGAGATTCAAGTTTTCAAGGTGAGTTTCCTTATTGGGTTTAGTGGTTCGAAGGCACCAATGCCGGCCCACGTTTATGCTATGTTAGTATGCTAGCTGTGTTCGTGACTCTTGCATGTGTATGTGTTTATATTCTTTTTCGGGCTAAGGTCTGATGTCAGGTGGGGCTCTATGACTATTTGTATGTTATTTATCTATATTGCATGTGTATGTGTTTATTTGATATATGTTGTATGTATGTTGGGAGGGGCCCGATCTATTTCTGAGCTTAGCTCGATGACCGGGTGGGGCCCGATGTCGGACGGGGTCGGAAGTCGGGCAGGGCCCACTATATGTTTATTGTATGTATGGTATGTGGTAGTTTGGGGGCAACTCACTAAGCTTTGTGTTTACAGTTCTAGTTTTGTTTCGGTTACTTCCGGTTCCAAGGGGAAGAGCTCGAGTTGACTGCATCACACACCATTGGAGTTCCGCATTTGACATTCACTCTGATTTTGATAATACTTGATACATTGGTTTTGTTGTGATGAATGTTTGATATTTGAAAATACTATTTTATCTAGTATAAGAAAATTAAATTTTTGGGACCTTATTTTTGGATGTTACATTATTGGTGGCCCTGCATGAAGCAAGATGTGGCCTGGTATTTGGAAAGGTGCTTGACTTGCAGGAAAGTCAAGGCCGAGCATCAACGACCTCACGACAAGATGGAGCCATTGTGTTGGAATATTAGAGTTGTAGATCGATAGATTCCAAACAGAAAAACAATATTTAATCAAGTAAAGAACACAAGAATGGATCAATGGTGTCGAATGATTAATAAGTCACACCTCAGAAGAGCTCGATGAAGAACTTCGACTGTAGAGGTGTGCTAGGGTTACAATGCAAGTAATTAATGAGAACGATCAATCTAAAAGTTATACATGCATGCAATATTTATATGCTAACCCTAATGTTTATCCACGGTTGGACATGCCCAAACCGGGTTAACTAAATTCACTTATAACCGAGCCCAAAGACGCAACACCAGACCCAACAATCTCCCCATTTCTATCAATAGTGGCGACGGACTACTTCGGTTGAGCGACCTTTGTCTTCTTTACAACCTTGAACAGCCGAGGGATGATCGCAAGAAGCGTCTGTCGAAGCTGAATATACCACTGAAGCATATCAGTGAACAACTTCTTGTCAGCTTCACTGTTCTGATTACACCTATGTATGATCTCCAAAATGTGCTCCAAACAGGAAGTGGAAAATAGGTGTTTGTCAATCAGAACGAATAAGCATTTCTGACCTTTGCTTCTCATGAACATAACAATGTGAAGTTTTGGATCAATCTTCTGTCACACCCCTAAACCGGAACGGCGAAAACGTTCGGGGGCGGAGGACGTCATGTTTAGTATCAGAAGACATGCAACATGGTAATCAAAGTAATGAACAACCATATTTATTAGAAAGAAAGTGTTTACAAAGTATGTGCTTCACATAAGATAGATTACACAAGTAAATGACAAAACAAGACATGAAGCTACTGTGCTCCATCTTCTGAATCCCAGCATGTATACATGTTTACTAGTTACCTGAGAATACAAGTTATTTTGAAAGAGTAGATCAGCATTTAAGCTGGTGAGTTCATAAGTATTTAAGTGGTGTGTTAGTAAGTTGAAAGCTCTTTTAGAAAAGTTTGCCTGTTCCTCAGAAGATCCTATACCTTCTTATATAATAAAAGATAAGTATAAATGACTCTACAATCCTTTCTATGAGTACTAAATGAATATAAATTATATAGAATATAGATCAAACAAACAATCGATTGTGTGAATCTGCCCTAAGCCCACAACCAAACAAGGAACAGGGAATCAGGCGGAAGTCACACATCCCATTGTTTGTTAGATCTTCATTGTATATAACTTCGGTGCATTCATTTGATACTCATGGAGTTAACTGCAATAGTTCTTTTAGTAAAAACAGTAACCACAATAGTTCCTTCAATAATCACTTAGTTTACACTAGTTATATATGATCTAATATCGAACAGATAGTTAACTGTATGAATCTGCCCTAAGCCCACAACCAAACAATGAACATGAAGTAAGGCGGAAAGCACACATCTAACTATCTGTCGGATATTACATACACACACATATATATATATATATATATATATATATATATATATATATATATATATATATATATATATATATATATATATATATATATATATATATATATAACCCAGATGTATAAACTAAAGTATTAGAGAATTAACCACTTAAGGTCCTTTAGGTTGTATTGGTTTAATAGAATGGATTAAACCCTTCACTGTTAAGTTTCTAGTTTAGTTTACTCAATGTTCTATCTGAAAATATGTTTTTGTACTAGAAAACGATGTATTGAATTTGTATACTATGACCTAACCTATACCTGATACTCCTTATGATTACTTGGTGTATACGAAATATATATATAGTCAAGATCGAATAGATAGTAGACTGAGTGCATCTGCTCTAAACCCACAACCAAACAAGGAACAGGGAATGAAGCGGAAAGCACACATTCTACTGTCTGCTGGACTAAATTAATATATATATCCTAAATGTATCTACCGAGAAATTTTAAAGTTAGCATTATAAGTCTCCTTCTAACTGAATGTTTATGTTACATGTTTTACTTATATTGAATGTTTTTCCTGTATCATACATCGTGTTTGCTAACCCTGGTACGTTGTATTTGTACCTTTGTTATTGGAACGCGGTATGACGTATGTGTCATTCATCAAGTTTGCTAACCCTGGTACATTGTATTTGTACCTTTGTTATTGAAACCCGCTATGACGTTGTACCTCATTTTTGCTAACCCTGGTACGTTGTATTTGTACCGTTGTTTGTGCAAACCTGGAATGATATGTTATTACTTTGTATTTGTTAACTTGAATTTTACATATGTTTATATGTTTATTGTATCATATTTCGTGTTTGCTAACCTTGGTACGTGGTATTCGTCCCTTTGTTATTGAAACGCGGTATGATATAAGTGCCATTCTTCAAGTTTGCTAACCCTGGTACGTTGTATTTGTACCTTTGTTATTGAAACCCGATATGACATTGTACCTCGTGTTTGTTAACCCATGTACGTGGTGTTCATACTTTGGTTTATACAAATACGGTATTCCTGTGTAATTTCATGATTTGTTCTTCTGTTATAGTATGTTCCTTCTGTTATAGTTATAGTATGTTCCTTCTGTTATAGTTATAATATGTTCCTTCTGAATATGTTCTCTATGTTATCGTGTATTGTATCTTCTTTCCTGGGTATCTTCTATAAGTTATTGTATTGTATCTTCTTTCCTGAGTATGTTCTCAATGTAGTATGTTCTAGTATCTAGTATGAACTGAACCTCTAAACCATAACTATTATAGTTTACTATTATGTTTACTTGAACTGTTACTGACTTGAATGAAAGTCTCATTTATCTACTAAGTTATGATTGTACTTTAATAATGAAGTTTTATAAACTATAAAGTAACACAACTTAAAAAGAGTTTTTGAAATGTTTTGATTACTCCTTATACATAAGTAATCCTATAAAATGATGTTTATAACAAAACATTTACACAACTATCATTGTGTTCAACTTGTATTCCCCCCCCCCCTTAAAAGCATTTAAAACAGTTGAAAGATTGATTATAGGGGTATGAACTCACCTTAAGTAGATGATTCAAACGAATATGCGCGTAAGGATAATAAGTTCCACGAATGAAGTCACGAGACTTAACGAGTCCTAAATGACATATAATGGCATATGTTGACATAAATATAGTGTTTAGAAGCAACCAAATTCAAGGAAACACCTTACAGGACTAGCAAACACTTGAACCAAGTGTTAGAATCACATGTGATTCATCAAAGGGATGTTTAAGGTCATCATTAGGTGTTTACGGCCATGGAGTTTACGGCCGTAAACTCATGGTAAAAGGTGCACAAGAGGGTGTTTGAATGATAGGGAAGCTTGTAGGACTATTGCTCTATAAGAGGATGAGCAAAACTAATCTTTTAGGAGGTGTTGAGGTGTTTACGGCCACACCATAAAGTGTACGGTCATAAACTCACCAAATGGTCTTATTTTGGGTCTTAAAGCATTGAGGAAGGGTTCTAGGTTCATGTCCAAGCCTTAGGAAGTGTTTAAGGTCCAAATGCACTACAAACTAGGGTTTACGGCCAAGGGAGATGCTCTTGGACGTAAACACCTCATGTTCTTGGGAAAAGCTTGATTTCAAGGTGCTAAGCATGAGTCTTAACTAGATAACATCTATTAGGGGAAAGAATAATCACCTTTGGGAGGCTTTATGGAATTCACGGCCACCAAGAACAAGTGTATGTTCTTGGTGTTCTTGGTGAAAGATGAAGATCTAGACTCAAAGATGAAATCCATGGATGAAATCAATGGTGATTCATGGATAAGAGAAGTATAAACACAAAGATGGAAGGAATCACTTACGTTTTGAAGATCTAGGATGAAGAACTCGATGATACTTGAGAGAGTTTTCGAGTTCCAAGCCTTGGAAATGGAAAAAGTGAAGAAAATGGCTAAGTGTTACTTATATAGGGGTGATTTTACGGCCACCTTGAGTTTACGGCCATAAACTCTTGGTGTCTTGGCCGTAAACTCCTCTTGAATGAGTTTATGGCTTGATCTTTGTACAGTGGCTTTAACAGATACTTCCTAACACTCATTCCTTGAATGTATTGGGCTCAGAACACTCAAACAGACTCTAAACAGTGCTAAATAATAGCAGAAGTGAGTCTGACTTAAGGTTGATTGGCTTGAATTATAAGGCAAAAATTTTCGGGTTGTCACATCATCCCCCCGTTAGATGGAATTTTGTCCCGAAATTAGCTTTCTTAGCAGTACTACTGAGGTTACGCTCCTGTGATTAGCAGAATACCCACTTGTAGACCTGGCACTTTGCCCTACTGTTCATGATAGGCTTCATACTCGGTCCATCTATCATTACCTCATGTATACAAGTCGTATATAATTAGGATTAGTCAGACAGTCGGATGTGCGACTCTTCCCCAGGTCCACTACCAGACAAGGAACAGAAGATAGGGCAGAAACATACATACTAAATCTGTATAATCTTAATTATATACCACCTTCGCATATACACTTATTAGTGATAGGTGGGATGTATTCGTCCTTAGCCTCTGTGCTTGAACTTGGTCTGCTGTACGAGTGGTATCTCGGATAGGTCTGCGGACATATGACGGCAAGGCTTCAGAGGACAAAGTACTCTTCGCACGAGTACTTCGGGGTTTAGAATACGAAAGACAAAACTAAGCTTTAGGGCGGACTGTCGTTACGAATGACGAAGGTTTTGTGAATTTGATGGTTAAGGCGTTGGAAACATATGAACTTAGTATGGTGAGGACCACGCCAATTCACGATGAAAGATGACATCGGACTCTTTACAGAAATAACTGTTAGGCCGATTTAAAAGAAACGCTGATTATACGACGGTGTATTTCGAATGTGTTCGACAATGTACTATGTGTAAACGTTCTAGTGCTTTCTGTTTTCTCCTTGATATTACCACTGCCACAAATCGTACCGCGATGAGCAAGTACTAATAGTGTAAGTGTTTTGATAACTAGTGTCAGTACTTTAGGTTTCGATCCTCTTTGGTACTTCTACGATCACCTGGCATGTACAATTATGTATAATTAAGATGAATAAGACGATCGACTGAGTAACACTGCCCTAAATCCATAACCAGACAAGGAACAAGAATTAAGGCGGAATCACTCACTCTAAGTCTGCAAAATCTTAGTTATGCACAACTCTAATGTACATACTAAGCTATCACAGCTTCCCTGAACAGATCTTTCGTTCTCTTGTGAATACTGTGACTTGAACAAGTTATTATAATCACTTTTAATTGTTTTCCCCAAGTTTTAATCTTATATAAATGTAAATTAAATTTTAAAGTAACTTTATTTAGAAAACGTACCAAAATTTCAAAAGAGGGGTCCTTCGATACTCCTTTTATGTCAAGTTGTTAGATTCCTCCTTCTCCTCCGTCACCTGTCTCTGTTGGACAGTATTTCTTAGCATGTCCCATTTCACCACATGCATGGCATACCTAAACTATACTAGCATCGGTGGTTGAAGTGATATGCTGAGTCGGAGTTCTACAGAAACGAACTCCTTCATCATTTCTCTCCATTGGACATTCTTTCCTGAAGTGTCCAAATTCACCACACGTGAAACATATTTGTTTTACTTGGGGGATTGGCTGTGCCGACGCTCTGCAGAAACGGGCAGTGTGCCCCTTTCTGTTACAATTTCTACATTGTAACTCTCAGCAGGCTCCGTTGTGGTGGTAGTTGCATTTGTTGCACTTTGGGAGATTTCCAGCATATCGCTTGACGGGGGTTGTAGTGGCAGATGAAGTACCAGATGTTGTGATCACAGGGGTAGTTAGAAGATGTCGTCTCTTGTTAGAACCTTGAATCGACCTTTTCCCCTTTTTCTTTCGTTTCTTGTTATTAAGTTTATGGTCTGGAGTGTCCTTGTCAACATACACTCGTTGGTTCCCATGATTGTTATTATGATTAGCATAACCGGCACCACTTCCGCTTCCTCTGGCGTTAATAGCATCAAAATGTGCCATTACGGCTGTCACAGCAGCTGTGACCGCAGCCTGAAAAGTAGCAGAGTCTATCTGCAGAATTGGTGCCTCGCCTGTTGGTTGGTTTCCTTCTTGTGAAGACATGATTCTGTTGCATAGCGAAGAATGATTTCATGAATAATGATGGTCATCACTAGATGTATTCCATCAACTTAAATGTACCAAACAATTTCACGCTTTACTGGACTATTCTCAATGTTTCTGTCACACCCCCAAACTGGAACGGCGGAAACGTTCGGGGGCGGAGGGCTTCAGGTAAGTATCACAACACATACAATATAGTAATCAAAGTACAAACAACCATTGCATTAATAAGTATAATTTTTACATAAGTGTTTAAACATTACATATTCAAACACCAAAGTATGTACAGTAGATATAGAGTCGCGGTATGGTACTAGGTAGTCTTCTCAAAAGCTTCGGGAGTGTACCTGTCTAGTGGATTCCTGAGAATACAAGTTATTTGGAAAGAGTAGATCAGCATTTAAGTTGGTGAGTTCATAAGTATTTTAGTTCTGTTAAGTATACCCTAAGTTCTTTGGATAAGTTCACTGGTTTCTCCAGGAAATCCTATATTTCCTGAGGTGATTAACTGATAACCTCAATAGTTCCCTCTGTAATTACTTAGTTTATACTGATTATATATAACCCAATATCGAATGGACAGTTAAATGGGTGTATCTGCCCTAAGTCCACAACCAAACAAGAAACAGGAAGTAAGGCGGAAGTCACACATTTCACTGTCAATCGGATATTACTTATGTATAACTATGATGTAGCAACTAAGGAATTATAGAATTAACCACTAAAGGTCCTTTATTTTATAATAGTTTACCGAAAGTAAATGACTAGGTTCCTATTTGTAAACGTGGTTTAATCCCATAAACCGATCTCTTTGTATTTGTATTCCTTTATGAAAACTTGTAACTGAGAGTGTGCCTGGCTCCACCATCTGTTATTGAAAACTGTATTGAACCATTGTATTTTGTATTCTATAAACTGGTACTTTGAAGATGTACTTTCGTTTAGTTGTTTATACACTAACGTATTGTTAATATCTTTTTAATGAGTAATTATAACCATACTATGACGGATGGCCTGAAACAAACGCTTTGTGGGCGTTTAAACTAGTGATAACAATTGTCACTCATCGGCGTGTATGCCTGACTGTAGCTAGCAGCCTGAGTGCGGGGTTGTCAATCCCGATATAGATCTACACACACTTGTTTCGATCCCTGGCTGGAGATTCTGGTTATAATTTCAGGGCTTTACCTATGTTGTCTAAAATGAATTAAACAACCTGAATTGAATGTCTCTTAAAAAGCATATAAACGTTACATGTATATTAGTTTTGAAAACCCAATCATTCTGAAATAAATGATTGACAGTATATTCTTGAATTAGTATTCCGAACACGTATGTTCTTGAATCAAAACCCAATCATTATGAAATAAATGATTGACAGTATGTTCTTGAATTAGTATTCCGAACATGTATTTGATAAGTGTAAACCCTTTATTTGTTCTGAATCAAAACCCTTGTTTCTTGTAAGACAGTGTATTCTAGTATACTTGAATCATGAATTATTGTTCTATGTATAAATTATACCTATTATAATTTATATGTACTTTCTGAATGTGTATTTAACCATGTTTTCATGTAATCCCTTGCTCAGCATGTTACAAAGGTAGTTAAACTGATGAAATAACTATTATATTTATATACA
This sequence comes from Lactuca virosa, assembly GCF_052849685.1. NCBI lineage: Eukaryota > Viridiplantae > Streptophyta > Magnoliopsida > Asterales > Asteraceae > Lactuca > Lactuca virosa. The sequence continues at coordinate 21,492,116 of NC_136433.1, forward strand.
TATACAATTTTATATATAAGTAAAATTTAAACGACACTCGGACAAATAACCGGTACTATAAGCCCACATCCAAACAAGGAAAAGGACCCAGTATGAGTTATCAGTCCTAAGTCTTTTAAATCTCATTTATATATATATATATATATATATATATATATATATATATATATATATATATATATATATATATATATATATATATATATATATATATATATATATATGAATTTTGGGGAAAAATATAAGTTTATAAAAGAGTTTAATGTTTTGAGTATTTTTAATGATTTAATGTTGTTTTATCATGACTTGAAATCATGATTTTATAACACAAAGTTCTTGTGTTATGCTTGTATTCCCCCCCCCCCCTAAAACAGTAAAAATTATGAAAATACGGGGGTATGAACTCACTTTGATAAGCGGTGATTCGGACAGCGTTTCGTTTCCCGGAAAGAGTTTATTTGATGAGAAACCGGCTCAAATCGGGCAGAGTTTCGACAGGAGAGAGGATAACTTCTCGAGAATTTCGGGGCTCCGGGGCTTGCTTCAGGCTTTAGACACGATACCGGGGCCTTGGGGGGTCGTGAGAAAGTCGAGGGGGGTGAAAATGTGAAATTTGATGAATTTAGGGGTGAAAAATCCTTCAAATCCGAGAAGGCTCGCACCCTTTATATAGGGGTGCGAGGGTTCGGCCGAAGGATGTGAGTCAGCAGCCACCTGGCGAGGTGAAGAGGTGAGTCAGCAGGACACGCGGAAGCTCCTGCGAAGGAGGTGCGGATTCGGACCCGGTGCGAGGCACGTGCTTCGGACAGGTGGGGGCTTCTAAGTGGACCGAACTTCGGTCCAATGGGGAAGGAAGATGACGACTTCGGACCAATCAGCGGGTGCCACGCGAGGCTGCGGTCCAATCAGAATATGCCACGTGGAAGCTGCATGCGAAGGATGACGTGTCCGAGGGTGACTCATGCGATTTTTCCCGGTTTTCAAGATTTTCTTGATTTTTGTGCCAAAAACTTGTGAAAATTATAACTTTCGCATACGAGCTCCGTTTTAAGCGTTCTTTATATGCACATATAGGTAGAATCATACTCTACGACTTTCGTTTAGACTTTGTCGGCTGATTTTGAATTTATTTTTAATATTATTATTTTTAACAGATCGGGACAGGAAATCCGTTAAAAATTCATATCTTCTTCATCTGACGTCCGTTTTCGTCTGTCTTTTTACCGTTGAGCTAATTTTGATGAGACCTTCGATTCTCGTTTACGTTGCGTCGGCTAAATATCGATCGATTTATATTTCGAATTTTTAGTTGTCTACTGCTAAACGGAAACTTCGTAATATCATAACTTCCTCATACAAAGTCAGATTTTAACGTTCTTTTTTTGAACGTTCTCGGTTTAACATATTCTACAAGTTTCATTTAGATTGTTAAGGCTAAACAGCCTTTTATCGAAAATTCACTTTTTACACTGAACAGTGTTTTGCCGGTTTTATCGCGGATTTTCGATTGGTCATAACTTCTTCGTTATAACTCGGATTTCAGTGTTCTTTATGTTTTTCGAAACCTTGTTACAAACTCTAACACTTGGTTCATCCCAATTATGATTATTGATCAATTTATTTTTGACCAAAATTTGACTGGTGTCACAGTTTCTGTCAACATTTCTAAGATAGGTCCACACTAGTAAGTAAAAGTGGGTTTTGTACGAGTGATATTTGAACTAAGTTATCCTTGTTTCCTAGTGTATCTGGTTCTGACTTTCATACGGTTCTGGAAAATAATTCATAATGGAAGTCTATATATAAAATAAACTTCATGAATCATAATTGGTTATCCTTGAACGAATTTCGGTGAACTGAATATCTGTTACTGGCTGCAAGAAAAATAATAATCTTAACACATAGTGTGAGTAGTGTATTCACTAACTTACTAAGTCAATTAAGGTTATTATTTATTAGTGTGACGCATAGAATGTTTTAGTTTCTGCTGCTGATTCTTCTCAGAAAACTTCTCATAAACCTGCTATTGTTTCTCCTTGACTCTTCTGCTGACTGCTTATGAAGAAGTGGTTACCTCTATCTTGGTTCGTCGTGCGAGAATGGAATGTCTAAAGAACTTATGAGTTTAAATGTAACATTATGGGGTGATCCTTTCCAGGTCCTCCTATAATTGCGCAATGTATACAAGTTGTATATAATTTAAGATTAAATAGACCTTCGAATAAGTGATCTTACTCAAAAACCACAACCAAACAAGGAACATGAAGTGGAGCATGGATTAAACCCTTAACTGTTAAGTTTCTAGTTTAGTTTACTCAATGTTCTATCTGAAAATATGTTTTTGTACTAGAAAACGATGTATTGAATTTCTATACTATGACCTGACCTATACCTGATACTCCTTATGATTACTTGGTGTATACGAAATATATATATATAGTCAAGATCGAATAGATAGTAGACTGAGTGCATCTGTTGGACTCAGTTAATATATATATATATATATATATATATATATATATATATATATATATATATATATATATATATATATATATATATATATATATATATATATATATATATATATATATATATATATATATCCTAAATGTATCTACCGATAAATTTTAAAGTTAGCATTATAAGTCACCTTCTAATTGAATGTTTATGTTACATGTTTTACTTATATTGAATGTTTTTCTTTTATCATACATCGTGTTTGCTAACCCTGGTACGTTGTATTTGTACCTTTGTTATTGAAACGTGGTATGATGTAAGTGTCATTCATCAAGTTTGCTAACGCTGGTACGTTGTATTTGTACCTTTTTTATTGAAACCCGGTATGACGTTGTACCTTGTTTTTGCTAACCCTGGTACGTTGTATTCGTACCTTTGTTATTGAAACGCGGTATGACGTAAGTGTCATTCATCAAGTTTGCTAACCCTGGTACGTTGTATTTGCACCTTTGTTATTGAAACCCGGTATGACATTGTACCTTGTTTTTGCTAACCCTGGTACGTTGTATTTGTATCGTTGTTTGTGTAAACCTGGAATGATATGTTATTACTTTGTATTTATTAACTTGAATTTTACATATGTTTATATGTTTATTGTATCATATTTCGTGTTTGCTAACCTTGGTACGTGGTATTCGTACCTTTGTTATTGAAACGCGGTATGATGTAAGTGTCATTCTTCAAGTTTTCTAACCCTGGTACGTTGCATTTGTACCTTTGTTATTGAAGCCCCGTATGACATTGTACCTCGTGTTTGTTAACCTATTTACGTGGTGTTCGTAATTTGGTTTATACAAATACGGTATTCCTGTGTAATTTCATGATTTGTTCTTCTGTTATTGTATGTTCCTTCTGTTATAGTTATAGTATGTTCCTTCTGTTATAGTTATAGTATGTTCCTTCTGAATATGTTCTCTATGTTATCGTGTATTGTATCTTCTTTCCTGGGTATGTTCTATAAGTTATTGTATTGTATCTTCTTTCATGAGTATGTTCTCAATGTAGTATGTTCTAGTATCTAGTATGAACTGAACCTCTAAACCATAACTATTATAGTTTACTATTATGTTTACTTGAACTGTTACTGAGTTGAATAAAAGTTTCATTTATCTACTAAGTTATGATTGTACTTTAATAACGGAGTTTTATAAACTATAAAGTAACATAACTTAAAACGAGTTTTTGAAATGTTTTGATTACTCCTTATACATAAGTAATCCTATAAAATGATGTTTATAACAAAACATTTACACAATTATCATTGTGTTCAACTTGTATTCCCCCCCTTAAAAGCACTTAAAACAGTTGAAAGATTGATTATAGGGGTATGAACTCACCTTAAGTGGATGATTCAAACAAATATGCGCGTAAGGATAAGAAGTGTTGAGAGAAAAACTTTAAGACACACTTGAACAAACGTTAGAACAAGTAGTAATGCGGAATAGTTAATCTCGAAGGATCTAAAAGCTCAACAATAATATTAATAAGTTATAGTTAGATAGTTAGAGAGTTAGTTGCGGAAAAGTAAAGAAATAGAAATGACAACAATTGTTATATCAAGTATACACTTAAGTTGATTCATAACGAGGAATGCATTCAAACCAAGTTAATAAGGAAGATCAAACTTAGTGATTAAGTCACAGAAGACTTGCTCCGAAGAGAGATTATATTCAGATGAATTTTGGTAAGTACAAAGAGATGAGTAAAGGAGAGATAGAAAAGATAACTTCAGAAATGTGTATTTAGATAGATTGCATAAGTTATCCATATTGAATACAAGAGAATGAGCTCTTATTTATAAAGACTCATGAAGAACACTAGATTACATTTCTATGAGTATCCATGCAAGGCATAGTGGACCATAGAGTGTATTACAATAAAAACAAGTAAGGTAATCTAGTTAAATTGACTGCTGTAGATCGACTCCGGGTGCGGTTGTGATTGCTGATGAATAATATGACTGCGGGTGCTGAACCGTTGCGGTAGTAGAAATGGTTGCGGTAGCTGAAGTTCAAGAGGGTCACTTTCATGATTCAATAATTTCCCCCTAAGTGACCTCTTTAACTTCGGTTCAGCTATCAAGTTTGAGGAACTTGATCAGAATCCACCAAAACTTCCTGACGTTTTCCAGCCATGTGATTCTTCTTGAGATCTCGAACTTGACTTCTGCGGTGGTGTGCTTCGATCTTTCAACTGCGGTTCGACAGATGTCAAGTTGTTTCCTGGTGAGGCGATGCATGGCAGTCATAGGAATGAAGTATTTGACATTGTCAGTCTTCCTTTTGAATATGACTCCAAGTTCAGGAAAGTTTGTTGCGCCTAAAGATCTTTCTTGAAAGCCTTCGGTAGGCATTGGCACAGGTTCAAGAGGTGGGAGGTCAAACTTCTTGAGGATGGTGGGGTAGATATCCGCATCTATCTTGGCAAAGTCGCAGACAGTTTCCTTCAGAAAAGTGTTGGCCTTTTCAAGCGCAATCTTCATTTTGGAGTGCTTTTCTGATTTGTTTTGAAACACCTTGGCAATGAGGAAGATTTCTTCCGGATTCATGCAAGGGAAGTCTGCCTGGGTGCGGACGTAGTCATGCTCCCTTCTCGTGATGGTGTACTGGATGTAGTCAGCCTTCATGAACTTCCGGACTTTGTAGTTCTTGACTGTGGATGGTCTATCGTTAGACCATATATTTTCAATGGAGGAGGCATGTTTAGCGTGAAAAAGACTAAGTCTCTCAAACTCCATTGGCAGTCTCTTGTGGTCAGGAAGGCTGCGGTCGAATTGCTCAAATACTGTGAAGTATTTGGCATTTGGTGAAATTGGTACATCCCAGTAACCGTCCGAGGGGGGTTCAGCGTAGGTAAGGTGAGGTCGGTAGTCTTCATCCAGCAACCTGCGATGAGGATTGATCTAAGAATTTATCAAGGATTCATCCATCATGGTATCAAAACCGCATTCTCTCCAGATAAGCTCTGCCAATTTAGCTACCTTCCAGTCGTGTTTTCTTTGGGCAGTGGCAGGGGAGTCTGTTGAGCTTGGAGATGACATGTTCTCCGCAAGGTTTTTGAAGTGAGGAGGAGTCTCTGGCTTGTTGGGAGTGAACTCCTTTTGAGGTGAAGTGTGAGGAGAAGGAGTATGTTGAGATGGTTGCGGTGAAGGAATTTTTTCTATGACGATGGGAGGGCTCTGATGCTGAGAGATGGATTGCTCAGAGTGATGGACTTCTTCTTCTTCTTCTTCTTGACTTCCCCCTCTTGAGGGATGCAACGGAGGAGCTTCCTCAAGCCATTGTTTAAGTCCATCAACCTTGGCATAGACTTCTTGGAATTGAGCTTTGAGGGCTTCTGCCAATTGTTGATTGTTGGGAATGGAGGAGCTGAAGAGAAGCTTGTGGATTTCTTTTGTGAGCTGGAGGATCTCGGGATCATGGAAGTTGGAGGACAGGGATTTCTACAGTCTGTTAATTGTGGCTTGAAGAACAGAGATAGTGGACTCATAAGCAATATGAGTCTCTTCTATCAACTTCTTAGACTGAGTGGCTTGATCCGCGATGGCCGCTTGGAGATCCGTTTTGATTGCGGTCACCTCAGTGATGAGGCGTTCCGCTGCAGCCATAAATTCCTTGTGGTCGGCCTTGCGGTTGTTGTCAAGGGACCGGATCCCCATCTCCACTTTGAGAGAAATTCTCTCTGCAGCCATGCATTCCCTTGTTTCCAGACGTTCAATACGTTCGATCAGGGACTGCGGTCCCAGGGTGTCTTCTTGTTGCGGTTGTGTTGGCTTGACCGCAGCTAGAATCTGATCAACTTTAGCTTGTAAGCTCATGAACTCCTTCCTGGTGACAACATTCTTCTTCTTTTTCTTCTTTTCTTTTGGCTTGGAAGTTGAATGTTGATAACCGATGGATTCCTCTTCCTCGTCAAACATCATGAGGTCATCATCAGAAGGGGTGGGCTTGTTGACTTCCTGTACGTCGTCATCATCAAGACCGAAGGTGGGAGCTGAACTGAGTTCGATTGCGGTTCCTTCGTCTTGTGATCCATGGACTGATGGAGTGGGAATTGGATTGAGAGTTGGAGTTACTTTGGAAGTACCTACAGTTGCACCTGTTGCTTGAGCTTTACTGATCGTTTCAGTCATTTCGTCCATCCAGTCTTTAACTTTGAGAATGGTGGCTACGGTATTGGCATTATTGATTGCGTCTGCCCAATACCGTGCCACGGACTGGATTTCTTGCTCCTTTTGCTGTTGCTGCTTGATCTGTTGTTCCTTACGGGCTTGGAATGCCCTTCTGAAGGCATCATATTTCTTTTTGTCTGAATCGGTTACAGGTGTGTACCGTAACCATGAGTCATTGGATTCATCGCCGTCAAATCCTTCGAAACGCACCCAAGTGTCCTTCGGGTCCACGGATCCTTGCACGTTTGTGCTCACCGTGCCTAAACCACCTGCTGCAGATGTAAGCAGAGTAGGATTTCCTGAGCTTCCTCGGTCTCCTTGACCCGTGGTCAAGTGTGGCCTCGGCTCAGTTCTGGCATGGGCGGAAGAAGTGCCCTGCGGTTGGGAAGGTGTTTGTAGTGTTTGGGTGACGTTCGAAAGGATGGAGCGCAACTCCTCAGGTGAAAAGAAATGCAGTCGGGAAGCCTTGGAGACCTTAGGGCGTGCACCAGTGTCATCCCCTTGGGAGTGAACTGGGGGGGGAGTCTCCACGATGTGATAAAACAAACTCACTTTCTGAGCTTGAGTGGTATTCGATGGTGGTGTTGAATGGGTCTGCGGCCACCCCAAGGACTACTGGAGCCTTTTGAGCGGCTTCAGTATAGGTCCGGTCACACATTTGGCCAGGGGAATCACTTTTTCTTTTCTTAAGGATAGCAATTGGTTGCCTATCCTCATCAGAATTACTACTAGAAGAGATTGTGGGAGGTGTGATTTTACGTTTCTTGGTGGGTGCGGTTCGTTTACGAGCATCCTTCTTAGGGGTTTTTTGTTTCTTCTTGGTTGCCAATTGCTTTCTTCTTTGAGAAAGATTGGAGAGTGTAGTGGCAGAAGGGACTGCGGTACCTTCAGGGTTAACAATTGCGGATAGTTGTGGAAGAGGCGGGGTTGGAGGGTATGGGGCAATACCTTCCGTAGCCTCAATGTGGTCTGAGACATCAGCAGTCTCAAGACCAAGTGTTGTAAGAATATGGGTAGGGAGTTTGCGAATAGGTCCAAAAACAGATTGATCAGAAGAAGAATTGTACCTTTTGAGATCCTTAGTGACAAAGAAGTTGATGTCACTGCCCATATCAATTTAAGCATCCGCATGCAGGTCTGAGATGCAGAGTGACCAGAATCGTGCAAATGTGAGCTCGGTTGGGTTCTCCCTTGGGCTTTCTTTGGGAATGTATTGAAGGAAATCGTCCCATAGGATCTGCCCGTAGTTTACGTTGTGTCCGGTGAATATGCTCCACACCAATTCCAATAGCTTGATTCCCATGTTGTCTATGCCTCCGGTTCTGCCGGATAGACAGCGGATGACAAAATGACACACAAACTGCTATACCGCAGGCAGCTGATTTTTCTTGAATTCACCAATCCCTCGAATTGGTTTCTGATACCCCATTTGGTAGAGTGCAGAGGTAATGTCCGCCATTGAAGGAGAAAAGATCTTGATGGATGGATGAAGTAGAAGGTTTATAGTGGTGAGAAACTTTTCTTTGGACAATATGACCAAAGAATTGTTTATTAGGTTGAGATGAACTTCTTGGGGGTTTTCATTTGGGCGATAAGCTGAGAATGCACACTTGAAGAGGGTCGAGACTGTAACAACATCTGTAAATGCGTCGAAGGGACCAAAGAGTGGATGGTTCTTCAGAAATTTGATCATAAGCTTGGTTGGAGCATTGTATGAAGAATGATCTTCAAACACTGCTCGGAAATTGCTTGACGCGATTTTTGGAGAGTCAGAACCGGTGGGATTCGCTGAGCCTGAAGCCTTGGATTGCTTCTTTGATGCAACTGATTTCACCATTGTTGGAGTTTGAGAGAAAAAGTAGAAAACAGAGTTCTTGAAGTTTTTTTGAGAGAGGGAATGATCGATGTTCAGAAAGCGTAAAGTGAATTTGGGGAAGAAGATGGGTTTATAAAGGGTTGAAAGATTTTAACCTTAGATATAAGGTAAAGATAAGGTAAAAACGTCGTTTGGTATTTGGGGGGAATCTTTGAATTTGGGATTAAATCTCAGCCACAAATAATTAAAACGGTTTAAAAAGATTTGGGAGATTTACTAATAGAGGGCTGCATTTAAGGAAAAGTCAGACACCTATCAATTTGTCAGGTAATCGTGGGGTGAGGGGAAAGGAAGTTGTAACGGATGGGACGTGCTGGGGAGAGGAAAAGACAGATTAAGGATGAGTTTATGGAAACACGTTCTTTTTGTCATCATCCCTAAAATAGGTCTGACTCAAGGTTTATTCAAAAAGAGAATGAGACAGTTTCTCAAGGGAATGTTTTTTTTTAATTAATGTTCTATTTAATGAAGGATCATTAAATAACACACAAAGGTTCAAGCGTTGATAAAACAGTTGAGAAATTATCACAATGATCGCGGATGGAAACTTCATTGCGGTTGGGAATGTCATCGCGGATGGAAATTTCATTGCGGTTGGGAACGTCATCGCGGATGGAAATTTCATTGTGGTTGGGAACGTCATCGCGGATGGACAAGGAAAAGACTGCAGTGAGGAACTGAGAAGAAACACTTGTACAAAGATTAGTAATAACAGAAAATAAAGACCCATGAGAGATAAGTATGATATATGGTTGCGGTACCTAGACTGCGGTACCAAAACTATCTGTCACAAGTAACTCTCAGTTAGAACCGCAACGGAGACCAAGGATGGTCTGCGGTAGCTAAGAACTCAAAAAGAATTGCGGGTCTGGATTCATCATTCCTAACATTTGCAGGAAGGTGGTAAGCTTTGTGGAGTCGAGCGCTTTTGTGAACACATCAGCAATCTCTTCATGAGAAGGGACAAAGATGAGTTCAATGTTACCTTTCAAGATGTGGTCTTTGATGAAATGATACCGTAGTTCAATATGCTTAGTCTTGGAGTGCTGAATTGGATTGTGAGATATAGCAATAGCACTTTCAGAGTCACAATAGATCGGTATTCGCAACATTCTATACCCGTAGTCCATTAGTTGAGTTTTCATCCAAAGGACTTGAGAGCAACAATTGGCTGCGGCCACATACTCAGCTTCTGCAGTAGAAAGAGAAACACAGCTTTGTTTCCTTAAAGACCACCTGACAAGTCTTCCACCCAAAAATTGACATCCTCCTAAAGTACTTTTGCGGTCTAATCTGCATCCAGCATGATCCGCATCTGTGAAAGCTTGCAGGCTGAAGTCATTGCCTGCGGGGTACCATAGACCAAGAGATTTGCTTCCTTTCAGATACCATAGTATCTGTTTGGCTGCGGCCATATGTGACACTTTTGGGTCCGCCTGATATCTTGCACATACACCAGTTGCAAAGACAATGTCTGGCCTGCTTGCGGTGAGGTACATCAAAGAACCAATGATACCTCGATAAGTCTTGTGATCCACAGATTCGCCTGCGGGATTAGCAGAGATCTTATAACCGAAGGCCATGGGGACCTTAGCAGAAGAACAGTTGTCCATAGAATATTTCTTTAAAAGTTCAGTGGTGTATTTCTCTTGATGAATGAATATCCCTTGCGGAATTTGTTTCACTTGAAGTCCTAGAAAGAAATTGATCTCTCTATTCATGCTCATTTTGAACTTGTTGGTCATGAGCTTAGCAAATTCATCCACCATACCTTGATCAGTCGAACCGAAGATGATATCATCCACATATATTTGTAAAAGCATAAGGTGGTCACCATTTGCTTTTCTAAATAACGTGGGGTCAATCACTCCTCTCTTGTACCCGGATGAGACGAGGAATTCAGAAAGAGTCTCATACCATGCTCTTGGGGCTTGCTTCAGACCGTAGACTGCTTTTTCAAGATTATATTAGTGGTCTGGGAATTCAACATTTTCAAAACCTGGAGGTTGCTGAAGATAAACCTCTTCTTTTAGTTCCCCATTGAGAAAGGCACTCTTAACGTCCATTTGGTGTACCTTGATGTTCTTGTGGGATGCGTATGCAAGGAAGATCCGGATAGCTTCCATGCATGCTACCGGAGCATACGTTTAATCATAGTCAATGCATTCAAGTTGACTATACCCCTTTGCAACTAGCCTTGCCTTGTTTCTGACTACCGCACCAGATTCATCCAGCTTGTTTTTGAACACCCATCTAGTGCCAACAATGGAGTGACCACGTGGCTTCGGAACGAGCTGCCAAACTTTGTTTCTTTGAAATTCTTCTAGCTCTTCTTGCATTGCAGCTACCCAGTCAGGTTCAAGCAATGCTTATTTGATCGTTTTGGGCTCTACCGAGGACATGAATGCTGTGTAGTGGCAGTGGTCAGATAGGTCCTGTGAAGATCGAGTTTGGATGCCTGCCGATGGGTTGCCGATGATTTGACCTGGTGGGTGGTCCTTCGTCCATACATGTAGACGGGGCTGCAGATGATCAGCAGCTGCGGTGGAGGGAATATCTTGAATATCAGAAGAATCTATGGCTGGGGATGGCAGTTCCCCCTGGATTTGAGAACATCCTGCTGAGTCATCTTCGTTTGTTGGAACGAGAGTGGAGTTTTCTTGAACAGTTGGGAGAGGTTCCCCCTGGATTGTTGATGGGAGTTCCTCTGGAACCTGAGAAGGTTCCCCCTGGACTGCGGATGGGAGAGTGATAATCCTTAGATCGGTTCTAGTGTCAATGTTTTCTATGATTTCATCATCCGAATCCGAAGATACGTTTGATGGTAATGCTTCTCTGCGGGTGGGACTTTGAACAGCATCAGGTACTGGAACCTCGACGGTTGGTGCTTGATCCGGAGTAGAGCTTTCCCCCTCAACCAGAGAGGTGAAAGTATTGAGAGATGCTACTTCAGATAGAGATGGACCAGAAATATCAGCATGTTGTTGTTGAGCTGCGGGTGACACAAGAACTTCGGATAGTTTCGCCGTTTCAACAGGATTGAAAATATCGTCATAATTGACTTCAACTAGATTCAAGGGACCTGAAGAGGCAGGAATATCGCTTTCCATGATTGTAGTGGTTTCATTGGATGGAGGGGCGTTGCGGATGTGGGAATCATCAAATTTCACATCGAAGCTTTCAATGATCAGCCTTGTACGCCTGATGAGCACTCGATAAGCAACCTTGTTAGTGGAATAACCAAGGAAAATGCCTTCATCAGACATCGGTGCAAACTTGTTAAGCTGATCTCTGTTGTTGATCACGAAACATCTACACCCAAAAATATAAAAGAAACCCTAGCCGCCATGGTTCACGACATGGACATTAATTTCACGACGTGAAACGTGTCAGGGACACTAATCGGGGCTAGAAAACACGTGTTAAAGCTACGGGGTGACTCATGGAAGTCCACGACGTAACCATATGTATTCCACGACGTGGAATGGCCCATAACAGCCTATAAATAGCGATCAATACCCTTTCATTCCTTACACCAAATCTCTTCTTTCTCTCTCGTTTCCGAAGGCCGTTTTCCTTCCCGAGCCTGACTACGACGAGCCTCTAACCGCTTAGATTCTATAGATCACGCTACAAGGGTGAGTTTCACGGCCACACTTTTTAATGTTTTCGGGGGAAAACGCATGCTAAGTATTACATATAAGTTAATATTATGTCTATATGATAGTATATTCGTATCAAGATAGCTAGTTATAATAACCGGGATATAGTTATTTCGTATCTGAAAATATACAACTATCGTAAAGTTGTTAGCATGTTATGGTTATAGTAGTATACTAATGTAGATCTTGAGTTATACTTAGGATTCTATATATATGTTGTGTGCGATATAGTTCCGAAGTTATATTCGGAAGTTCAATATGTTAATTTATAAAGTTTGTTGTTATTGTTAGTTTTATGATAAGATAAAACTTAGTATGTTATATGTTGTTGTTGTTATTGGTTTTATGTCAAGATAAAACCTAGTTTTACTTCAAGTTATAGCTGTTATACTTCCTAAATGTTATGAAATTAGGAGTAATGTTTAAAAGCATAGTTTAGTAACTTAGGGTTTTAGACACGAAAATGCTTTTGTTGTTAGAACTATAGAACGCCGTCAAAGTCTACCTGAGCTACTGTATTCATCATCTAAGATTGGGGATCTTAGTGAAAGTCCTCTGACCTGTATTCGTTAATCCCGTGTGAGCGTGACAACCCCACCGTGGTTGTTAGCTACAACCAATATTTGGCGGGTGATGAACTTGCCAAATTTACTACCTTCTGACGTCGATGAAGCGTGCGGAAACTACCGCAACTTGTGATCCTTGTACTACCGCAAGGTGTGATCCTTGTACTACGGCAAGGTATGATCCTTGTACTACCGCAAGGTGTGATCCTTGTACTACCGCAAGGTGTGATCCTCTTACTACCGCAAAATGTGTGATCCTTTTACTACTACAAGGTGTGATCCTTGTAATAATAACCAGAGGTATAAAACTAAGTCATAGAGTCGTAGCCACAGACTCATGGTAGCATAACTTTAGAAGCATTATACTTTGTCGATATACAAGTATGAATGTTAAGTATAAGTTTCCCAAAGACTTATACTCTAAGTATAAGAATCTAGTAGGTATATTACTTGTATATTAAGTAGACCACTATACCTATCCTACTTACTCGTATAGACTTGAAATAGATTTATACGTAGCGGTTTTACTCATATAGAATTGAAATAATATTTATACGTAGCAACTTAGTTTGTATGGAATTACAAACATTTATACTTATACTCTAGGTTCAAGGAATGTTTAGGTATAACACTTATTCGGTAAGTAAACCATTATACCTAAGATATATATAGTAAATGTTTGAGAGTCATAATGATACTTTCAAAACTATACTTTTGAACTTGGAAAATATATTATTTTTATATGGAGTCAAAACCTGTGGACTCACCAACTTTATGTTGACGTATTTTAAATGCATGTGTTTTCAGGAAGTTGATAACTATGATACGAGAAATAACGTTACACTGCCCGATGTTTCCGCGGACGGCCGGGTTGTGACAGATTGGTATCAGAGCTATTAACTATAGTGAATTAATACTTTCTTAGGAAAGCACGACTATAGTTTAGGGCTTACTCTGTTAGGTTTAGGTATATCCCTTAGCCTACAATATAAAGTATTATTAATTATACTACTGAAGGAATACTTACGGGAGCGGTGACAAGGATAGACATGTCGATTTGGGTTGCTAGATTTCAGAACGACTATATGGTAAAATGATCCTGCCTTTTTCGACTGTCCTGACTGGCCGGTGCCTTATCAGCTAATCCTGAAGTAACAAACAATAATTAATAATACTCGTGAATACAACAAACACAAAGATATAGAGTTATGTATGAACTCAGTCCCACGATGAGAACACATGTATATAACCCAAAAATATAGAAAACCCAAACCCTCGATAGAAATATAACACAATGTTTTAGGTCAAACTCCTTAGTCGAGTTTTATTGTACATGGGCCAAACCACAACTAAACGTAGACTGATCACCTATGTTTAATTATGGTTAGACCGATGCAAAACTAAAATTGGATACGGTGTTTGATAGACTAAAACACTTGAAGATTTTAGAAGATTCAAGATAGATCTCAGATCAGGATACCATCAACTAGAAAAAAGAAGACGATGTTCCGAAAACAACATTTAGGACTCGGTATGGTCATTATGAGTTCCTAGTTAAGCCTTTGGATTGACCAGCGCTCCAACAATGTTCATGAATAGTGTTTGCAAACCGTACTTGGATAAATTTGTGATAGTGTTTATCGATGATATATTCACATTTTCACGAACCAAGGAAGAACACGGTCAACACTTGCAAATAATCTTGGAACTACTAAGAAAAGAAATGTTGTACGCCAAATTCTACGAATGTGAATTTTGGATTAGAGAAGTACAAATTTTTACATGTAGTTAGTAACAAAGGGATTCATGTCGAACCCTCCAAGATTGAAGCAATTAAGAATTGGGAAGCACCAAAGACGCCAACAGAAGTGCGTCAATTCTTAGGACTTGCTGGCTATTACCATAGATTCATAGAGAATTTCTCCAAAATAGCCAAGCCGTTTACAACACTAACCCAGAAGGATATGAAGTTCAACTGGGAAGTCAAACAAGAAGCTGCTTTTCAGAAACTAAAGCAAATGTTGTGTAGTGCACCAATTATATCCCTCCCAGATGGGACAGAAGATTTAGTCGTATACTGCGACGCATCAAATCAAGGATTGGGATGTGTGTTGATGCAAAGAGGAAAATTTATCGCCTACGCATCATGATAACTTAAGGTGCATGAGAATAATTACACTACCCATGACCTTGAATTGGGAGCTGTAGTTTTTGCACTGAGAAGTTGGAGATACACAATTGGCCAGAGAACATATAGGTGATACCTTATGTACTGAGCCAGAAATAATCCACAAGACAAACTCAAAAGATCGTGCAAATTAAGGATTGAGTCAAGGCAGCAAGTGATCGTCAGAAGAGCTATGTTGACGTAAGACGTAAGCCTTTAGAATTCCAAGTTGGAGATAAAGTAATGTTGAAGGTCTCTCCTTGGAAAGGCGTGATTCGATTCGGGAAATGAGGCAAACTAAACCCACGATATATAGTACCTTTTAAAATTCTAGCAAGAATTGGTTTTGTCGCATACCAAATCAAGTTACCTCAAGAGCTAAGCAATATACACGATGTTTTTTTTTACGTGTCAAATCTCAAAAGATGTCTATTCAAGGACACTCTTTTTGTACCTCTCGACGAGATACAAGTCAATACCAAACTCATCTTTGTACAAGAACCTGTCGAAATCATGGATCGATACAACAAACGATTAAACCAAAGTCATATTCCCATAGTGAAAGTTCGATGGAACTCTTTACGAGGACCTGAATTTACTTGGGAATGTGAAGATCAGATGAAACAAAAATACCCCCAACTATTTAACAAAACCCTATCCATAAGATCAATTTCGGGACGAAATTGTTCTAACGGGGGGAGAATGTAACACCAGTCAAAACAGGTCAATAAACAATCACATGTGATTATGCCAATCAAGTAATGTGATTTTGTTAAACTAGTAATTTGATAAACTTCGTATGTAATTCATGTTAAAGTATGAAATTTCATGATTCAACTCAAATTATACGTCCATACAATTCCAAAAATGTAGAGAACGTCTAAATCTGACTTCGCATGAAGAAGTTATGATAAACCGAAAACTATTAATATCTATAATAAGAGGAATTTAAAATAGACTTAGAATTAGATATTGGGGTCTAAAATAGAGTTGTAGTGCTCGTAAATACCTACGCGTGGATATAAAGAACGTCAAAAACGGAGTTTGTATGCAAAAGTTATGACCTTCCAAAGATGCAGCTGTCTAAGGACATGACACGTGGCAGAAACCCTAGCCGCCATGGTTCACGACGTGGACATTAATTATTTGACGTGAAACGTGTCAGGGACACTAATAGGGGCTAGAAAACACGTGTTAAAGCTACGGGGTGACTTATGGAAGTCAACGACATGGCCATATGTATTCCACGACGTGGAATGGCCTAGAACAGCCTATAAAAAGCGATCAAGACCCTTTCATTCCTTACACCAAATCTCTTCTTTCTCTCTCGTTTCCGAAGGCCGTTTTCCTTCCCAAGCCTGACTACGACGAGCCTCTGACCGCTTAGATTCTATATATCACGCTACTAGGGTGAGTTTCACGGCCCCACTTTTTAATGTTTTCGGGGGAAAACGCATGCTAAGTATTATATATAAGTTAATATTATGTCTATATGATAGTATATTCGTATCAAGATAGATAGTTATAATAACCGGGATATAGTTATTTCGTATATGAAAATATACAACTATCGTAAAGTTGTTAGCATGTTATTCTTATAGTAGTATACTAATGTAGATCTTGAGTTATACTTAGGATTCTATATATATGTTGTGTGTGATATAGTTCCGAAGCTATATTCGTAAGTTCTATATGTTAATTTATAAAGTTTGTTGTTATTGTTAGTTTTATGATAAGATAAAACTTAGTATGTTATATGTTGTTGTTGTTATTGGTTTTATGTCAAGATAAACCTAGTTTTACTTCAAGTTATAGCTGTTATGCTTCCTAAATGTTATGAAATTAGGAGTAATGTTTAAAAGCATAGTCTAGTAACTTAGGGTTTTAGACACGAAAATGCTTTTGTTGTTAGAACTTTAGAACGCCGTCAAAGTCTACCTGAGTTACTGTATTCATCATCTAAGATTGGGGATCTTAGTGAAAGTCCTCTGACCTGTATTCGTTAATCCCGTATGAGCATGACAACCCCATCATGGTTGTTAGCTACAACCAATATTTGGCGGGTGATGAACTTGCCAAATTTACTACCTTCCGACGTCGATGAAGCGTGCAGAAACTACCGCAAGTTGTGATCCTTGTACTACCGCAAGGTGTGATCCTTGTACTACCGCAAGGTGTGATCCTTGTACTACCGCAAGGTATGATCCTTTTACTACTACAAAGTGTGATCCTTGTAATAATAACCAAAGGTATAAAACTAAGTCATACAGTCGTAGCCACAGACTCATGGTAGCATAACTTTAGAAGCATTATACTTTGTCGATATACAAGTATGAATGTTAAGTATAAGTTTCCCAAAGACTTATACTCTAAGTATAAGAATCTTGTAGGTATATTACTTGTATATTAAGTAGACCACTATACCTATCCTACTTACTCGTATTGAATTGAAATAGATTTATACGTAGCGGTTTTACTCGTATAGAATTGAAATAAGATTTATACGTAGCAACTTAGTTTGTATGGAATTACAAACATTTATACTTATACTCTAGGTTCAAGGATTGTGTAGGTATAACACTTATTCGGTAAGTAAACCATTATACCTAGGATATATATACTAAATGTTTGAGAGTCAAAATGATACTTTCAAAACTATACTTTTGAACTTGGAAAATATATTATTTTTATATGGAGTCAAAACCTGTGGACTCACCAACTTTATGTTGACGTATTTTAAATGCATGTGTTTTCAGGAAGTTGATTGATACGAGAAATGACGTTACACTGCCCGGTGTTTCCGCCGACGGCCGGGGTGTGACAATAGTAATTTTTATCCATTCAAGATCATTCTCATGACCATTAGAAGGCTTTATAATCAAGTTTTCGATTATAAATCAGGGGAGAATTTGGTATGGTCATTCGAAATTGGATCTGTGACTTTTCAAAGTTGAAGATTTTTGATAAAGCTTGTGGTAGAATTATGAAGGTAGCTTCTACAGTAGAAGTTCTTCATCGAGCTCTGCTAAAGCTTTCATAGAGAAGTATCCTTTACAACGGAAGTTCTTTATCGAGCTCTGCTAAGGACTTGTTATATCTCCAACTTCTAGTATTTTCTCGATCAAGTGACGTTACGAATCTTAAAGTTTGGGTTGTTACCTGATATTTTTTGATGGCTTATATCATTAGCTTATTTGAAGATCATTGTGACTTGTAGGGGGAGCTCTTCAAAGACAAGAAGTGATTCGGTATCTTTGTTCTGAAATGGGTTTTTCATGGCGGGTTTGGTTTTCATGAAGATTTTTTTTGGGATTACATTCGAAAATGAAGTTTAAAGACATTACTTCAGTGCTTGGTTTATATATCCTAGAGCCCGTGTTTGAAGACTATTGAAGAATCAAGATTCATGGATTGCTTCATATATTCCTCGTTGCGGATCTTTTTATTTGCTAGATTTTGGAAGTTAAAGCATTGTCATCCATTCCATACTTTAAGGGGGAGATTGTAGGGTTTCAAAGCACTCCATGGATGATGGCAATGGGCCCCTTGATGAAGTGTAGGTTAAAAGCCCAAGACTTGTCTTTTCCCTATAAATAGTCATGTGTTATTCATTATTAGGGTTAAGAGTGATGCAAAATATAGTCGCCAGGTTGTGAGGTTTCTTATGTAGTGTTAGATTCTTTACTCTATGTTGAAAGTGTAATTTATTTCTCATGTTTGAATAAATCGAGTGATCATTCGACGTATCTTCTTTATTTGTGTTTGTTCTTATTTTCCGCATCTTGTTCATCAAATCACAATTAGGGTTTTAATCCCAACAAAGTCAAAGTCAAACCGGTCAAACTTAATTAGTATGTGTATGCTAAAAGTTATTCTATGTATAAAAATGTGCATTTGTATGTCAAGAATTCAAGTGTCTCGATGAATCTATGTGTTTAGCCATGTAAAAACCCTAAAAAGGAAGTTAAACGCATCAAAACACGACTAAGTACCCTTTCGGGGACTTAAAACAATCATAAACGAAGCATAACGGGGTTCACGAACCTTGCATTACGAGATTATACGATAATAATGGCTAAGATTAAATCTCTCCCAAATCTCTCCAAGTATGTGAAATCTCTCCAAGTATGTGAAATCTCTCCCAAATCTCTCCAAGTATGTGAAATCTCTCCAAGTATGTGAAATCTCTCTAAGTATGTGAAATCTCTCCCAAATCTCTCCAAGTATGTGAAATCTCTCCCAAATCTCTCCAAGTATGTGAAATCTCTCCCAAATCTCTCTCAAAATCTCTCTCAAAATCTCTCTCAACTTTTTTTAGTCATCCCGACCCTTAACTTGGCCAAAAACCGCTTGAAACGGTGAGTTATATGGAAAAACAGCTAATTGGGGCCGAAACCCTTCTTAGGAACCGAACCTCTTAGGAACCGAGGATGTTAGAGGCGAACTTGTCAGAAGCGAACTACCCTCCTCAGACCGAGCCTCAGCAGGACCGAACCTTGATGCAACCGAAATAGACCGAGGGCTCGGCCTATTTCGCCTCCCTCACATTTCGGACCGAGACCCCCACCTTCGGTCCCTACTCCCTTCTCTCGGTTCCTGCCCTACTTCGGTCCTCAGCACTTCCAAGAGCCGAACCTCGCAGGTTCGGTCCATAATGTCCGGTTTTCGACTACTTTCGCCTCCTAAGCCCGTTTTTGACGGGAGTTTTTCACCAAATTCATATTTTTACCATTTTTAACCCCCAAAACTCATATTTTATTTATTTTTCGAGGATTATTAATTAAAAATCATTATTTTATAATAAGAGGAGTATTCTACCCCACTAGTGGGTCAAGTGTGCCCACTTGCCTCCATGTGTCATCCTCTCATTAGCCAACCTTATCCACATGACACAAACCAAGGCAAACATCACTTCAAACTTACAAGTTGCTCCAGCAACCTTCAATATATATAGAAATCCCTGGAGGATTTCTTGGCTTACATGATCATTTCAAACACTTACACTTCTCAAAACACCAAAAGAGCCTCATTTTCTCTCTACTTCCCACCACTTTGTGAAAGTGTTCTTGAGCTACTACTTCACTTTTTTGGTAAGTATTCCATCTAAACTCAAGTGTTATTCCATAAGTTCATAACACCCTTGGATCATCGACTCATATCTTAATACCAAAAATCGTTCTTAGGATCATCCAAGCTTCCACGTGTTCATTAAGTGTTCTTGACTTGATACTCCTCGACTTCAACCTTCCACTCTTTTAGAAATCACTCAAGGTGAGTTCATACCCTTACATTTTCCCGTTTTCTTTAGTTTTCAGGGGGGGGGGGGGGGGAATACAAGTTAAAACACCAAAACATATTTGAAACTTAATTTGACAGCTTACAACATAAAAGTTGTGACCTGTTCACGAACTGTTTTACCCAACTTAAACTTAATACTTTTCAAAACTGTTTAATATGCCAATAGTTCCGTTTTATACCTTTAAAATGACTACTTGCACATCTCCATACGATTTTTCTATAATTTATGGTGATTTTTACAAAACTGCCTATCACTACAGCATCAAAGTCGGACCAGGTTGTGAAGATGAACATTTTCACCCTGGTTTGAGACCACCAAAAATTATAGGAAAATTTATGGATACAGTAGACTCTTTACTCAGAGTTTACGGATTCAGTTTTCGACTTACGATGATTTTTCTATAAATATTCTAAAACAGTGACAGTTAAGGGTAAAACTATCAAATACATGTTTAAGAGTTATTCACAACTTGTAACATGCTGAGCAAGGTGTGTACGATTTACACTTAGTATTTTAAATGTCATTTTATGGAAATACAAAGAGATGCATAACAACGTTTCATTCAAACACACAACACTTTTGATAAACTATAATAGGTATAGTTTGAGCACTTCGGTTGACAGAGAAAAAAGTAACTCAATCGACTTACAAAACAAGTATTTCATTACACACTACTAGAACTTGTTAATGAATAAATTTGTGAGACATTCTCCTTCGGGGTACTCTTAAGTACCACAGTAAAGTCCTGTAGTTATAATCAGCATCAAAGTCGGACCAGGTTGTGAAGATGAACATTTTCACCCTGGTTTGAGACCACCAAAAATTATAGGAAAATTTATGGATACAGTAGACTCTTTATTCAGAGTTTACGGATTTAGTTTTCGACTTACGATGATTTTTCTATAAAGATTCTAAAACAGTGACATTTAAGGGTAAAACTGTCAAATACATGTTTAAGAGTTATTCACACCTTGTAACATGCTGAGCAAGGTGTGTACGATTTACACTTAGTATTTTAAATGTCATTTTATGGAAATACAAAGACATGCATAACACGGTTTCATTCAAACACACAACACTTTTGATAAACTATAATAGGTATAGTTTGAGCACTTCGTTTGACAAAGAAAACAGTAACTCAATCGACTTACAAAACAAGTATTTCATTACACACTACGTGAACTTGTTAATGAATAAATTTGTGAGACATTCTCCTTCAGGGTACTCTTAAGTACCACAGTAAAGTTATGTAGTTATAATCAGAATCTCCTGGAGGGAGAGCGTGATAGTTGTGTATAGATCTATATTGGGTCTGACAAACACGCACCAAAGCTGCTTGCAACAGCTAGACCGCCAGGTCTGGGGTGACAAGTGTCATAACATTCCGACGCCTGAAGAACGTCGAGTACAAGGTCTTCGAGTTTAGTATGGTTATAACAATTCACATGGGAAATTAACAAAACACATAGTTCACAGGGATTTAAGGAGTTTTATTTAAATATAAAACCACACACACACGAGTATGACGATTTACTTACATACACTAAATCTTGGTTAAGTTAAGACTATAACAACCCTTTAGAAAATATTGGATTTTCTGGAAACAAACTTGTAACAAACAAAAAGGAACATCATTCATTTTCATTCATAAATTTTCTTATGAACTCACCAGCTTTATGCTGATACTCTTTCAAAACAACTTGTATTCTCAGGTAATCAGTAAAACAGGTAACCACAAGATTTCTGAAGTCAAGACGCTAAGGCGTAGATTCTTTTGCTATATTTTGACATCATATGTAATTTATTTGGAAACATGTACTTTTGAAACGATGTAACCTTTTAAATTATATTTATGATGGTTGTGTTTACTTTCTTCACTATGGTTATGATACTGAGCATGACGCCCTCCGCCCCCGAACGTGTCCGCCGTTTTGGTTTGGGGGTGTGACAGATTGGTATTAGAGCTTTGTTTATAGTGAACTAAGTATATCGAACCACGTAAGATATACAAAGTATAAATACAACGGGACAAAAATTCTCTGACGTAGCTTTTCAAAAATACTTTAAAATAAAAATTTATATTTTTTTTATAAAAGTATTCGCACAATCGCACATACTAATTCAGTATCATAATGGCAATAACATGAAAGTATCAAGACAAGTTGAACACCATGATTCAGCTTCGGGGTATGTAGTTAGATCTTGGATGAATATAACCTGATCAACTATATTTAGCCAAGGTAGGACCAATGTATGCCGAAGGAGGATCATGATGAGCAACAAGTCTTCAACTTACCAAAAACTTCGAGGATCAAACATAAAAATACTATAGGAGTATTTTAACTCAAAAACCGTAATAAGCACATTATAAATTGCGATAACTAACTTCTTTCCCAAAAGTTCTTGCAATATCCTTCTTATCCTTATTCTCGTACAGGCGCAATGGCAGGATTCCACTTATCAGGTGATCCCTACTTTCCCAACCAGGGGAATGCGGGTTGGATTCTGGAAGACCCAGAGGAAGAACCCGAAGAAGGTCCCATGGAGGATGAGGAACCCATGTGTTAGAACAAAGTTCTAGTAGGATCGATAGATTCTAAGCAGAAAAACAATTAAAGACGTAATGAAGAACACAGAAATGGTTTAACTGATGTCGAATGATTAAACTTTAACACCTCAGAAGAGCTCGATTAAGAACTTCGACTGTAGAGGTGTTTAGGGTTACAAAGCAATAATAACTATAATCACGTTAGTATCTAAGGCATACATGCATGCACTATTTATAGCTAAACCCTATAATAATCATGGATGGACAGGTCCAATCCGGATATACAATACTAAGCCCATGACGCAATTCGCTTCTTTGAACTTTCTTCATGTAGTTGTCATCAAAGGTTACATAGTATGTCTCCTCAATACGTTTGGAACGTTTGTTCAAAACTCTGTATGTCTTTGAAGTGAGTGAATAGCCAAGAAAAATTCCCTCATCGGCTTTGACTTCAAACTTGTTTCGGTTCTCTTTGGAATTGAAAATGAAGCACCTTGAACCGAACACGTGGAAAAATTTAACGTTGGGCTTTCGATTGTTCAGAATTTCATACGGAGTGATGGAGAATCGTTTGTTGAGTAAGGATCGGTTCTGAATATAGCACGCGGTTGCAACTGCTTCAGCCCAGAAGTATAGCGGAAGAGAAGCGAAGCTTAGCATGGTTCGGGCTGCCTCACATAAAGAACGGTTTCGTCTTTCAACAATCCCATTCTGTTGTGGTGTATAGGGGGCCGAGAAGTTGTGAGATATCCCCTTTTCAGCCAGAAAGTCCTCAAAATCTTTATTCTTGAATTCAAGCCCATTGTCGCTTATGATATTCCTCACCAGCTTTCGCAGCTGCACTTCCACTTGCTTGATGAACGTCTTCAACTTAGGAGTTGCGTCTGATTTCTGTTTAAGAAAGAAAACCCAGGTGTGTTGGGTCAAAAATATGGTTTATACTTTACTTTTCTAGGAAAATGTATTTTTGTGTCTTGGACCGTAAACAGCTTGGTGTTTACGGTCGTATACGTGTTTACGGTTGTGTTTACGGCCGTAAACAGGTTTACGGCCGTAAACCCATTTACGGCCGTAAACCCATTTACGGCCCATGTTCACCAAGCCCATGTTTCTTATGTATAAATATAGGTGTAAGGGGTAAGGAGTAGAGTGATGAACACATAGAATAGAGGAGCTTAAGTGTGTGCATTTGAAGGTGTTCTAGAGTGATCAATACATACAAGATTCATCATCTTCTTCTTCTCCTTCTCTTATCTTCTATTTTATCTGACATCATCCGTTTGATTGGGATTCCGCACCATCAAACGGATCTGATTGATACACAAGCAGATTAGGGACTTACAATTGGTATCAAAGCTTGGATTGTATCAGTCATCTTTGTCAGATCTGGAGCTGATTTGATCTTATTTTGGAAAGATTCTTGCGTTTTTGGATAGATCTCTAAAAATTAGGGGGGGGGGTTTGTTCTTCGCGTTTTTCATAAAAACGAGTTTCTGATCGAGTTTTGGAGCAAAAATGGTGAAAAACGTCGTTTTTTTTCGCGATCTGAAGCTGAGTTTACGGTCTTTGAAGGGTTTTATTTCAGCGGCAGCGGCGGCTAGGGTTTTCCGGAGTTTACGGCCGTAAATGTGTTTACGGTCGCCGGAGTTTACGGTCGGCGGTGTACGGTCGCCGGAGTTTGCGGCCTCGGCTCGGAATTCGGCTCGGTGAACGGCTAGGGATGCCGGCTCAGCAGCAGCAAGCTTCGCATCAGCATCCTCGCACCAGGTCTTCGCCTCGCATAGCAGCTTCGCACACGCGCCCCGTCCTCGCAAGCTGCAGTCTTCGGCCTCGCACATTTAAAAAATCAGAGGCGGATTTGGGGGTGCCGGGGATCGAACCCGCGACCTCTGGTTCATCAGCAACACGTCTTACCAGTTGAACCAACCAGCAACTTGTTACAAGCCTTTCGATTTTAACTTAAAACCACTCCCAGTCGCACCAAATTTCGCATTTCAACACTTTTAACCCCAAAAATCAATTTCTTTCATTTTTAAATTACTTTTTCATCCAAAAATTTTAGTTTTTAAATTTTGACTTTTATTTTTGACTTTTTACTTAAAATTTTGACTTTGACTTTTAAAGTTTGACCTTTGACTTTAAACTTTGACTTTCTTGTTTAACTTTTAAATTTTCAAATTTAGCTTTTCGGTTTGACTTTTAAGTTTGACTTTTCAAGTTTGACTTTTGAGTTTGACTTTTTAAATTTGACTTTTGAGGTTGACTTTTGAGTCTTTTTAGTCAAAGGGCATTTTTAAATTTAAGTTTGACTTCTAGTTGTGCTTTTAATGGTTTTTGAGGACATGAAAGAGAGTCATCAGGATATGTTAAGACAAAATTTCAACATGTTCGATTATATCCCTGGAGAAACCCTGGAAGCTCAGTTGAAGCGATTTACTACACTTACTACTGAGATGAATATAGCTGGGATTTTCTTGACTAAATTTGAGATAAACAAAAAGTTGTTGAATTCACTTCCGAAATCATGGGATAAGAACGTGGCTATCATCAAGAAGACAAAAGATCTCAATCGTCTTAGTCTTGCTGATATAATTGAAGAAATTGACGCTTTGAAGTGTGGAAAAACAATGTGTTCCACAAACCTTCCGGTCAATGAAGTTTCATGTTCTCAATCATGTGAAGTTTCATGTTCTCAATCATGTGAAGCTACGATTAAACTTCTTTGTGAACATAATGATTTATTAAAAAGAGAAGTTGAGGACCTCAGATATGAAGGATATCAACTCAGGAAAGGACAGAAACCCCTGAAGGCTGAATTAGAAACAAAAATAAAGGACTTTAAGAGAATTTAGCTAGACTACAGTGAAAAATGTGAACATTATGATTATATCAAAAGACAGAATGCTGAGTTAATTACTGAGCTTGATACATTAAAAGGGCAATTTGAAACTGCAAATTTTGATTTTAAAAAGTTTGATGTATCAAGCGAAGTAGTTGCCAACATGATAGACCATTGCATGCAATTTAAACATAATCAATCAAAGGGTTTAGGATACGATAATGTACCTCCTCGTTTTAATCATACATATCAGTATCAACCTTTGTCTAAAAAGGAGATTACCAACGAACCATTCATGGTTTATGGCAAGCCATCTGGTTTTGTTTCAGGAGGATTTATTAATGTTGAAAATGCTAACGTTTCTACTTCCCCTGCAGATCAATCCTTAAGTCAATCCAAGCAAGCAGCTGAAGAGAGTGTGTCTGATAGTAAAGTAGCAGAAGATGAGAACAAGGAGAAAACCATTGAACAAACCAACATCTCCTTGAGCTCTGAATTTTTTGCTTCGAACTCAGTTGCTTCTGATCAACCTGTTGTTGAGAAGTACAGGCCACCAAATCAAGTTAAACAGAATGCATGCTGCAACTGTGCGTGTGGGAAAAGCAAGAGACAAGGCAAAGATACGCCACCAGGGGCAGGAAGAAACAACTTCACAGTGAAGAAAAAGACATGTTTTCACTGTGGAACACCTGGTCACATTGCCCGAAATTGTCCTAATCGCACATATGTTTCGTACTAGGCACAAGGCTGGCAGAACGCGCCAAGAGGGAGATACTTCAAAAGAAACCCCTCAAGGTCACGTTCAGACAATGGCGACTGGAACGCACAGAAGGCAAAGAATCAATCCCACAAGCCCAAGAATCCGAATCCCAAGGGCAAGAAGGGAATGTCGGCGAAGAAGCCAAATCCAAGAGATGCTCCCGTGAAGCCAAAATCAAATTCATCTCAACGGCCGACATCAAGTTCAAAATCAAGTACCGAGCCACCCATCAGATCAAAAAAGAAATGGGTTAAACCCAACTACAAATGGGTTCCAAAGGCTTACTCTCCCAAATATTCTAACGATTTTAATATTTCTACATCTTCTGTTTGTGATAAGTAGGACATGTTATGGGAGAGAGTACCGTGCAAGGATAAAAAAGGTCAACCTAGTTTCAAAATGGACTGGGTTCCAAAGACCATCTAATCCCGCTCTGTGTCGGAGCAGCTATGGAGGCATATCATCAGACTTCGGTTTGTTGGTAGTGGCTGTTCCTGGCACATGATAGGAGACATCTCTCAACTGTACAACACTCAGAACATTGTTTGGGAGTATGTGTCCTTTTCGGGAAAGGAAGAAAGGAAGAGATCACAAACGGGGTTAGTGCTTAATGACATGAATAATTTTCGGATATGTTCAGAGATTACGCGTGCTGTTCTCAGACCTTTTAGATGCAAATTCAATCGGTGACTTACGGTTTGAGTTTTCCTCTCTATACTCCTGAGTTTTTCTTAAGCTGATTCGCTTTAAAGACTAATTTTTGTTTTAGGATAGTTTAAATTTTTGCATTTACTTTCGTTTCTCTCCTATGCACAAATTTAGGGGGAGAAATAAAAACAAAACAAAAATTAGAAAATCCAAAAATCCAAAAATATGTTGTTTATGAAATGAGTTTGAGGGAGATGTTTTGGGAAGTGATATAATCATGTGATAACAGACAATCTGAATATGTGTAAGGGACTGAATCTGAATTGTCTAGGCTCTGTGTTCGATGCGCTGGTAGGCATGAGAGATTAAAATGGACTTGACTAGGCATTAATGAACTTAAGGAATCTAGAGACTTGAAAAATCTTGACCTAGATAGATCCATTTAGCCTGACAATACGACGCTTGGATAGGTTGAGCAGGGAGATATATATGGGAATCTACTGGTCACATTAAAGAACCTGTACTTGGAACCGTGGATTAACTTTTCCTCGATGTGCAGATTCTGTCCTTAATTCCGATATTGATGGGGCGACTGGGGAATTCTGATAAAGTAGGTCTGTAGGAAATTATTTTCTTGCTTTCTTTCTGTTAGTCATATGTTGCCTCCTCTACGTGATTGAAATACATCCGACCTGGACCGCAACATATGCAATTCTATTTCTCTGCATCTTCTATCTATGCAATTATTTCTATCTGTTAGCCATATATTGTCTCCTTTGCGTGACTCACAATCCGACCTGGTACACAGTATATGCACCATTCTTTTTCTCAATCCCTCTAAAACTTCAGTTAGTCATATGTTTCACCCTCTGCGTGATTGGAAGAGATCTGACCTGGGTGTATAGCATATGCATTCTAAATCTATCTTTTCTCTTAATAATTGTCTACTCACCCGATGTAAGGAGTATTCTGGAAGTCCTTGATTACTGGAGCATATCAGGAAGCGGGAAACACGTTCTAGTACATTTAAAATTGAACAATCACTAGGTTGTCTGTAGATCTCGTTGCTCAATTTAGGTGGACAACAATATCTTTGGTCGTCGTCAGCTGAATGGTCCTTAAGGAATATTATCTAGGAACTTAGGATCACATTGTCTTGTCACTTATAGTATGTCCTAATTTTGTCACAATCTCTCGTGTTTAAGTGGATCACAATACCCGCGATTGACCAGATCTATTCATGAAGGGAGAGGTACTGATAAACGGATAAAGGTTGTGTAAAAACTTTGATCCCAAATCACTCTTAAAGTTAGATATCATTTTATTTTTGTTTAATTTGTTCATAGTTTTCTTCTAATTTAAATATTAGGGGAGAATTAAAAATTTTGAAAACCAAACAAAAATCCAAAAATTAAAAATCCAAAAATAGTGTTATTTCTGTTTTATTTCTTTTTCAGAAAATATGAAAAATCCAAAAATATCGTGTGCTAAGTTTTCTTTTAGTTTTGTTTTGTTTTGAAAAGTGAATTCAGGTGAAGATGAAACTCATGGAGTTTGTGTCGAAGATTTCTGAGCCAAGGCTTCATCCGTGATCATCGAAGAATTCTCATTCGAAGGAGCAAGAAATGAAGATTATTCTTTCGACATTCAATCTTTCAACCCCAGAAGCAAGGTGAAGTTGCACTTGAAGATTAGGTGACAGATTGCATTGAAGCCTCCTCAATCAGTCCGCTGCTATCTTAAACCTGCTAAAGTGATTCAGAAGATTAGTTCTCTCTAATGTTCTCTCTGAAGATTCTCAAGCTGAAAGCGCTATCTTTCAAGAATCAGTACGTCAAGCCTCCTCACCCAATGTGCTTTCAATGCCAAATTCTGAAGAAATGCCCAACTGCTCAAGATGAAGTCAATTATTGAAGATTCATCATGTTCATCTTGAAGCTGTGAAGTCATCCAAGATAAAAGCTGAGGCCAAGCTCCCAATGAAGATTGACAAGAAAAGCCAGCTACTTTTTAGGGGAGCTTGTTGGGTCATTTAAGAAAAGAAAAGAAAGCTATAAACCAAGGGGGAGATTGTTGGGTCAAAAATATGGTTTATACTTTACTTTTCTAGGAAAATGTATTTTTGTGTCTTGGACCGTAAACAGCTTGGTGTTTATGGTCGTATATGTGTTTACGGTTCTGTTTATGGCCGTAAACAGGTTTACAGCCATAAACCCATTTACGGCCCATGTTCACCAAGCCCATGTTTCTTATGTATAAATATAGGTGTAAGGGGTGAGGAGTAGAGTGATGAACACATAGAATAGAGGAGCTTAAGTGTGTGCATTTGAAGGTGTTCTAGAGTGAGAGAAAAGAGAGTGTATGTTAGTGTGTGTGAATCTTGTATCCGGATCTTCATTCATATCAATACATACAAGATTCATCATCTTCTTCTTCTCCTTCTCTTCTATTTTATCTGACATCATCCGTTTGATTGGGATTCCGCACCATCAAACGGATCTGATTGATATACAAGCAGATTAAGGACTTACAAGGTTAAGCGTGAAAAATCATCTACTATGACAAGAATGAACTTACTACCACCAAAGCTTTTGATAGCTGAAGGTCCACATAAGTCAATATGCAGAAGTTCAAGAGCTTCAACAATCTTTGTATTGATACGTGTAGGATGGCTCTTTCTGCTTTGTTTTCCCATCTCACACGCTGCACATAGGTGTTCCTTATCAAACTTGAGAAGAGGAAGGCCTCGAACATGATCACCAAGCACCAACTTATTAATGTCTTTGAAGTTTAGGTGCGATAGGCGTCGATGCCACAACCAGCTTTCATCAGTGTTAGCCTTTGACAGCAGGCATATTGCTGGTTTTCCTCGAATTGGGTTGAGATTTAAAGGATACATCTCTCCCTTGTGTTCAGACTTCAACAGAACCCTTTTAGATTGCTTCTCAATAATTTCTGATCCCTCATCATCGAATGAAACCTTAAACCAGTTCCCACAACTAATTGTGATACACTGATGAGGTTATGCTGCAACCCTTCCACATAAGCTACTTTTCGAATCGAGAAGTCTCCGTTGGTTATCATTCCATATCCTTTGGCAATTGACTCTTTCTTGGAAGGAACGTAGTTGGGGTTTTGAGATTGCCAATAACGTTTTTGCTCATTCAGAATTTTTCATGTATCTTTGATTTCTTTGGCGTTTCTGTTCAGCTAACTCCTTCTGAGATTTGTGAATATTGAAGCTTGATTTTGGCTTCTCCTTTTGAGTTTAGGCAGTCTTGGAAGGAACATTCGGTGTTTTCTTTGGTTCTTCAGGTATCTCTTTTGTTCCACTTGTGCTTGGTTTGTCAGAACTTGAGGGTTTCTTGATGGGTTCTGCAACGTATCTACCTTTTACCCTCCATGAGGTTTGCTCCGATAAGCCGATGGTTTCGTCTGCGTTATCAATAGGGGCTGACCAGAAATAATTGTCGCACCCTTCAGCATTGTCTTTGTCGACCAAGATTTTCAATTTTGCTGTTTGTTTTGCAGTGACCCCTGTAACATCATATACCTGATTTGGCACAATTTGAACCTTTTGATAAACCATTGCTTTTTCTTTGAGTTTTTATGGCTTGTCCTTTGACAGGCGAGCGTATTCAACCGAGTTTTCAGATATGAGGGGTTTCTCCTTCTCGGTTTCGCTTTTCATAAACTCAGAACAATCAACCACGTCTTCTACCGAGATTTCGCTCATCTCACTTTCCTCATCAAATTCAGACGTATTTTCTATATTCATTTTATGTTCTGAAATTAATTTGGCGTTAGACGAGCCAAATGATTGAATGGTCTCGGACTTAATTTTTAACCTATCATTTTCATCTAAAAGATTTTTGAGCATACACTTATGTTCCTTAGAGTCAATGAAGGTCTCTATTTTGTCCAGTCCGATTTTATAAGTGATGAATGTCTCTTCTAAGGACATTATGGATTCACATTCAGCGATTACCTCATCCTCCTTAAATTCAAGGAAGGGTAAGATCATCTTATGAAT
Source organism: Lactuca virosa (assembly GCF_052849685.1). Classification (NCBI taxonomy): domain Eukaryota; kingdom Viridiplantae; phylum Streptophyta; class Magnoliopsida; order Asterales; family Asteraceae; genus Lactuca; species Lactuca virosa. The sequence continues at coordinate 21,523,205 of NC_136433.1, forward strand.
CTTTTTCCCTATTTCACAACTTAAGTGAAACTGAGCAATATTTGTATATAAGCGTTTAGCAATTAAACAATAAACATTCCTTTGTTTCAAAAACTTTAAATTGTCTTGTTGCAAATAAATAATTTCATCCATAGCCCTATTTAACTCCGTCTCCTTCAGCTCAATCCACATCCTTCTCTCCTCACTCTTTGAAGACACCCTGCTGAGTTGGTCAGTTAGGTTAGAGTTCGCTAAGCGAGTTTGCATGAGACTACCACTTAAGTTAGAAAATTTAAATTTAAATTCATTTAATTCTTCTTCATAATTTGTTACTGGAACTTTAAGTGATTTAAGGACGGATTGTACCTTTTTGATCAGCCGATCACAGTCGTTGATCTTCTCACTCACGGGCTTGGCTGCAAAGCACTTGTCCTCAGTTAGGTTCGGCTCCTTACTCGCACTTTCGGTTGGTCTACCAGCTGTAACCATCAAACATTTTCCAGCCGAACCTGTATCCTTAGCCACATAAACTCTTCCATGTATGGGCTTTCTCACCTCTTCATCCTCAGAATCGGTTGACCAGACTTTAACTCCACCGAACTCATCTTCATCCACATTTTCCTACACAATCAAGGCATTCATTGAACTGTTAGTTGCCTTTTTTTCTTGATCTCTTCCAACTTTCGCATGTAATACGCCTCATCATCTTCACCATCTCTTTTCTCAGCCATCTTCCTCAGCATGCAATCTTTGGCAAAGTGGTTCTTGCCATGACAGTAATTGCAGTCGAATCCAGAGTCTCCTGCAAGCTTGCTCTCCTTCTTGTCGTCATCCTTTTGAGAAGTATTCTTCGCTTCATCTTTCACCTTCTCAGAACTGTAACTTCCCTGCCAGTTTTGGTTCTTATTGACAGGGAATTTCTTTCGTGTAAATTTCTTTGGATTGGTGACCATCATAGCATATTCTTCGCTTGTAAGGTCATACTCAGACATATCTGACTCCTCTTCTTCTGCAACACTTTTGCTTTTTGATACAAGGGCCAACGATCCTACACCCGAAACTACCTTCGCCTCCTTGGTTACCACACTCTCATGGGATTTAAGTATGCCCACAAGTTTCGCTAGTGAGTAAGATTTAAATTGTTCATGAGCTTTCACTGTTGAAACCACTGCCATCCATTCTGGTCTCAAACCATTCATGAAGGTTACTTTTTGCTCGATCAATTTTCTCTCTATACCATGCTTGATCATCTTGCTTAGGAGATGATTGAAGCGATCGAAGGTTTGTATCAGTTTCTCTTCAGGTTTCTGTTCGAAAACTCCAAATTCTGAGAGCAGCAAGGTTTGAATAGAATGTTCTAGATCTTCATCGGTTGAGTAGAGTTCCTTCAACCTATCCCAGATTTCTTTAGCCGTCGTGCATGAACCAACTAACCGAAAAGTGTCAGATTGCAGTGCGAATCTGATCATTCTCATGGCTTTCACATTACATAACAACTTGTCCTTTTCATCTTGTGACATCTTATCCACGTCCGCCACAAGCTTATTATACTCTTTTTGAGTCTTCACAGTCATGTTCATTCCAGAGTGTCACACGCCACGAAGAACAAACAAGAGTTAACACCCGACATCTCATGGAAGTTGGTGCCACCAGCCAAGTCAACTCCGTTCGAATTCGCCGGTTGGATGACGACCACGATCGGACGCGAGACCGCACCGAGCTTCTTCGACGAGAAATGCCTGCAACCCGAGCTGAAGTGCAAGAACTCCGAGAACACCGAGCCACTCTAGAAGGACGTCTGGCAGAAGTAGAGCGCCAAGCGGCGGAATCCAGAACTGAAATGAGGAACTTCGTGTCTACACTCCGTGATCCTCAGAGCTTCAACCACCTCAAGTAGTGTTTCACTGCTCGCTCCAGTTTAATCTAGTTTTGCGGATAAATATTACTATTATTTTCTAATATTTTATGTCCGATCTCGCGATTTAAGTGTTTACACTTCCGGGATCAGTTAGGCGGTCAAAATTTTCCCATGCATTGATGTAGCATAGACCCCTAGTCGGGTCAAATTTTCCCCAATATTGTACACTAAGTTATATCAATGAAATTGACACGCTATTTGCTTTACCACATCAGATTCATAACATGAGCTATTTTCAGATTAAATTTACTGGTGTTCGATTTATGATAGTTTGGTGTATAAATCAAAGTTATATATGAGGTTAAGACTATGTCGACCTAGAAATGGTGGTTCCGCCTTAGATCATGTTCCTTGTTTGGTTGTGGGCCCAGGGCAGACCCATTAGATTCGAAAGTTTATTTAATCTTAATTATATATAAACATTCTACCTCGAACGATCAATGAATGGGCCCGGTATGGACTCTATTAACATACATTTCATGTCAATCAAAGCTATCAGCATTCATAAAGTCTATATTTCATTATCTATAGACCTCTAGTATGAATGGATTCATACAAAAATCTTTACAAGTCGGAATCATGATGCATATAAAGAAGTAATAATTTTTAGTTTTAACTCTCGACTTGTGAGTATTATCAAAGACTTATTGTCCTTTCATTCTTGATATGGCTAAAAAATGCCACCTCGTAGAAACCCTAGATGCGGCGGCGCCGCAGGAGCTCCACCACCTCCACCACCCCCTCAGTTAGACCCAGTTATGTTCCAGGCGGCCGTAACAGCCGCATTAGCAGCCGCAATGTCCCAAATTAGCACCAACAATGCGGGTGGTGCGGGTAATGGCGCCATAAATTCTAACCACGGGGACAACCAGGGACACTCGAGAGAGTGTACCTACAAAGACTTTACAAATGCCAAACCCAAAACCTTCAATGGAAGCGGAGGAGTGATAACATTGCTACAATGGTTCGAGAAAACCGAATCCATTTTCGAAATATGTGTATGCCCAGAAGCAAGCAAGGTCAAATTCACCGCATGTACCTTCTCTGAAAGGGCCTTAACTTGGTGGAATGGCCACATCAAGGCATTGACACTTTCGGTGGCTAATTTGATACCATGGGAAGACCTGAAAACGATGTTGATGAAGGAGTACTGCCTAAGGGGCGAAATACAGAAGCTGGAAGAGGAACTTTGGGGTCTCAAAATGACGGGCTCTGACATCCTGTCATATACCTCGAGGTTCAGTTATCTAACCATGCTGTGTCCCGGAATGGTTCCTTCGGAAAGCAAAAAGGTGGAAAGATACATATGGGGACTATCTTCCCAACTTCAAGGAAATGTATTGGCCTCAAAGCCAACTACATTTGACAGTGCCAAAGAACTGGCACAACAATTCATCGATCACAAAGCCAGCCATGAAACTGTGACAACCACCACTAAGCAAGCAAAAGGGGGGAGCAACAAAAGAAAGTTCTGGAACAAGAAGAAGGGTCAACCTGCTCAAGACCCTGCCAAGAAACAACAAGTGGTTGTTGTGCACGCTGCCACAACCACTACCAACCCAACTCCGATAAGGCAATACGTCGGGAACCTACCCAAGTGCAACAAGTGCAGCTATCACCACAACGGTGCACGCCGTGAAATGCATTGCACCAACTGTAACAAAAAGGGGCACACCACCCGGTTTTGTAGAACTCCGACCCAACCGAACGCACAAGCTGCCAACGTCGGAGCCAGCTGAACCTGCTATGGATATGGAGAAGCAGGACACTTCAAGCGTAACTGCCTATAGGCAAGAAACCCCAACCCCGGCGAAGTGGGCAGAGTTCTGGCAATAGGTCATGAGGAAGCCGTTGCAGATCCAACTGTGGTTACCAGTACGTTCCTCCTCAACAATACATACACATGCATTCTTTTCGATAGTGGCGCGGAGAAAAGCTTCGTGAGCCACCAATTTAAACGCTTTCTTAATCAAACACCACAAACACTAAAAGACACATTGATAGAATTAAACTGAGATCGATTAGATCTTTCACACGTAAAAGATAAAGATCAAACAAAACAAACACAATAACAGAATCAACAATATGCTTATGATTCAAATATAGTCACGCCTCAGCAGAGATCTATGAAGAACTTCCACTGTAGAGGCGAGCTAGGGTTTACAATACTCAAAAAGAATAAAAAACAAAGCGTCTATTTTCTCAAAGACTGCATGCATGCAGCTTAAATACTAAACCATAGAGAAAAACATGCACGGTTGGATAGGCCCAAACTGGCAATCAAAATTGGACTAAGGACCGAGCCAATGACGCAACACTATAAGCCCAACAATCTCCCTCTTTGCGTCGAATGAGGAGAGAGATCAATTTCTTTGAGTAGGCTTCACAGTCTTGACAACCTTGAACAGCCGAGGGATGACTGCAAGAAGTGTTTGCCGAAACTGAATGTACCATCGTAGCATGTCAGTAAACAACTTCTTATCAGCTGTAGAATTCTGCTTACTACGACAAAGCTGCTGAAAGGATTCACTTTGAACTCCACAATGAGAAGTCCTCCATCTCCAAGAACCGCTTATGTGCCCTAATTGGTCTCTCTCAAGAACCAACCAAAGTAAACCCTGAATCGATCACTACTGGTCAGTTGTTCTCCATGTTTTATCAAATGGGGTACACTGAAACCTTAACCACCATCACCAAGTTCAAGAAGTCTTGCCTTCCTCCTCCATGGAATGGCTTATTCACTCTACTGTTCAAAGGACTCTCTGAGCGCAGCGCAGGCTCCGATGGAGCAAGCAAGTCCTTTATGACTGTAACAACCCAAACTTTAAGATTCGTAATGCCACTTGATCAAGAAAATACTAGAAGTTGGAGATATAACAAGTCCTTAGCAGAGCTCGATAAAGAACTTCCGCTGTAAAGGATACTTCTCTGTAAAAGCTTTAGCAGAGCTCGATGAAGAACTTCCACTGTAAAAGCTACCTTCATAATTCTACCACAAGCTTTATCAAAAATCTTCAACTTTGAAAAGTCACAAATCCAATTTCGAATGGCCATACCAAATTCTCCCCCGATTTATAATCGAAAACGTGATTATAAAGCCTTCTTATGGTCATGAGAATGATCTTGAATGAATAAAAATTACTGTGCTCCCCCTCGACAAAATGATATATACAATGAAGTATAAAATCCGAAAAAGTCGTGAAAATTTGTCGTTATCACGAAAAACGACTTTCCGAACCGCCAAGACTAGATGGAATCTTTATTTTTCTGTTCACGAAAAAATATGTGCGTTAAAAAAAATCCAAAACTGTTCACCAGCCCATAAATTTGCAAACTTTTCTGAATATTGGGCAGAAACTGTCACTTGCTGAAAGACAGGGGCTGAAATGGTAATTCTGCATCAATATACCCCTTTATTTGTAACAAAAACTGGAATTGGTCCAAAAAAGCCAAACTGTGAAAACAACAGGGACCAAAAGTGTAATCATTAGTCATCTTCCCCATTTAGATGAGATTGAACGAACACTGCATCATACTCCAGTTGATCTTTCAACGATGACTCAAACTAGACGCGAAACCTTGAAATTGGCACATATAAACATCGACTCCAATAGGTTCGCTCCGAGTACAAGCAACCGAAACCATGTTCGGTCCAGGTTCATTGAACCGAAACCATGTTCGGTCCGAGCACAGGTTCGCTTTCTGTTCATCCTTCGTTCGCTCCAACCATTAACAAGCGAACCCAAGTTCGTTGTTCCAGGTTCGGTCCAAGATCATCAGCATTTACCCCAAGGCGAATCCACTCATAGGTTTGCTTATTGTTCTCACTCTGGATTCGCTCCTAATCAATTGATAACAAACCCGATGCGAATCCATGACAACGAACGTTTGTGAAAAAGGAGTGTGAGCCCAGACTGACGAGCTCCGATTGTTCGTAGTTAATCCATTTGTAATTTTGACTATTCGCATTGACCACCAAGAACATCTGCTCAAATTGTTCGGATTGAGTTCCAAATCTGATTTCAATTTCGAATACTGAAAGTTCCGAGTGACAAGCGCTTCCGATTAACCCCAATATTCTGAGCACAGAAACGTTTCCGATTGTAGAAGAATGTTAAGATTCCCAGCAGAAGGTAATTCGAAAGCGAGACAGATTCAACTTGCAAAAGGTGTCAAGATTCGCTTTTCTTTCATTGTTCTGATCGTATTAGCAGCACCAATTTAATTTCATCATTGATTTTGATTTTTCTGGTTTGACTATACATAACAGTCTCAATTGATTAACAATTGCGAGTTAATCACACAACCATTACGACTGAGATCTAACCTCGATAGCGAAACCCTTCATCATACTTGACAAACACGAAAGTCATCTTCTTCAAATTGTTTCCAGATCAACAATCTATTTTCAATCAAATCCATCACCATGTCCATCTGTTCTTCACCAGTTCTCAAAACAAAACAATCAATTATAAATAACAATCCCTAAGTAACATCGATTGGCAAATCTAAACCCAGTGTCACGATCGATCATACAGATACCAAGAGATGATTCCAAGAACATTTTAATCTAATTTTTGGTTCAAACTAAAACTCGAGAACAAAGTCGATTAGGTCATACAAAATCGCTTTGAAGACCAAAATTCAAGAGCAAGACCAAAATCGAATAGAAAACGAGAATCGTAAGATACAGCAAAACAAAAGAGTATTCAATTGCCATGAAGTAACCCAAAAAAAAACTTTTGATTTGCGAGATTTTGTGATTTCAATCAGCAATAAAGGAACAATGAACAGTACACGAAATATGTGGGCAATTTGAGTGAAACAAATGAATAATAAACAGCGATGATGGGCTCCATCGGATGAATGAATATAGATTAAAAACAGTTGAGCTAAATCAATGGAATAGATCTGTCAATGTAATATGTTGATTACGAATTGAACTCACTGATCAGATCCAATCAGAAAATACAAAGAGAATATGAATCGGAATAAATTACCCAGATGAACAGTAGAAGAAAATTATAGATCTTCATGAACAGTAGAACGAACAAGAACCTTGATTCCAAACCGCCAAAACACCAAAAATCTTCAATAACTTGTGCAGAAAATCATCAAATCAAGAACCGATACTTCAAAAATCAATAGATCTTCAAAGACCCGCTATGATACCAATTGATGAGAATTAAACTCAGATCGATTAGATCTTTCACAGGTAAAAGATAAAGATCAAACAAAACAAACACAATAACAGAATCAACAATATGCTTATGATTCAAATATAGTCACGCCTCAGCAGAGCTCTATGAAGAAATTCCACTGTAGAGGCGAGCTAGGGTTTACAATACTCAAAAATAATAAAAAAAACAAAGCGTCTATTTTCTCAAAGACTGCATGCATGCAGCTTAAATACTAAACCCTAGAGAAAAACATGCACGGTTGGACAGGCCCAAACTGGCAATCAAAATTGGACTAAGGACCGAGCCCATGACGCAACACTATAGCACAACACACATTCACCGTAGGAATGGCTAACGGAAAAACAGAGAACACTAACGACATTTACACCGGGTGTACCCTCACCTTAAACAATCATTCTTTCCAAATCGACCTTATGCCGGTCACCATAAAAGGTTTAGATGTTATCATTGGCATGGATTGGTTATGCCCTCACCATGCTGAAATCCTATGGCACGAAACGGCCGTTCGCCTTAATCTGCCGAGTGGCGAAACTCTCGTTGTCTATGGCGACAAACCTAGTTCAAACTTTCAGATCATCTCTTGTCTCAAGGCTCAAAAGTATCTCCGCAAGGAGTACCATGCCTTCCTAGCCCACGTCGTAGACAAGGAACAAGGAGTGAAAGACATTAAGGAAATTCTGGAGGTCTGTTATTTCCCTGATGTATTCCCGAAAGACCTTCCAGGAGTGCCCCCTCCTCGACAAGTCGAATTCCGAATCGACTTAATTCCTGGAGCTACCCTCGTAGCCAAGTCGCCATATCGCCTAGCCCCGGCCGAAATGCAAGAACTGTCCAGTCAACTGAATGAACTGCTGAGCAAAGGTTTCATTATACCAAGCTCCTCGCCTTGGGGAGCACCGGTTTTGTTTGTCAAGAAGAAGGCCGGATCGTTTCGCATGTGCATTGACTACCGTGAATTAAACAAGCTCACCTTTAAAAATCGGTACCCTTTGCCTCAAATCGATGACCTCTTCGACCAGCTTCAAGGGCAAAGTCTCTTCTCGAAGATTGACCTTAGATCTGGGTACCATCAACTACGAGTTCAAGAGGAGGATATTCCTAAGATAGCTTTCAGAACGCGCTATCGTCACTACAAATTTGTAGTGATGCCTTTCGGCTTAACAAATGCACCCGCAACATTTATGAACCTGATGAATCGTGTGTGTCGGCCTTACTTAGACAAATTTGTGATTGTTTTCATCGATGATATACTAGTATACTCCTGAAGTAAGGAAGAACACAGCCAACATTTACGTCGAGTCCTGGAGACGCTGAGGGCGGAGAAATTGTACGCAAAGTTCTCAAAGTGTGAGTTCTGGATTCGAGAGGTGAATTTCCTCAAACATGTAGTCAGCAAGGAAGGAATCCATGTGGACCCTTCAAAGATCAAGGAGATTGAAAGTTGGGCAGCACCAAGAACACCCACGGAGATCCGATAATTTTTAGGACTCGCCGGTTACTATCGAATATTCATTCAGAACTTCTCCAAAATCGCAAAACCACTCACCACCTTGACTCAAAAAGGAGTGACTTTCGTCTGGTGGGATAAGCAAGAGGGTGCATTCCAAACACTAAAACGAACTCTGTGCAGTGCTCCGATCTTGTCCTTACCAGATGGAACCGAAGACTTTGTGGTTTATTGCGATGCGTCAAACCAAGGTCTGGGATGTGTGTTAATTCAACGAGGAAAGGTCATTGCCTACGCCTCAAGACAACTGAAGACACACAAGGTAAACTACACGACACATGATCTCGAATTAGGAGCAGTAGTTTTTGCCCTAAAAATCTGGAGACATTACCTTTACGGCACTAAGTGCACTATCTTTAACGATCACAAAAGCCTTCAGCATATCCTCAATCAAAAAGAACTCAACATGAGACAAAGACGATGGGTGGAATTACTAAACGATTACGAATGTGAGATTCGTTATCACCCCGGAAAAGCCAACGTGGTTGCAGACGCCTTAAGCAGAAAAGAATACTCGGGCCGCCGAGTAAAGGCGTTAACCATGACCATCCATTCCCACCTGTTCGCACAAATCAAGGAGGCTCAGGAAGAAGCCTTGAAGCCAGAAAACGTGAAAGGTGAAGCGTTGAGAGGAATGGACAAAAATCTTGAAGTCAGGGATGACGACGTTCATTGTTTCATGAACCGGATCTGGACACCAAAATTTGGTGGATTCAGGGACGTTGTCATGAACGAAGCTCATAAAACTCGCTACTCCGTGCATCCCGGCTCAGACAAGATGTACTTAGACCTCAAGAAGTCGTATTGGTGGCCGAACATGAAAGCCGAAATAGCTACCTTTGTGGGCAAGTGCCTGACTTGCGCCAAGGTTAAAGTAGAATATCAAAAGCCTTCGGGACTACTTCAACAGCCAGAGATACCCAAGTGGAAGTGGGAGCGGATTACGATAGATTTCATTACCAAGTTACCTAAGACCACGGGTGGACTGGACACCATTTAGGTAATCGTCGACAGATTAACCAAATCCGCACACTTCCTACCAATAAAAGAGACAGACAAAATTTAGAAACTGACAAGGATCTACATTAAAGAAATAGTGCGCCTTCACGGAGTACTGATATCCATTATCTCCGATCGAGATAGTAGGTTCACGTCATGATTCTGGCAGTCGCTACAGAAGTCTATGGGAACTAGGCTGGACATGAGTACAGCCTACCACCCACAGACTGACAGGCAGAGTGAAAGAACGATTCAGACGTTAGAGGACATGCTAAGAGCTTGTGTGATAGACTTTGGTAAAGCTTGGGATACTCATTTACCTCTTATTGAGTTTTCCTAATTGCTCTGTTCAAACGCCAAGCGAGGACCCGAATTTACTTGGGAATATGAGGACCAAATGAAACAAAAGTACCCACATCTATTACCCAACCCTTGAAGTCCCACTCAAAATGCAAATTTCGGGACGAAATTCCTTCTAACGGGGGGATAATGTGACAACCGTCAAATTCAAGTGAAAGTCAAAGTCAATAAGTCAATGTCAAACCGGTCAAACTTAATTAGTACTTGTATGCTAAAAGTTATTCTATGTATAAAAATGTGCATTTGTATGTCAAAAATTCAAGTGTCTTGATGAATCTATGTGTTTAGCCATGTAAAAACCCTAAAAAGGAAGTTAAACGCATCAAAACACGACTAAGTACCTTTTCGGGGACTTAAAACAATCATAAACGAAGCATAACGGGGTTCACGAACCTTGCATTACGAGATTATACGATAATAATTGATAAGATTAAATCTCTCCCAAATCTCTCCAAGTATGTGAAATTTCTCCCAAATCTCTCCAAGTATTTGAAATCTCTCCCAAATCTCTCCAAGTATGTGAAATCTCTCCCAAATCTCTCCAAGTATGTGAAATCTCTCCTAAATCTCTCCAAGTATGTGAAATCTCTCCAAGTATGTAAAATCTCTCCCAAATCTCTCCAAGTATGTGAAATCTCTATGAAATCTCTCTCAAAATCTCTCTCAACTTTTTTTAGTCATCCCGACCCTTGACTTGGCCAAAAACCGCTTGAAACGGTGAGTTATATCGAAAAACAGCTAATTGGGGCCGAAACCCTTCTTAGGAACCGAACCTCTTAGAGCCGAACCTCTTAGGAACCGAGGATGTCAGAGGCGAACTTGTCAGAAGCGAACTACCCACCTCAAACCGAGCCTTAACAGGACCGAACCTTGATGCAACCGAAATAGACCGAGGGCTCGGCCTATTTCGCCTCTCTCACATTTTGGACCGAGACCCCCACCTTCGGTCCCTACTCCCTTTTCTCGGTTCCTGCCCTACTTTGGTCCTTAGCACTTCCAATAGCCGAACCTCGCATGTTCGGTCCATAATGTCCGGTTTTCGACTACTTTCGCCTCCTAAGCCTGTTTTTGACGGGATTTTTTCACCAAATTCATATTTTTTACCATTTTTAACCCCCAAAACTCATATTTTATTTATTTTTCGAGGATTATTAATTAAAAATCATTATTTTATAATAAGAGGAGTATTCTACCCCACAAGTGGGTCAAGTGTGCCTACTTGCCTCCATGTGTCATCCTCTCATTAGCCAACGTTATCCACATGACACAAACCAAGACAAACATCACTTCAAACTTACAAGTTGCTCCAGCAACCTTCAATATATATAGAAATCCCTGGAGGATTTCTTGGCTTACTTGATCATTTCAAACGCTTACACTTCTCAAAACACCAAAAGAGCCTCATTTTCTCTCTACATCCCACCACTTTGTGAAAGTGTTCTTGAGCTACTGCTGCACTTTTTGGTAAGTATTCCATCTAAACTCAAGTGTTATTCCATAAGTTCATAACACTCTTGTATCATCGACTCATATCTTAATACCAAAAATCGTTCTTAGGATCATCCAAGCTTCCACGTGTTCATCAAGTGTTCTTGACTTGATACTCCTCGACTTCAACCTTCCACTCTTTTAGAAATCACTCAAGGGGAGTTCATACCCCTACATTTTCCCGTTTTCTTTAGTTTTCAGGGGGGGGGGAATACAAGTTAAAACACCAAAACATATTTGAAACTTAATTTGACAGCTTACAACAGAAAAGTTGTGACCTGTTCACGAACTGTTTTACCCAACTTAAACTTAATATTTTTCAAAACTGTTTAATATGCAAATAGTTCAGGTTTATACCTTTAAAATGACTACTTGCACATCTCCATACGATTTTTCTATAATTTATGGTGATTTTTACAAAACTGCCTATCACTACAGCATCAGAGTCGGACCAGGTTGTGAAGATGAACATTTTCACCCTGGTTTGAGACCACCAAAAATTATAGGAAAATTTGTGGATACAGTAGACTCTTTACTCAGAGTTTACGGATTCAGTTTTCGACTTCCGATGATTTTTCTATAAATATTCTAAAACAGTGACAGTTAAGGGTAAAACTGTTAAATACATGTTTAAGAGTTATTCACACTTTGTAACATGATGAGCAAGGTGTGTACGATTTACACTTAGTATTTTAAATGTCATTTTATGGAAATACAAATACATGCATAAGAAGGTTTCATTCAAACACACAACACTTTTTATAAACTATAATAGGTATAGTTTGAGCACTTCGTTTGACAAAGAAAACAATAACTCAATCAACTTACAAAACAAGTATTTCATTACACACTACGTGAACTTGTTAATGAATAAATTTGTGAGACATTCTCCTTCGGGGTACTCTTAAGTACCACAGTAAAGACCTATAGTTATAATCAGAATCTCCCAGAGGGAGAGCGTGATAGTTGTGTATAGATCTATATTGGGTCTGACAAACCCGCACCTAAGCTGCTTGCAACAGCTAGACCGCCAGGTCTGGGGTGACAAGTGTCATAACATTCCGACGCCTGAAGAACGTTGAGTACGAGGTCTTCGAGTTTAGTATGGTTATAACATCTCACATGATTAATAAAACACACAGTTCACGGGGATTTACGGAGTTTTATTTAAATATAAAACCACACACACACGAGTATGACGATTTACTTACATACACTAAATCTTGGTTAAGTTAAGACTATAACAACCCTTTAGAAAATATTGGATTTTCTGGAAACAAAATTGTAACAAATAAAAAGGAACATCATTCATTTTTCATTCATAAATTTGCTTATGAACTCACCAGCTTTATGCTGATACTCTTTCAAAACAACTTGTATTCTCAGGTAATCAGTAAAACAGGTAACCACAAGATTTCTGAAGTCAAGACGCTAAGGCGTAGATTCTTTTGCTATATTTTGACATCATATGTAATTTATTTGGAAACATGTACTTTTGAAACGATGTAACCTTTTAATTTATATTTATGATGGTTGTGTTTACTTTCTTCACTATGGTTATGATACTGAGCATGACGTCCTCCGCCCCCGAACGTTTCCGCCGTTCTGGTTTGGGGGTGTGACACAAATGCCAAGTGGGGGAGAACTAGTTATTCATGGCAAGGATGGTCAGCGCAGACCAACTCTCTGTTCAACTGTGAGAGCTTTGAGATATCTTCAACAGGGTTGTTCGGGTTGTGTGGCTTATTTATTGTACAACAGGATGTTCCAGTCATTCGAGAGTATTCAGATGTGTTCCCGGAGGACTTTCCTGGAGTGCCTCCAAAGAGGTAGGTGGAGTTTTGTATTAATCTGGTACCAGGTGCAGCTCTGATAAACAAGGTACCTTATCGGTTAGCACCGCCGCAGATGCAGGAGTTATCTATACAGCTGTAGGAACTGTTAGAAAAGGGATTTATCAGACTGAGTAGTTCACCCTGGGGAGCATCGAATTTTGTTTGTGAAGAAGAATGATGGCTCCCACTGAATGTGCATCGATTATCAGGAGTTAAACAAGCTAAATGTGAAGAACCGTTATCCACTTTCGAGGATTGATGATTTGTTCGACTAGTCATAGGGTGCGTCTTGCTTCTCGAAGATTTATCTGCATTCAAGCTATCATCAGATAAGAGTCAGAGATGAGGATGTATAGAAAACGGCTTTCAGTACTCGTTATGGTTATTATGAGTTCGTAGTGATGCCTTTTGGGCTCACCAATGCACCAACGACATTCATGGATCTCATTAATAGGGTTTGTAGACCGATGCTAGATCGGTTAGTTATTGTGTTTATTGATGATATCTTGGTCTATTCTAAGACCAAGGAGCAGGATGACGATCATCTGCAAGAGGTTCTGGAGAATCTGAGGAGGGAGAGGCTTTACGCCAAATGAGAGTTCAGTTGCGCGAGGTGCAATATCTGGGGCACCTTGTCAATCAAAAGGGTATTTTGGTTGATCCGGCCAATATCAAGGTCGTAATGCAGTGGGAGGTCCCTAGGCCTCCATATGAGATTCAGAGCTTCCTTGGTTGAGCTAGGTATTATAGGAGATTTCTTGAGAATTTCTCCAGGATCACAGTTCCGTTGACTAGGTTGACGAAGTACTAGTCGCCTTGCAGATAAGAGCATCGGCCACCATTAGAAGCTTAGATCTAAGTTTTCATGGATTTTGGTCCCTTTTTGGTCCCTTTTTGGTCCCATGGTTGAGATCTTGTAGTTATGATCACTCCAGGAGCTTTGATTTGCTCCTCTTGGCGTTTCTGATGTTTTAGATTCATAAAGTTTGCATCTTCAGAGTTGTATAAGCCCCATGCATGAGATTATGCCCTTTTTATGGAAGTTGCATGCTATATCTTGACGTTGGGACCTTTTAGGGCATGTAAAGCCACCAAGTCGGTGACTTTATGGTTCTAGATGATCTTTAGGACTTGGACCTAGGTTCTGGTCGTGTGGCTTTGGGCATTAAGTGCTTAATAAGCACTTTTGGGCATCAGTGTGCGAACGCCCAATGTTGGGTCGAGGTGTCACACCCCGTTAAAGCGGAAACACGAAGAGTGACAGGCTAAGGTCTCATCACAAAGGTAAATAGAAGTATCAACCATAAACATTAAGCGTTTTAAGTTTACATCGCGTACAAAACAAATACATTCAGTTTTCACAATACATAATTTAATACATAGCAAACGTAACAACTTAAATCATGCTAACGTCTTGTTGATTCACTGACCGTTCCCTGAAAAGCATGCAAAAACGAGGGTCAACTATAACATAGTTGGTGAGTTCACTGGTTTATAATAATACATTATTTCAAAAATGTAGTTTATTCTATAATGTTCCAATTTAGAAAACGATGAATGCCATTGCATTCCGTTCACAACCAAGCCTAACGACCGTTCCTGCCCCATTCCATCATGTCCATGGTTCCCATGATGTCAGTTCATGGAAATATGCACTCGCGGTTCCGGGCGAGTGGGGGTTGTCGACCCCAAATAGCGCTATCCATAAGACCATCGGCTCAAATATGAGTTAATAGGTTGTATCGGTTCTCCGGGGACTTAACATACAATTTCATAACACCATATTCATAGTACAAGTTCATAAAAAAAGGTTCATACAACAAAGTTCACATCACTAAGTTCATAACACAAGCTCGTAAAATAATGTTCATAGAAATTGTAGCATGCTTTTCACCCCAAAACATTAAAACGTAAAATAGGGGCTGTGAAAACTCACAATAAAAAGTTTGTGGCTCGGGCTTCGCGGTTTGATGTTGACGAGGGCGATTCCTACTAGCGTCCTATGGAACAAATAGTTTTAGTGAGATATAATTCACTAAGCTATATCCAACTAGTGATGTCGTAAAAGTGCCCAAAGTGTGTACGATTCATTATCGGTAACATTAGTCCATATTACATAGTGTTCAAAATTTTACAAAGGCATGGAAATAAATTCCGAAAATTACAAAAATTAGTTTTATGGTTCTAACAAAGGGCATTAGTGTCCAGAAATTTTGTAAACATTTTGAAGGTTATTTGATATATATATATATATATATATATATATATATATATATATATATATATATATATATATATATATATATATATATATATTTCAAATTAAAGCCCAAATAATGGATAAAATTCAAAATAAATAGTAAATGGTTTCTAAAATTCTCAATTTAATTTTTACAGGCTCCTAAAATGTTCCTAAGGTTGAGAAAAATATTGTTTAGTGTCTTTGAGTTCAATGACCCAAATTTGTAAGTTCATGCTCAAATTTAATGAAAAATATGGATAAAATATCAAGTAGTGTCGAAATCTTATGAAAATTTACATGGCTTTCTTATTCAATGAATGCATTACTACTACAAATTTTCAGATTTTTATCTCTTATGAAAACGATTATTTTGAATTTATAGCCATTAAATCATTATTTTTATAGAAAAATAAGGGATTGGTTTTAGCTATTGGGGTTTTACAGATCATCACTTGTATATATGAACTTTCATAAAATAATTTTCTTGAAATATATTTAGAAGCAAAACAAGGGTATTCAACCCCAACAAGTTAGGCAATGTAGCACAATATAGTGCATGAGTTCTAGATGTAGCTGAAGGTTTACGAATTTGTATAGAACATTCTGTGGGGTGTTAACCCACAAAATTTTAGACACCATTTGTTGGATATGTTAAGTTTCTAAAATATTTTTCCCCAGATTTAAGGTGGGGTTTAAGAGCCTTGATCATGTAAAGAAAAACTAATGATCACAGAAAACATTCTGTTTGCGCAACTGTTTTATAAAAATTGTCTAAAATGATATTTTTAATGTTTTACAGTAAGACCAATTGGATTCGAAAGCAAACTCAAGGGACTAGCCCTCAGAAAATGAATATCGTGATTTGGTTTAGTAATGAGTGAGTTGTGCCCATTCAAAGCTGAACAAAATATTCTGACAGATTGCATGTCATCCTTGGTTGCTTTTAGTGCTCCCTAAAGGTCACTTTTACAAAGACAACATGTATATTTCTTTTATGGTCGAAAATAAATAACAATAAACTAGATTTTACAGAGGAATATGAAACTTTTAGGGTCATACATCCAAGTCATAGATTTAGGGTTATTCCAAGGCCCCCAAAGTGGGTGTTTCATTCATGTGATAGAGAACTCCTTGAAACCACCGAATCTTACACTAGGATTGCACCACAAATCCAATTTCTAGCACATGCATGGAGTGAATGAACATCCAAGATGTACTAGAAATGGTTTAAATACTTTTTGTCATGTAAGAACACAAAATAAGTGAAGAAGAAGATGTAAAACTCGATTTTCGAAATCATATGAACATATGTGCAACTTTTCACTCTTTGCATGGGTTTGATCCCGGATTTTCACCATCTCAAACACATGTATTGTGTTATGGTGAGAATCTACAAACACCAAGAGGAAAAACAAGGATTTCTAGCCCTATAAGGGCATAGAATCCGAAAAGTAAAGAAGAACTATGAAGAAGAGGAAGTAAAATCATAAAACTATAATAAAGGATTGTGTTGTTTACCTTGGTTTTGATCTTGAGAGAAGCAAGAACACTTCTTGACCTTCAAATCCGAAATTAGGACAGAGAATGGAGGATTTTCTGATGTGTAGGAGTGGTCTTGGAAGTGGGAGAGTTTTCTTGGAGAAGGAGTGTGAGATGGAGTGTGTAGGTGGTTCAAATGAGGTGTAATGATGGGTTTTAAGGCATGAGGGAGAGGGAAAAGCCTAATGGACGAAAATTTAAGAGGGATATGGTATTTTTATTGATATTAGATCAAATAATAAAAGCCTCCCTTGAATTCTTATAAATCTAGATTTTATATTTTATAAAAACTCAAACATTATCATAATCTCCTAAGGTTTTAATTATTGGGTTTTGTTGAAATATTTACACTAGGTAATAACTTGTAAATTTATATTTGTTGAATTAATTTAGAAAATGATAACCTATTATTTAATTTTTTTATAAAAATAAATTTCTCATATTTCAACAATTATAACAAGGATTCATAATATGTGGTTGTAAGATTTTGATATCCTTGGATTTTTCTTTTGTTTCACATTTCGAATCATGAATTATATGAATTTCTCATCAACTTTATAGTTGGTTCATATTATGGTTTAATTTTGTTCATATTAGCTTAAAATACTTAACCTTGTTAAGCATTAGATATATATATTTTTTCCAATATGGAAATTTTAGGGTTGCTAACTTACCTTGGGTTATGGTCTTCCGAACATAGTGTTGTGTTTGGACTTAAGGTTCAAATTTGGCACTTTATCACTCAGTTGGTTCATACAAATATCAATGTGATTGTTCAATACAAGATAAGATACACTAATTGTTCTGAGGGATCTATTAAGTCGTGAACCTAGTTCAACTTGTAACTCTAGAGCCAAGTTAAGTGCACACAAGAAAATGACGAAGTTCTAGATGTGTACTGACCTGAGTTTTGGTGGATGTCATAGTCTCCCCCAGTTGTGGGAATTTCGTCCCGAAATTCAACTGGCGGTAACACTGGTTCGAACATAACGAATAGTTGAGGATACTTGTTCTTCATGAAATCCTCCCGTTCCCACGTAAACTCGGGCCCATGCTTAGAGTTCCAACGAACTTTCACGATCGGTATTTTACTTCGTTTTAGTTGCTTAACCTCTCGATCGAGGATTTCTATAGGTTCCTTCAGGAATTTTAGTCGATCATTAATTTGGAGGTCCCCGAGGGGTATGTGTAGGGATTCCTCCGCCAAGCACTTTTTGAGGTTCGACACATGGAATGTGTCGTGTATCGCACTCAGTTCATCCGGTAGCTTGAGCTTATATGCCACTGGACCAACCCTTTCGATAATCTCAAACGGTCCTACATAACGGGGACTCAGTTTTCCTCGTTTACAAAAACGCATGACTCCCTTCCATGGGGATACTTTTAAGAGTACTCTGTCTCCCTTTTGAAATTCCAAGGGTTTCCTACGCTTGTCAGCATAACTCTTCTGGCAATCACGAGCTGCTTTCAGTCTATCACGTATTATCGAGATCTTCTCAGTGGTTTCTTGAATTAAATCCAGTCTCGCTAACTGCCTATCGCCAATTTCCAGCCAACATAGCGGGGAGCGACATTTACGCCCATACAAGGCCTCATAGGGGG
This sequence comes from Lactuca virosa, assembly GCF_052849685.1. NCBI lineage: Eukaryota > Viridiplantae > Streptophyta > Magnoliopsida > Asterales > Asteraceae > Lactuca > Lactuca virosa. The sequence continues at coordinate 21,541,875 of NC_136433.1, forward strand.
CACACTGAATGCTGGTATGGTAGCTATTATTATAGGAGAACTTGACTAATGGCAAATGGTTATCCCAACTTCCTCTAAAGTCGATCACGCAAGCCCGGAGCATGTCTTCTAACGTTTGGATGGTTCGTTCGCTCTGACCATCTGTTTGGGGATGATAGGCGGTACTTAAGTCTAAACGGGTCCCCAAGGCTTTTTGAAGTGACTGCCAAAATCTAGATGTAAAACGGCTATCTCTATCTGAAATGATGGAAATAGGTACCCCGTGGCGTGCTACAATCTCGTTTATGTAAATTCGAGCAAGCCTTTCCATTCGATAATCTTCTCGAATGGGGAGAAAGTGTGCAGATTTCGTCAATCTGTCCACCACCACCCAAATAGAATCTTGTCCCTTTGTGGTCCTTGGCAACTTGGTAACAAAATCCATGGATATTTGCTCCCATTTCCATTGAGGTATTTCTGGTTGTTGAAGCAAACCGGAGGGCTTTTGATATTCGGCCTTCACTTTGGAACAAGTTAAAAATTTCTCAATATACAAGGCAATATCTTTCTTCATTCCAGGCCACCAATAGTATTCCTTTAGATCCAAGTACATTTTGTCGGCTCCAGGGTGGATCGAGTATCGGGAATTATGGGCTTCCTTTAAAATCACCTTACGTAATTCGTCAATCTTTGGTACCCATACCCTATTTTTGAAGTACTTCACTCCATCTGAACGTGTTTCAAATTGTTGTTCCAGGCTGTGCAATGTTTCACGTTTCAAGTTCTCAGTTTTTAACGCTTCGCCTTGAGCAGCAAGGATTTCGCTCTTCAAACTGGTTTGAACAAGGGCTCCGAAGGCATGTGCTCGTGAGGGTTTCACCCTTTCCTTCCTACTCAACACATCGGCTACAATGTTGGCCTTTCCTGGATGGTATTTAATTTCGCAATCATAGTCGTTGAGTAATTCTACCCACCGCCTCTGTCTCATGTTAAGCATCTTTTGATCCAAGATGTGTTGTAGGCTTTTGTGATCAGTATAAATAGTGCACTTAGTTCCGTACAAGTAATGTCTCCGGATCTTAAGGGCGAATACCACCGCTCCTAATTCTAGGTCGTGGGTTGTGTAGTTTTTCTCATGAACCTTCAACTGCCTTGACGCATATGCAATAACCTTGCCTTTCTGCATCAGTACGCAACCCAGACCTTGGTGTGACGCATCACAATACATTGTGAAGTTCTCCACACCATCTGGCAATGCCAAGACTGGCGCATTACACAACTTATGTTTCAGCAATTGGAAGGCATCTTCCTGTGGTTCTCCCCATTCAAATTTCCTATCCTTTTGGGTCAAAATAGTCAGTGGTTGGGCAATTTTGGAGAAGTTCTCAATAAAGCGCCTATAATAGCCCGCCAATCCCAGAAATTGCCGAATTTCCGTCGGGGATCTTGGGGTTTCCCATTTCTTAATTGCTTCAACTTTGATGGGATCCACGAGTATTCCTTTTTCTACAACCACATGACCAAGGAATCGTACTTCCCTAATCCAAAATTCACACTTAGAGAACTTTGCAAATAATTTTTGGTCTTTCAACAGTTCCAAAACTAACCTAAGATGTCGTTCATGCTCTTCTTTGTTTGGGGAAAAGACTAGTATGTCGTCAATGAACACGATCACAAACTTGTCAAGGTACGGCCTACAAATCCTATTCATAAGATCCATGAAGGCAGCTGGCGCGTTAGTTAGCCCAAAAGGCATAACTAGGAATTCATAGTGTCCGTAACGAGTCCTGAAGACGGTTTTAGGAACTTCTTCATCGCGTACCCTTAATTGGTGGTATCCCGATCGTAGATCAATCTTTGAAAAGTACGTGGCACCCTGGAGTTGATCGAACAAATCGTCTATTCGAGGAAGAGGGTATCTATTTTTGATAGTCAATTTATTTAGTTCTCTATAATCGATGCACATTCGCATCGATCCATCCTTCTTTTTCACAAATAAGACCGGTGCACCCCATGGTGAGGAACTTGGACGAATGAATCCTTTTTCCAAAAGTTCCTGAAGTTGGCCCGAAAGTTCTTGCATTTCAAAAGGTGCCAAGCGGTAAGGTGCTTTAGCTACAGGTGCCGATCCAGGAATTAGATCAATTCTGAATTCGACTTGTCTTGCTGGGGGGGAGTCCATGCAACTCTTCTGGGAATACTTCGGGGTATTCTCGCACTATTGGAATATCCTGAATATGTTTTCCTTCTGATTTCTTTTCCACTACATGAGCCAAGAACGCAAGGTATTTCTTCCTCAGATATTTGTGAATTTTCATGCATGAGACTATCTTCAAGTTCTTGCCTGGTTTCTCTCCATACACTATAAGGGTTTCGTTGTTTTGGAGGGTTATTTTGACAACTTTCTCAAAGCATCATATGTCTGCTCGATTCTTGGACAACCAGTCCATTCCAATCACTACGTCAAAGCTTCCAAGTTCAATGGGTATAAGGTCAATACTAAAAATTTTATCAGCTACGTTCAAGGTACAATTAGGAACTATCTCCCTAGCCTTAATTTCATGACCGTTAGCAACTTCAACTACGTAGGCATGTTCCAATATTTTTTATTTCAAGTCGATTAGGGGTCTAAATTCATGTGACACAAAACTTCTATTTGCCCCCGAGTCAAATAATACTGATGCATAGTGGTTGTTTAGGAGGAATGTACCTGTTACCACCTCCGGGTTCTGGCGAGCCTCTTCCGCCTTAATCACAAATGCTCGCCCACGAGCCTGGCCTCCTGGATTTCCACGGTTTATATGTCCCGCCTGGTTCCTGGTATTGTTGTTATTGGGGCCCTTACTCAGATTCGGGGAGGCATTCCTAAAGTGGTCACACTTCCACACTCATAGCATGCCCGTTTACCATCCTTGCAATCTTTATCTATCCTGCAATACTTTGCGAAATGTCCAGTTCGATTGCACTTGTGGCAGATAGGGCAGGCACCCTCATGATGATAACTGCATTTCTCACACTTAGGTTTAGGCCCTCGGTATTGCACAGGTTCCTCTGTTTTAACCACAAAGTTTGTTGCCCTTTTCTTGTTCTTTTCTGAGTTGTCATTCTTCTTCCTTCCCAGCTGGTTCTCCGATTTTCTTTTGTTACTTGTGTTGGTTATGGTCAATATCCCGGCCCTCACTTTATCATTCGTAAGGCGGTGCGCCAGGTTTATAGCGCTATGGATTGAGGTAGGATTTGCTGAAGTAACCATGCCTCGGATTTCTGGTGCTAAACCCCATATGTATCGGTCAATCCTCTTGCTCTCAGGGGTGACCATGTGCGGCACTAGTTCAGCGAGTTCATGGAAACGCACAGTGTAGCCTTCCACATCGGCTCCTACCATGGCATGGTTCCAGAAGTCAGATTCCATTTTCTGGATCTCATCCTTACGACAGTATTCCTTCTTGATTAACTCTTTGAATTCCTCCCAAGCTAATTGGTTCGCTGCCTCCCTTGCACGGTTCCGGACTTGCGCATTCCACCACGTTAAGGCTCTGTCTTGGAGAAGGCATGCAACATAGGGAACCTTGCAGTCATTTGAGCACTTGCTGATGTGGAGTACAACCTCAATTCCTTCTATCCATTTCAACAATCCCACTGCACCCTCTGTTCCATGAAACTCCTTGGGTTTGCAAGACATGAAGTACTTATAGGTGCATCCCCTTGTTTCCTCATTACGAACTCCGCTTCCTTCGGTGTTCTCAGTAGGTGTAGGGCCTCCATGGTTTGTCTGACTAGCATTGATTCTCGTAGTGACTTGAGCCACAATGTTAGGGATAGCAACCATTAGTTGTTGCGAGACCAGTTGAGCAATATCGGGAGTGGCATTCTCAGGCTGTGTTGGGCGTGAGCGGGTGTTTCTTCTTTGGGGCATGTTTCTATAAGACACAAACAAAATTAAGGGCGTTATTATCATTATTAATTAGTTTTTTTTTCAAAGAAATAATAATATTAATAATAGTAAAATATATTTTCAAGAACGATTTCAAATCACCAAAACAATTTACAGTTCATGAAAAATATAAGTGTGAAATAACATGGTGATTGAAAATCATTAAAATAGATTTCATTCGTAGTTTGTACATAAAAGGTTTAACAAAGCATATTGCTTGATACTGCAAGCTACAAAAGACACTTCAACCATAGTTCTCAAAAGCCATAAACCGAAGGCATTACATCAAAATACATAGACGAAAAATGACAAAACATAAACCATGACGTTTAGATTCAACCCCAAAACATAATCACCCAGCAAGTGCCACTGCCAGAATCAATGCTAGCCCTCCAGCGATAGCGCTAGTGATCATAGCTCTGATTGTTGTCCTCTGGGTGGAGTATGCATAACCACACACCGCATCCACCACGTCTGACATGTCGACTATGCTCTGATGATGATAAGCAATCCTACTACGGGCATCATGCAGGTCTCGGGCCATGGCCTCCATGCTACATCGCTCCTGACAAGTCATCCCGGGTGCTCGCATATAAGGCGTCCCTATGACTGGGGGTCGAGGCTGACTAGGCTCGAGACGCTCACTCCTTGGTGCGGGAGGTGCTGGCACGGGTTCTGGACGCTCGAACCTCAACACTTCTCTCGGCATTGGTGCGCTCTTTCTCGCTGTCCTCCTGTGGTATAGTCCATAAAGGGGTGGCTGAGGCGTCAGCTGTCGCGAAGGCTCGGGTATCGGCGGGGCTGAAGTTTCCTCAGTCGGTGCCTGGCTGCTCACTTCCTCTCCAGTCTCTGATCCTGTAGACGGATCTTCAGTCGGTTGGGTGCTCGAGTCACGGTTGACTTTCGGGCACGCAGTGACGTAACCAGACTCATCTGCCGATCCAAGTGCTTGAGAGCTAGTGTTTGACATGGCTATGCTGTACACGAGAAACTCTAATGTTTAGATGAATTTTTAGCCTTCTAGAAAATTTCTATTATGTTTGATGTTTATGTTTATCCTAGGGTGTTGATACCATTCACTATAATCAATTCCGGTCTTGCACTAACTCTTCCTTAATTATACATAGGTGATCAGACTATGTATAATTAAGGTCCAGTAGCGCATTACCGGAATTACTTATACTAAATGGCATGTTTTATTAACTCAATGGTTATAGTTTAGGCGTCCCTAAGGGAAAGGGGAAGACGGTATTCTCTATAACCTTAGGCTCTGATACCAAATCTGTCACACCCCGTTAAAGCGGAAACACGAAGAGTGACAGGCTAAGGTCTCATCACAAAGGTAAATAGAAGTATCAACCATAAACATTAAGCGTTTTAAGTTTACATCGCGTATAAAACAAATACATTCAGTTTTCACAATACATTATTTAATACATAGCAACCGTAACAACTTAAATCATGTTAACGTCTTGTTGATTCACTGACCGTTCCCTGAAAAGCATGCAAAAACGAGGGTCAACTATAAAATAGTTGGTGAGTTCACAGGTTTATAATAATACATTATTTCAAAAATGTAGTTTATTCTATAATGTTCCAATTTAGAAAACGATGAATGCCATTGCATTCCGTTCACAACCAAGCCTAACGACCATTCCTGTCCCATCCTATCATGTCCATGGTTCCCATGATGTCAGTTCATGGAAATATGCACTCGCGGTTCCGGGCGAGTGGGGGCTGTCGACCCCAAATAGCGTTATCCATAAGACCATCGGCTCAAATATGAGTTAATAGGTTGTATCGGTTCTCCGGGTACTTAACATACAATTTCATAACACCATATTCATAGTACAAGTTCATAATTAAAGGTTCATACAACAAAGTTCACATCACTAAGTTCATAACACAAGCTCGTAAAATAATGTTCATAGAAATTGTAGCATGCTTTTCACCCCAAAACATTAAAACGTAAAATAGGGGCTGTGAAAACTCACAATAGAAAGTTTGTGGCTCGGGCTTCGCGGTATGATGTTAACGAGGGCTATTCCTACTAGCGTCCTATGGAACAAATAGTTTTAGTGAGATATAATTCACTAAGCTATATCCAACTAGTGATGTCGTAAAAGTGCCCAAAGTGTGTACGATTCATTATCGGTAACATTAGTTCATATTACATTGTGTTCAAAATTTTACAAAGGCATGGAAATAAATTGCGAAAATTACAAAAATTAGTTTTATGGTTCTAACGAAGGGCATTAGTGTCCAGAAATTTTGTAAACATTTTGAAGGTTATTTGATATATATATATATATATATATATATATATATATATATATATATATATATATATTTTAAATTAAAGCCCAAATAATGGATAAAATTCAAAATAAATAGTAAATGGTTTCTAAAATTCTCAATTTAATTTTTACAGGCTCCTAAAATGTTTCTAAGGTTGAGAAAAATATTGTTTAGGGTCTTTGAGTTCAATGACCCAAATTTGTAAGTTCATGCTCAAATTTAATGAAAAATATGGATAAAATATCAAACAGTGTCGAAATCTTCTGAAAATTTACATGGCTTTCTTATTCAATGAATACATTACTACTACAAATTTTCAGATTTTTATCTCTTATGAAAACGATTATTTTGAATTTATAGCCATTTAATCATTATTTTTATAAAAAAATAAGGGATTGGTTTTAGCTATTGGGGTTTTACAGATCATCACTTGTATATATGAACTTTCATAAAATAATTTGCTTGAAATATATTTAGAAGCAAAACAGGGGCATTCAACCCCAACAAGTTAGGCAATGTAGCACAATATAGTGCATGAGTTCTAGATGTAGATGAAGGTTTACGAATTTGTATAGAACATTCTGTGGGGTTTTAACCCACAAATTTTAGACACCATTTTTTGGATATGTTAAGTTTCTAAAATATTTTTCCCCAGATTTAAGGTGGGGTTTAAGAGCCTTGATCATGTAAAGCAAAACTAATGATCACAGAAAACATTCTGTTTGCGCAACTGTTTTATAAAAATTGTCTAAAATGATATTTTTAATGTTTTACAGTAAGACCAATTGGATTTGAATGCTAACTCAAGGGACTAGCCCTCAGAAAACGAATATCGTGATTTGGTTTAGTAATGAGTGAGTTGTGCCCATTCAAAGCTGAACAAAATATTCTGACAGATTGCATGTCATCCTTGGTTGCTTTTAGTGCTCCCTAAAGGTCACTTTTACAAATACAACATGTATATTTCTTTTATGGTCGAAAATAAATAACAATAAACTAGATTTTACAGAGGAATATGAAACTTTTAGGTTCATACATCCAAGTCATAGATTTAGGGTTATTCCAAGGCCCCCAAAGTGGGTGTTTCATTCATGTGATAGAGAACTCCTTGAAACCACCGAATCTTACACTAGGATTGCACCACAAATCCAATTTCTAGCACATGCATGGAGTGAATGAGCATCCAAGATGAACTAGAAATGGTTTAAATACTTTTTGTCATGTAAGAACACAAAATAAGTGAAGAAGAAGATGTAAAACTCGATTTTTGAAATCATATGAACATATGTGCATCTTTTCACTCTTTGCATGGGTTTGATCCCGGATTTTCACCATCTCAAACACATGTATTGTGTTATGGTGAGAATCTACAAACACCAAGAGGAAAAACAAGGATTTCTAGCCATATAAGGGCATAGAATCCGAAAAGTAAAGAAGAACTATGAAGAAGAGGAAGTAAAATCATAAAACTATAATAAAGGATTATGTTGTTTACCTTGGTTTTGATCTTGAGAGAAGAAAGAACACTTCTTGACCTTCAAAAATCCGAAATTAGGACAGAGAATGGAGGATTTTCTGATGTGTAGGAGTGGTCTTGGAAGTGGGAGAGTTTTCTTGGAGAAGGAGTGTGAGATGGAGTGTGTAGGTGGTTCAAATGAGGTGTAATGATGGGTTTTAAGGCATGAGGGAGAGGGAAAAGCCTAATGGACGAAAATTTAAGAGGGATATGGTATTTTTATTGATATTAGATCAAATAATAAAAGCCTCCCTTGAATTCTTATAAATCTAGATTTTATATTTTATAAAAACTCAAACATTATCATAATCTCCTAAGGTTTTAATTATTGGGTTTTGTTGAAATATTTACACTAGGTAATAACTTGTAAATTTATATTTGTTGAATTAATTTAGAAAATGATAACCTATTATTTAATTTTTTTATAAAAATCAATTTCTCATATTTCAACAATTATAACAAGGATTCATAATATGTGGTTGTAAGATTTTGATATCCTTGGATTTTTCTTTTGTTTCACATTTCGAATCATGAATTATATGAATTTCTCATCAACTTTATAGTTGGTTCATATTATGGTTTAATTTTGTTCATATTAGCTTAAAATACTTAACCTTGTTAAGCATTAGATATATATTTTTTTTCCAATATGGAAATTTTAGGGTTGCTAACTTACCTTGGGTTATGGTCTTCCGAACATAGTGTTGTGTTTGGACTTAAGGTTCAAATTTGGCACTTTATCACTCAGTTGGTTCATACAAATATCAATGTGATTGTTCAATACAAGATAAGATACACTAATTGTTCTGAGGGATCTATTAAGTCGTGAACCTAGTTCAACTTGTAACTCTAGAGCCAAGTTAAGTGCACACAAGAAAATGACGAAGTTCTAGATGTGTACTGACCTGAGTTTTGGTGGATGTCACACTGTCCCACAGTTGTGGGAATTTCGTCCCGAAATTCAACTGGCGGTAACACTGGTTCGAACATAACGAATAGTTGAGGATACTTGTTCTTCATGAAATCCTCCCGTTCCCACATAAACTCGGGCCCATGCTTAGAGTTCCAACGAACTTTCACGATCGGTATTTTACTTCGTTTTAGTTGCTTAACCTCTCGATCGAGGATTTCTATAGGTTCCTTCAGGAATTTTAGTCGATCATTAATTTGGAGGTCCCCGAGGGGTATGTGTAGGGATTCCTCCGCCAAGCACTTTTTGAGGTTCGACACATGGAATGTGTCGTGTATCGCACTCAGTTCATCCGGTAGCTTGAGCTTATACGCCACTGGACCAACCCTTTCGATAATCTCGAAGGGCCCTACATAACGGGGACTCAGTTTTCCTCGTTTACAAAAACGCACGATTATCTAGTGATGGACCTTTTAAGTTATGGTTTTGGGCCTTAGACATTAATCAAATTAGACCAGGGTTAAAATAGTCATTTTACCTTGAGATGGATTATTAGATTTTGATTGGATGTTATTTTGGCACTGATAGCTCGGGGGGTCATCAGGGCAGCAGCTACAGACTTCTTTCTGAGAGATTCAAGTTTTCAAGGTGAGTTTCCTTATTGGGTTTAGTGGTTCGAAGGCACCAATGCCGGCCCACGTTTATGCTATGTTAGTATGCTAGCTGTGTTCGTGACTCTTGCATGTGTATGTGTTTATATTCTTTTTCGGGCTAAGGTCTGATGTCAGGTGGGGCTCTATGACTATTTGTATGTTATTTATCTATATTGCATGTGTATGTGTTTATTTGATATATGTTGTATGTATGTTGGGAGGGGCCCGATCTATTTCTGAGCTTAGCTCGATGACCGGGTGGGGCCCGATGTCGGACGGGGTCGGAAGTCGGGCAGGGCCCACTATATGTTTATTGTATGTATGGTATGTGGTAGTTTGGGGGCAACTCACTAAGCTTTGTGTTTACAGTTCTAGTTTTGTTTCGGTTACTTCCGGTTCCAAGGGGAAGAGCTCGAGTTGACTGCATCACACACCATTGGAGTTCCGCATTTGACATTCACTCTGATTTTGATAATACTTGATACATTGGTTTTGTTGTGATGAATGTTTGATATTTGAAAATACTATTTTATCTAGTATAAGAAAATTAAATTTTTGGGACCTTATTTTTGGATGTTACATTATTGGTGGCCCTGCATGAAGCAAGATGTGGCCTGGTATTTGGAAAGGTGCTTGACATGCAGGAAAGTCAAGGCCGAGCATCAACGACCTCACGACAAGATGGAGCCATTGTGTTGGAATATTAGAGTTGTAGATCGATAGATTCCAAACAGAAAAACAATATTTAATCAAGTAAAGAACACAAGAATGGATCAATGGTGTCGAATGATTAATAAGTCACACCTCAGAAGAGCTCGATGAAGAACTTCGACTGTAGAGGTGTGCTAGGGTTACAATGCAAGTAATTAATGAGAACGATCAATCTAAAAGTTATACATGCATGCAATATTTATATGCTAACCCTAATGTTTATCCACGGTTGGACATGCCCAAACCGGGTTAACTAAATTCACTTATAACCGAGCCCAAAGACGCAACACCAGACCCAACAATCTCCCCATTTCTATCAATAGTGGCGACGGACTACTTCGGTTGAGCGACCTTTGTCTTCTTTACAACCTTGAACAGCCGAGGGATGATCGCAAGAAGCGTCTGTCGAAGCTGAATATACCACTGAAGCATATCAGTGAACAACTTCTTGTCAGCTTCACTGTTCTGATTACACCTATGTATGATCTCCAAAATGTGCTCCAAACAGGAAGTGGAAAATAGGTGTTTGTCAATCAGAACGAATAAGCATTTCTGACCTTCGCTTCTCATGAACATAACAATGTGAAGTTTTGGATCAATCTTCTGTCACACCCCTAAACCGGAACGGCGAAAACGTTCGGGGGCGGAGGACGTCATGTTTAGTATCAGAAGACATGCAACATGGTAATCAAAGTAATGAACAACCATATTTATTAGAAAGAAAGTGTTTACAAAGTATGTGCTTCACATAAGATAGATTACACAAGTAAATGACAAAACAAGACATGAAGCTACTGTGCTCCATCTTCTGTATCCCAGCATGTATACATGTTTACTAGTTACCTGAGAATACAAGTTATTTTGAAAGAGTAGATCAGCATTTAAGCTGGTGAGTTCATAAGTATTTAAGTGGTGTGTTAGTAAGTTGAAAGCTCTTTTAGAAAAGTTTGCCTGTTCCTCAGAAGATCCTATACCTTCTTATATAATAAAAGATAAGTATAAATGACTCTACAATCCTTTCTATGAGTACTAAATGAATATAAATTATATAGAATATAGATCAAACAAACAATCGATTGTGTGAATCTGCCCTAAGCCCACAACCAAACAAGGAACAGGGAATCAGGCGGAAGTCACACATCCCATTGTTTGTTAGATCTTCATTGTATATAACTTCGGTGCATTCATTTGATACTCACGGAGTTAACTGCAATAGTTCTTTTAGTAAAAACAGTAACCACAATAGTTCCTTCAATAATCACTTAGTTTACACTAGTTATATATGATCTAATATCGAACAGATAGTTAACTGTATGAATCTGCCCTAAGCCCACAACCAAACAATGAACATGAAGTAAGGCGGAAAGCACACATCTAACTATCTGTCGGATATTACATACACACACATATATACATATATATATATATATATATATATATATATATATATATATATATATATATATATATATATATATATATATATATATATATATATATAACCCAGATGTATAAACTAAAGTATTAGAGAATTAACCACTTAAGGTCCTTTAGGTTGTATTGGTTTAATAGAATGGATTAAACCCTTCACTGTTAAGTTTCTAGTTTAGTTTACTCAATGTTCTATCTGAAAATATGTTTTTGTACTAGAAAACGATGTATTGAATTTGTATACTATGACCTAACCTATACCTGATACTCCTTATGATTACTTGGTGTATACGAAATATATATATAGTCAAGATCGAATAGATAGTAGACTGAGTGCATCTGCTCTAAACCCACAACCAAACAAGGAACAGGGAATGAAGCGGAAAGCACACATTCTACTGTCTGCTGGACTAAATTAATATATATATCCTAAATGTATCTACCGAGAAATTTTAAAGTTAGCATTATAAGTCTCCTTCTAACTGAATGTTTATGTTACATGTTTTACTTATATTGAATGTTTTTCCTGTATCATACATCGTGTTTGCTAACCCTGGTACGTTGTATTTGTACCTTTGTTATTGGAACGCGGTATGACGTATGTGTCATTCATCAAGTTTGCTAACCCTGGTACATTGTATTTGTACCTTTGTTATTGAAACCCGCTATGACGTTGTACCTCATTTTTGCTAACCCTGGTACGTTGTATTTGTACCGTTGTTTGTGCAAACCTGGAATGATATGTTATTACTTTGTATTTGTTAACTTGAATTTTACATATGTTTATATGTTTATTGTATCATATTTCGTGTTTGCTAACCTTGGTACGTGGTATTCGTCCCTTTGTTATTGAAACGCGGTATGATATAAGTGCCATTCTTCAAGTTTGCTAACCCTGGTACGTTGTATTTGTACCTTTGTTATTGAAACCCGATATGACATTGTACCTCGTGTTTGTTAACCCATGTACGTGGTGTTCATACTTTGGTTTATACAAATACGGTATTCCTGTGTAATTTCATGATTTGTTCTTCTGTTATAGTATGTTCCTTCTGTTATAGTTATAATATGTTCCTTCTGTTATAGTTATAATATGTTCCTTCTGAATATGTTCTCTATGTTATCGTGTATTGTATCTTCTTTCCTGGGTATCTTCTATAAGTTATTGTATTGTATCTTCTTTCCTGAGTATGTTCTCAATGTAGTATGTTCTAGTATCTAGTATGAACTGAACCTCTAAACCATAACTATTATAGTTTACTATTATGTTTACTTGAACTGTTACTGACTTGAATGAAAGTCTCATTTATCTACTAAGTTATGATTGTACTTTAATAATGAAGTTTTATAAACTATAAAGTAACACAACTTAAAAAGAGTTTTTGAAATGTTTTGATTACTCCTTATACATAAGTAATCCTATAAAATGATGTTTATAACAAAACATTTACACAACTATCATTGTGTTCAACTTGTATTCCCCCCCCCCCCTTAAAAGCATTTAAAACAGTTGAAAGATTGATTATAGGGGTATGAACTCACCTTAAGTAGATGATTCAAACGAATATGCGCGTAAGGATAATAAGTTCCACGAATGAAGTCACGAGACTTAACGAGTCCTAAATGACATATAATGGCATATGTTGACATAAATATAGTGTTTAGAAGCAACCAAATTCAAGGAAACACCTTACAGGACTAGCAAACACTTGAACCAAGTGTTAGAATCACATGTGATTCATCAAAGGGATGTTTAAGGTCATCATTAGGTGTTTACGGCCATGGAGTTTACGGCCGTAAACTCATGGTAAAAGGTGCACAAGAGGGTGTTTGAATGATAGGGAAGCTTGTAGGACTATTGCTCTATAAGAGGATGAGCAAAACTAATCTTTTAGGAGGTGTTGAGGTGTTTACGGCCACACCATAAAGTGTACGGTCATAAACTCACCAAATGGTCTTATTTTGGGTCTTAAAGCATTGAGGAAGGGTTCTAGGTTCATGTCCAAGCCTTAGGAAGTGTTTAAGGTCCAAATGCACTACAAACTAGGGTTTACGGCCAAGGGAGATGCTCTTGGACGTAAACACCTCATGTTCTTGGGAAAAGCTTGATTTCAAGGTGCTAAGCATGAGTCTTAACTAGATAACATCTATTAGGGGAAAGAATAATCACCTTTGGGAGGCTTTATGGAATTCACGGCCACCAAGAACAAGTGTATGTTCTTGGTGTTCTTGGTGAAAGATGAAGATCTAGACTCAAAGATGAAATCCATGGATGAAATCAATGGTGATTCATGGATAAGAGAAGTATAAACACAAAGATGGAAGGAATCACTTACGTTTTGAAGATCTAGGATGAAGAACTCGATGATACTTGAGAGAGTTTTCGAGTTCCAAGCCTTGGAAATGGAAAAAGTGAAGAAAATGGCTAAGTGTTACTTATATAGGGGTGATTTTACGGCCACCTTGAGTTTACGGCCATAAACTCTTGGTGTCTTGGCCGTAAACTCCTCTTGAATGAGTTTATGGCTTGATCTTTGTACAGTGGCTTTAACAGATACTTCCTAACACTCATTCCTTGAATGTATTGGGCTCAGAACACTCAAACAGACTCTAAACAGTGCTAAATAATAGCAGAAGTGAGTCTGACTTAAGGTTGATTGGCTTGAATTATAAGGCAAAAATTTTCGGGTTGTCACATCATCCCCCCGTTAGATGGAATTTTGTCCCGAAATTAGCTTTCTTAGCAGTACTACTGAGGTTACGCTCCTGTGATTAGCAGAATACCCACTTGTAGACCTGGCACTTTGCCCTACTGTTCATGATAGGCTTCATACTCGGTCCATCTATCATTACCTCATGTATACAAGTCGTATATAATTAGGATTAGTCAGACAGTCAGATGTGCGACTCTTCCCCAGGTCCACTACCAGACAAGGAACAGAAGATAGGGCAGAAACATACATACTAAATCTGTATAATCTTAATTATATACCACCTTCGCATATACACTTATTAGTGATAGGTGGGATGTATTCGTCCTTAGCCTCTGTGCTTGAACTTGGTCTGCTGTACGAGTGGTATCTCGGATAGGTCTGCGGACATATGACGGCAAGGCTTCAGAGGACAAAGTACTCTTCGCACGAGTACTTCGGGGTTTAGAATACGAAAGACAAAACTAAGCTTTAGGGCGGACTGTCGTTACGAATGACGAAGGTTTTGTGAATTTGATGGTTAAGGCGTTGGAAACATATGAACTTAGTATGGTGAGGACCACGCCAATTCACGATGAAAGATGACATCGGACTCTTTACAGAAATAACTGTTAGGCCGATTTAAAAGAAACGCTGATTATACGACGGTGTATTTCGAATGTGTTCGACAATGTACTATGTGTAAACGTTCTAGTGCTTTCTGTTTTCTCCTTGATATTACCACTGCCACAAATCGTACCGCGATGAGCAAGTACTAATAGTGTAAGTGTTTTGATAACTAGTGTCAGTACTTTAGGTTTCGATCCTCTTTGGTACTTCTACGATCACCTGGCATGTACAATTATGTATAATTAAGATGAATAAGACGATCGACTGAGTAACACTGCCCTAAATCCATAACCAGACAAGGAACAAGAATTAAGGCGGAATCACTCACTCTAAGTCTGCAAAATCTTAGTTATGCACAACTCTAATGTACATACTAAGCTATCACAGCTTCCCTGAACAGATCTTTCGTTCTCTTGTGAATACTGTGACTTGAACAAGTTATTATAATCACTTTTAATTGTTTTCCCCAAGTTTTAATCTTATATAAATGTAAATTAAATTTTAAAGTAACTTTATTTAGAAAACGTACCAAAATTTCAAAAGAGGGGTCCTTCGATACTCCTTTTATGTCAAGTTGTTAGATTCCTCCTTCTCCTCCGTCACCTGTCTCTGTTGGACAGTATTTCTTAGCATGTCCCATTTCACCACATGCATGGCATACCTAAACTATACTAGCATCGGTGGTTGAAGTGATATGCTGAGTCGGAGTTCTACAGAAACGAACTCCTTCATCATTTCTCTCCATTGGACATTCTTTCCTGAAGTGTCCAAATTCACCACACGTGAAACATATTTGTTTTACTTGGGGGATTGGCTGTGCCGACGCTCTGCAGAAACGGGCAGTGTGCCCCTTTCTGTTACAATTTCTACATTGTAACTCTCAGCAGGCTCCGTTGTGGTGGTAGTTGCATTTGTTGCACTTTGGGAGATTTCCAGCATATCGCTTGACGGGGGTTGTAGTGGCAGATGAAGTACCAGATGTTGTGATCACAGGGGTAGTTAGAAGATGTCGTCTCTTGTTAGAACCTTGAATCGACTTTTTCCCCTTTTTCTTTCGTTTCTTGTTATTAAGTTTATGGTCTGGAGTGTCCTTGTCAACATACACTCGTTGGTTCCCATGATTGTTATTATGATTAGCATAACCGGCACCACTTCCGCTTCCTCTGGCGTTAATAGCATCAAAATGTGCCATTACGGCTGTCACAGCAGCTGTGACCGCAGCCTGAAAAGTAGCAGAGTCTATCTGCAGAATTGGTGCCTCGCCTGTTGGTTGGTTTCCTTCTTGTGAAGACATGATTCTGTTGCATAGCGAAGAATGATTTCATGAATAATGATGGTCATCACTAGATGTATTCCATCAACTTAAATGTACCAAACAATTTCACGCTTTACTGGACTATTCTCAATGTTTCTGTCACACCCCCAAACTGGAACGGCGGAAACGTTCGGGGGCGGAGGGCTTCAGGTAAGTATCACAACACATACAATATAGTAATCAAAGTACAAACAACCATTGCATTAATAAGTATAAGTTTTACATAAGTGTTTAAACATTACATATTCAAACACCAAAGTATGTACAGTAGATATAGAGTCGCGGTATGGTACTAGGTAGTCTTCTCAAAAGCTTCGGGAGTGTACCTGTCTAGTGGATTCCTGAGAATACAAGTTATTTGGAAAGAGTAGATCAGCATTTAAGTTGGTGAGTTCATAAGTATTTTAGTTCTGTTAAGTATACCCTAAGTTCTTTGGATAAGTTCACTGGTTTCTCCAGGAAATCCTATATTTCCTGAGGTGATTAACTGATAACCTCAATAGTTCCCTCTGTAATTACTTAGTTTATACTGATTATATATAACCCAATATCGAATGGACAGTTAAATGGGTGTATCTGCCCTAAGTCCACAACCAAACAAGAAACAGGAAGTAAGGCGGAAGTCACACATTTCACTGTCAATCGGATATTACTTATGTATAACTATGATGTAGCAACTAAGGAATTATAGAATTAACCACTAAAGGTCCTTTATTTTATAATAGTTTACCGAAAGTAAATGACTAGGTTCCTATTTGTAAACGTGGTTTAATCCCATAAACCGATCTCTTTGTATTTGTATTCCTTTATGAAAACTTGTAACTGAGAGTGTGCCTGGCTCCACCATCTGTTATTGAAAACTGTATTGAACCATTGTATTTTGTATTCTATAAACTGGTACTTTGAAGATGTACTTTCGTTTAGTTGTTTATACACTAACGTATTGTTAATATCTTTTTAATGAGTAATTATAACCATACTATGACGGATGGCCTGAAACAAACGCTTTGTGGGCGTTTAAACTAGTGATAACAATTGTCACTCATCGGCGTGTATGCCTGACTGTAGCTAGCAGCCTGAGTGCGGGGTTGTCAATCCCGATATAGATCTACACACACTTGTTTCGATCCCTGGCTGGAGATTCTGGTTATAATTTCAGGGCTTTACCTATGTTGTCTAAAATGAATTAAACAACCTGAATTGAATGTCTCTTAAAAAGCATATAAACGTTACATGTATATTAGTTTTGAAAACCCAATCATTCTGAAATAAATGATTGACAGTATATTCTTGAATTAGTATTCCGAACACGTATGTTCTTGAATCAAAACCCAATCATTATGAAATAAATGATTGACAGTATGTTCTTGAATTAGTATTCCGAACATGTATTTGATAAGTGTAAACCCTTGATTTGTTCTGAATCAAAACCCTTGTTTCTTGTAAGACAGTGTATTCTAGTATACTTGAATCATGAATTATTGTTCTATGTATAAATTATACCTATTATAATTTATATGTACTTTCTGAATGTGTATTTAACCATGTTTTCATGTAATCCCTTGCTCAGCATGTTACAAAGGTAGTTAAACTGATGAAATAACTATTATATTTATATACATATACAATTTTATATATAAGTAAAATTTAAACGACACTCGGACAAATAACTGGTACTATAAGCCCACATCCAAACAAGGAAAAGGACCCAGTATGAGTTATCAGTCCTAAGTCTTTTAAATCTCATTTATATATATATATATATATATATATATATATATATATATATATATATATATATATATATATATATATATATATGAATTTTGGGGAAAAATATAAGTTTATAAAAGAGTTTAATGTTTTGAGTATTTTTAATGATTTAATGTTGTTTTATCATGACTTGAAATCATGATTTTATAACACAAAGTTCTTGTGTTATGCTTGTATTCCCCCCCCCCCCCCTAAAACAGTAAAAATTATGAAAATACGGGGGTATGAACTCACTTTGATAAGCGGTGATTCGGACAGCGTTTCGTTTCCCGGAAAGAGTTTATTTGATGAGAAACCGGCTCAAATCGGGCAGAGTTTCGACAGGAGAGAGGATAACTTCTCGAGAATTTCGGGGCTCCGGGGCTTGCTTCAGGCTTTAGACACGATACCGGGGCCTTGGGGGGTCGTGAGAAAGTCGAGGGGGGTGAAAATGTGAAATTTGATGAATTTAGGGGTGAAAAATCCTTCAAATCCGAGAAGGCTCGCACCCTTTATATAGGGGTGCGAGGGTTCGGCCGAAGGATGTGAGTCAGCAGCCACCTGGCGAGGTGAAGAGGTGAGTCAGCAGGACACGCGGAAGCTCCTGCGAAGGAGGTGCGGATTCGGACCCGGTGCGAGGCACGTGCTTCGGACAGGTGGGGGCTTCTAAGTGGACCGAACTTCGGTCCAATGGGGAAGGAAGATGACGACTTCGGACCAATCAGCGGGTGCCACGCGAGGCTGCGGTCCAATCAGAATATGCCACGTGGAAGCTGCATGCGAAGGATGACGTGTCCGAGGGTGACTCATGCGATTTTTCCCGGTTTTCAAGATTTTCTTGATTTTTGTGCCAAAAACTTGTGAAAATTATAACTTTCGCATACGAGCTCCGTTTTAAGCGTTCTTTATATGCACATATAGGTAGAATCATACTCTACGACTTTCGTTTAGACTTTGTCGGCTGATTTTGAATTTATTTTTAATATTATTATTTTTAACATATCGGGACAGGAAATCCGTTAAAAATTCATATCTTCTTCATCTGACGTCCGTTTTCGTCTGTCTTTTTACCGTTGAGCTACTTTTGATGAGACCTTCGATTCTCGTTTACGTTGCGTCGGCTAAATATCGATCGATTTATATTTCGAATTTTTAGTTGTCTACTGCTAAACGGAAACTTCGTAATATCATAACTTCCTCATACAAAGTCAGATTTTAACGTTCTTTTTTTGAACGTTCTCGGTTTAACATATTCTACAAGTTTCATTTAGATTGTTAAGGCTAAACAGCCTTTTATCGAAAATTCACTTTTTACACTGAACAGTGTTTTGCCGGTTTTATCGCGGATTTTCGATTGGTCATAACTTCTTCGTTATAACTCGGATTTCAGTGTTCTTTATGTTTTTCGAAACCTTGTTACAAACTCTAACACTTGGTTCATCCCAATTATGATTATTGATCAATTTATTTTTGACCAAAATTTGACTGGTGTCACAGTTTCTGTCAACATTTCTAAGATAGGTCCACACTAGTAAGTAAAAGTGGGTTTTGTACGAGTGATATTTGAACTAAGTTATCCTTGTTTCCTAGTGTATCTGGTTCTGACTTTCATACGGTTCTGGAAAATAATTCATAATGGAAGTCTATATATAAAATAAACTTCATGAATCATAATTGGTTATCCTTGAACGAATTTCGGTGAACTGAATATCTGTTACTGGCTGCAAGAAAAATAATAATCTTAACACATAGTGTGAGTAGTGTATTCACTAACTTACTAAGTCAATTAAGGTTATTATTTATTAGTGTGACGCATAGAATGTTTTAGTTTCTGCTGCTGATTCTTCTCAGAAAACTTCTCATAAACCTGCTATTGTTTCTCCTTGACTCTTCTGCTGACTGCTTATGAAGAAGTGGTTACCTCTATCTTGGTTCGTCGTGCGAGAATGGAATGTCTAAAGAACTTATGAGTTTAAATGTAACATTATGGGGTGATCCTTTCCAGGTCCTCCTATAATTGCGCAATGTATACAAGTTGTATATAATTTAAGATTAAATAGACCTTCGAATAAGTGATCTTACTCAAAAACCACAACCAAACAAGGAACATGAAGTGGAGCATGGATTAAACCCTTAACTGTTAAGTTTCTAGTTTAGTTTACTCAATGTTCTATCTGAAAATATGTTTTTGTACTAGAAAACGATGTATTGAATTTCTATACTATGACCTGACCTATACCTGATACTCCTTATGATTACTTGGTGTATACGAAATATATATATATAGTCAAGATCGAATAGATAGTAGACTGAGTGCATCTGTTGGACTCAGTTAATATATATATATATATATATATATATATATATATATATATATATATATATATATATATATATATATATATATATATATATCCTAAATGTATCTACCGATAAATTTTAAAGTTAGCATTATAAGTCACCTTCTAATTGAATGTTTATGTTACATGTTTTACTTATATTGAATGTTTTTCTTTTATCATACATCGTGTTTGCTAACCCTGGTACGTTGTATTTGTACCTTTGTTATTGAAACGTGGTATGATGTAAGTGTCATTCATCAAGTTTGCTAACGCTGGTACGTTGTATTTGTACCTTTTTTATTGAAACCCGGTATGACGTTGTACCTTGTTTTTGCTAACCCTGGTACGTTGTATTCGTACCTTTGTTATTGAAACGCGGTATGACGTAAGTGTCATTCATCAAGTTTGCTAACCCTGGTACGTTGTATTTGCACCTTTGTTATTGAAACCCGGTATGACATTGTACCTCGTTTTTGCTAACCCTGGTACGTTGTATTTGTATCGTTGTTTGTGTAAACCTGGAATGATATGTTATTACTTTGTATTTATTAACTTGAATTTTACATATGTTTATATGTTTATTGTATCATATTTCGTGTTTGCTAACCTTGGTACGTGGTATTCGTACCTTTGTTATTGAAACGCGGTATGATGTAAGTGTCATTCTTCAAGTTTTCTAACCCTGGTACGTTGCATTTGTACCTTTGTTATTGAAGCCCCGTATGACATTGTACCTCGTGTTTGTTAACCTATTTACGTGGTGTTCGTAATTTGGTTTATACAAATACGGTATTCCTGTGTAATTTCATGATTTGTTCTTCTGTTATTGTATGTTCCTTCTGTTATAGTTATAGTATGTTCCTTCTGTTATAGTTATAGTATGTTCCTTCTGAATATGTTCTCTATGTTATCGTGTATTGTATCTTCTTTCCTGGGTATGTTCTATAAGTTATTGTATTGTATCTTCTTTCATGAGTATGTTCTCAATGTAGTATGTTCTAGTATCTAGTATGAACTGAACCTCTAAACCATAACTATTATAGTTTACTATTATGTTTACTTGAACTGTTACTGAGTTGAATAAAAGTTTCATTTATCTACTAAGTTATGATTGTACTTTAATAACGGAGTTTTATAAACTATAAAGTAACATAACTTAAAACGAGTTTTTGAAATGTTTTGATTACTCCTTATACATAAGTAATCCTATAAAATGATGTTTATAACAAAACATTTACACAATTATCATTGTGTTCAACTTGTATTCCCCCCCTTAAAAGCACTTAAAACAGTTGAAAGATTGATTATAGGGGTATGAACTCACCTTAAGTGGATGATTCAAACAAATATGCGCGTAAGGATAAGAAGTGTTGAGAGAAAAACTTTAAGACACACTTGAACAAACGTTAGAACAAGTAGTAATGCGGAATAGTTAATCTCGAAGGATCTAAAAGCTCAACAATAATATTAATAAGTTATAGTTAGATAGTTAGAGAGTTAGTTGCGGAAAAGTAAAGAAATAGAAATGACAACAATTGTTATATCAAGTATACACTTAAGTTGATTCATAACGAGGAATGCATTCAAACCAAGTTAATAAGGAAGATCAAACTTAGTGATTAAGTCACAGAAGACTTGCTCCGAAGAGAGATTATATTCAGATGAATTTTGGTAAGTACAAAGAGATGAGTAAAGGAGAGATAGAAAAGATAACTTCAGAAATGTGTATTTAGATAGATTGCATAAGTTATCCATATTGAATACAAGAGAATGAGCTCTTATTTATAAAGACTCATGAAGAACACTAGATTACATTTCTATGAGTATCCATGCAAGGCATAGTGGACCATAGAGTGTATTACAATAAAAACAAGTAAGGTAATCTAGTTAAATTGACTGCTGTAGATCGACTCCGGGTGCGGTTGTGATTGCTGATGAATAATATGACTGCGGGTGCTGAACCGTTGCGGTAGTAGAAATGGTTGCGGTAGCTGAAGTTCAAGAGGGTCACTTTCATGATTCAATAATTTCCCCCTAAGTGACCTCTTTAACTTCGGTTCAGCTATCAAGTTTGAGGAACTTGATCAGAATCCACCAAAACTTCCTGACGTTTTCCAGCCATGTGATTCTTCTTGAGATCTCGAACTTGACTTCTGCGGTGGTGTGCTTCGATCTTTCAACTGCGGTTCGACAGATGTCAAGTTGTTTCCTGGTGAGGCGATGCATGGCAGTCATAGGAATGAAGTATTTGACATTGTCAGTCTTCCTTTTGAATATGACTCCAAGTTCAGGAAAGTTTGTTGCGCCTAAAGATCTTTCTTGAAAGCCTTCGGTAGGCATTGGCACAGGTTCAAGAGGTGGGAGGTCAAACTTCTTGAGGATGGTGGGGTAGATATCCGCATCTATCTTGGCAAAGTCGCAGACAGTTTCCTTCAGAAAAGTGTTGGCCTTTTCAAGCGCAATCTTCATTTTGGAGTGCTTTTCTGATTTGTTTTGAAACACCTTGGCAATGAGGAAGATTTCTTCCGGATTCATGCAAGGGAAGTCTGCCTGGGTGCGGACGTAGTCATGCTCCCTTCTCGTGATGGTGTACTGGATGTAGTCAGCCTTCATGAACTTCCGGACTTTGTAGTTCTTGACTGTGGATGGTCTATCGTTAGACCATATATTTTCAATGGAGGAGGCATGTTTAGCGTGAAAAAGACTAAGTCTCTCAAACTCCATTGGCAGTCTCTTGTGGTCAGGAAGGCTGCGGTCGAATTGCTCAAATACTGTGAAGTATTTGGCATTTGGTGAAATTGGTACATCCCAGTAACCGTCCGAGGGGGGTTCAGCGTAGGTAAGGTGAGGTCGGTAGTCTTCATCCAGCAACCTGCGATGAGGATTGATCTAAGAATTTATCAAGGATTCATCCATCATGGTATCAAAACCGCATTCTCTCCAGATAAGCTCTGCCAGTTTAGCTACCTTCCAGTCGTGTTTTCTTTGGGCAGTGGCAGGGGAGTCTGTTGAGCTTGGAGATGACATGTTCTCCGCAAGGTTTTTGAAGTGAGGAGGAGTCTCTGGCTTGTTGGGAGTGAACTCCTTTTGAGGTGAAGTGTGAGGAGAAGGAGTATGTTGAGATGGTTGCGGTGATGGAATTTTTTCTATGACGATGGGAGGGCTCTGATGCTGAGAGATGGATTGCTCAGAGTGATGGACTTCTTCTTCTTCTTCTTCTTGACTTCCCCCTCTTGAGGGATGCAACGGAGGAGCTTCCTCAAGCCATTGTTTAAGTCCATCAACCTTGGCATAGACTTCTTGGAATTGAGCTTTGAGGGCTTCTGCCAATTGTTGATTGTTGGGAATGGAGGAGCTGAAGAGAAGCTTGTGGATTTCTTTTGTGAGCTGGAGGATCTCGGGATCATGGAAGTTGGAGGACAGGGATTTCTACAGTCTGTTAATTGTGGCTTGAAGAACAGAGATAGTGGACTCATAAGCAATATGAGTCTCTTCTATCAACTTCTTAGACTGAGTGGCTTGATCCGCGATGGCCGCTTGGAGATCCGTTTTGATTGCGGTCACCTCAGTGATGAGGCGTTCCGCTGCAGCCATAAATTCCTTGTGGTCGGCCTTGCGGTTGTTGTCAAGGGACCGGATCCCCATCTCCACTTTGAGAGAAATTCTCTCTGCAGCCATGCATTCCCTTGTTTCCAGACGTTCAATACGTTCGATCAGGGACTCCGGTCCCAGGGTGTCTTCTTGTTGCGGTTGTGTTGGCTTGACCGCAGCTAGAATCTGATCAACTTTAGCTTGTAAGCTCATGAACTCCTTCCTGGTGACAACATTCTTCTTCTTTTTCTTCTTTTCTTTTGGCTTGGAAGTTGAATGTTGATAACCGATGGATTCCTCTTCCTCGTCAAACATCATGAGGTCATCATCAGAAGGGGTGGGCTTGTTGACTTCCTGTACGTCGTCATCATCAAGACCGAAGGTGGGAGCTGAACTGAGTTCGATTGCGGTTCCTTCGTCTTGTGATCCATGGACTGATGGAGTGGGAATTGGATTGAGAGTTGGAGTTACTTTGGAAGTACCTACAGTTGCACCTGTTGCTTGAGCTTTACTGATCGTTTCAGTCATTTCGTCCATCCAGTCTTTAACTTTGAGAATGGTGGCTACGGTATTGGCATTATTGATTGCGTCTGCCCAATACCGTGCCACGGACTGGATTTCTTGCTCCTTTTGCTGTTGCTGCTTGATCTGTTGTTCCTTACGGGCTTGGAATGCCCTTCTGAAGGCATCATATTTCTTTTTGTCTGAATCGGTTACAGGTGTGTACCGTAACCATGAGTCATTGGATTCATCGCCGTCAAATCCTTCGAAACGCACCCAAGTGTCCTTCGGGTCCACGGATCCTTGCACATTTGTGCTCACCGTGCCTAAACCACCTGCTGCAGATGTAAGCAGAGTAGGATTTCCTGAGCTTCCTCGGTCTCCTTGACCCGTGGTCAAGTGTGGCCTCGGCTCAGTTCTGGCATGGGCGGAAGAAGTGCCCTGCGGTTGGGAAGGTGTTTGTAGTGTTTGGGTGACGTTCGAAAGGATGGAGCGCAACTCCTCAGGTGAAAAGAAATGCAGTCGGGAAGCCTTGGAGACCTTAGGGCGTGCACCAGTGTCATCCCCTTGGGAGTGAACTGGGGGGGGAGTCTCCACGATGTGATAAAACAAACTCACTTTCTGAGCTTGAGTGGTATTCGATGGTGGTGTTGAATGGGTCTGCGGCCACCCCAAGGACTACTGGAGCCTTTTGAGCGGCTTCAGTATAGGTCCGGTCACACATTTGGCCAGGGGAATCACTTTTTCTTTTCTTAAGGATAGCAATTGGTTGCCTATCCTCATCAGAATTACTACTAGAAGAGATTGTGGGAGGTGTGATTTTACGTTTCTTGGTGGGTGCGGTTCGTTTACGAGCATCCTTCTTAGGGGTTTTTTGTTTCTTCTTGGTTGCCAATTGCTTTCTTCTTTGAGAAAGATTGGAGAGTGTAGTGGCAGAAGGGACTGCGGTACCTTCAGGGTTAACAATTGCGGATAGTTGTGGAAGAGGCGGGGTTGGAGGGTATGGGGCAATACCTTCCGTAGCCTCAATGTGGTCTGAGACATCAGCAGTCTCAAGACCAAGTGTTGTAAGAATATGGGTAGGGAGTTTGCGAATAGGTCCAAAAACAGATTGATCAGAAGAAGAATTGTACCTTTTGAGATCCTTAGTGACAAAGAAGTTGATGTCACTGCCCATATCAATTTAAGCATCCGCATGCAGGTCTGAGATGCAGAGTGACCAGAATCGTGCAAATGTGAGCTCGGTTGGGTTCTCCCTTGGGCTTTCTTTGGGAATGTATTGAAGGAAATCGTCCCATAGGATCTGCCCGTAGTTTACGTTGTGTCCGGTGAATATGCTCCACACCAATTCCAATAGCTTGATTCCCATGTTGTCTATGCCTCCGGTTCTGCCGGATAGACAGCGGATGACAAAATGACACACAAACTGCTATACCGCAGGCAGCTGATTTTTCTTGAATTCACCAATCCCTCGAATTGGTTTCTGATACCCCATTTGGTAGAGTGCAGAGGTAATGTCCGCCATTGAAGGAGAAAAGATCTTGATGGATGGATGAAGTAGAAGGTTTATAGTGGTGAGAAACTTTTCTTTGGACAATATGACCAAAGAATTGTTTATTAGGTTGAGATGAACTTCTTGGGGGTTTTCATTTGGGCGATAAGCTGAGAATGCACACTTGAAGAGGGTCGAGACTGTAACAACATCTGTAAATGCGTCGAAGGGACCAAAGAGTGGATGGTTCTTCAGAAATTTGATCATAAGCTTGGTTGGAGCATTGTATGAAGAATGATCTTCAAACACTGCTCGGAAATTGCTTGACGCGATTTTTGGAGAGTCAGAACCGGTGGGATTCGCTGAGCCTGAAGCCTTGGATTGCTTCTTTGATGCAACTGATTTCACCATTGTTGGAGTTTGAGAGAAAAAGTAGAAAACAGAGTTCTTGAAGTTTTTTTGAGAGAGGGAATGATCGATGTTCAGAAAGCGTAAAGTGAATTTGGGGAAGAAGATGGGTTTATAAAGGGTTGAAAGATTTTAACCTTAGATATAAGGTAAAGATAAGGTAAAAACGTCGTTTGGTATTTGGGGGGAATCTTTGAATTTGGGATTAAATCTCAGCCACAAATAATTAAAACGGTTTAAAAAGATTTGGGAGATTTACTAATAGAGGGCTGCATTTAATGAAAAGTCAGACACCTATCAATTTGTCAGGTAATCGTGGGGTGAGGGGAAAGGAAGTTGTAACGGATGGGACGTGCTGGGGAGAGGAAAAGACAGATTAAGGATGAGTTTATGGAAACACGTTCTTTTTGTCATCATCCCTAAAATAGGTCTGACTCAAGGTTTATTCAAAAAGAGAATGAGACAGTTTCTCAAGGGAATGTTTTTTTTTAATTAATGTTCTATTTAATGAAGGATCATTAAATAACACACAAAGGTTCAAGCGTTGATAAAACAGTTGAGAAATTATCACAATGATCGCGGATGGAAACTTCATTGCGGTTGGGAATGTCATCGCGGATGGAAATTTCATTGCGGTTGGGAACGTCATCGCGGATGGAAATTTCATTGTGGTTGGGAACGTCATCGCGGATGGACAAGGAAAAGACTGCAGTGAGGAACTGAGAAGAAACACTTGTACAAAGATTAGTAATAACAGAAAATAAAGACCCATGAGAGATAAGTATGATATATGGTTGCGGTACCTAGACTGCGGTACCAAAACTATCTATCACAAGTAACTCTCAGTTAGAACCGCAACGGAGACCAAGGATGGTCTGCGGTAGCTAAGAACTCAAAAAGAATTGCGGGTCTGGATTCATCATTCCTAACATTTGCAGGAAGGTGGTAAGCTTTGTGGAGTCGAGCGCTTTTGTGAACACATCAGCAATCTCTTCATGAGAAGGGACAAAGATGAGTTCAATGTTACCTTTCAAGATGTGGTCTTTGATGAAATGATACCGTAGTTCAATATGCTTAGTCTTGGAGTGCTGAATTGGATTGTGAGATATAGCAATAGCACTTTCAGAGTCACAATAGATCGGTATTCGCAACATTCTATACCCGTAGTCCATTAGTTGAGTTTTCATCCAAAGGACTTGAGAGCAACAGTTGGCTGCGGCCACATACTCAGCTTCTGCAGTAGAAAGAGAAACACAGCTTTGTTTCCTTAAAGACCACCTGACAAGTCTTCCACCCAAAAATTGACATCCTCCTAAAGTACTTTTGCGGTCTAATCTGCATCCAGCATGATCCGCATCTGTGAAAGCTTGCAGGCTGAAGTCATTGCCTGCGGGGTACCATAGACCAAGAGATTTGCTTCCTTTCAGATACCATAGTATCTGTTTGGCTGCGGCCATATGTGACACTTTTGGGTCCGCCTGATATCTTGCACATACACCAGTTGCAAAGACAATGTCTGGCCTGCTTGCGGTGAGGTACATCAAAGAACCAATGATACCTCGATAAGTCTTGTGATCCACAGATTCGCCTGCGGGATTAGCAGAGATCTTATAACCGAAGGCCATGGGGACCTTAGCAGAAGAACAGTTGTCCATAGAATATTTCTTTAAAAGTTCAGTGGTGTATTTCTCTTGATGAATGAATATCCCTTGCGGAATTTGTTTCACTTGAAGTCCTAGAAAGAAATTGATCTCTCTATTCATGCTCATTTTGAACTTGTTGGTCATGAGCTTAGCAAATTCATCCACCATACCTTGATCAGTCGAACCGAAGATGATATCATCCACATATATTTGTAAAAGCATAAGGTGGTCACCATTTGCTTTTCTAAATAACGTGGGGTCAATCACTCCTCTCTTGTACCCGGATGAGACGAGGAATTCAGAAAGAGTCTCATACCATGCTCTTGGGGCTTGCTTCAGACCGTAGACTGCTTTTTCAAGATTATATTAGTGGTCTGGGAATTCAACATTTTCAAAACCTGGAGGTTGCTGAAGATAAACCTCTTCTTTTAGTTCCCCATTGAGAAAGGCACTCTTAACGTCCATTTGGTGTACCTTGATGTTCTTGTGGGATGCGTATGCAAGGAAGATCCGGATAGCTTCCATGCATGCTACCGGAGCATACGTTTAATCATAGTCAATGCATTCAAGTTGACTATACCCCTTTGCAACTAGCCTTGCCTTGTTTCTGACTACCGCACCAGATTCATCCAGCTTGTTTTTGAACACCCATCTAGTGCCAACAATGGAGTGACCACGTGGCTTCGGAACGAGCTGCCAAACTTTGTTTCTTTGAAATTCTTCTAGCTCTTCTTGCATTGCAGCTACCCAGTCAGGTTCAAGCAATGCTTATTTGATCGTTTTGGGCTCTACCGAGGACATGAATGCTGTGTAGTGGCAGTGGTCAGATAGGTCCTGTGAAGATCGAGTTTGGATGCCTGCCGATGGGTTGCCGATGATTTGACCTGGTGGGTGGTCCTTCGTCCATACATGTAGACGGGGCTGCAGATGATCAGCAGCTGCGGTGGAGGGAATATCTTGAATATCAGAAGAATCTATGGCTGGGGATGGCAGTTCCCCCTGGATTTGAGAACATCCTGCTGAGTCATCTTCGTTTGTTGGAACGAGAGTGGAGTTTTCTTGAACAGTTGGGAGAGGTTCCCCCTGGATTGTTGATGGGAGTTCCTCTGGAACCTGAGAAGGTTCCCCCTGGACTGCGGATGGGAGAGTGATAATCCTTAGATCGGTTCTAGTGTCAATGTTTTCTATGATTTCATCATCCGAATCCGAAGATACGTTTGATGGTAATGCTTCTCTGCGGGTGGGACTTTGAACAGCATCAGGTACTGGAACCTCGACGGTTGGTGCTTGATCCGGAGTAGAGCTTTCCCCCTCAACCAGAGAGGTGAAAGTATTGAGAGATGCTACTTCAGATAGAGATGGACCAGAAATATCAGCATGTTGTTGTTGAGCTGCGGGTGACACAAGAACTTCGGATAGTTTCGCCGTTTCAACAGGATTGAAAATATCGTCATAATTGACTTCAACTAGATTCAAGGGACCTGAAGAGGCAGGAATATCGCTTTCCATGATTGTAGTGGTTTCATTGGATGGAGGGGCGTTGCGGATGTGGGAATCATCAAATTTCACATCGAAGCTTTCAATGATCAGCCTTGTACGCCTGATGAGCACTCGATAAGCAACCTTGTTAGTGGAATAACCAAGGAAAATGCCTTCATCAGACATCGGTGCAAACTTGTTAAGCTGATCTCTGTTGTTGATCACGAAACATCTACACCCAAAAATATAAAAGAAGCGAACATTTGGCTTGCGGTTGTTAAGGCCCTCATATGGTGTTTTATTGAGGCGTTTGCACACAATGCTTAGGTTTTGGACAAAGCATGCGGTTGCTACAGCTTCAGCCCAGAAGTAGAGAGGAAGATGGGCGAAGTTAAGCATGGATCTGGCTGCTTCTACTAGTGTGCGGTTCCTTCTTTCAACTACTCCATTTTGTTGCGGTGTATATGGGGCTGAGAAGTTGTGAGTGATGCCTTTTGACCCCAAGAAACTGTTGAGAAGATGATTAGTGAACTCGGTGCCATTATCACTGCAGATGCGTCTAACTGGAAGCTTCATCTGAAGTTCGATTTCTTTGATGAAGTTGATGAAAATCTGCGGTGTCTCTGATTTGAGTCTGAGGAAGAAGACCCATGTGAAGCGTGTATAGTCATCAACAATAACCAGTATGTACTTCTTGTGGTGGAGACTGGCTACGGTTGATGGACCGCAGAGATCAATGTGCAATAGCTCCAGTGGTTCAGAAATAGAAGAGTCCATTATCAGAGGGTGACTTGCTTTGGATTGTTTACCACATTCACAAGCCGGACAGAGAGTATCGTTGCTGAATTTAAGAATAGGGAGACCGCGGACTAGTTCTCCAGTGACTAGATTGTTGATGTACCTGAAGTTGAGATGAACTAGCTTGCGGTGCCATAGCCAGCTGACTTCAGATACAGCTTCGGATAGGAAACACAACTGTGGTCTACCAATGATCAGAGAGACATCCAAAGGGTACATGGTACCTTCGGATCGGGATTTAATTAGGCATGTGTTCCTGTCACTTGTCATTACATAGCAAAATTGATCATCAAATTCAACACGATGTCCTGCTTTACATAGTTAGCCAACATTGATGAGATTGTGTTTGAGGCTTTCTACATAAGCAACCTTCTGAATGGAAAAGTTACCCGTAGTGAGAACACCGTAACCGCGGATGACACCATTCACATTGTTGCCGAATGTGACATTTCCACCATTGCATATTTGCCTGAAATCCCGAAGGTACTCTAACCTTCCGGTCATGTGCAAGGAGCAGGCATTGTCAATTAACCACTCATCTTCTTGTTCCTCCTTGCACAAAGCCTGAGAATTACACGGTTAGTGTAGGCATCCAAACTAGTTTGGAGCCTGGGACTACTGATGTGTTTCTAATTGATGCATGGACTGAGGTTGCAGGGACAGGTCTCTTGTCAACTTTTGATCCTAGTCCTGGGTGTTTGAGCAGATTTGGAGTGTTGTGAGTTTTTGAAAAAGTATGAGGTTTCTGACTCCGACTGGATTTGACATAAGATAAATCCTTCTGACAACTACACTGACATTTACAAAAGGAAGTTTTGTTTTTTGATCTGACACTATGTTTGGTCAGCGGTTTAAAGGATGAATTGGACTTGTTACCGGTCCGAGGTGGGTAACTCTTGACATGAGTGTTGTTGGGTTTTGAAAAAGTTTGTTTTTGAAAAGATTTGGCAAGTGTAGATCTCTGAGTTCTTTTTGGTGGAGTTGGTAGAATACCTTTCCATCTTTTGAAATTCTGATGTGACTTTAAAAGTGTTGGAATGGGTAAAATACCCTTCCATTTTGGGTCGTCCAAGGAATATACTTGAAAACCATTGTTTTGAAAAGACTTCACACTCTTTGATTTTTGTTAGAGAAACTAGGAATGACTGATGAAACTTGACATTCCTTATTGTTTGTTTTCTTGGTAGGAGAGTTTCTTGACATGTAGTGTGAGAAAACAAATTTTTCTGGACTCTTGGACTTTAGAATTCTGACATGCTTCTTAATTTTTGAAAAAATTTGTCTGTTTGTGCCTTGAGATCTAATTTCTTCTTTGAAGGCCTTTTTGGCCAAGGATTTTGGTGAACCGCGGTCATTGTTGTTCAACTGCGGTTTCTTGGAATTCTTAGAATGATTGTGAAAATGTGGGCTTGAGTCATCTGCACTTGAAGATTCTGGGATCTGAGAGCATTGTCCCACTTCAAAGTTCTCTATAGGTAATTCATGATGAATTGCCTGAAGAGTCACAGTTCCTTTTGCTGAGGACTGCGGTAGTGACGTTTTAACTACTGTAGAGTATATCTGAGCTGAGACTGCAGTGGGACTTTTGTGGAACTTTTGGATACAGTGTGATTCATTGCGGTCTGAGGACAGCGATGGAAAGTCTTTTGAGACTTCGGGACCTTCAATGACAATTTATTCATCAACTATTAATGAAGTTTGAGAATTTGGGTAGATGGTGCCACAGAAAGGGATTAGATCACATGTGTGACCCGAAACTTCAGGCACAATTTCCTCAATGACACAATTACACTCTGAGCTAAATCTCTCTAGTTCAAAGCTATCTCTAATTGGGTTTCACTTAACATTCTTGCATCCTTTTCTAACTCTAGGTCCTTCTCTAACATAGCCATCTTAAGTCTTTTGTTATCCAGTCGTCCTCTTACGTGGAACATCTCTTGGGACGCAATGTTCTTCTCATCTAAGGCTTTGTTATAATTTGTAAGGACGGCAACACACGTGTCATTTAGATCATTTATGTAGCGTTGACAGTCATGCATGCTATAATTTAGAGTTTGGATCATGAGCTTTACCTGTTCGACGATGCTTAGAGTTCCATCCTTTGCCATGTAGCAGTAGTTCTTGTTCAGCATTGTAGACCCATCATCATCCGCAGTGGCCAGCATGCAAATTTTCCCTTTTCCTTTGACATTGCTGATGGCTTCATCTTCGTCTCCGGTTGACCAAACTTGATGGTCTCTTTTGACATGGGCCACGTATGCCCTTGTTTTTTCCTTATCTTCCAACTCTTGAGCCATTCTAAGGTAGAATGCTCTGTCTTTCACTACATTGGCCTTACAATCTCTTGCAAATTGATTCTCTTTGTTGCATTTGTGACAAATTACAACATCAGACTTGTCTTCTGAAGGAGTACCGGAGTCAGTGGTTTGAGGAGACTGCGGTACCTCTTTTGGTTGATTATTTTGAGATTACGGTGGTAGATGAGAACTTTTGGGATATCGAGAATGGTTATTCTGGGAACCGAAGTTACGGTTGAATGGAGGTTTGTTGAACTGTTGATTCTTGCGGAGGGAAGGAGGTGGTAGACGGTTAAACTGTTGGCTAACCAGAGCAATAGCCTTCTGAAATTCTTCTTCATCATCATACTCTGAATCAGCTTCGTATGACTGCGGTGAAGTGTCATACATGGAAGAGTGAGGTGAGTGCGGTGGAGCTTGTGCTATGAGAGCAAGTGGTCCTCCGAAGTCAGTACAGTCTTTGAGTACGGTGGATTCTTGTGCTTGCAGCTCTCCATAGAGCTTGTAGAGTGACAAAGAGTGAATCTTTATGTCGCCTTGGACTATCATCTTAGCCGTAGTCCAATGTCTTCCCAAACCATTAAGAAACTAAAGGTTTGTTTCATGGTTACTGCGGATGGTGCCCGCATTGGATAACTTGGTGACTATCAGATTAAACCTTTTGAAGGAGTCTTCTAAACTTTCTCCAGTATGAGCTTTGAAGTTGTTGAACTCATTGAGTGCGGTAGTGAGCTTCTTGTCTTGTGCTTGTTCTGAGCCTTCGTATAAATTCTTGAGAACTTCCCAGATCTCTTTTGTTGAATTGCAATTTATGATAATATCGAAGTTGTTAGGAGCAACTCCACAGGAGATTTCATAAAAAGCAACAACATCATTTTCCATTTTATCGAGATCATCCTTGGTGGGACGGCTCATTACTGGTTGACCTCCTCCTAATCTGGTTGTAGCGCCGTCGGTTTGAACAGGTGTAAGGACTGGGACATGTAGTCCTTCTTCTACGGATCGCCATACATCTCTACCAAGTCTTCTCAAGTACCTTTCCATTCTTTGTGACCAGTGATGATATTCATTTGCTACCAGTATTGGGGCTCGGTTAGAACCACCAACACTGTTGGAAACATTCAGAGATAACGATTGTGCCATTTGAAGATTTTTTTTAAAGAAATGAGCTTTAGTGGTATAGAAGGCCCTTTGAAAAATCAGAGTTCTGTTTTCAAAAAGCAACCACTATGGCTCTGCTACCAATTGCTGAGAGAAAAACTTTGAGACACACTTGAACAAACATTAGAACAACTAGTAATGCGGAATATTTAATCTCGAAGGATCTAAAAGATTAACAATAATATTAATAAGTTATAGTTAGATAGTTAGAGAGTTAGTTGTGGAAAAGTAAAGAAATAGAAATGACAACAATTGTTATATCAAGTATACACTTAAGTTGATTCATAACGAGGAATGCATTCAAACCAAGTTAATAAGGAAGATCAAACTTAGTGATTAAGTCACAGAAGACTTGCTCCGAAGAGAGATTATATTCAGATGAATTCTGGTAAGTACAAAGAGATGAGTAAAGGAGAGATAGAAAAGATAACTTCAGAAATGTGTATCCAGATAGAATGCATAAGTTATACGTATTGAATACAAGAGAATGAGCTCTTATTTATAGAGACTCATGAAGAACACTAGATTACATTTCTATGAGTAGCCATGCAAGGCATACTGTACCATAGAGTGTATTACAATAAAAACATGTAAAGTAATCTAGCTAAATTGACAGCTGTAGATTGACTCCGGGTGCGGTTGTGATTGCTGATGAATAATATGACCGCGGGTGCTGAACCGTTGCGGTAGTAGAAATGGTTGCGGTAGCTGAAGTTTAAGAGGGTCACTTTCATGATTCAACAAGAAGTTCCACGAATGAATTCACGAGACTTAACGATTCCTAAATGACATATAATGGCATATATTGACATAAATATAGTGTTTAGAAGCAACCAAATGCAAGGAAACACCTTACGGGACTAGGAAACACTTGAACCAAGTGTTAGAATCACATGTGATTCATCAACGGGATGTTTAAGGCCATCATTAGGTGTTTACGGCCATTGGTTTACGACCATGGAGTTTACAGCCGTAAACTCATGGTAAAAGGTGCACAAGAGGGTGTTTGAATGATAGGGAAGCGTGTGGGACTATTGCTCTACAAGAGGATGAGCGAAACTAATCTTTTAGGAGGTGTTGAGGTGTTTACGGCCACACCTTAAAGTGTATGGCCGTAAACTCACCAAATGGTCTTATTTTGGGTCTTAAAGCATTGAGGAAGGGTTCTAGGTTCATGTCCAAGCCTTAGGAAGTGTTTAAGGTCCAAATGCACTACAAACTAGGGTTTACGGCCAAGGAAGATGCTCTTGGCCGTAAACACCTCATGTTCTTGGGAAAAGCTTGAGTTCAATGTACTAAGCATGAGTCTTAACTAGATAACATCTATTAGGGTAAAGAATAATCACCTTTGGGAGGCTTTATGGAATTCACGACCACCAAGAACAAGTGTGTGTTCTTGGTGAAAGATGAAGATCTAGACTCAAAGATGAAATCCATGGATGAAATCAATGGTGATTCATGGATAAGAGAAGTATAAACATAAAGATGGAAGGAATCACTTACGTTTTAAAGATCTAGGATGAAGAAGTCGATGATACTTTAGAGAGTTTTCGAGTTCCAAGCCTTGGAAATGGAAAAAGTGAAGAAAATGGCTATGTGTTACTTATATAGGGGTGAGTTTACGGCCACCTTGAGTTTACGGCCATAAACTCTTGGTGTCTTGGCCGTAAACTCCTCTTGAATGAGTTTATGGCTTTAGCAGATACTTCCTAACACTCCTTCCTTGAATGTA
The DNA here is from genome assembly GCF_052849685.1 of Lactuca virosa. NCBI lineage: Eukaryota > Viridiplantae > Streptophyta > Magnoliopsida > Asterales > Asteraceae > Lactuca > Lactuca virosa. The sequence continues at coordinate 21,577,138 of NC_136433.1, forward strand.
TTGGGCTCAGAACACTCAAACAGACTCTAAATAGTGCTAAATGATAGCAGGAGTGAGTCTGACTTAAGGTTGATTGGCTTGACTTATAAGGCAAAAAATTTCGGGTTGTCACATCTTCCCCCTAACCATTATATTCACATCACTTTCCCTCCCTATCGGCTTCATAGTAGTCTTCTTGTGAATAGCAGAAGCGATCTCCTGATCCATCTTCGCGACCTCCTGAATAGAACAAACAAGCATACGCTTGATGTGATCGATGATGGGCTGATACTCCTATGCATTGGTCAGTAAAATATCATTAAGGAGTATCCAGTCGTGAGGGTTCAAGTTCGGCAGCTCAGCCAAGGAAATCATATGGACCGAGCTATTAGAGCCTCGAGTCACTTTGAATTTAATGTTGATGAATTTCCCTGCCGAAGTGGGCTTCAACACCTTGACCGTTGTGATTTTTTGAGTGCTCCAGGTCAGGTATTATGGTTGAGCAAACTCGATATAATACTCGAGCAAATCCCGATCTACCTTCGGGTCTGGAGAAGGAATGCCAGCCGTCGACTCAAAACAGTGGAAGATAAACGCCTTTCGGGTGATTGGCATATCAAACTGTAAGTCCTTCGAGTTCTCAAGGCCAAACGAGAAAATTGGTTCAAGCCAATGATTGCTCGGTGCATCAATAACTTCCCTGCGAAGCGATTCCATTGTCCATTCAGGAAACATGGACTTCTTCTTCTCTAGAAGCTCGTTCGCTTTCAACTCTTTCTCAAGAAGTTCCCTCTCTTTTTTAAGTCTATCCCGAATTTCTTGTTCAGTGGGCTTGAATTTCAAACTTTCCTTTTTCAAATCATTCTCTCATGTATCATCATCATCATCATTTTAATCCACATCATCATCTCCAATCTTCTTCTTTTTCTTGTCCTTCATACTGCCCGAAGCTTCATTAACCTTCGGCTCATTAGTGACGTTCGGTTTGGGAGGTGGATGAGATTGACCTTTGCCCTGAGTGGCTTTATCTGCCCCTTGTTTCGGATGGACACCAGTGGCCGAAACACCTTCAATATGACTCAACACATCCAATGCAGGTCTTAGCTTTTCATCCAAGTGGCGTCGGATGGAGATGGTCAGAATGGAGTCGTGACCTTCTAGTAGATGTAAGAGAATGGAGTGCACATCCCCAACTGAGCTTTTAATCACCTCTCGCTCAGATTTTAAATCTTCAACCTCTTTGGTGTCATTCTTAAGCTTGAGATTCTGAATCTTAAGTTGTGAGGTTCGCTTATCCAGTTCATCCATCACCTTGTTTTCCACAGCAAGCTCGGCTTCAAGTTAAGTCAGAGGAGCATCAACTGAAGTGTGAAGCTCGTTGTTAGCAGCCTCAATTGCTTTACGAGCTGCTTCAAAAAATTTCTTCTCTGCCTCCAGTGAACGCGTAAGATTATCAACGGAGGCGTTCACTGTTTGAGCATTTTTCTGAGCTGTCACTTGTAGAGAATCCAGAAAGAGTTGGGCCTCTGAAACTAGTTTTTCGACTTTTGTGGTCGCTTCCTTGCAATCTTTGGTGGAAGCTTCAACGGAAAGAGAAACTTTCTGGCATGTGGAGGTGGAGGCTTTAATGGGTTTGGCAGCTTTGGAGATGGAGGCCTCATGATCTTTGACAACAGAGGAGAACAGAGCTTGGAGAGCAACCTCTGAATAGGCACCAGTAGAAGATGACGAAAGCAATTGATCAAGCTTTTCTGTTACAGCCTTGAGATGATTTTTGGTAATCGGGGCGTCATCATCTTCATCGCTCTGTATGCGATAAGAACTTAAATATGTTGAATCAAATTCCATGTGCTCACCGCCAAGAACAGGTTCAGGTGATGCAGGTGGGGTTAAAGGAGTTGAGGTAACAGGTGGAGTAGAACCGACAGTGGATGTCCCTGTATCAGATATGTTGACATGAACTATAGGTTCGGGTGTAGTAGTGGTTGTGGTAGTAGTAACTGTAGAGAACAGAGGGGTTGGAATGGGGATGGATGAAGCGGTTGTAGATTTGATAGGTGGAGGACAAGGAGCGATAGTAATATGAACCGAAACTGGAACAGAACGTGGAGGCGAGGTTCGGTTGCTATCGTTAGTGGGTGAGGGAGGAGGCAAATTACCTCTAGATGGACTATCGGTTTCAGTAGCTTCGCCATCAGTGGTCTGAGGATCTGGCTGGTCATCGGATGGAACATACTCAGGATCACTGGTAGAATGGGAAGGACACTTCGGTCGTCGAGCTTGCTTTTTGACCTTTCGTTTCTTTGAAGCAGTAGGCACAGCTTGCTCTGCCTTGCGTTTCTTAGGAGTTGAAACCTTGGAGGATTGACCCTCTTTGTCGCCTTTGGGATCTGCCTTCTTCCCTCGTTTTGTTGGCTTGTCCGCAGCATCCAATGAACCCTGTATCTCGGGAGTGAGTTGGCGTGGACCTGAAGGGGTCAACTTCCTGTAATCAGCCATGATTTTACTTTCGTTGGAGACACATCGGTACATCGATTCTGGAATGGAACCGATAAATAGGAACTTCGTTGGATCATTCACAATAATTTTGATTGTATGAAAGGCCGCAATTGAAGACCGCAGAGCACCTTCCATTACCGGAATTTGTAAAGACTGAATAGCTCTGTTAGTGATCAAATTCCAGAAACGGCCGCAGGAGATCTCTGAATGTTTCATTGAGGAGTTGAGAGTCTGCACCAATTAGGCCCAAAGAACTGTTCCATAATCCAGATTAATCCCATTATAGAGACCATAGAGAATGGTTAGGAACCCTTTGCTTGCCCCATCCGACCCTGCCACACGTTCTGCCAAACCCTTATAGAGAAGGGTAAGCAAACCATTCCACTGAGGTGGCAAACAAGCCTTCTTGAACTTCTTTACCGTTGTTAGAATGTATGTGTAACCCATATCGTAGAGCATTTGAATTAACTGGGTCGTAGTGATGAAGTCCGGTGAGATGACAGAGGCATCAGCTGCAAGCCCTAGCAGCGAACAAAATCTTGCCTTTGAAACGGATGTCTTGTGATTGAAGATATCGAAGAAGATCCGTTCCTTGCGCTTGTCGTCTGAAGCACTAAAATACACCTGGGATAAAAGAGACATCGGAATGGATTCCACCTGACTGAGTGCAATCACCAATGGAGAATACTTGAGGCACTCGACAACATGGAGCATATAGGAATCATAGAGAAAAGGATCCAGTTGAATGATGAGGTTCTGATTGAGTTTGATCATGAGCAATGATGAAGACACAGTTTGATCTTGGACAGAGGATGATTCCGCCATTGTTGCAGTGAGAAAGAAGAAGATGAACAGTGTATAATCGCCGATGAGTTCTTGAGAGAGAGAGAGAGAGAGAGAGAGAAGAGTTGGTAAAGGAGTCCAAGAGGTTCGAGAAAATCATTTATACCATCTCTAGGAGAGAGAAAAATCCGGTTGTGATCATGACTGGATCTCTGAAACATCGCCTGAAAAAGCGCGATATGACAGCTTGGTATCCCTAAAAATGCGTCAGCATGCGTGGGTGTAGAAACCGTTTCAAATTCATGCGCCTTCTCGATCTTATCTCTTATTCAAATTTCGAACCGTTTCAACTTCATGCTGGCTCATCCTCATTTGATTTTTATTATTATTAAAATAAATCAGCGTCACATTCTTTCGCGTTGTGGAAATCAACTGTCGCTTCTCCATAATTAAGGAGATCACCATATCTTGTAGAACTGAAAGCACAAATCTGAAAATTGCTATTAGAATGATGAATCATAAAGACTTTCGTGCAAGAGTGTGCCAATGATAAAGAAATAAAGCAAAATATTTATGGGATTTAGTGATGTCTTTTGAGACATGAAACTGATGATCCCGGACACGAATCTCTTCCTTCAAAGTCAAGAGAGACTGAGAAGTGTCTGTGTGGTTTCCCGTGAAATACGATGAAATGTTTGTAAAGAAACATTGAAAGGCATCTTTTCAATTATAGGCTTTATAAGGTGGCTTACCTTCAACTGAACGTTGATACTTGAAATAAGACCGAAAGTCGGGTGAAGTACTTGTGAAACCGATGTGGTTTGTTGAACAAGTAGGTTTGAAAATATAATCAGTAACTGGAAAATAGTAAGAAATCTCAAAACAAAAATAAACTGGATCTTATAGGAAGAAACGTCCTGGTGTTAGACAGTTTCATAAAGATCACGCAGAAAGAAAAAAGAGATTTCGTGAGGTAACAAGTAATAGCTTGAACATTAGAGCGTTCACCGTCAATGCGTTCAAGGTGTTGGATTTTGGGATTCACTTAGCAAGTGGTAAACGAAACTAAGATCATCAACACAGAGATTGTGTAACCATAAACCTCAGTGGTAATTGCTGAGAGTCTCAAGGGTTACTTTTATGAAGCGAAACTGAAATGGAGATATGTGAGGTGGTTAAGGAACCGAAAGTACCTCTGCTATATTAGAAGGACAATGCAAAAAACTCTTAACACATTATGAGAAGAGTTAGGTAGCTCGTGACTTGAGTGATTTAAGCAGCCTGATTTGGAAGAAACGATTGGTGTTTATCGAATCATTAAGGCTTCATCCACAGTCATGGAGGCTTTGGTCTACATACATCAGCATGCTTCTAGGGACACTTAACTAGTACAAAGAGAAGAAAATTATACCTGCCCCATCATCAATGTGTTTCGCATCTGTGAACTTGATATTAGATAATTGATGTTTAGAAGAGAAACATTAGATAAAAACAAAAAGAAACATAGAAATATTTTTGAATTTATGGTTTTTCTGAAAAATATTAAAAACAGAAAAGAAAATATTTTTGAATTTTAGGATTTTTTGAAAAATAATAAAAACAGAAAAGAAAATATTTTTGGATTTTTGGATTTTCGGAAAAATAATAAAAACAGAAAATTAAATGTTTTTGGATTTTTGGATTTTCTGAAAAATAATAAAAACAGAAAAATAAATGTAAACATTCGAAAGAGAAAGAAAGCTTTACAAGATTATACAACCAAAACCATTTCTTAGAAAAGATGAAGCGAAATAGACCGAGCGTTCGGTTCATTTCGGTTCCCAAAAATTTAAGAGCCGAAATAGACCGAGCGTTCGGTTCATTTTGGTTCCCAAAAATTTAAGAGCCGAAATAGACCGAGCATTCGGTTCATTTCGGTTCCCAAAAATTTAAGAGCCGAAATAGACCGAGCGTTCTGTTCATTTCGGTTCCCAAAAATTTAAGAACCAAAATAGACCGAGCGTTCGGTTCATTTCGGTTCCTGAAAATTCAGGACCCGAAATAGACCGAGCAAGTGCTCTATTTCGCTTATTTGTTTTTAGTGATTAGAAGGAGGTTTCGGTGCTGACTCAGCTTCCATTATTCCCAATCCTTGGAGTATCTTATTAAAGCTTGCTTCTGGTAAGGCCTTGGTGAAGATGTCAGCCAGTTGATCTGAGGACCGAACGAAGTGAATTTCAACATTTCCATCTTTAACGTGGTCCTTGATGAAGTGATATCTCAGTGCGATATGCTTTGTCTTGGAGTGTTGCACTGGATTGTGACATATTCGTATTGCACTTTCAGAGTCACAGTATAGAGGGATTTTCTTCATGCTCACGCCATAATCTCTAAGTTGGCTTTGTATCCATATGACCTGTGATGTGCAGGATGTTGCAGCGATATACTCAGCTTCGGCTGTGGAGAGAGATACGTACGTCTGTTTCTTTGACTGCCAGCTGACAAGTTTGCCATCTAGGAACTAGCATCCACCTGTTGTGCTCTTTCGGTCCAATCCACATCCACCAAGATCAGCGTCTGAGAAAGCTTGAATAAAGAAGCCAGATTTTGCAGGATACTAAAGACCGAGAGACGAGGTTCGCTTTAAATACCGGAAGATATTTTTCACTGCAATCATATGAGGTTCTCTTGGATTAGCTTGAAACCTGGCGCAATAACAGACAGAAAACATTATGTCTGGCCTACTAGCCGTTAGATACATTAGAGACCCTATCATTTGACGATAAAGAGTCATATCAACAGCAGGTTTCTCTAGAGATGGAGTCAGCTTCGTGCCAAATGCCATTGGAACCTTTACTTTGGAATCACCCGTCATGCCGAACTTCGTTAATAGAGTCTTCGTATATGCTTCCTGATTAATGAAAATGCCCTCTGGACCCTGTCTTATATTTAATCCAAGGAAAAGGTTAATCGGACCCATTGCGCTCATTTCAAATTTAGTCTCCATCAACTTCCTAAATTCAGTTGTTAAGCTAGGATTCGTGGAGCCGAAGATTATGTCATCGACATAAATCTGAACTATCATTAAGTGTTCGCCTTCTTTCTTGCGAAAGAAGGTTGGGTCAACCGACCGTTGCTTGAATTTTGACATTTTGAGAAAACAAGTAAGAGTTTCATACCAGGCTCTCGGGGCTTGCTTCAATCCATAGACTGCTTTATCCAGAATGTAGCAGTGATCAGGATACTTCTCGTTCACAAATCCGGGTGGTTGCTCAACATATACTGTTTCTTCTAGTTCTCCATTTAAGAAAGTGCATTTTACGTCCATTTGGAAAACTTCGAAGTTTTTGTGTGCAGCATATGCCAAAAAGATTCTTACAGATTCCAACCTTGCTACTAGAGCGAAGGTCTCTTCATAGTCTATCCTTTCTTGGCAATATCCTTTCACCACCATTCTTGCTTTGTTGCGTATAATATTTTCCCTCTTTATCCAATTTGTTTCTAAATACCCACTTTAAGCCAACTACAGATGCATCCTTTGGTGTGGGAATCAGTCTCCAAACACGATTACGTTCAAACTCATGGAGTTCGTCTTGCATAGCTTGCACCCAATCAGAGTGATCAAGAGCAGCATTTACCGTCTTCGATTCTACTTTAGACACAAATGAATTAAACATGCAGAATTCTACTTGAGAGAATAAAGCAGTTTGTTTCGCTTTCATTTGTGAGTGTGTGAGAACACCCTCAGATGATTCACCTATTATTTGTGTTTGAGGATGATCCTTTGTCCATTTTAAAAGAGGAGGGTAATTGGGATCATAGGCAGGATCCAGCTCAGCATTGACTTCTTCTTCCATTTCTGACGTATCGCCTTCATCATTTGCATTTTCATTCTCATTCTCCCTCTCAAATGGCGAACCGAAACCTATGTCAGATTTAGTGCTCTCCCTCTCAGATGGATCTTCGTGGGTTGGGGCCTTTGAAGGATTCTCCCCCTGGAAAGGCATGCCGTGTGGTTTTGGAGTAAACGAACCCTCCCCCCTGGATTGTTGAGCTTTCTTTTGGAGGGACATAAGTAATTGGATGTTTACTTGCTACAGTGGGTTCGCTTTGTGTCTGCTTCTCGGTTGGTTGATGAGTTTCGCCTTCCATGTCTTTAGCAGCTTCATCGATGATTTTCTTCAAGTTATCGATTTTGTTATCTCCTGCTTTCTCTTCTGAGTTGGTCGCCTTTTCTGGTTCATCGAAGAGTAGCATGTATTCATCAAATAGATTGGCAATAGGAACCGAGACCTGACCTGATTTTGGAAAGATTTCCTCCGTTGGACTTTCCGTTGTTCGCATTTTCCTCAAATAATTGTCGTCAAAAGTTACATAATAGGTTTCTTCAATCTTCTTCGAGCGTTTATTCAGAACCCTATATGCTTTTGAAGTTCGCGAATAACTGAGAAAAATTCCTTCGTCTGCCTTAACATCAAACTTGTTTTGGTTCTCTTTGGAGTTGAAAATAAAGCATCTTGAACCGAACACGTGGAAAAACTTCACATTTGGCTTTCGACCATTCAAGATTTCATACGGAGTGATGGCGAATGTCTTGTTCAGGAAGGATCGGTTCTGAGTGTAGCATGCAGCAGCAATTGCATCCGCCCAGAAATATAGAGGAAGGGAGGCAAAGCTTAGTATGGTTCTCGCTGCTTCACATAAAGAACGGTTTCGCCTTTCGACGATCCCATTATGATGTGGAGTGTAGGGAGAAGATAAGTTGTGAGTTACTCCCTTTTCAGCCAGAAAATCTTCGAAATCCTTATTCTTGAACTCAAGACCATTGTCGCTTCTTATATTTCGTATTCTTGAACTCAAGACCATTGTCGCTTCTTTATTCTTGAACTCAAGACCATTGTCGATCCCATTGGGCGTCACTTCTGATTTCTGTTTAAGAAAGAAAACCCAGTTGAAGCGAGAAAAATCATCTATAATTACGAGTATATACTTACTACCACCAAAGCTTTCGATAGTCGAAGGGCCACAAAGATCGATGTGCAGTAGTTCCATAGGATCGATGATCTTTGTATTGATTCGATAGGGGTGACTTTTACGACTTTGCTTGCCCATTTCGCATGTTGCGCACAGATGTTCCGTGTCAAATTTGAGAACAGGAAGTCCACGCACGTGATCACCAATCACTAGTTTATTGATATCTTTGAAGTTCAGGTGCGATAGTCTTCGGTGCCACAACTAGCTTTCATCTGAGTTCGCCTTTGTCAACAAACATATTGCAGGCTTTCCTTTTATTGGGTTGAGATTTAGAGGAAACATCTCCCCTTTTCACTCTCATTTTAACAGAATTTTCTTCGTTTGTTTTTCAATTATTTCAGAGCCCTCATCGTCAAACGAGACTTTCAAACATGTTCCTGCCACTAGTTGAGAAACGCTGATGAGGTTATGCTGCAATCCTTCCACGTAGGCTACCCTTCGTATAGTGAACTCTCCGTTGGTTATCATGCCATATCTTTTGATCGTGATGTAAGAGTTGTTTCCGTATTTCACACATCCACCATCCTTAAGGGACCGAAACTCCCTAAGTTCTTCCCTTCTTCCAGTCATGTGACGAGAGCAACCACTGTCAATATACCATTCTTCGTCAAACTGCTCGTCACTGAGAACCTGCAAAATTAAGCAGATTTAGGAACCCAAAGTATCTTGGGCCCTGGTGAGTCTTTTACAGAGTAGGGAATTGCAACCGAAAGATCAACCATATATGTTCTTTTTATTAAAGTGGTTTCATCTTTTCGTTCGATGGTGTAAAATTTGATTTTATTTTTATCTTGTTTTAACTGGGGTGTGTTATTGTTAGATGGTTTCTTATCTGAGATTTTCTTTGGAGTCCTAGAGTTAGCTGCCTTTCTGGTATTTTGGTCTTCAGAATCTGAGTACAGCTTTCCCTTTCCTTTGACATCCTTCACAGAATTGGATTTAGGATGTGAGTGAGGAGGATGGGATTTAGGACCGAAACCTGAGTGTCGGTTCTGAGCTCTTGTGTTGGGAACAAAACTTGACTTTCGGTTCTGAGCTCTTGTGTTGGGACCGAAATTGGATCTTCGGTTTTTGGCGTAGTAGGAGCTGGGACCAAAACTTGTCTTTTGGTTCTCGTGACCACAAGTATTAGGGCCGAAACGGGTCGTTCGGTTCGCCTGACGGTGCGATTGATGTTGATTGCCAGAAGGAGACTTGGCATGTGCTTCCTTTTTGAGAGTAGAAGCTTTTTCAGAGCGAACATAAGAAGCGTTTTCTGAGTGCCAAAACTGCTTTCTCTCATTGAGGTTCTTCATGTATCTTTTGTTCCTCTGGCGTTTCTATTCAGCCAGTTGCTCTTGAGTCATGTGAATGTTGGCCTTAGGTTTCACTTTCTTTTCATGAGCACCGGTTGTTGTTGATGAATCATTGGTAGCTTTCAGTGGTTCGTCTGGTATATCTTTTGTACCACTTGTGCTGGGTTTATCAAAGCTTGAAGGCTTGTTGAGGGGTTCGGGTATGTATCGTCCCTTAACTCTCCATGAGGTTTGCTCTGACAGACCGACTGTTTCGTCTGCATTATCGATGGGAGCTGACCAGAAGAAGTTATCACACCCTTCAGCATTATCTTTGTCAACAATTGATTTTAACACCGCCGTTTGCTTCTTAGTTACACCAATCACTGCATACACTTGGTTTGGAGTTTTTTGAACCTTTTGATAGACAACAGCCTTTTCTTTAAGCTTCTTTGATTTGTCCTTTGACACCCAAGCGTATTCAACCGAATTTTCAGATATGAGGGGTTTTGTTGGTTTGGGTTCGCTTTTGATGAATTCTGAACAATCGACAATGTCTTCTACAGAGATTTCACTCATCTCACATTCCTCATCAAATTCAGAAGTGGTTTCTAAATTGATTTTATTTTCTGAACTCAATTTGGCATTGGATGAGTCAAATTTTTGTACAGTCTTGGTCTTTATTTTTAATTTATCACTTTCGTCTAGGAAATTCTTAAGCATGCACTTATGTCTTTAGAGTGAATGAAAGATTCAATTTTGTCCAATCCGTATTTGTAAGTCACAGAGATTTCATCCGAGGACATTATAGATTCATATTCAGCAATGATTTCGTCCTCCTTAAATTCAAGGAAAGGCAAAATCATTTTATGAATCTGTTTTCCTATCTCACAATCTAAATGTAACTGAGTGATATTAGTATATAGACGTTTAGCTATCAAACAGAAAACATTTCGTTGTTTCAAAATTTTCAAACTGTCTCTTTGCAAATAAATAAGTTCATCCCTAGCCGTACTCAACTCTAACTCCTTCTGCTGAATCCATATTCTTCTCTCCTCACTCTTGGAAGACTCTCTGCTGAGTTGGTCAGTTAGGTTAGAATTGGCTAAGCGAATTTGCATAAGACTACCACTTAAATTGGAAAACTTGGATTTTAAATCATTTAAGTCTTTTTCATAGTTTGTTATTGGTACTTTATGAGATTCTAGGATAGTTTGTACCTTCTTGATCAATTGATCGCAGTCGCTGATCCTTTCACTCATGGGCTTGGCTGCGAAACATCTGTCTTCCGTGACCTTTACTTCCTCATGCTTACTTTCGGTTGTAACCATTAAGCATCTCCCATCCGACTCAGCAACTCCTTCTCTCGCTACATATGATCTTCCATGAGAGGGTATGTGTACCTCTTCATCCTCAGAATCTGTAGACCAAACTTCCACTCCACCGAACTCATCATCAATAACGTTTTCCTGCACAATCAAAGCATTCATGGAAACGTTAGCAGTTTTCTTCTTTTTTATCCCCTCCAGCTTTCTCATGTAGTAAGACTCGTCGTCTTCACCCTCCTTCTTCTCAGCCATCTTTCTTAGCCTACAATCCTTGGCAAAATGGTTCTTGCCATGACAGTAGTTGCAATCATACCCAGAGTCTCCCACAAGTTTACTCTCAGTCTTCTCATCATCTATTCAGAACTATGGCTTCCCTGCCAGTTTCGGTTCTTATTGACTGGGAACTTTCTGCGAGCAAACTTCTTTGGGATTGTGACCATCATAGCATATTCTTCGTTTGATAGATCACAATCAAACAAATCAGATTCCTCCTCCTCGTTTGCTACATTCTTGCTTTTAGAAACGAGGGCCAGAAAACCCACACCCGAAACTACTTTTGCTTCCTTCGTCACCATGCTTTCATGAGATTTTAGAATACTTATCAGTTTCGCCAGTGAATATGACTTAAATTGCTCATGAGCCTTCACAGTCGAAACTACCGCCATCCATTCGGGCCTTAATCCATTCATGAGGGTAACCTTTTGTTCAATCACCTTCCTTTCAATGCCATTCTTCATCATCTTACTGAGCAGATGATTGAATCGCTCGAATGTTTGAACAAGCTTCTCTTTAGGTTTCTGTTCAAAAGCACCAAACTCAGAGAGCAAAAGGGTTTGGATCGAGTGCTCTAAATCTTCATCTGTTGAATACAACTCTTTCAAGCTATCCCATATTTCTTTAGTTGTTGTGCATGAACTCACCAGACGAAAGGTATCGGATTGTAATGTGAATCGGATCATCCTCATGGCTTTGACGTTACATAACACCTTGTCTTTTTCGTCTTGAGGCATCTTTTCTTGGTCCGCCAGGAGTTGGTTATACTCTTTTTGAGTCTTGATTGTTCGATTTGTTCCAGAGTGAACAAACGGACCCAATGTTATTGCTTCCCAGATCAAGTAGACATTGTCTTCAGATCCAACTACATAATCTTCAAAGTGATGTGCCCATACCTCATAATCTTGAGTGTAGAGAATGGGAATCCTTGTAGTTGATCCTATGTTGTTGGAGATGTTGATTGGATTGCTTTGAGAGTCATCGTGAGACATGATGAACGTGTTCTGTTAGAATCAGACTTGTAACATTGAATTTAGGGTTTTATCAAACACTAGAGATACCGTCAACAGGAGGAAGACAGCGTCTTTATATTGATAAAAGTGGAAACCCTAAAGGATTCTTCAAACAGAAGAGATGCGTATGTATTACACAGTCTCCTGCTCTGATACCAATTGTTGGAATATTAGAGTTGCATATCGATAGATTCCAAACAGAAAAACAATATTTAATCAAGTAAAGAACACAAGAATGGATCAATGGTGTCGAATGATTAATAACTCACACCTCAAAAGAGCTCGATGAAGAACATCGACTGTAGAGGTGTGTTAGGGTTACAATGCAAGTAATTAATGAGAACGATCAATCTAAAAGCTATACATGCATGCAATATTTATATGCTAACCCTAATGTTTATCCACGGTTGGACAGGCCCAAACCGGGCTAACTAAATGGACTTATAACCGAGCCCAGAGACGCAACACCAAACCCAACACATTGGGTGTTCTCATTTGGAAATGGGAGGATATCACGATAAATTTTATCACGAAGCTACCGCGGACCGCTCGAGAGGTAGATTCAATTTGGGTCATCATGGACCAATTGACCAAGAGTGCGCACTTTGTTCCTATCCAAGAGAGCATCTCTATAGAGAAGCTAGCATATGTATATATCCGCGAGGTGGTGGCACGACATTTGGTCCTATTCTCTATAGTTTCTAATCGGGATGTTTGGTTCACTTCCAGATTTTGGAAGATATTTTATAAGGAGTTGGGTACGCGATTACACTTCAGCACATCTTTTCATCTGCAGGCTAATAGGTAGAGTGAGCGGACTATTCAAAATTTGGAGGATAAGATAAGGGCATGTATACTGGATTTTGGTGGTAGCTAGGATACTTATCTCCCATTGGTTGAGTTTTCTTACAACAACAACTATCACACTAGTATTGATCGACCACCATTTGAGATGCTCTACGGGAGGAAGTTTCGGACCCTAATGGCCATGATGACGTGGCCAAGGATGGCCAAGTAGTGGTTGAAAGATACAAAAGGAGTTGAAATAGACTTAGGTGGTGAAATAGACCCAGTACCGGTTGAAAGATACCAAAGGAGTTGAAATAGACTCAGGGGTGAAAGACCCAGCTTCATTCCTGACTGATATGTATGTTTCTGTATGGGATATTTTTGAGAGACTCACTAAGCTGTGTGCTTACAGTTTTATGTTTATGGTTTCAGGTACTTCTGATTCGAAAGGGAAGGGCCTGACATGATCATACCGCATCAACCAGTATTCTGCATTTTATGACTTGATTTGTACTTTGATGACTATTTTATACATTATCAAATCTTTATGGATTTTGGAATGCATGAATAATGGTTTTGTTAGTTTTTAAAATAATTTTTTTACATAGTATTTTTGGAACGTTACAACAAGTCTTTTTGGCAGTTCGGGAAGAGCAAGATGTGATTGCATCGCATCTGCTGTTATGTTTTCACGATGGTTCGCATTATGATATTAATACTCAGATTTAATGTTTTCAAAATAATCGAATATTTTCTATTATGAATGAATGACATGGTTTCCTTTGACTTTTAAATGAAAATTTTTGTTTAAAAATTGTGATGTTACAAGTTGGTATTAATGCTTTAGTTTGACGTATTCGGTCGCACTTTATAGTGTGTTCCAACTTAAATCGAGGACTGAAGGATTTCTCTTTACAAAAACATTTTTGAAAAGTTTTTACAAAAAGAAAAGGATGTGATGCGTGCAATCAGCCAGAGCTCAAGTAAGTGACTCCCTGAATACCCATACATGTTGATATGTTATATGCGTTATAATAGGATATGCATGTTAGAAGTTAGAATAAGGATCTTCTTAGGGTTACATGCAAGAAGCCCACTTAGGAGAGATGCCTTGTATGCCTGATATGTGAACTATTAGAGATACGTGATAGTGTGTAGGCTAAGGATCTTCAGGAATTGTGTGTTAGAGTCGCCTGATCTTTATGATGCCTTGTTGCCTGCTGGATTTGTTGCTCGAATGTTGCTTGCTTTGTGCTATGTGAAACCTATATTGATATTAACTAACTATTAAGAAAATATGATAGGTTGCACGCCATAAGGATTAAACATTTTTAGATTGTTGGATTTGTCCATATTGTACAAATCTTTGAGTCCAACCGTTGTAGAGCAGGATCTTTCAGTCGAAGAATAGTTTAATTTTTGTTGCATGTAATTGTATTCGTTACATAGTTATTTGACATTGGTAGAAGTTTCTTCCACAACTGATAGCAGGGTGGAGTGGCAATTCCTAGTGACCCAGGAAGAATGTTAGAATGCCCTAGTATGGGCACTTGCGTAAGAGAAATCCTAGAAGAATATTGGAAGATTAGCGATGTGTACTCATTTGAGAGCGAGTATATGTGATTGAATCGGTTGGTAGTGGTCATGAGTAGTTGTAACAACCCGTTATTTTTCAAGTCAATAAAAGTCAAACCCTTTAAATAAATTCGAGTTTCGTTGATCATAAGGGGTAAATATGATTTAAATTATATAAATGGTGTTTTTATATCAGTATTTTGCTGTTTGGAATAAAATGCACTTAAAAAACAAAAATTTTCCCTTTGGAACCAAGAACCTTCGCACCAAAAACCCTTTTCGGCTGAAAACCCTCGGACCGCAAACCCCACCGACCGAAAACTCCCTTCCGACGAAGAACCCTCTCGATATATATGATTTCCGCCGAAAAATAAGCCATTTATCACTTTTCAAACCGAAAACACACTCATTTTTCTCTCAAGTATCATCCAAGAATCTTTAAATCTTCAAGCAAAATCCTTCAAATCTTCATAATTTTCACCAAGAACAATCTTCAAATCTTGAAGCTGACCGAAAACCACTTGGACCGAGAACCACTAGACCGAAATCCTTACTGACCGAGAACCCTTCTTGGACCGAAGACTGATTTCGTTCAGTACCAAAATCATCCGCAAGTGCACCAAAAACTCTTCTTTTGGACCTACTTTCATACCGAAAACACCCAGCAACATTCCAAATCATTCCCGATAATTCTTGTAAGTATTCCTTACATAAATTAAGTGTTGTGTAACACTTTAATTAATTATTTCACTAATTTAAATACAACTATGTATTTAAATATTACTAGGATACCGTTATTTCCACGTAGGCTAGCCTGAGGATCGTCACTATAGTTTCGCTATCCAAACGCGAACACGAACTAGAGGTGACTTCACACCCCTACATTTTCACTATTTTTCAATGTTTTAGGGGGGGGGGGGCACAAGTTAAACACAGGGACTCTTGTGTTAACATTCAAACGATTTCAAACCATTTGCAATTGTTTCAAACCGATTTATCGCCGCATTTATCAAAATATATTTATATATATTTTTAACCCTTTTGTAGCATGTCGAGAAAAAAGGCTATTTTTCATAAATCTCTTACTACCGCTTTATACACACTGTTAAACTACAAATGCTTCAATTCATTACAGAGCATACATTTAAACTATAGTTGGTATAGTTTGTGAAACGCTACACTATTTTACTAAGTTCAACAAACGATACAAGAACATACAATTAAACTATAATTGGTATAGTTGAGAACCACTGCACTATTTTATAAGCTCAGGAACACTATACAGAAACAAGTATATATAAACTATAATAGGTATAGTTTATGGAACACTACTTTATTCCACTAATTCCAGGATACACTACTAAAATAATTATTTAAGTATAATTATTTTACATTACAAAGTACACTACTACAAGGTAATACATACAGTTTCAAGTACATGAGAACACTAATACACTACATGTAAACTAGTTAATATAGGGTTGTGACGTACTGCTTCGTTTTACCCATCCGGGTACAGGTCCAAGCCCTATAAATTATAACTAGAGTCTCCTGGAGGGAGAGCGTGAATTTGTGTATAGATCTATACAGGACTGACAATCCCGCACCTAAGTTGCTTGCAACAGCTAGGCCGGCAGGCCTGGGGTGACAAATGTTATAACATTTCGACGCCTGAAGAACGTCGTAGAGGCCACTAGGTCATATCAAGCATGGTTATATGAAACTCACAATAGTATCAACTAAAACATTTGTTTACGGGATTAACACTACTTCAAAGGTTTTATTTTAAGTAATAATACTACATTACACTATTTTACACTACAGCTGGTGGACTCCAGGCACTCATACAAAAGGTTTTATTTTAAATAATGAAATTACAATACACTATTTTACACTACAACCAGTGGATTCCAGGCACACATACAAAAGGTTTCCATACAAACACTACTACGATACATCACTATTTCAGTATAAAGTACACTAGTACAATATAGAATTTCAAGAAACATTCATGATATAGTTTTATTTATTAATAAGACTACAGTTTACTATTTCAGAGTACAGTAACAAACATACATGTTGGTCTTAAGTCCTAAGACTACATTTCATTCACTAAGGAAAATATTGAATTTTCTAGAAGTACATTATAACATTTTCAAAGAACAAAGACAAGCTTTCCATCTCAAGAACATACTTATGAACTCACCAACTTAAATGTTGATACACTTTCAAAACCACTTGTATTTTCAGGGAACCGGTAGACAAGTACACCCACAGGTTTTGAGAAGACGGAGCTTTTAGAGTCGCGTCTTTTATACTTTTGCTATATACTTTTGATGTCATACAAACTATGTATCGAACATATGTAGACACTATATTTCATCAATGTAATGGTTGTGTTTGCTTTGATTTACTATTATACAATTGCTGTGATACTATACATGACGTCCTCCGCCCCTGAACGTTTCCGCCGTTCCGGTTTGGGGGTGTGACAGATTGGTATCAAAGCATTGTTTATAGTGAACTTAGTATATCAAACCATACAATATATACAACTATAAACACAATGGGGCCAAAGTGCTCTGACTAAAAGTATACTTTTAAAATCTAAGTATTTTATAAGAAGTATACAAACATACATACATACCAGAAACAGTATCACAGTAAGAACAACACAAAAGTGTTTAGATGTTGGACATTGCAATTAAACCTAGACAGTTATGTAATCATATATGGGATAAATGTAGCCTAATCAATTATATTTATTTGAGATACGACCAACATGTGTTTGGGAGTGACAGTGGTGTTGCAACGAGTCTAAAACTTACCAACAACATATACAAGAGAAACTCTAGAACCAAACATGAAATTTAAAATACTATAGGAGTATTTTATGACCCTACAACACTAGAACAAGAACATTTACGCCTCGATAGCTATACATAATTCGTATATACTAGGTGATTATAGGTGGACCCAGTGCGAGCCACACTATGCAAATTCTTTACAAGTGTTGCTATAAATGAAGTTGGCAATTGTTTACTTATATTAGTAGACTTCTACTATAAATCGCTTAATAGAACACTATAATAGCTAGGATAAGATATATCTTGTTCAAATGTCACCTGAATCATGACCACTATTGAGGAATTATCATCATTTTCTCTTAAATTATTATAGAGAGAGATGCCTCCAAAAAAGTCCAACGGGAAGAAAAACAACCCTCCAACGAATCCACCACCACCACCACCTCCTCAGTACGACCCTGTTGTCTTCCAAGCAGCAGTGACAGCCGCCGTGGAAGCCGCCATGATGCAGATCAATGCAAGTGGCACTAGCGGCGCGGGTAGTGGTGCCAACCCTTCGAACCACGGAGATAGTCATGGACACCCAAGGGAGTGTTCCTATAAGAACTTCACGAACGCTAAACCCAAATCCTTCGATGGCACCGGAGGTGTCATTGCCTTAACCCGTTGGTTTGAGAAGACCGAATCAATATTCGAAATCTGCGTGTGTCCTGAAGCTAGCAAAGTGAAATTTGGAGCATGCACTTTCACCGACAGAACCCTCACTTGGTGGAACAGCCAAGTCAAGTCATTGACTCTCCCAATAGCCAATACTATGAGTTGGGATGATTTAAATGAACTAATGCTAGCAGAATACTTCCTGAGGGGCGAGATGCAAAAACTAGAGCAGGAGCTCTGGAGTCTGAAGATGAACGACTCCGATATCGCTGCTTACACTGCCAGATTCAGTGATCTGGCTCTTCTGTGTCCTGGGATGGTCACCCCGGAGAGTAGGAAGGTGGAAAGGTATATATGGGGATTAACTCCCCCGAATCAACGAAATGTTTTAGCTGCCAATACACTTACTTTTGATAGTACCAAGCGTCTGTCACAGACACTAGTGGATCATGGAGATCGCCAAGACTCTGTAACAGCCATTCCTGAACAGCCCAAAGAGAGTGGCAGCAAAAAGAAATTCTGGAACAAAAGAAAGGGCCAATATTCGCAGGAGCCCTCAAAGAAATAGCAAACAGTGGCAGTCCATGTTGCTACCATTCCTGCTGTTGTTCCTACTGCTCCAGCACCTCCCAGTCGATACGCTGGTAACCTATCGAAGTGCTACAAATGTAACTTCCACCACCACGGACCTTGTCGGGAAATTCAATGCACTAACTGAAACAGGAAGGGGCATACTGCCCGTTTCTGTAAGACACCAACACAGCCTAATGCCCAGACCCCCGAAACTAGAGTAAGCCATACCTGTTATGGTTGTGGTGAAGCAGGGCACTATAAGAGGGATTGCCCGAAGGCAAGGAATGTTGGCAACACAGGAAGAGTGCTAGCAATGGTTCAAGAGGAGGCAGTAGCGGATCCCACCATAGTCACAGGTACGTTCCTTCTCGATAACTCTTATGCATGCATACTCTTTGATAGTGGTGTGGAGAGGAGTTTCGTCAGCCATAAATTTAAACACTTACTCAAACACAACCCACAATCACTAAGCGAAAAACTCATTGCCGAGATGGCTAACAGGAAGAAAGAGAGCACTAACGAAATATTCATAGGTTGTACCCTCACTCTAAATGACTATTCTTTTCTAATCGACCTTATGTCGGTCTCTATAAAAAGCTTCGATGTCATCATCGGCATGGATTGGTTAAGTCCTCACCATGCTGATATTCTATGCTATGAAAAAGCCATTCGCTTTAATCTGCCAAGTGGCAAAACCCTCGTTATGTAAGGTGACAAACTCAGTACGAACCTTCGCATCATCTCGTGCATCAAAGCCCAAAAATACCTGCGAAAGGAGTATCACGCATTCCTAGGTCATGTAGTCAACGAAAAACAAGAAGTAAAAGACCTCGAGAGCATTCCCGAAGTCTGTAATTTTCCTGACATCTTTCCCAAAGATCTTCCCGGAGTTCCTCCTGAACGCCAAGTCGAGTTCCGAATTGACTTTATTCCTGGAGCTACACCTGTAGCCAAATCCCCGTATTGCCTAGCGCCAGCAAAGATGCAGGAATTATCCAGCCACTTAAACGAACTGCTTAGTAAGGGATTCATTAGACCGAGCTTCTCACCCTAGGGAGCACCGGTCCTATTCGTGAAAAAGAAAGATGGATCATTCCGCATGTACATAGACTATCGCGAACTAAACAAGCTTACCATTAAGAACCGATACCCTCTTCCGCGAATAGACGACCTCTTCGATCAACTCCAAGGAGCCAGCTACTTTTCAAAGATTGACCTAAGATCGGGGTATCACCAATTACGAATCCATGAGAATGATGTTCCCAAAACAGCATTCCGAACTCGTTATAGTCACCACGAGTTTGTAGTAATGCCCTCCGGTCTAACAAATGCACCCGTGGTATTCATGGATCTAATGAATCGGGTGTGCCGATCCTTCCTAGACAAATTCGTGATAGTATTCGTATTCATAGATGATATACTCATCTACTCACGAAGTGAGGAAGAACATAGCCAGCACCTGAGACAAGTCTTAGAAACATTAAGGGCGGAAAAGCTTTATGCTAAATTTTCAAAGTGCGAGTTTTGGATTAGGAAGGTAAACTTCCTTGGACACATGGTCAGCGAAGAAGGAATACATGTGGACCCCTCGAAAATAAAGGCAATCGAGAACTGGTCAGCACCTAGAACGCCAACAGAGATCCGCCAATTTTTAGGACTTGTGGGCTATTACCGCAGATTCATACAAAACTTCTCCAGAATCGCTAAACCTCTTACTGTCCTGACTCAGAAGGGTGTAACTTTTAGCTGGGGAGAGAAACAAGACATTGCATTTCAAACACTAAAGCAAGCCCTGTGCAGCGCACATATATTGTCTCTTCCAGAAGGGACAGAAGACTTCATAGCATACTGTGATGCATCCATTCAGGGGCTAGGCTGTGTGCTTATGAAGCGATGAAATGCTATTTCCTATGCCTCGAGACAACTAAAGGCACACGAGGTCAACTACACCACTCACGATCTTGAGTTGGGAGTAGGGATGTCAACGGGGGCAAACGGGAGCGGAAAAATCATTCAACCAATCAACATCCCTTTTTCCCCCATTTACACTGCCCCCGGATCCCCCATTTACACTGCCCCCGGATCCCCCATTTACACTGCCCCCGGTCCCGCCCCCAGCTACCTCCATCGCCCCCGGTCCCGCCCCCGTTCCCCCGGTTCCCCCAGTTTATTGGCTTAAAATTGGATTTTTTTGCTAAAAACTGCTTTTGTTTTAGGCAAAGAATACTATTTTTAATAACTTTAAAAGCTTAAAACTTAATCTTTTACAAGCAAAAAAATCCAAAATCCAAAATTACGAATCCAATATTAGAAAACGACAATTCCAACAATCTTACAAACACAAATCCAACATTACAAATGCAAAATACGACAAATCCAAATTTACAAATGCAAAATACTACAATCTGTACACAACTACAATCTGTAAACAACCACTATAAAATCTAATCATCATTCAACCAATCAACCAAGAGAGCCTCATAAGTCATAATCAAAATTACAATGAGTAGTGAACAAATTCAGATTTGCAACCAATCAAAATAAATATGAGTATATCATGAAATACAGTAAACAAATATCAACTATCAGAGTGAAGAAATTGAGATATAGAATACAACAGGCAACAACAAAACACAAAATACACAAATCATAAATTCAGATTGAGATACAGAAATTGAGAGGCGAGAAACAGCAAACCATAAATTCAGATTTAAAACCACTTACCTCCGATTTCTGGTGGAGAAGTCGACTGGGAGGTGAGAAACAGAAATCGTGAAGTCACAGTCGCTGGTCGCGTCTTAGGTGGAGAAGTCGCAGACTAGCAGTCGAACTGTCGAAGACTCAGACTCTCGGAGTTGGTCCTATTCTCGTCAATATTCACTCTCCAGTTGAACGCTCGAAGCTAGCTGCTAGTCGATCATCGATTGACTCGATTTGTCATTCACTGTTTGGGTCTTTGGGAAGAGGAAGACCGAATAAAGCTTAAGGCAGCGGTGATTTGTGAAGCCCTAATATTAAAATTAGTTTCCCATAACCCATTTCTATTTTACATTAAATAAATATATTTTTTATATAAATATAAACGGGGCCGCGCGGGGGTTTTTGACATCCCTAGTTGGGAGCAGTAGTCTTTGCACTAAAAATCTGGAGGCATTACCTTTACGGTACCAAGTGCACCATCTTCACCGACCACAAAAGCCTTCAACACATCTTCGATCAAAAAGAACTTAACATGAGACAGCGACGATGGATAGAGCTACTCAATGATTACGAATGTGAAATTCTCTATCATCCCGACAAAGCCAGTGTAGTAGCAGATGCCCTTAGTTGAAAGGAGTACTCAGGTCGTAGGGTGAAGGAATTAACCATGACAATCCATTCACATTTGTCCACACAGATCAAAGAGGCTCGGCTAGAAGCCTTGAAGTCAGATAATGTGGCAGATGAAGCCTTAAGAGGAATGGAGAAGAACTTTGAAATCAAGGGTGACTGAGTTCGTTACTTCATGAAACGGATCTGGACACCGATGTTTGGTGGCTACAGAGATGTTGTCATGAATGAAGCCCACAAAACTCGATACCCTGTTCATCCATGTTCAGATAAGATGTATCTGGATCTCAAGAAACTTTATTGGTGGCCGAACATGAAAGCCGAGATCGCTACCTATGTGGGCAAGTGCCTAACTTGCGCCAAAGTCAAGGTAGAATACCAGAAGCCCTCAGGTTTACTTCAACAGCTAGATATACCTGAGTGGAAGTGGGAGCGGATTACAATGGATTTCATAACCAAGCTTCCCAAAACCAAGGATGATCATGACACCATTTGGGTAATCGTCGACAAAATAACCAAATCCGCTCACTTCCTACCAATAAAGGAGAAAGATAAGATGGAGAAATTAACCAAAATATACGTCAGAGAGATAGTACGATCGCATGGTGTGCCCATATCTATTATCTCCAATAGAGATAGTAGATTCACCTCGCGGTTTTGGCAGTCACTACAAAAATCTCTAGGAACTAGGCAAGACATGAGTACAGCCTACCATCCGCAAACTGACGGGCAGAGTGAGAGTACCATTCAAACACTAGAAGACATGCTGAGAGCATGTGTCGTCGACTTTGGTAAACATGGGATACCCATTTGCCACTTGTCGAGTTTTCATACAACTATAGTTATCACTCTAGCATCAAGGCTGCCCCGTTCGAAGCCCTCTATGGCCGTAAGTGCAGATCTCCTATGTGCTGGGCTGAAGTGGGTGACACGCAGCTATCTAAAGGGCAAGTCCCTGATAGCACTCTCACTGGCCTGGAGATCATACAAGAAACCATAGAAAAGATCGTTCAAATTCGAGAATGACTGAAAGCCTCTAGAGATAGACAAAAGAGCTATGCAGACAAGAGACGAAAACCCTTGGAATTACAGGTTGGTGACCGCGTTCTGTTGAAGGTATCACCCTGGAAGGGCATGATACATTTCGGAAAGCGTGGAAAGCTAAATCCAAGGTACATTGGGTCATTCAAGATTCTCGCTAGAATCGGCCCAGTAGCTTACAAACTTCGTCAACCATAAGAACTTAACAACGTACACTCTGTCTTCCACGTGTCAAATCTAAAGAAGTGCTTATCCGATGAGACTCTTGTGATTCCACTCGATGAAATCAAGATAAACAAGAGTCTCAACTTTGTGGAAGAACCAGTAGAAATCATGGATAGGGAAGTCAAACGAATGAAACAAAGTCGCATACCAATAGTGAAGGTTCACTGGAATGCCAAGGGGGGACCTGAATTCACTTGGGAGCGAGAAGATCAGATACAAAAAAAGTACCCGCATCTTTTCCCTAGTCCATGATGTATTCACTATATAAAGAATTTCGGGACAAAATTCCCTCTAACGGGGGAATAATGTAACAACTCGTTATTTTTTAAGTCAATAAAAGTCAAACCCTTTAAATAAAATTCGAGTTTGGTTGATCATAAGTCTTAAATATGATTTAAATTATATAAATGATGTTTTTATATAAGTATTTTGATGTTTGGAATAAAATGCACTTAAAAATCAAAAATTTTCCCTTTGGAACCGACAACCTTCACACCAAAAACCCTTTTCGGCCGAAAACCCTCGGACCGCAAACCTCACCGACCGAAAACTACCTTCTGAACGAGAACCCTCTCGATATATATGATTTCCCCCGAAAAATAAGCCATTTATCACTTTTCAAACCAAAAACACACTCATTTTTCTCTCAAGTATCATCCAAGAATCTTCAAATCTTCAAGCAAAATCCTTCAAATCTTCATAATTTTCACCAAGAACACCAAGAACAATCTTCAAATCTTCAAGCTGACCGAAAACCACCTAGACTGAGAACCACTAGACCGAAATACTTACTAACCGAGAACCCTTCCTGGACCGAAGACTGATTTCGGTCTGTACCGAAATCATCCGCAAGTGCACCAAAAACTCTTCTTTTGGACCTACTTTCATACCGAAAACACCCAGCAACATTCCAAATAATTCCCGGTAATTTTTGTAAGTATTCCTTACATAAATTAAGTGTTGTGTAACACTTTAATTAATTATTTCACTAATTTAAATACGGCTATGTGTTTAAATATTACTAGGATACCGTTATTTCCATGTACGCTAGCCCGAGGATCGTCACTATAGTTTCGCTATCCAAACGCGAACACGCACTAGAGGTGAGTTCATACCCCTACGTTTTCACTATTTTTCAATGTTTTTAGGGCGGGAATACAAGTTAAACACAGGGACTCTTGTGTTAACATTCAAACGATTTCAAACCATTTGCAATTGTTTCAATCCGATTTATCGCTGCATTTATCAAAATATATTTATATATATTTTTAACCCTTTTGTAGCATGTCGAGAAAAAAGGGTATTTTTCATAACTCTCTTACTACCGCTTTATACACACTGTTAAATTGCAAATGCTTCAATTCATTACATGGCATACATTTAAACTATAGTTGGTATAGTTTGTGAAACGCTACACTATTTTACTAAGTTCAACAAACGATAAAGAACATACAATTAAACTATAACTGGTATAGTTGAGAACCACTACACTATTTTATAAGC
The DNA here is from genome assembly GCF_052849685.1 of Lactuca virosa. NCBI lineage: Eukaryota > Viridiplantae > Streptophyta > Magnoliopsida > Asterales > Asteraceae > Lactuca > Lactuca virosa. The sequence goes on from NC_136433.1 coordinate 21,601,800, forward strand.
TCAAGAACATTATACAGAAACAAGTATATAAACTATAATAGGTATAGTTTTATGGAACACTACTCTATTCCACTAATTCCAGGATACACTATTAAAATAATTATTTAAGTATAATTATTTTGCATTACAAAGTACACTACTACAAGGTAATACATACAGTTTCAAGTACAAGAGAACACTACTGCACTACATGTAAACTAGTTAATACAGGGTTGTGAGGCACCACTTCGTTGTACCCATCCGGGTACAGGTCGATACAAAAGGTTTTATTTTAAATAATGAAACTACAATAGACTATTTTACACTACAATCGGTGGATTCTAGGCACATATACAAAAGGTTTCCATACAAACACTACTACGATACATCACAATTTAATTACAAAGTACACTAGTACAACATACAATTTCAATAAACATTCATGATATAGTTTTATTTATTAATAAGACTACAGTTTACTATTTCAGAGTACAGTAACAAACATACATTGTGGTCTTAAGTCCTAAGACTACATTTCATTCAATAAAGAAAATATTGGATTTTCTGGAAGTACGCTATAACATTTTCAAAGAACAAAGACAAGCTTTTCATCTCAAAAACATACTTATGAACTCACCAACTTAAATGTTGATACACTTTCAAAACCACTTGTATTCTCAAGGAACCGGTAGACAGGTACACCCACAGGTTTTGAGAAGATGGAGCTTTTAGAGTCGTGTATTTTATACTTTTGTTATATACTTTTCATGTCATACAAACTATGTATCGAACAGATATAGACACTATATTTCATCAATGTAATGGTTGTGTTTGCTTTGATTTACGATTATGCAATTGTTGTGATACTGTACATGACATGCTACGCCCCCAAACGTTTCCGTCGTTCCGGTTTGGGGGTGTGACAATAGTGACCTTCCAACACCCTTTTTCTAGAAATATCAGCTTAAGATAGTTTGGGAATCCAAGATAGGGTTTTTGGAGAAAAACCATATGCCACAATGTGGCATGGTTATTATGGGACGCATGTCTTTGGTGAATGTAACATCCGCAACTTCGGGCTAGACAATCAAGATATAACAAGTGATAATTATAATAATTTGAACCCTCGAATACGAGGATCGCTAGTCTTGCGCGTTACAGACTATATATTATAAATCTTTTAAGGGATTTACCGATAAGCAATAAAACGACATTATTGATAGAAGATTATTTAGGATAAATGATCTTAACGAAATTTATAGGATATGCGACAAGGATTCCGTATATATAAAGAACTCTGAAATCCGACTTCGTATGAAGAAGTTATGCTTCTTCGAAGTTTCACGATTAAACCGACACGGCTATGCGTGTTGTAAAAGGTGAATTTTAAATAGATTGATTATTAGCCTAAGTAATCTAAATGAAAATCGTAGTGATTGTAAACCGAGAGCGTGCATATAGAGAACATCCAAATCTGACTTTATACAAGGAAGTTATGATTTTTCAAAGTTTCAGCGCAGCAGTACGGATACAGACATCGAAATTCAAAGCGGTTGATTGATAGTCGAAGCAATATAGACACGAGTTGAAGATCTCTTGAATATGAAGTCATCGATATAAAGACAGTCGAGAACGGAGTTCATATGAAGGAGTTATGAATTTCGCACAAGCTTTAACAATCGGACCTGTCTAAATATGAATTTTAGTTAGAGCTAGAATTAGAGGTTGAGACCTTAATGAAATTTGTAGAGCTCGTAGAGTGGATTCTAGGGATATAAAGAACATCAAAAATGGATCTCATATGCAAAAGTCATGGCCGTCTAAAGATCTGCAAGAATTTACCTGTTGGGATGATGCGGCACTACCAAGAGGTGCCACGTGGCGTGGTGTCACACCCCGAAACCGGAATGGCGGAAACGTTCAGGGGCGGAGGACGTCATGCTCAGTATCATAACCATAGTGAAGAAAGTAAGCACAACCATCATAAATATAATTTAAAAGGTTACATCGTTGCAAAAATACATGTTTCCAAATAAATTACATATGATGTCAAAATAGTTCAAAAGAAATCTGCGTCCTTAGCGTCTTGCCTTCAAAAATCTTGTGGTTACCTGTATTACTGAATACCTGAGAATACAAGTTGTTTTTGAAAGAGTATCGGCATTAAAGCTGGTGACTTCATAAGCAATTTATGAATGAAAAAGGGATGTTGTTCCTTAAAGCTTGTTACAAGTTTGTTTCCAGAAAATCCAATATTTTCTAAAAGGTTTATTGTATCTTAACTGAACCAAGACTTAGTATATGTAAGTAAATCGTCATACTTAAATGTGGTTTTATATTTAAATAAAACTCCTTTTTGTAAAATTCGTAAATCCCCATGAACGGTATGTTTTGTTAATTCCCCATGTGATTTGTTATAACCATGCTAAAACTCGAAGACCTCGTACTCGACGTTCTTCAGGCGTCGGAATGTTATCACATTTGTCACCCCAGACCTGCCGGTCTAGCTGTTGCAAGCAGCTTAGGTGCGGGTTTGTCAGACCCAATATAGATCTATACACAACTATCACGCTCTCCCTCCAAGAGATTCTGATTATAACTACAGGACTTTTCTATGGTACTTAAGAGTACCCCGAAGGTGAATGTCTCACAAATTTATTCATTAACAAGTTCACGTTGTTTGTAATGAAATACCCGTTTTGTGAATCGTTTGTATTACCGTTTCTTTGTTAAACGAGGTGTTCAAACTATACCTATTATAGTTTATCAGTTGTGTGTTATGATTTAATGAAACATTGATATGCATGGCTTTGTATTTCAACGAAAATGACATTGAAACTACCAAGTGTAAATCTTACACACCTTGCTCATCATGTTACAAGGTGTAAATAACTCTTAAACTTGTGTTTGACAGTTTAACCCTTAACTGTCACTGAATCTGTAAACTCGGTAAGTTTAGAAAAAGATTCTACTGTATTCATAAATTTTCCTATATTTTTTGGTGGTCTCAAACCAGTTTGAAAATGTTCATCTTCACAACCTGGTCTGACTTTGTTGCGGCAGTGATATGCAGTTTTGTAAAAATCACCATAAATTGTAGACAAATCATATGGAGATGTGAAAGTAGTCATTATAAAGGTATAAACCTGAACTATTTGCATATTAAACAGTTTTGAAAAATATTAAGTTTAAGTTGGGTAAAACAGTTCGTGAACAGGTCACAACTTTTCTATTGTAAGCTGTCAAGTTAAGTTTCAAATATGTTTTGGTGTTTTAACTTGTATTCCCCCCCAGAAAACTAAAGAAAACTAGAAATGTAGGGGTATGAACTCACCTTGATTGATTTCTTGAAGAGTGGAAAGTCGAAGACGAGGAGTATCAAGTCAAGAACACTTGATGAACACGTGAAAGCTTGGATGATCCTAAGGACGATTCTTTGGTGTTAAAATGTGTGTAGATGATCCAAGAGTGTTAGGAAAATACGGAATAACGCTTGAGTTTAGATGAAATACTTACCAAAAAGTGAAGTAGTAGCTCAAGAACACTTTCACAAAGTGGTGGGAAGTAGAGTGGAAGAGAGGCTTTCTTGAGGGATTAAGAAGTGTGTAAGTTTGGAATGATCAAGGTAAACCAAGAAATCCTCCAAGGATTTCTTTATATAGTGAAGGTTGCTGGAGCAATTTGCAAGTTGAAATGATGTTTACCTTGGTTTGTGTGATGTGGATAAGATTTTGCTAATGAGAATATGACACATGGAGACAAGTAGGCACACTTGACCCACTTGTGGTGTAGAATATTCTTCTTAATGTAAAATAATGATTTATAATTAATAAATCCTTGAGAAATGAATAAAATATGAGTTTAGGGAGTTTAAAATGATAAAAATATGAATTTGGTGAAAAATCCCCGTAAAAAACGGGCTTAACAGGCGAAAGTTGTCGAAAACCGGGAATTAGGAGTGAATCTGTGAGGTTCAGTCCTTAGGAGATGAGGACCGAAGGTGGGAGAAGGAACTGAGAGTGGGAGAAGGAGGAACTGAAGATGGGTCTCGGGCCCGAAGGTGTGAGGGAACCGAAATGGACCGAGGGCTCGGTTCATTTCGGGTGTATGGAGGTTCAGTCCGAGAGGCTAGGTTCGGTCCTGAGGGGACCTTCGGCTCCAAGCAGTTCAGTCCAAATAAGGAGGCTTCGGTCTTAGCAGGGTTCGGCTCTAAGAGGTTTGCCTCTAAAAGGGTTCGGTTCCTAAGAAGGGTTTCGACCCTATTTAGCTGTTTTTCGATATACTTCCCCGATTCAAGCGGTTTTTGGCCAAGTTAAGGGTCGGGATGACCGGATGACTATAAAAAGTTGAGAGAGATTTTGAGAGAGATTTGCGAGAGATTTAGGAGAGATTTAATTTTAGCCATTATTATTGTATAATCTCGTAATGCAAGGTTCGTGAACCCCGTTATGCCTCGTTTATGATTGTTTTAAGTCCCCAAAGGGTTCATAGTCGTGTTTTGATGCATTTAACTCCCTTCTTAGGGTTTTACATTGATAAATACATAAAATTTCCGAGACACTTGAATTTTTGACATACAAATGCACATTCTTATACATAGAATAACTTTTAACATACAAGTACTAGTTAAGTTTGACCGGTTTGACTTGTTGACTTTGACTTTGACTTTGACTTGAATTTGACGGCTGTCACACGTGGTCGGTAGTCCTCTTCCTCCGAGAGACACAACGACGTGGCATGTTTTGGACATGACATATGGTGCCACGAGAATTGGCCACGTGGAAATCTTCTAGAAGATGAACATGAAAGAATCAGGCATCGACACGTGGCGAGCAAAGCATAGGGCCAGCACATCTCTAAGGCGTGGCGCCCCCCCCCCCTTGCAACGTGTAAATATTTCGCGAATTTAGCTGATTTTTCCACACCAATCTTTCCAAAACACTCTCAAATCCTCCTAAGTTCTCTAGATCCAATTTTAGGGGTTTTTATTGATCAGTAGAGGAGCTCTAGTGCATTAGACGGCTCGGGAAATAGAAACTTTTAGATTGGAGTTTTGCCCGTGAAATTTCCTGGTTTTCGCTAAAATTTCTATAAGTTAAGCAACACTAATTTTGTTTCAATTGTAACTTATATTTATACTCTCAAATAATGTTTGATCTACTTACACGAATGATGTCTAGGTTGGATTTAATGAGGTATTTAAAGTGGGATTTCCAAACAGTATACTCTGTGTACCAAACAGACCTTACCTTTGATATGATCCTACCTGGTTGTTCCTTACTTGATAGATCTTGATGTAGATATTGGGATTAGTGAGGAATCTAGACTATTATTAGTCATCGAGATTATTAGACTAAGACTCAGTATTAATTGTACTTAGGTGACGTCAAAGGAAAAGCTAAAGGTGTTAGGTGAAGCTCTACCCAAATGATCGGTCATCATAGTTACTTTCATCTTACACATAGATATGAAGTATTTATATAATTAAATGATATGGGTGCTTATTATCTGTGATCAAAATGTTATGTGTTAGATGAAATAATATAAGATGAATTTTATATGATTTACCATATATGTACTTTCATGCATATAATATATTCGGTAATGATGGGCAATGGGGGATGAATAAAATAATGAGGGTAATGGATGATGAGAGATGAAAACAATAATAATAAGCCTTGACTTACTAGTAATATTGTACTAAGCGATCTAGTCATCTAAAAGAGTATGGATGATGACCACAGACTTTTTTAGACAGTCCAGTGGAAGGCATATAGGTTTATAACTTGTAGATGTTGGACTATGTGTCTACTTGATGTACTCTACCCTACTGACATATATTGCCGAGAAATCCTTGAAACAGTATTGCCCGCAACGATGATTATGATGATCCTTAGGATAGATCCTTATGAATGATTATAGAAGAAAACTTACTGACATGTATGCCAGAGAAATCCCTGATACATTATTGTCAGTAACGATGATTATGATGATCCTTAGGACAGGTTCTTAGGGATGAAGATAGAAGAAAGTGGGGATGGGTAATTGGGTTCATTATAGATGTGAAATAGATAATTAAACAGATTAGTTATATAATTGTAGGTTGAAAACCCTATGTACTCAACAGGTTTCCCAACCTGATCCACTCAGATTCTTTGTATCACAGGAAGTAGTACAAAGATAATGATGTTTGGATCTGATGAGATATTCGAGGAAATATAGGTCATAGTATAAAAGATGATGACTACATTTATGCTTATGTTTCTTGTAACAGTTATGATATCCCAAGTTTTTAAAAATCAATTAAAAACATTTCTTCGGAAATACTTTAATGGGACAAATTCTGCAGTTATAAATAAACTATGTTTTAAAATAATCATAAATAAAAAGGTTTTCTCTGATCGTAAAAATGGGATGTCACAGTGAGCTCCACAATGTGGCACCGGGATGGCCACGATGTGGTAGATGTTGCAACCTAAATCCATGATTATAGGGTTTCTCCCATATTTAAACAACTTAACTCCTAGTTTAGGGCATCTCCTTCATCCTCCATCTTCCCATTTTTATGATTATGTGTCCACTTGATGTACTCTACCCTACTGACATGTATTGCTGAGAAATCCTTGAAACAATATTTTCCGCAACGATGATTATGATAATCTTTAGGATAGATCCATAGGAATAATTATAGAAGGAAACCTACTGACATGTATTCCGGAGAAATACCTGAAACAGTACTGTCAGCAACAATGATTATGATGATCCTTAGGACAGGTTATTAGGGATAAAGACTGAAGAAAACGGGGATGGGTTATTAGGTTAATTGTTGTTGTGAAATAGATAATTAAACAAATCAGTTATATTATTGTAGGTTGAAAAGCCTATGTACTCACCAGGTTTCCCAACCTGATCCACTCAGATTCTTTGTATCACAGGAAGCAGTACAAAGATAATGATGTTTAGATCTGATGAGAGATTCGAGGAAATATAGGCCATAGTATAAAAGATGTTGTAAGGCATGTAATGACTACGTTTATGCTTATGTTTCTTGTATTATTTATGACATCCCAAGTTTTTAATAATCAATGAAAAACATTTCTTCGAAAATACTTTTATGGGATAAATTCCTTAGTTACAAATATACTATGTTTTAAAATAATCATAAACATAAATGTTTTCTCTGATCGTGAAAATGGGGATGTAACAGTGAGCTTCACGACGTGGCACCGGGATGACCACGACGTGGTAGCCGTTGCAGCCTAGGTCCATGATTATAGGGTTTCTCCAATATTTAAACAACTTAACTCCTAGTTTAGGGCATCTCCTTCAACCTCCATCTTTCCATTTCGAAACCCTAGCCTCTTATCCAAGGAAATGAGCATGGTGGCTTGATCTTGAGGTTGTTTACTTCATTTGGTGAAACTTGAAAAAGAAGGAATTTCATTTTGGTGCAAGGAAGCAAAGAACAAGCTCGGATCCAACATATTCTTCATATTTTGGAGTTGCTGGAGGTATAAAGCTCATACCCTGACCATTGTTTCCCTTGTTTCAAATGTGACTCCATTTGGATGATTTTGGTCCTTTATTGGATGCTCTTGGAGTTTGAGGAACTCTAGAGCTTTTCGTGACACTTAAATTGTCCTTAGGTATCTGAGAATGAGAAAGGAGACATGTTTGAAGCTATTTTGGGTCCTTAAGCAAGTTAGGGTCATATTAAGGACTAAATGGACTTAGGGTTTAAGATCGTTTTTTGTGGTGAGGTCATTATGGATAAAGTGGGAAACTTTATCCATTAAGTCATTGAGAAGGATTAAATATGAAGTTTTGAGCCTTGATCTCTAAGGATTAAGCTCTTAATGACGATTTGAGGAAACTGCTAGTTCCCACGATGTAGGCAAAGGATGAACATGACGTGGCAAAGTTCTGACCCGCGACTATTTTGTCTTCGCATTATCATGATCTATTGTCGATTTTGACTTGGTTGACCGTTGACTTTTGTTTAACGTTGACTTTTGTTGACCGTTGACTTTGGGGACCTTTTGATGGGTTTTATAGGTTAAAAAAATCTTATTTGACCATTGATTTTTGACCAGTTTGACTCTGGGTCAAAGTTGGAGGATGTGAGTTACTAATTGAGGATTTATATGTTCGTGGTGTAGCCGGTTTGTGGAATTGATAAGTGGAGGGAGTTAGAGTGTTGTTGTATTCTCAAGATTCTGCGATTCATGTGAGCTTCTCACTATGACACGTATCCCATTGTATATCCTTTGCATGGTAGGATATAGGTACTGTTAGAGTACAAGTATGCTAGTTGACTATGATAACTCCTTGTTATGCATGTGCAGTGTAGGGCACATGGTGTCATGGTATGTTAGACTGGTATGGTTTTGCTGTTAACTGTATGATTTTGTTGGGGGTTATGTTTGGTTAGGGTAATTGGGGAAGGCCAGTTATCAGTATTATGTAGGTTGACCAACAAATGACTTATTTCAGAAGTGGGCAATGACAGGGTAACTAGGCAAGGCTAGTTTCCAGGAGAATGTAGAATGCTAGTCATGTTATGTGTTCATGCTATATGATTATGTGATAGAGATAGCTTGGGTTATATGTTGTCTAAGTTGGATATCCCGAGAACTCTTGGTATAATGCCTAATTGTGATGTTCTTGTATGATTGTTCTCTCTGGGGTGGATCATCTATTCAACCAGGATGTGGCTCCTAGCACCTGTATGTGAGATCGGGATGTGGCCCTCGACATTGCAGGGAAAGACCATGGCTAGAAAAATGGAAATGGAGTCAAGGTTGGGTCTATTATCATTGGAAATACCATGGCTCGGACCAAAGCAATGGTGCCAGGGCTGGGCCCATATACTCCCTAGAGTTGGGCCTGTTATCAAAGGAATGACCTTAGCTGAGACCATGGAAATAGATTCAGGGTTGGGCTGGTATACTCCCTAGGGTTGGGCCCGTTATCTATGATATATACATATGTGGATAGGAGATCTAATTGCTTGGTTATAGATCCAACGTTTTTCTTGTTTGCATTGTATGCATGATGCAATATGTGGTATATACTGGGGAACTCACTAAGCTTTATGCTTACAGTGGTGGATAAAATATTTATAGGTTTTTCGTGAGAAGAGCTCGGTGAGACTGTACACATGCATCGAAGATGTTGGTTTCTACTGTCTCGTAATTTAACTCTAATAATCTATGGTGTTAATCAATTGAATGTTACTTAATGGTTTTTGACATAAAGGTTTTAATTGGTTGGTCTATTTGTAAATGAACAATCTCTTTGAAATTTTTGGGACGTTACAATTTGGTATCAAATCCTTGGTTTGAGGGATTCGGAGATGTCATATTGTGTGTCTAAACTCAAACTGAGGACTGAGAGATTTTCTAAACGATTTTTTGAAATGAAAATGCTTTTATTCAAGGAAATGAATTTCTAAAAAGATTTTATACTAATTGAAGGATGCGATTGTAAAGTCAGTCGGAGCTCATGAAGTAAGTAATTCCCAATATACCTTTACGATCTTGTATTTTTTTTCTATGAATTGTTATGCATGCTAGAAGGTAGGCTGTAGATCCGCTTAAGAATTACATGATAGAATTGCCTGACATCTGTGATGACTTAGTCTATAGAATTGTTTGCTATATGCTGCTTGAAGTCTAGACTGGTAATGTTAATTGCTAGGTGTATGCTTTAGATTTGTACCCGATTAGAATTATATAGCCTTAGAATGATTGATTTAGCCTTATTTCTTGTTCCTGATTTTGTTGTAGGCTTAGGGTAGAATCATTTATTCAACAGTCTATTTGATCGTGTATTGTGTACAACTTGAATGCACGAGGCAACCAACGGTGTTGGTAGAGAATTCTAGCATTCCAGTTTTGTGGGAAGGGAATGATCCTAGCGAGAGAGTTTAGGAAATGTGGTATTATGTTTATGGCTAGACATATGCATGTGTGTGAGGAGTTTATAGGAGTGATTCGAAGTGGGTGTGCATAGTGTGGAAGGTAGTATGGGGCCCATACTATTGAAAGCACAAGATCCATACTTGGGTTAGAGAGTGTTACAAGAATACCAGGAAGTTGTAAGTGGGTGTGCATAGTGTGGGTTTGCACTGTGTATTGTTTTGACGATTTTATGTTATCTTTCAGATTCAGCATAGCGACTTTCTGTGTTGTAGATTGAAATATGTGTGAGGAAGATGTCCACGACATCATTGTTGCTGAGATTTCAAGGTTCATGAGAGAGGATATGTCGGGCTTGGTCAGCACAGACAGGAAGGAGCTGATTTTACTGACGGGCGAGCTGATTTTACTGACGGACGACAAGCCCGACACAAATGTCACACCCCCAAACCAAGGATGGCGGAAACGTCCGGGGGTGGAGGACTTCATGTATAGTATCATAACAGCAATTGTAATAGTAATTCAAGCAAACACAACCAACATATATATAAAAAAAATTACATCATTGTATGAATTACATGTTTACGAACAAATCACAATATGTTGATAAAATATGAAATAGTAGACGCCTTAGCGTCCCATCCTCAAAAGCACTTGATTACCTGTTTAATGATTTCCTGAGAATACAAGTTTTTGAAAAAGTGTCAACACAAAGGTTGGTGAGTTCATAAGCTTTTCGTTTGTAAAAGTAGTATTTGTGTTAGAAAAATCCAATATTTTCCTTAATGTGTAAATGTAGTCTTAAAACCCAAAGACCGAAATGTACAAGTAATTTGTCATATTTATAGTAAAACAATGCAAGTTTAAATCGACATAAACTCGTTAAATTTTAATGAAGTCCCCGTAAATTCCAATGTTTGTTAATACTTTATGTGAGTTTATTATAACCATACTATGACCAAGGTTGCCTAAAACGACGTTCTTCAGGCGTCGGAAATGTTATGACATTTGTCACCCCAGACCTATCGGTCTAACTGTTGCATGCAGTTTAGGTGTGGGTTTGTCAAACCCAATATAGATCTATACACAAGTATCACGCTCTCCCTCAAGGAGACTCTGGTTACAATACAGGACTTAATGGTAATTTGAAGTAATTGTCTCACAAAGTCATTAACGGAATTTCGTGTTATGAAAACTTGGTACCGTATGGCCGTACCTTGCTTAATGAAAATATCCTTTGTATAAATGTACCCTTTTTAAATGTATGTGTTATGTAATGTATCATAAACTATACCTATTATAGTTTATCAACCAAGGGTAGTACGTGGTAATGTATGCAAACTATATTCAAAATAGTTTATTTAATGTTTGAATGTATCGATTTTACTTTGATTATAATCACTTGTTATTCTTTATATTTTATATGACCAAATCCATTTGTAAACTGATGTGTGTCTAAATATTAAGATAAAATGTCATATATTGCAGTAACATATAGTCACATAAAGATATACACCTTGCTCAACATGTTACAAGGTGAAATGAAATTAACAGCAACTTTTCGTTAAAAACAGTTTCTGTTACCGTTCTTAGAAAATTTATAGAAAATCATCACAGCTCTAAATCCAAATCCGCAAATTTTGAGAGTTTGGAATATGAGTCTAGTTTGTTCGTAAATTTTACCATGATTTTTAGTGATCTCTAACAGAGGTGAAAATGTTCATAATCACAGACTGGTCCGGGTTTGCCTCTGAAATGACAGGCAGTTTTGTAAAAATCACCATTAATTGTAGAAAAATCATTTGGAGATGTGCAAGTAGCCATTTTAAAGCTAAGAGTTTGAACTACTTGCACCTGAAACAGTTTTGAAAACTAAAATATTTAAGTTGACCAAAACAGTCCGTGATTAACGTCCATCTTTTCTGATGTAATCTGTTAGAAAAAGTTTAATTGTGTTCTTGATGATTTTACTTGTATTCTCCCCTTAAAACTTAAGAAAAACATGTAAATGTATGGGTATGAACTCACCTTATGTGGTTTCAGTAGATGAAAGTGAGAGAAAGGAAGTGTTCAACTCAAGAACACTAAGAAGATGTCTTGATGATTCGAAAATCTAACACCGAATAAGATGGAACTTGTGTAAGATATCAATGATTTGAGTAGAATGGAGTTTAATAATTATGTGAATGATGAAGATACTTACTAATTGAAGCAAGAAATCCCTGGAGAAAGCCTTGAAGTTCTTGAAGTTGAGAGAAAAGATGAGAGAATTTTGGAGAGTGTTCTTGGTTGCTAAGTGTAGAATGAAAGAGTTTTATGGAGAATGAGGAGAGAGGATCAATCCTCCAGCTCTTAGAACGTGGGAAGAGCTGGAGATTGGCTGTAAAGGTCCACTAAGGAGACAAGGGGTAGTGGGAAAGAGTGGCTGGTCATAGAGTGAGGTGGTAGTGGGTTGCTTTTGCCATAAATTAAGGAAAAGCAAATATTCCCTCAATAATTAGATCAATCACCAATTCTTTTAATATATTTTATAAAAACCCTGGAGATTTATATATTTTGGGGCCTTAGTTTATAAAATAAAGTTTTGGGTGAAAATCCCACGTTAAAATAATGAAAAACGGAGTTAAAACGAAGTCGTAGTCGAAAAACCGGTAAAAAGGGCCTGGACTTCGGACCCTGCGAGACTTCGGACGGACCTCGCTTCGGACGGACACGACTTCGGACGGACCTCGCTTCGGACGGACACGGGACTTCGGACACTGCTTCGCTTCGGACACTGGTCCTTCGGACCTCGGACATCGGACACAGCTTCGGACCAGAAGCTTTGGTTTCGGATCCTTAAAGCTATTTTACTCGTTTTTATCCCGTTTCAAGCGATTTTTGACCCGGTTAAGGGTCGAGATGACCCAAATGATTACAAAAAGTTAAAGTAACTTTTGAGAGAGATTTGGGAGAGATTTGGGAGAGATTTCAATTAGAAAGAGATAGAGTGAAAACGATTTAGAGGGGTTTCGTTTGTGATTAATTTGAGTGTCCGGCTTCACAACGCAAGGTTCGTAAACCCCATTAAACCGTGTTTTAGTGTCGTACCCAATCCCGATGATTGTGCAATAGTGTTTTATCGCTTTGGTTCGTTGTTTAGCACTGTTAAGGCTAAGGAAAATCAAACACATGAACTTTCCAAATGAGGATTTCTCATTAAAATAGCGAATTGTATAGTGATTACATAACGTAAACCCTAGCATACAAGGGTTATTGGAGTTGACCGGTTTGACTTGTTGACTTTGAATTGACCGAAATTTGACGGTTGTCACATCATCCCCCCGTTAGAAGGAATTTCGTCCCGAAATTTTCATTTTGACTGGGATTTCAAGAGTTTGGAAAGAGATGTGGATACTTTTGTTTCATCTGATCCTCGCGTTCCCAGGTGAATTCGGGTCCTCGTTTAGCGTTCCAACGTACCTTCACGATGGGAATACGACTTTGTTTCGTTCGTTTGATTTCCCGGTCCATGATCTCCACAGGTTCTTCCACGAAGTTGAGGCTCTCATTGATCTCGATTTCCTCGAGTGGAATAATGAGAGTCTCATCGGATAGGCACTTTTTCAAGTTCGAGACGTGGAAGGTAGGATGCACATTACTAAGTTCGCGGGGTAGATTGAGTTTGTAAGCTACGGGGCCGATTCTAGCGAGAATCTCAAAAGGCCCTATGTATCTTGGATTCAGCTTCCCACGCTTTCCGAAGCGTATCAAGCCTTTCCAGGGTGAGACTTTCAAAAGGACTCGGTCTCCCACCTGGAATTCCAAGGGTTTCCTCCGCTTGTCTGCGTAGCTTTTCTGTCGGTCTCTTGAGGCTTTAAGTCGTGCTCGGATTTGTACGATCTTTTCGGTGGTTTCGCGGATGATTTCTGGACCGGTGAGAGTGCTATTAGAGGCTTGCCCTCTAGCTAGCTGTGAATCCCCCACCTCAGCCCAACACAGGGGTGATCTGCATTTACGACCGTAAAGAGCTTCGAATGGAGCGACTTTGATGCTAGTATGATAGCTGTTATTGTAGGAGAATTCGATAAGCGGTAGATGGGTATCCCATGCTTTACCGAAGTCTATCACACAAGCTCTTAACATGTCTTCCAACGTTTGAATGGTTCGCTCGCTCTGTCCGTCGGTTTGTGGGTGGTAGGCCGTACTCATGTCAAGCCTGGTTCCCAATGATTTTTGTAGAGACTGCCAAAACCGTGAGGTAAATCTACTATCTCTATCAGAGATAATGGATATCGGCACACCATGGAGTCGTACAATCTCTCTGATGTACGTTCTAGTCAGCTTCTCCATCTTGTCGGTTTCTTTTATTGGTAGGAAGTGTGCTGATTTGGTCAATCTGTCTACAATTACCCATATTGTGTCAAGCCCGCCTGATGCCTTAGGCAGCTTGGTTATGAAGTCCATGGTTATTCGTTCCCACTTCCACTCAGGTATATCCGGCTGTTGTAATAGCCCGGATGGTTTCTGGTATTCTGTTTTGACCTTAGCGCAAGTCAGGCACTTGCTCACATAGGTAGCAATCTCAGCTTTCATGTTCGGCCACCAGTATAATTTCTTGAGGTCTAGATACATCTTATCCGACCCGGGATGGATGGAGTATCGAGTCTTGTGTGCTTCATTCATGACAACATCTCGGAGTCCACCGAACTTCGGTGTCCAAATCCGGTTCATGATATAACGTGCTCCATCCTCCTTGACTTCTAAGTTTTTATCCATTCCCCTTAATGTCTCTCCTGCCACCTTTTCTGGTTTCAAAGCTTCTAGTTGAGCTTCCTTGATTTGTATGGTCAGGTGGGAATGGATTGTCATTGTTAAGGATTTTACTCGGCGGCCCGAGTACTCCTTCCTGCTTAGAGCATCGGCCACTACATTGGCCTTGCCCGGATGATAACGAATTTCGCACTCGTAGTCATTCAGCAACTCCACCCATCTCCTCTGTCACATGTTGAGCTCTTTCTGATTGAGGATATGCTGAAGACTTTTGTGATCAGTGAAGATAGTGCATTTCGTGCCGTAGAGGTAGTGTCTCCAGATCTTCAAAGCGAAAACCACTGCTCCTAATTCCAGGTCGTGCGTAGTATAATTAACCTCGTGCGTCTTAAGCTGTCTTGATGCATACGCGATAACCTTCCCTCTCTGCATGAGCACACATCCGAGGCCTTGATTCGAAGCATCACAGTACACTACGAAGTCCTCGGTTCCCTCTGGGAGAGACAAGATCGGTGCGCTGCATAGGGCTTGTTTTAACGTTTGGAAAGCAGTTTCTTGTTTATTTTCCCACTTGAATATCACACCTTTCTGCGTCAAGGTGGTGAGTGGTTTCGCAATCTTGGAGAAGTTTTGTATAAATCTTCGATAGTAGCCAGCAAGCCCAAGGAATTGTCGAATTTCGGTTGGCGTCTTGGGTGCTGACCAATTCTCGATTGCCTTGATCTTGGAGGGTTCCACATGTATGCCTTTCTCACTTACCACATGTCCAAGGAAATCCACTTCTCTAATCCAGAATTCACACTTAGAGAACTTAGCATAAAGCTTCTCCGCTCTTAGCGTCTCTAGCACTTGGCGTAGATGTAGGCGATGCTCTTCTTCGCTTCGCGAGTAGATCAAGATATCGTCGATGAATACGATTACAAACTTGTCTAGGTAGGGTCGACACACTCTATTCATTAGGTCCATGAATACCGCAGGTGCGTTTGTTAAGCCGAAGGACATCACCACAAACTCGTAGTGCCCATAGCGAGTTCTGAATGCAGTTTTGGGAATATCTTCTTCTTGAACTCGTAGCTGATGGTAGCCTGACCTTAGGTCGATCTTTGAGAAGAAATTTGCTCCTTGGAGTTGGTCGAAAAGGTCGTCGATTCGGGGCAGAGGATATCGGTTTTTGATGGTGAGCTTGTTTAGTTCCCGATAGTCGATGCACATGCGAAAGGATCCGTCCTTCTTCTTTACAAAAAGGACTGGTGCTCCCCAAGGTGAGAAGCTTGGTCTGATGAACCCTTTGTTCAAAAGCTCGGTTAATTTACTGGACAACTCCTGCATTTCTGATGGTGCGAGGCGGTATGCAGCTCTGGCTACGGGGGTAGCTCCGGGTATTAAGTCAATTCTGAAATCGACTTGTCGTGCGAGTGGTACACCAGGAAGATCCTCTGGGAACACATCCGGGAAGTTACACACTTCGGGGATGTCCTTGATGTCTTTCACGTCTTGTTTCTTGTCTACTATATGGGCTAAGAAGGCGTGGTACTCCTTCCGGAGATACTTTTGGGCTTTGATGCATGAGATGATTTGTAAATTCGCACTAGGTTTGTCACCATAGATAAGAAGGGTTTCGTCATTTGGTAGATTGAGGCGAACGGCCCTTTCGTAACATAGAATGTCGGCACGGTGAGGAACTAACCAATCCATCCCGATGATTACGTCGAAGCTTTTTATGGTGACCGGCATCAGGTCAATTTTAAATGTATGGTTTTCTAGAGTGAGAGTACATTCTGAGTATATGTCGCTAGTGCGTTCTACTTTCCCATTTGCCATTTCTACTACATAAGTATCCTTTAGTGATTGGGGATTTTGTTCAAGTAAATGTTTATATTGGTGGCTCACGAAACTCCTCTCCACTCCACTATCGAATAGTACGCATGCATAAGAGTTATTGAGGAGAAACGTACCGGTAACCACCGTGGGATCCTCGACTGCTTCCCCATGTCCTATTTCCAGGACTCTTCCTACTCCACCAGCATTAGGGGCTTGTGCTTTGGGGCAGTCTCTTTTGAAGTGACCTGCGTCTCCACAGTTGTAGCAGGTCCGGGTTGCCCCCGTACTGGCGACTTGGTTGATTGGTTGAGCCGGCGCTTTACAGAAACGAGCAGTGTGCCCCTTCCTGTCGCAGTTGTTACAGTGCATCTCCCTACAAGCACCATTGTGGTGAAAGTTGCACTTGTTGCACTTAGGTAGTTTTCCCGCATATGGCTTCGGTGGTGCTGGAGTGGTAGCAGTAGTGGCAGCATTAGTGGCAGCATGGACAGCAACAATTTGTTGCTTCTTAGCGGGGTCCTGTGCTGGTTGGCTCTTCTTTTCGTTCCAGAACTTCCTTTTGTTGTTTCCCCCTTTTGATTTATCAGTGGTGGTGGTTGTAGTATTATGACCGGCTCGGTGGTCAACAAGTTGTTGTGCCAGCTCCCTGGCACTGTCAAAAGTAGTTGGCCTTGAAGCTAGGACACTACTTTGCACGTGGAGAGACAGTCCCCAAAGGTATCGCTCCACCTTTTTCTCCTCCGGAGTAACCATTGTTGGGCAGAGGAGAGCCAATTCATTGAATCGGGTGGTGTAGGTTTCAAGGTCAGAGCCCGTCATCCTGAGGTTCCAGAGTTCTTGTTCCAGCTTTTGAATTTCACCTCTCGGGCAGTACTCCTTCATCATCAACGTTTTTAGTTCTGCCCAGGTTATGGAGCTAGCCACTTCGAGAGTAAGTGACTTAACCCGGCAGTTCCACCAAGTAAGGGCCCGACCGGTGAAGGTTAAGGTTGCGAACTTAACTTTGCTCGCTTCGGGGTAGGAGCACACCTGAAAGACTACTTCGGTCTTTTCAAACCATTGCATCAACGTGATGACTCCCCCGCTTCCATTGAAGTTGTCGGGTTTACCATTTGTGAAGTCCTTGTATGAACACTCTTTTGCACGCCACGTACTGTCTCCGTGGATAGAGTGTGTAGCTCCCGATCCCGAACCACCAGCTCCGTTGGTCCCTATATGTGACATTGCGGCTGCTACGGCTGCTGTTACTGCAGCCTGGAACATCGCGGGATCAAACTGTGGAGGCGGCGGCGGAGGAGGTGTTGCTGTGTTGCTGGAAGGTCTTGGTCTTCTTCTTGGCGGCATGGTTCTGTCATAAGTCGTAAACCAATGTACTTTTAGTAAAAGTGTATTTATAGGGAGAGAAATCTTTTATACATAAAGTATATTATTACGTTGTTTTCCGGTATGTTTACGATACATACGATTTTATACTTTTTATTGACCCAATACATTGGGTTATGAGGTAAAATGAAAGTATAAAATATTTTTATTATAGTAACACAAAATACTCCTATAGTATTTGTAAATGTTTAGTTTTGAGTTCTTAAAGCATTTAGTTACTTTATAATATTCATCATACTTTTAAATGAGAATTTATAAGTCCTTGTCTTACCCGTTCGGCTAACGACCCTCCACCGATCAAGGAAGCGGTGGGTGAGAGTGGACACCCATTAAATTGCCATTTTACAGGCAACAACCTTATACCCCCCTTATAGACCGGCTTCGTGAATGAGGCGTACTAGCGGTAAGACGAGTTTGTTAGATTTGTTGTCCATCCTGACCATCCCCCGGTATATGCAAGTCAATTCCCGGACAGATATAGTTGATCAGGCTATATCCTTCCCAGACTTGATTTACATATACCAAGGCATACCCATAATGTACAACTCCTCTTCTTTTATTTTATGTTCTTCTAGTTATGACACTATGTGAGCATGTATGCATGTATTTATACTTTTTAATAAAAAAGAATCATTTATTTTCTAAAGGTATATTTATTTGAAAAATGCACAAATCAGAGACTATTAGTCCCAATTGTGTTTATAGTTTGTATATCTTGTGTGGTTTGATATACTTAATTCACTATAAACTGCGCTCTGATACCAATCTGTCACACCCCCAAACCAAGGATGGCGGAAACGTCCGGGGGTGGAGGACTTCATGTATAGTATCATAACAGCAATTGTAATAGTAATTCAAGCAAACACAACCAACATATATATAAAAAAATTTACATCATTGTATGAATTACATGTTTACGAATAAATCACAATATGTTGATAAAATATGAAATAGTAGACGCCTTAGCGTCCCATCCTCAAAAGCACTTGATTACCTCTTTAATGATTTCCTGAGAATACAAGTTTTTGAAAAAGTGTCAACACAAAGGTTGGTGAGTTCATAAGCTTTTCGTTTGTAAAAGTAGTATTTGTGTTAGAAAAATCCAATATTTTCCTTAATATGTAAATGTAGTCTTAAAACCCAAAGACCGAAATGTACAAGTAATTTGTCATATTTATAGTAAAACAATGCAAGTTTAAATCGACATAAACTCGTTAAATTTTAATGAAGTCCCCGTAAATTCCAATGTTTGTTAATACTTTATGTGAGTTTATTATAACCATACTATGACCAAGGTTGCCTAAAACGACGTTCTTCAGGCGTCGGAAATGTTATGACATTTGTCACCCCAGACCTATCGGTCTAACTGTTGCATGCAGTTTAGGTGTGGGTTTGTCAAACCCAATATAGATCTATACACAAGTATCACGCTCTCCCTCAAGGAGACTCTGGTTACAATACAGGACTTAATGGTAATTTGAAGTAATTGTCTCACAAAGTCATTAACGGAATTTCGTGTTATGAAAACTTGGTACCGTATGGCCGTACCTTGCTTAATGAAAATATCCTTTGTATAAATGTACCCTTTTTAAATGTATGTGTTATGTAATGTATCATAAACTATACCTATTATAGTTTATCAACCAAGGGTAGTACGTGGTAATGTATGCAAACTATATTCAAAATAGTTTATTTAATGTTTGAATGTATCGATTTTACTTTGATTATAATCACTTGTTATTCTTTATATTTTATATGACCAAATCCATTTGTAAACTGATGTGTGTCTAAATATTAAGATAAAATGTCATATATTGCAGTAACATATAGTCACATAAAGATATACACCTTGCTCAACATGTTACAAGGTGAAATGAAATTAACAGCAACTTTTCGTTAAAAACAGTTTCTGTTACCGTTCTTAGAAAATTTATAGAAAATCATCACAGCTCTAAATCCAAATCCGCAAATTTTGAGAGTTTGGAATATGAGTCTAGTTTGTTCGTAAATTTTACCATGATTTTTAGTGATCTCTAACAGAGGTGAAAATGTTCATAATCACAGACTGGTCCGGGTTTGCCTCTGAAATGACAGGCAGTTTTGTAAAAATCACCATTAATTGTAGAAAAATCATTTGGAGATGTGCAAGTAGCCATTTTAAAGCTAAGAGTTTGAACTACTTGCACCTGAAACAGTTTTGAAAACTAAAATATTTAAGTTGACCAAAACAGTCCGTGATTAACGTCCATCTTTTCTGATGTAATCTGTTAGAAAAAGTTTAATTGTGTTCTTGATGATTTTACTTGTATTCTCCCCTTAAAACTTAAGAAAAACATGTAAATGTATGGGTATGAACTCACCTTATGTGGTTTCAGTAGATGAAAGTGAGAGAAAGGAAGTGTTCAACTCAAGAACACTAAGAAGATGTCTTGATGATTCGAAAATCTAACACCGAATAAGATGGAACTTGTGTAAGATATCAATGATTTGAGTAGAATGGAGTTTAATAATTATGTGAATGATGAAGATACTTACTAATTGAAGCAAGAAATCCCTGGAGAAAGCCTTGAAGTTCTTGAAGTTGAGAGAAAAGATGAGAGAATTTTGGAGAGTGTTCTTGGTTGCTAAGTGTAGAATGAAAGAGTTTTATGGAGAATGAGGAGAGAGGATCAATCCTCCAGCTCTTAGAACGTGGGAAGAGCTGGAGATTGGCTGTAAAGGTCCACTAAGGAGACAAGGGGTAGTGGGAAAGAGTGGCTGGTCATAGAGTGAGGTGGTAGTGGGTTGCTTTTGCCATAAATTAAGGAAAAGCAAATATTCCCTCAATAATTAGATCAATCACCAATTCTTTTAATATATTTTATAAAAACCCTGGAGATTTATATATTTTGGGGCCTTAGTTTATAAAATAAAGTTTTGGGTGAAAATCCCACGTTAAAATAATGAAAAACGGAGTTAAAACGAAGTCGTAGTAGAAAAACCGGTAAAAAGGGCCTGGACTTCGGACCCTGCGAGACTTCGGACGGACCTCGCTTCGGACGGACACGACTTCGGACGGACCTCGCTTCGGACAGACACGGGACTTCGGACACTGCTTCGCTTCGGACACTGGTCCTTCGGACCTCGGACATCGGACACAGCTTCGGACCAGAAGCTTTGGTTTCGGATCCTTAAAGCTATTTTACTCCTTTTTATCCCGTTTCAAGCGATTTTTGACCCGGTTAAGGGTCGAGATGACCCAAATGATTACAAAAAGTTAAAGTAACTTTTGAGAGAGATTTGGGAGAGATTTGGGAGAGATTTCAATTAGAAAGAGATAGAGTGAAAACGATTTAGAGAGGTTTCGTTTGTGATTAATTTGAGTGTCCGGCTTCACAACGCAAGGTTCGTAAACCCCATTAAACCGTGTTTTAGTGTCGTACCCAATCCCGATGATTGTGCAATAGTGTTTTATCGCTTTGGTTCGTTGTTTAGAACTGTTAAGGCTAAGGAAAATCAAACACATGAACTTTCCAAATGAGGATTTCTCATTAAAATAGCGAATTGTATAGTGATTACATAACGTAAACCCTAGCATACAAGGGTTATTGGAGTTGACCGGTTTGA
The DNA here is from genome assembly GCF_052849685.1 of Lactuca virosa. Classification (NCBI taxonomy): domain Eukaryota; kingdom Viridiplantae; phylum Streptophyta; class Magnoliopsida; order Asterales; family Asteraceae; genus Lactuca; species Lactuca virosa. The sequence continues at coordinate 21,623,261 of NC_136433.1, forward strand.
CTTGTTGACTTTGAATTGACCGAAATTTGACGGTTGTCACATCAAACCTCTGAATCGTCTCTCGCTTCAAAACTCAGAAGTACTCATGCGAGGGGTACCACGACTTCCTAACTCACTCCGTAGACAAGAAACTTGAAGTGAAAAACACTGAGGATGTTTCGGAAGTCCGTAACCTTCTCGAAGTATTCCCAGCAGACCTCCTAGGAATACCACTTGTACAACAAGTCAAGTTCGAGAATAGAGACTAAGGACCCATGCGGCTAACCAATCACTGCTAAGTGTATGCGCGAGGGTGATATATAATTAAGATTCTATAGACTTAGGATGTGTGAGTCCGCCCTAACTCTTGTTCCTTGTCTGGTTGTGGACTTGGGGCAGGGCCACCCATCTGAACGTCTTTTCAATCTTAATTATAAACGAATTGTATACACGAGGTGATGATAGATGATCCAAGTATGAGTCCTACCATGAACTTCAGGACAAAGCTGCCCAAGACTGCGAGTGGACATGCTACTATTCGAGTGAACGTAGACAATTAAACCAAACCCACACCCTTCCTCATTTTAAGTACAACTTATCGTCCCTAAACAAATAGTCAGAGTAAAGGAAACGAAGTTGCATACCAATAGTGAAGATCCACTGGAACGCCAAGTGAGGATATGATTTCACTTAGAAACGAGAAGATCAATAGGAACATAAATACCCACCTCTTTCCCTAGTTCAAACAATAACCACGCTAGAACGAATTTCGGGACAAAATTCACTCTAACGGGGGACAATGTCACAATCTGAAAATTTTAGAGCAAGCATGGTCTAAACCCTAACCATGTATAAGTGAAACCACATTGAAACCTTGATGCATTGTGTCACCTATAACCATGAAGGCATGTTTATAAGCTAATAGTTAAGCTTGGGTTGAAATCTAATTTGATTTAGGTTAGTATAAATTAATATAAGTCAAAAGATTGAACTTAAAACCATGATATAACCCACCATATATTAGTTTTCGGTCCAAGAATTAAAGAAACATGGTGTTTACGGTTTGAGGAATCTAAAACAAGATGATTTTTCGGTTTTGAATCAAAGAATGATGGGTTTTCGGTCAACACATGACCGAAATCTCTAAAGCTAAGCCCATTAGGGCCGAAAACACAATAAGTATAGGACCGAAATCTCTATTGTTTTAGGTGGAAACTTGGCCGCAAACCCCCTTAAAATATCTAGATATTTAGTCATTTAGGCAGTGATACTCTTTCCAAGATGATAAGTTACATATCCCAACGTAAACATCACAATCCCATATATATATATATATATATATATATATATATATATATATATATATATATATATATATATCAACCGAAAACACCCTCAATATTTCCAATTCTTCACTCTTAAGTTACGTACAATTGCTCTCAAAACTCATAAGGAAATCCTTTCACTCTTCAAACCTTCAAAGAAGTTACCCAGAATATCTTTGTAGGGTTTTGTATACTACAACATCCTATGGTGCACATACAACCCTAAATGCTTTGGATCTATGTTTTCTCTAATTATACATGCAATATTGTTTCCAAAGCATTAAGCCTACAACTAGCATACCAATGACATAATCAACATAAAAGTGAGTAATAGAATTACCTCTTTGTTGTAGCTTGTAGTTTTGGCCTTTAAGAACTTAGTGCCCCAAGTGTGACACCTCAAACGGTTCACAACACACCTAGGACAAAGGATGACTTTTGAGAGAGAATGTCTTGCACCAAAGTTGGCTCTATGAACTCTTAGAACATTTGTAAACGATTTTAGGTCATGGGGTGTTCTATATATATGTTAGGAATCTAAGAGTCATGGGTTAAACCCTAATCCATACTCTTGGGTTAAGATCCATGTTTCATGTAGGCTAACTCTTAGTCCATCATGTATCATAATCCCAAAACATATATATAACTAATTTACACAATTAGTCCCCCATTAATTTAATTAGTCTCTTTTGATCACTAAATTAATTCTTGATCAATACTAATTAAATATATGATTTCATATTAATATATTAGAACTTATAATATATTAACAAATCATAAATAACCTCTTCTCAAAAGTCCATCCTATCAAATTGTTCTGGTGATATGCAACCCAAATGGACCATGCTACTCTCAGGTCAAGTACATACCAATTATAGTTATGGGCTTAGACACCTAATCCAACAGTCTCCCACTTGGATAAGTCTAATAACTATTATTGCAAGTACGACTCCGAAATCCCAACTAGCAATCGTAGATCTTAAAAGTCGTTGACGAACTCTGACCTAGTCAATGACGCATCCATTAGATAAGGGATCATATATTCCTCCATTCTAGATATCATATGGACATGAGACATGGATTTTAATCATTCTCTCTGTCCATCTGTTGTTTCGATTTCCGATTTATGACGATTGACTATTTGAACAAATCAAATCAGTCCAGGCTTGGCCAAGCACTTAGGGTTGTCATCACTAAATCATCGAGGGGCCCATAGATATCGCTTTTATCCCTCTAAGGGTAAAAGGAATGGATAAACTTCGACTCAAATGCTTGATTGTACTTACTCATCAAATCACACACAACAATATGTTTTATAACACCAAGTTATTGGTGTGTTTACATATGTCAATCTGCAATCGACTTGCAAACTACAACTCACATGTCTTGGTTTCAAGAATATAAGATATTATCGTCTCACAATCACTCGTGATAAAATCCATAAAGTGATTCAGGTGAGCGTGGGTTTAATCCAATACTCGAACCTTATTCCAGGAGTACTCATGAACACTGCAGCAAACTTGTGCTATGTCTAAAACACCTAGACAATCTACTATTAGATTCATAACAGTCTTGCCTCAATACTTACTTCCAAAGTATGATCGAATGTGAATGGTTTGAATAACCTAGTTATTCGGGAAGTCAAAACATGCAAAGTGAAACACAAGAATAATTGAATCCAATATGGTCTCAGAACTTATGAATATAAATAAAACATCTTTTATTTAATTACCATATTGATTAAACATTATTCAATGTATAATGTTTCGATTAATCAACTTAATACTTGAATTTGAACAATAGTTATCCCATGCTCCAAGCATGCACACTATGTTTGCCTATGGTCCTTTCTTGAACACATCTTCAATGAAAATCATTTCACAGTTCCAAATCCTTACCGTAAATGTAAGAATACCGAGTTCTTGCCATTTACTGTAATATGTTAGATTCTAAACTTATATGCAATGATCCTCTTGTAATGACTATGCACAAAAGTCACAGAGACTTTGGCAACAGACATTTCAAAGTATTCCAATGGAGAGCAATTCCATGAAGTCTCACATTCAAAGTACATTCCTTTGAACATCCTTTTTGCATTAAGTTTCCAAATCTTACACAGATTTAAAGAATAACTTCCATTTATGGAAACATTTCCATATTTCCATTTTGACTATCACTTCTGAAAAAGAGTTACCTCTTCTCAGAGTATGTCAATATGGTCCTTCCAAAATTCAGAATATACTTCCAACTGGCCATAAGCAACCAATCTTTGGTAAACCTCTGATTGTCCTCGAAAATTCCTTAACCATTTTAGTCATATCTTGTTCTAGTCCCTTTTCCCTCTTAATGACCTAGGCATTTGGAAAATTAGAACAGATTAATATTATAGCTTATGTAATCGATCCTATATCCGAAGCATATGGAATACGATTCATAATGTCTCACATAAAGACATGATACTTTACCAGTCTTTCGCTATAATATTTCCACATATAAAATTTCCTTATGTTGAATCATTTCAACATAACATTTACATATGTCCATGACTAAATTCGATTAAAATCTCAATCGAAGCTTTTAGATATGAAAAAATGAAGTATGAATTCCTCTCCCTTAATTATAGCAAAACAACTTTTCAAACCCTGCAACTTTGCGAATTGAAACTTTTGTTTTCTATGATTAACATTGCTAACTTGCAACAATTACCATAGTGATTATGCTCCCACTAGCATAACAATTATTTATTTATGTAATAGCATAACACTTATGCTCCCACTAGCTTTGACATGTACCCAGAAATCAGCTGGACTTCTAGAAATCAATACTTATTGACTTTCTTACCAAAGTTCAGATTTCTGACACGAGATGCTTCGATACGACTTTATACAGGCTTCTCAAACTCATACACCTTTCCTTAGATAGCTCACATGTGTGTCTAAACAATTTTATAACTTACAGCAATATGTCTCAAATGTTTAGACCTTTTTTCATTTCTCACAATTCGAACTATGAAGAGGGATGTCGTAATCATAATCGAATTTGAAATGTAAATATCACAATTTCTATCTCCTTAAAATCTACTTAGTGAAAGCGTTTCCTCACAATCATTTTCATGAATTGGAGAGAAACCTTATGACACTTAGATTTTATGGTGTATGTGTTCCTATCCATGTGAATTTGTCAAAACCATGACCACAAGACAAGGTTAGTGACAAATTCAAACTCATACGGACTGAACTTGTTCAATCTTAATTTCTTGCCACCCGGCAGCACGAGGGCCTACCATTGCTTCCAGGTTGTTATGCAACCAATTGAGAACTCTCATAACTCACATGCATAGTCAACTTTAACTGGAATGGGCACAGAAACAAGAATATGTCAACACGATAGGTTACAAACCTCGAGTCGTGTGCTAGTGATTAACAACATGTTTACTTTTGATTAGTTCTTGAAACTTTTAAAGATCTTTAAGACTCCCACTGACCTCTTGACATATAAGATAAACAAATATTCAAGAGGTAGTGTGGTTTCTTATCAAGAAAAACATTTCACACAATTGGTCTTAGTTGGTCTTTGTTTTATCCAAAACATCACATCTTACAAATTCCAAATGTACAAGAATAAAAAACATTTTACTGGTGGGCACAATATGGCGACCACCTCAGATGCCATGGCCCAAATATTTAGGGATCCACAATTACTTTTTTATTTGTAAATATTTATATTAATTTTTTGGTTAAAATCTAGAAAAAAACACATAAAAGATAAAAAATATATATAAATGTAAAGCACCTTATAGTTAGTCTAACATCTTGTTTTTTTTTTAAGAAAGCTAAATGCTTATTATCGTGTAGCCCATAAAATGCATAGAAGAAGAAGAATGACATTCAAATAACAACAATACCCATAACCAAACAAAACCATTGTTTTCTAGTTCTTGGTCATTTTGGTGAGGTCGTTGGTTGGAGACTCAATTTTGGAAAAAATACATTCATTTTAGTGTTAGTTTACAAATTAACATACACATAACCATTATATGATTTCATCTAAGTTAGCAGCTGCAAAACCTGATGTCTTAATCAGGGGCAGAACACAAACATTTTATCCGGATGGTGATTAATTCATTTTGATGATTAGTGGCGACGAATAGTATAATTCAAGCCTGGTACAAACCGGATCGATAACCGAAAAACCAAAACCCGACTTAGTTGGTAATAGAGAAGCGGACGTAATAACCTGAATCTAATTTTTTTTCCATCCGGGCCGATTCCACTGACTCACATGCTCATCTTTAGATAATTGTATAGATAATAGACACTTACGGATAATATACTCTTAAGTCAATAAATTTTAAGTGTTCTTTTCTTTAAATTTTAATATTGGCCCTTATGCATAAGTTTTCATTTTAAATCCTTTATGTTTTGTTTTTCATTCATATAATGCTATTTTTTTTTTAAAAAATGTTACTCGTATTATTTATGCTATTTTGTTATGTTTTTAAACATTTAAAAAAATGAATTATCAGTTAGTAAAATGTTAATGGGATGAATAAATCATGTGTAAGATATTGTTTAAACGGAACTTTAAAACTTGATAAAGAAATTAATGTTAGGAGTCTTATGACCTAATTTCGACATTATATCTTAATATATATTTTGATAAATATTTTAAACTAACATTTTTTATAAAAAAATAAAAAAATCTAATGAATATATTGTAAATACCTTAAAGAAAATCAAATAAATATACTATTGTAGAACTGTTTTAGGTAAAATAAACTATAAAATCACCTAATGCGTATTTTCACTAATTTGTATCTGTATGATATAATCTAAAACATAATACACAAAATCAATCTTATCCGTTGTCATTTTATTTTAATAAAATTGATAAACAAACTTAAAGTGAATTTCATTTCTTTATTAAACATTTAAATATAAACATTTTTCATTTAGCTAAAATTAGCGTACATATTTTGTATGGTTGAAGCTAAAAAAAATTAGCAAGGTCCTTAATTATAGAAATTAATTATTCAGTAAAAATAAAAGATAACTAAAAACAAAGTTATACATGTTATTTTATTCTTTTAGCTTTACATTAGTGTTTTAAAAAAAAATGAGATGGTAGAAATGGAAACTTATCAGATGAGATTGTCTAGCATTTATTTTATTCGTATATAGCTAAATTTGACCTACAAAATTATATTGAAACCTAATCCCACTGAAATCAATCCAACAATTTCAAGGCCGATTTTAACATCTTTTAGCCATCATCGTTAAAAGTATTGTTTCCAGGTAGAATAACCAAGAGGGGTGGAGGACAGCAACGATCTTATAGTGGTGGAGACGCAGTTCAGGATGAGAATTCTCAAAAGCACATAACTTTAATTTTAAAAAAAACTTTGCAGATGCTTCCATAATGTGAAATGTCCATCCTTCCTTGTAAAACCATCAAATTAGAGAGCAATAAAAAACCATGATCAGGGAAAAAAAATTGACAGAGAACTGAAGTATAGTTTAAAATAGTGTTTTTTCAAAGTAGAATGCCTTGATAATAAAAATATTTGAAATAAACATCATTAATAGATATTATAAAAAAGAGCGTCAATTCAATCCAAAAAAATACCAAATTATAGAACTGGTCCAACCAAAAAAATGTAGCACATAACCTCACAGTCTGGCCTGGTCAAAGACTTTGGCATCAAATCATTGTTAATTTCCCTTCCAAAGCTTTTCATTCCTGTACAATAAAACTTAGTTAAGAGAGTAATCACAATGAAGAAGATGACTATAGGTGCAGGGTTATCTCAACTACAGAGTATCCAAAAATATTAGTGCAAGAAGATCTTATGGTTTGTCAATTTCATCCAAGGTTATAGTTGGCAAGTCTAAAATGTGAAGGTCATTCACGAGAGTTTTATTTGCATCTTTTCCACCAAATATGACTAAGTTGCCCCTACTTTGTGTGAGACCTGCAAAAGCATCAAGAAATGGAAATATTTTTATTTTTGAATACTAATGTGCTTGGGCTATTAGATGATCATTAAAACTTACCTTATACACCAGGTGACCATGAAATTGATTTGATTCTCTATCATAATCCACATGTTTGACCTTTTTCCATATCATTGACTACTTTTTTTATGTGTATAGGTACAAATATAGTAAAAACTAAAATGGAGATCAGACTACTATGATTTAGGAATAGAATAGAGAAGGAGAACTTAAACGTACAAAGTAAAGGGATAGGTTCAGTTAAATGGTAACCAACATAAGTTAAGCTTCCACCATTCTTCCTGTATTTCCTTGAAATCTTCAGTTAAGCCTCAGTTTTTCCGAGCAAGTTTCTCCATTAACAACAAAGATTTATTAAAATCTGTCAGATTAGGGTACCAGAAAAGAGAATAGATAAGCAATAATCGGAGGTCAATTTTACAAAGAGAAAAGAGATGGGTTGTAGGTGAAAATCAGATTGTCAGTTCTTCAAGCTACACATCCGCACAAACACACAAATTCATAATCAAAAAAAAAATAAATAGAGTAATCATGGTTGAGAAATAGATGATAGAAGCTTTTGAGAGTGAGAGACGGAAGTAGGGTTAGACAAACTATGGTTTACAGGTGTTCTTCATCCTGGAATGAGAATCGAGTGACAGAAAGAGTAGATGGTTTTAGGGTCATAACATGTATTTAATGTTAATCGATTCAAGCCTTGAAAGGGATGTTTTTGCCATGAACCATCTTCAAGCCATCGATTTCAATTTCAGAGATGAAGATCATCTGTTAAACACACAAACACAATTAAAATAAGGTTAATTTAGAACCAGAATATCAATGGTAAAATATAAAAAAATAATAAAAACGAACCTAGTGATCACACAAAAAACCTAACAGAAGAAATATAACACTGATGGCGTTAAAGCTTAATTACAAAAATGATGGTGAAGGAAGCAACAGGTTATCTGTGAGTGAAGAAGCAGGCCCCGACGTGTAGGGTTTTTCTAGAGAAAAAAGAATGGAATTTTGGTTTCTTCTAAGAAGTCTCCCACAGTTTAAATGAACTGGAAATCATTCAATTTCAACTAAAATTAGGGGATTTGCCAATATATCTGGGATTTGCATTTCTCATTGTGCATATTATATGCAGGAATTTAAAAGAAATTCATGTTTAACAATGATTATACCATTTAGATTTCGAGAAAACATAACAATCTAAAGAGGTTACTGGCGAGAACCCACAAAGGATGAGTGAGCATACCTAAAAAAGCCAAAGAACAGAGAAATTATGATGTATAGAAGAGCAAAATGCACAACTGATCTAGCTTCAAGTGGTTCATGATAGTGACTGAAACAAATGAACAGAAGGGAAAGAACCCGGAAACTGAAATCAACATAGGCAAAACGCATAGTTGATCAATATCCATGTAAGTTGTTCGGTTGATACTACATCGAACATGCAAAATCAATACGTGGCTACAGATATACCCCATTTACTCTTCTCATCAATGGATATGAACATAAGCACCATAACTATTCCCAATACTCTGAAAAAGAAAATGAAAATAAATTTCAAAATCAAGATGAAAATCAAATTGAATTATCTTTTAAACTAATTAAATAAACTTACATGAAGTATTGAATATGAAATCACCAATCGGGGGTACAAAAGAACCCGGAAAACTGAAATCAACATCAACAATTTGATCAGTGTTACCAATTCTCGGGTAGTCTGATAAGTTAGAACAACAGTAAAAATCTCATTTGAGTATCTATGCGTTTATCCCTAAAAATCAAATAAATTCATACCAAATTTAAACCTGATTGTTCCCTATTCAAAATCAGAGTAACACAACCAATGCAGACTAACAAATCCTATAACTATGCAGCATTCCAAAAAATGTTTTTTTCCAGTGTGCAAGAGCAAAAATCTCATGTACTTGTATTGCTACACCAACTAATACTCTATAATTAATGTTTTTGTGATCAAAATAAGTGATTGGTTTGATATAATAAGTGTGTAAACACCAAAGGGTCTACTGAGAAACAAGGGAGATAATTAAATTAAAGTATTTGCTACAGATTATTGTTTGACATCTGGTATGTTGATACATATGGATCATTTCAAACATATAAATGTATAAATGCATCACTTTTAATGACGTTAAATTACAATCTTCTTTGTCTTTGTGTTACCGGTCTCAATATGTGAGAATTAGGTCAAATAGAAAAAAGATTGGAAAAACTTTGTATGGTCCTGAAACGGATCTTTACCAATGATCAAACAACAAACAATCAATAGCAATCACAATAGAAGTAGAAGAAGAAAAGAAATCAAGCTTGCACACGTTTATTGCATAAAACGTCTGGTACAACTCGACAGAATGAACCGTGAACACTATGGCATCAACAACCGGACAAAGACCTACAACTCCTCTATATATACTTGACTTGGGCCGCAAACTGGGTTTATGGCCGTAAACAGGTTTACGGCCGTAAACTCACTCTTGGGCCGTAAACAGTTAAACAACACCACAAACACACTAAAGACTTATAATGAACTATTACAATGAAAGCCTAGACCAAACCATTAACTGGACCCTTCAATCTCCCCCTTGGTTTGGTGGTAGCTTGGACTTAGTCTTTGTCAATTACCAGCACATCAGATTTTTCCATAGCTCCATTCCACATCTCCTTCTGAATAATCTCAACAACCATCGAAGTGTACTCCTTAGCAGCGGACTCAAAAAGGTCTTTAGCCACCTTGATCTGATGAATAGAGAGCTGATGTATATCCCACCTACCAAACTGAAGCAGATCCCTCTTGGCATACAAGCAGATACAATCCTCTTTAAGCTTGATGACAGCAGAAGTTGTAGTTTCATCAAACACCCAGTATTCTATGGATTTGAGAGATCTATCTGGATGATTTTGAAGGACGGGAATCTGCTTTACTTGAGCAGTAGCGGGCCACATCACTGACCGAAGTGGCTGACTTGTTTTGGGATCAATGACGCTAGGGTAAATCTTGATGATAGACTCTGCAGTCTTCATTGAGGGAAATCCCTTAGCCACTTGATCTTCCAAAAATGTCTTGAACTGAGTCGCCTTGGGGTTATTTGATGGATTTGAGAAAGGAGCATTAGACAACTCTGTAAGATTAATCCTAGTCAAAGAGTGAAAATCGTGAGCATCTTTGTACAGTTCAGTATTGCCACTCTTTCTTCTCACGATCCACATGTTCATAGTGTCATGGAATCCCCACGAAATGATCCCTGACCTATCACCATAAACGTCTCTAAAACGATTTTCTCCCAGATCCGTAAAGGTGATCTTTGATTGATCCCAGGGAGCATTTTGATCTGAGCTCCTTTTGAATAGAAATTGACCCTTTTCAGCTGACTTGGCCAATTTAGCATGTTTCAATGCCACTACATTCGATGCCTGCGCCGGTTCCTTGTCAAAACAATCAACAACGGTGGTTGTTTTTGTAGGTGGCGGAACTATGGGAGCATCTTGATTAGGAAGATAGATCTTTGGTTCATCGACAGATGACTTGAATTTGTCGCCAAAATCTTCTTCCAGCTTCTTCTTTAGATCGTAGTAGCTGGCGGTCAATAAGCCAAAATATGTCTGAAGATCAGTAATATGCTTCGTCTTCAGAGCTTTATCTTCAATAAGTTCGGCAACTTGAATATTGAGCTTTGCATTTTCAGTCTGAAGGTCTGCAACCTTGATGTCCAGCTCAATATTTTTCTGATCTAAATCAATATTTTTCTGATTCAGTGCATCGATCTCCTTCTGAAGTCCAAGTATTGAAGAATTCTCTTCTCCTGAGCTGCCACCCCCAATAGAAATTCCTTTGTCACGTGAGGGAGGTGTTGTGAATTGTTCTTCGGACAAAAACCTGGCTAGCTTCACAGAAGCAGCATCATGGTCTGGCCTGGGAGGAGAGAAACCTGTGGGGAAGGAAGAGCCACCAGCTTCATAGAAGGTGCTAGGACCTTCACTGACGGGTTCAGATGAAACAATGGCAGGAGTAGTTGTTGGTGGAGTTGTAAAGCTTTGAAATACACCCGAATCAGGAATTCTCTGTCTAGGGTCAAGTCTTCGTCTTTTTATTGGAGGTTGAGAGGCCTGTGTAGTTGTGCGATCACTTTTCAATGGCTCAGATGTAGGTGGAACAACATCAAGGGGAGGAGTCCCTGACACTGTCACCATAGGAATTGCTATTTCCGCCATTGGATTGGTAAGAGGTGGCGTGGCTTCGAGAACGTCTTCATTTTCCTTTATCTCTGTTGCTGGATGAGCAACTTCATCGATATTGTCAAGTAGCGTGTTGAGGTTTTCACCGGTCATGAAGTCTTCATAACTACCAAAAATTAAAGGAATTTCATCCTTATCAAACCTAGTAAGATCGAGGTCTTCATACAAATCAGTCTCCGTTCAGCTTTTTAAGGACCCCTCATTATAATCACTTTGGACCTGGACAGATGTCAGTTCATGTTCCTCAGTTACTTATGCATTAGGAGCTGGAGTTTCTTCTTCTTCAGCACGATCTGACACTGTAATAACATCATCTTCCGAAATGACTCTCTCAGAAGAAGTGGGCTCAGATGACATTTTGTCTGACGTTCCATGAGATTCGGAGGATTCATTTATCTCAGCAAATTTTCCGAATTTCACAAGAGGATGTAATCCTTGGAAGACGACCTTGCCCTTGCGATTCTGCTTAATAAGACCAACAGTGTGGGGGCCTAACGACTTCATATCTAGTGTGTCTCCCTCTTTGACCATCTCCGGCAATTGGGTGCCAATGAACAACTTAATGAACCTAGGATACAGCAAGAAAGAATCTCTGGTCTCCCGGTTTATAGCATTGATGTTTACTATGAACTCATCCAATATGAACTTTGAGAAGTTGAAGTTGATTCATGCAGCTAGTGAAACAATTGCCCCTGCGTTCCTGAGCGAGATTTCATCAGCACCTGATCTTCTGCCCGAGATACAGCTCACAAACACATGAGCCAAGAATCTCCAGTAGGGTGGCAGAAGCTTTTTCATGGGAGGATAGATACCTTCATACCCCATCTTCTTGAGAATCTTTTGCACATCTTCAATCCCGATTTCAGTAGGAAAATCAGGTTGATCATTAATCATCAATGTTTCCCTGATGTACTGCTCAGTGATCATAATCTTGCATCCTTTCACAATAGCTTCAATGGTAACTGCTCCATTGTCTCTTGTCATCTTAGCAGTCTGCCAGAACTCCCTGACAATTTTCTGACAGATGACTGGGTTCACAGTAATGGCAAAGGCTAGGCAGCATTCTCTCAGCCTGTAGATCATCGACCTGAAATCTCCATGAGCAGCAGGAGGATCATCCAGTACAATAGCCAAGTTATGCATGTCAGCAAACTTCAAACTTGCCATTGATCTGCACTAAACCAAGCCAAGTAAGAAAACAAAATATTTGAGCAGTTAAAGCTTTAAGTTTTCTTAATTTAATCAATTTCATTTTGGCCTTCAAAAGAAATGTTTTGATCAAAAAATTTGAGTTTACAGTCAAACATGGTCAAAATTGGGTTTATGGTCCAGATTGGGTTTACAGTAAAAAATGGTCAAAATAGGTTTTACGGTCCAGATTGGGTTTACGGCCGTAAACCCATTGCAGTGATCTCCTGACCGTAAACGAAGTTTACGGTCGTAAGCTCCAAAAGGAGTTTACGGTCGTAAGCTTCCAGGCCGTAATCTCAGACTGTTTACGGTCGTAAGCCCTCCCTAAACCGTAAACGCCGACGAACTGAAAAACCTCGATTAATCCCCCAGTATCAGTCGAACCGATGAACAAACACCATTTCCTCATTCGGTTTTAGCATACCTTTGATGTGGACTAAACGATTTTGCAAAAACACACAAAATTTTTTCGAGATGAGAGAGAGTGGAGAGGGTTTGCGGCCGGAAGGATGAATAGTAGGGTGGAAAGGGTTTCCAACAGTAAACTCCACATTTTATACCTCCTTTGAATTTTACCTGTCTCCCACACAGTATAAGGCACAGTCCAAATCCCAATTAATTTTTCAAAAATAAAGCCTTTTGAGGATTTTAAAATTAAAGTAAAATTAAAATTAAACTAAAAATAAAATAAAATAATTTCTAAAATTTAAGAATTAAAAAAATTAAATTTTGACAATTATAAAAATAAAATAAAATTAAAATAAAAATAAAAATAAAAATAAAAATGAGATAAAATAAATACAGACAAAAATTTATCTCAAAAGTCACTAAAAATAATTTTGTGATACTGGGATGAAAGTTGTTAGACAGCCTTAATCCACTTGTCGGTACCTTTATCTTCACGTCTTTGTCTGGTCGATCGCCGGTATTGTGGTCCACTTAAACATGAAAAATTGTGACAGAATTAGGACATACCATTAGTTACAAGACAAAGTGATCCTAAGTTCCTAGATAATATTTCTTAAGGACCATTCAGCTGACGACGACCATGGATATTGTTGTCCACCTAAATTGAGCAGCGAGATCTATAGACAATCTATAAGTGTTCAATTTTAATTGTACTAGAACATGTTTCCCGCTTCCTGATATGCTCCAGTAATCAAGGACTTCCAGAATACTCCTTACATCGGGTGAGCAGACAATTATTAAGATATAAGATAGATTTAGAATGCATATGCTATACACACAGGTCGGATCTCTTCCAATCACGCAGAGGGTGAAACATATGACTAACTGAAGTTTTAGAGGGATTGAGAAAAAGAATGATGCATATACTGTGTACCAGGTCGGATTGTGAGTCACGCAAAGGAGACAATATATGGCTAACAGATAGAAAGAATTGCATAGATAGAAGATGTAGAGAAATAGAGTTGCATATGTTACAGTCCAGGTCGAATCTCTCGATCACACAAAGGAAGCAACATATGACTAACAGACAGACAGAGGGAAAACAATTTTCTACAGACCTAATTTATCGGAATTCACCAGTCACCCCATCAATACCGGAATTAAGGACAGAATTCGCACATCGAGGAAAAGTTAATCCACGGTTCCTGATACAAATTCTTTTAATGTGACCAGTAGATTCCCATATTTATCTCCCTGCTCAACCTATCCAAGCGTCGTATTGTCATGCTAAACGGATCTAACTAGGTCAAGATTTATCAAGTCTATGAATTCCTTAAGTTCAACTCTGCCTAGTCAAGTCCTTTTAGAATCTTTCGTGCCTATCAGCGCGTCAAACACAGAGCATAAACAATTTAATTTTGGGTACGTTACGCAGACTCAGATTGCCTGTTATCACTTGATAATATCACTTCCCAGTACCATATTTACAAACAAAACTGTTAGTGATAATAATTTTGATTTCTCTGAATTTTTTAATGTTTTTAGATTTTTGAATGTTTTCTGAAAAGAATAAAACATAAACAAAAGGTTTTTGGATTTTTTTTAATTTTTCAAATTTTTTTGTTTGGTTTTTGTTTATTTCTCCCCCTAAATTTGTGCATGGGTGAGAATGAAATCACTAAAATGCGCAAATTTAAACTAACCTAACTAATAACAAAAATTTAATCCTCAAAACGAATCATTTTCAAAAATCCCACAAGCACATCGAATCGAGCTTTGTTAAAAGGCTTGGTGAACAGATCCGCCACATTATTAGCAGTGGGAACCTGTTCTAGCCGGATGAGCGAGCGCTCATAACAATCTCTGATAAAATGAATTTTGATATCAATGTGCTTGGTTTTGGAATGTTGGACAGGATTTTTAGTAATTTGAATCGCGGCCTCATTATCACAGTGAATGGGGGTTTCTAGATAATTCAAACTGTAGTCCAACAGCTGATGTTGGATCCAGATAACTTGAGAACAGCAAGCAGATGCAGCAACGTATTCCGCTTTTGCTGTTGAGGTGGAGACGGTATGCTATTTCTTGCACTGCCACGACACCAGCCTATCTCCAAGGAATTGGCACCCTCCTGATGTAGATTTCCTGTCAAGCTCACAGCCTCCATAATTACTGTCAGCAAAAGCATATAAATCAAATTCAGAATTCTTCGGATACCAAAGACCCAATTTTGGGCTGCCATTGATATACCGAAAAATCCTTTTGACAGCAATAAGATGAGAAAGTTTAGGATTAGCCTGATAGCGAGCGCATTGACAAACTGCAAACATGATGTCGGGACGGCTTGCAGTAAGATACATCAACGATCCGATCATCGATCTGTAGTGTGTTTGATCTACGGATTCGCCATCAATATCTGGATTCAGCCGGGGTCTTTCAGCCATTGGTGTCGATGCAGGTTTTGCGTCTTGAAACCCGAACTTCTCAAGAATATCCTCCACATACTTAGCTTGATGTAGCAGGATTCCGGTTGAATTTTGTTTGACCTGAAGCCCCAGAAACATGGTCATTTCGCCCAGTGAACTCATCTCAAACCGCTTTTTCATCACGCCTTCAAACTTTCTGCATAGCTGTGGTCTGGTAGACCCGAAGATAATGTCGTCAACGTAGATCTGTACTAGAATCTGATCATTACCAACATGCTTGATGAATAAGGTTTGATCAATGTTGCCGCAAGAGTATCCATGCTCGAGCAAGTGTTTTGTTAGTGCCGCATACCATGCTCGAGGAGCTTGATGCAACCCATACAACGCCTTGTCCAACTTGTAGACATGATTAGGAAACTTTGAGTTGACGAACCCAGGGGGTTGATCAACGTAGATTTCTTCCTTCACCTTGCCATACAAGAAGGCTGTCTTGACATCCATTTGGTAGACCGTGAAGTTCATGTAGGAAGCATATGCGAGAAAGATACGAATAGCCTCCAATCGAGCAACTGGTGCGTAAACCTCAGTATAATCAAGACCCTCAACTTGTCGAAACCCGCGAACCACCAACCTTGCTTTATTGCGCACTATTACACCAGAATCATCCTGCTTGTTTCGATAGACCCAACGTGTGTCAAGAGACCTTTTGCCCTTTGGTAACTCAACCAATTTCCAAACCCCGAGCTTTTCAAATTGATTTAGCTCTTCATGCATCGCATCTACCCAGCTGGGCTCATTCAAAGCCATTTCAGCATTCTTGGGCTCTATTTGAGATATAAAGCAAGAATAGAGACATGCATTGACATCTCCGCTCTGACTTCTGGTTTTCACTCCATCACCCAGCTGGCCAATGACGTTTTCGATCGGATGATCGTGTTGAATTCTTGAAGGTATGTCTTGGCTGATATCATTGAGTGAAACAGGAAGAGTGTGAATGTTGAAACCTCCATCATTTGCTGATTGATCCACATTAGATGAATCTGCTATAAACTCATTACCAATTTCTTCAGGAAAGAGTAGTTCCATAAAAGTTGGAGTGACAGCGGAAGCATCTCTAGACATGAACTCTCTTTCAATAGGAGTAAGAGGTGTAGCGTCAGCATAAGGAGTTTCCTTTTGAACTTTAGACTCTGGACTATCAAGTCGAACAGATGACTCCCCTTCAGGTGGAGCAGAGGACTCCCCCTCAGATGGAGCAGAGGACTCCCCCTCAGATGGAGCAGAGGACTCCCCCTCAACCGTTGGAGGTCTGTAAACAACTTCTTCGTCTTCGTCTTTAGAAATAATCCTCGAACCAAAAGAGGATCCATTTGAACCATCTGAAGACACATTTAAGGATTTAAAAAGCGATGTGTAATCAAATAACCAGTCAGGACCCACTCGAGCGTCTGTTTCATTCTCCTCCAACCAGCGCACGTCATAGGATTCGACAATCTGCTTAGTCTTCTTGTTGTAAACCCTATACGCGGTGCGCGCAGCATACCCTACAAAATAACAATCATCGGCTTTGGCATTGAATTTAGGGTTGGATTCCAAGTGAAGAAGGGTGCAAGGGCAGCCAAATACACGGAAATGGCTGACTGAAGGCTTGTGTCCATAGAGAATCTCGTACGGTGTCTTCATCTGAGCTTTGTTGATTAGAACACGATTCTGCACGTAGCAAGCAGTGTTAATCGCCTCTGCCCAAAAGAAAACAGGTAATTTAGAATCACAAAGCATTGTCCTTGCAGCGTCTTTTAAAGTTCTATTTCTCCTTTCAGCAACACCGTTTTGTTGAGGCGTGTGAGCAGAGCTGTATTGATGCACGATCCCCTTTTCTGTGCAAAAATGGTCAAGAACCGCATTCTTGAACTCAGTGCCATTGTCAGTACGAAGCGCCTTCACCTGGTTGTTGGTTTGATTCTCAATCATCACAATGAACTTCTTTATCAGATCAACAACCCCAGCTTTGTTGGATAAGAAGAAGACCCGCATAAAACGAGAGAAATCATCGATCACAACTAGATAGTACGAACTTCTGTTGATGCTCAGTACGTTGACCGGACCAAATAAGTCCATATGCAATAAATGGAGCACCTGACTGATTGAGTTGACTTGCTTTGGTAGGTGTGGTTTTCTATGATGTTTTCCTTGGGCACAGGACACACACTTCTCAAATGTAATAAATTCTCAAATGCAATTTAGGTTTTTCGCGTTAGCATGACCGAGTCGTCGGTGCCACAGCATTGCGTTTTGTTCGGAGACTTTTGAAAATAGGCAAGTGACTTGTTCAGGTATGTTACTGTTCATGTCAATAATGTAAGCATTCCCATCCCGCTTAGATTTGACGAGAATCCACTCTTCCGGGATGACAATGCCTGGCTTGAGAATCATGCATTCTTTATCGGTAAAATGGGTAGAATAGCCTTTATCGCAAATTTGGGAAACACTCAACAAGCTATGCTTTAACTCGGGAGAAAAGTTGACATTTTCAAAGCTTAGCACTCCTTTTGTAATGTTTCCTCTCTGAGTGATCTTGCCACCATCTCCGCCCGCAAAGGAAACATACCCCCCATTAAAATATTGAATGTCGCTCAATTGGGAGATGTCTCCTGTCATATGCCGGGAGCAGCCGATGTCGACGTACCAAGGACGGACGACATTCCTCTGCAACTGTCCCTGCAAAATGAGTGGGATTATTTAGATTTAGGAACCCAGGTCATCACTGTCCTGGGTTGCCTATTCACTTTGTTTGATGAATCTTTTAAATTTTAAATTTTGAATCCTCATTTCTAATCACTTCAGAGGATGATGATGATGGATTGGAAATTGATTTGGGCATCCAATGATATTTAGGTTTTATAACATTCTCAGGTGGTTTTGAAATAGGTTTCTTATTAGTTTATACTGAGCCTCTGGATGTTCTACTAGAAGTGGTTGAAAATCCAGAACTGCTCTTTGACGAAACCGATCTTGGCGGAGTCTTGTTCGGTTTTGGCAAACTATTTGGAGCTTTGTTATGAAAAACCTTTTTATTCTTTTGAAAAACTGCCCTTTTTCTGCTTCGATCATCTTTCCAATCATCATTTCGAGAACGAGTTCTTGAGGATTTTCTAATTAAAGACCTTCCTCGAGATTCGTTCTCTCATATAGTTCATAAAGATCCTATTTTGACAATTCCTAGCTATATGACCACCAACACCACAATTAAAACAAATATGTTTATTATTTGAACTTGTACTGCATTTCTCAGATTTATTTTCTTGACAGACACTCTTACTCTTCTCAGAAGAACATGCATGAGAAATAGGTTGAGAGATAAGTGAGGGTGCCTCAGATGGTGTGACTTGTGGAATTGATGGGTTTTCATGAGAATCACAAGCATCAGAATTACCAAACAGTTCATCAAACATATCAAAGAAATTAAATTCAACAGTAGCAGATGTGGAAGCATCACACGAAACATTCTCAGTTTTAATATCAGAAACAAAAACTTTTTCATTTGAAACAAAAATATCAGAATCAGAAACAGAAACAGAAACAAATTCTCCAACTTCACGCTTTGCCTGGTCTAAGGGTTGATCTGCAGCGGAAGTAGAAACGTTAGTACTTTCAACATTAATAAATCTTCCTGAAACGAAACCAGATGGCTTGCCATAAACCATGAATGGTCCGTTGGCAATATCATCTTTGGATAGGGGTTGATACTGATATGTATGATTATAAGGAGGAGGTACACTATCATATCCTAAACCCTCATGTTGGCAACTACCTCGCTTGATCCATCAAATTTTCTAAAATCAAAATTTGCAGTTTCAAATTATATTTTTAATGTATCAAGCTCAGTAATTAACTCATCATTTTGTCTCTTAACATAATCATAAAGTTCACATTTTTCACTGTATTCTGTCTGAATTCTTTTAAAATCTTTTATTTTTGTTTCTAACTGGGCCTTAAGGGGTTTTTGTCCTTTCCTGAGTTGATAGCCCTCATATTTAAGGTCCTCTACTTCTCTACGTAATAATTGAATTTCATCATGAAGAAGTTTAACATATTCATTACATGCCTGAGAACAAGAAGGTAGATTTACCTCACTCTTCCTGGGCTCGGAAGTAGAAGACACCATCAGAGCAAACTGCAGCTCCATCATTTCTTCTTCAGGATCAGCTGCATCATTCTTCAGGGGAGCATCATCAATTTGAGCTAGGTGAGCATTTTCTGGCCTTGAAATATTCAAAGCCTGAATCTGGTCCTCCCAGTCAAAGGATTGAGCGACCATAGCAGTTTCACCATTAACCGCAGCACCTGCACGATTGTTTCCCACTGCAACCATTGTCCTGTTGTTGTTCGTCCTACGATCTGGTTTTGGACACTCACGAGCAAAGTGACCCGGATCGTGATAGTTGAAACATCACAGCATGCCCTTGTTGAATCCCACTTTCTTGTCAGAATTCATGCCCCAGTTGTTCTTCCCTGTCTTTTTAGCAAACTGCTTGGCCCTAAAAACAACCATAGCAATCTGCCATGTAATGTCCATCTCTTCCACTCCTTCTGGATGAATCTGATCCAGGTCAGCAAATGACAACTGAGGTGGAAGCTCTCCAGCTACAAAAGCATTGTAGTAGTTAACAAGCCCAGTGGCTAGAGCCAGATTTTCATCAGTGTCTTTCGTGTTTGAGGAAGAGGCTACAACTGGCACATTTGGAGGGGGAACAGCTTGTGGAGTGACAAATGGCTGGCTTTGAGAATGAGGAATGGATGATGCAGCAGCGAAGGTCTGAATCTGAGGTTGTTGAGCAGCAAATACTTGACCTGAGGAAGACATGATTGATGAGAGAGCATTGTTGGATGATATTCCAAGATTTGCAGTTGAGTACGAGTTCACATGGTTAATCTCTCTCTATTTGTCATCAATATCACAAGCTTTGATGATCGCCATGATTTCAGCAAGAGTGAGGCGATTTAGATCCTTGTTCTTCTTAATCACAGCAACATTCATGTCCCATGACCTAGGAAGAGCATTCAGAAGCTTCTTGTTAATCTCTGACTTGTTCAAGAAAATCCCAGATATATTCATGTCAGTGGTGAGAGTTGTGAACCACTGCAGCTGCGCCTCAAGAGTCTCTCCGGGAATGTAGTTGAATATATTGAACTTTTGTCGCAACATGTCCTGACGACTCTCCTTCATATCTTCATTGCCTTCATATACTTCAATTAGGGCTTCCCACAAATCTTTAGCTGAAGTATACTCTTGGAAACCTTGAGAAATAGCAGGAGATAATGCCATGGTTAGAGTGGCTAAAGCCCTTTCCTGTTCTTCCACCTTTTCAAACTCTTCATCTGTGTAGTTTTCAACAGCTTTGTCAATCACTTGTCCTCCAACCGTCATAGTGATTCTAACAGGGCCTCTAAGAATGCTTCTCCAGACTTTAAAGTCCTTCATTTTAATGTACTTTTCAATCCTGTATTTCCACTCAGGAAAACCATCTGCAGACATTAATCTTGGAATACATGTAGTAGTGCCCATGACAGTATCAAGTTCGTGAAAATGAGTTTGACTTTGAGATTCCATCAGAAATTAAAGCAAATTAATGTCAGAAAAGAGTTTACGGTTGATGTGATTACGACCGTAAACTGCGTTTACGGTTGATGAGTTTACGACCGTAAGCTGCGTTTACGGTTGAAGTGTTTACGGCCGTAAACTGAGTTTACGGTCAGATGATTACGGTTTGGATGTTTACGGTTTAAGTGTTTACGGTTATTGAAGCTTAGTTTACGGTTAATGAAGATTCACAGTTTACGGTTGATTAAAGTTCTTGAGTTTACAACCGTAAACTGAGTTTACGGTCGGCAGTAAACTCCCAGAAGTTCTTCCAAAAAGTGATTTTTGAGTAGATTCAATCCCTTTAACCACGAAAACACCAAAACCAATCTCGAACAGTAAAGAATGTCAGTCTAAACAGCCGAAAACTCGATTAAATGAAGCTTTGACACCGGTTTTGCTCTGATACCAATTGTAAGGTCCTGAAACGGATCTTTACCAATGATCAAGCAACAAACAATCAATAGCAATCACAATAGAAGTAGAAGAAGAAAAGAAATCAAGCTTGCACATGTTTATTGCATAAAACGTATGGTACAACTCGACAGAATGAACCGTGAACACTATGGCATCAACAACCGGACAAAGACCTACAACTCCTCTATATATACTTGACTTGGGCCGCAAACTGGGTTTACGGCCGTAAACAGGTTTACGGCCGTAAACTCACTCTTGGGCCGTAAACAGCTAAACAACACCAAAAACACACTAAAGACTCATAATGAACTATTACAATGAAAGCCTAGACCAAACCATTAACTAGACCCTTCAAACTTACGAAGTATATGTCGATAACGACTGAGGAATGAAGGAGAGAGATGAATCATAAATTGATGGCTTAGCATTGTCCTTGTCCTCACCTCTTCGTTGGCGGTGACAGTTAGGGTTGTGGAGACTGTTAGGGTTTCTCTTCATAATAGAAGGAAGAAAAGGGGAAAGAGATGGGGTGGCAATGGCAGTGGCTAGATAGGGTTTCAAAAGTTGGATCTTCATAAGACACAGGTGCGATTGGGGTTTTGAGAAGAGAAACAGAGGTAAACATGTAATGCCCGTGTTTCTAGGCTAGACATTAATATTGACGTGATAGTCTAGGTTAACCTTTGTAACTCATTTACAAGAAATGAAAAGGAATTATGTGAATATTATGTGAAAATTATGTGTTTTATGCTTAATTATTAGGGTTTAATTAATTAAGAGTAAAAATGAGCGTTGAAAATAAATATTAGATAAAGCCGATATTTATTAAGAAAGTTGTAGTGGTTGTGACAAGGATTACGGATATATAAAGAATGCCGAAATCCGAGTTATAACGAAGAAGTTATAACCTGTCGAAGTTTCACGACAAAACCGACACGGTGCCGAATGTCGTAAAAAGTGAGTTTTTGATAAACTATTTTTTAGCCTTAGTGATCTAAACGAAAGTCGTAGTGTTCGTTAAACCAAGAGTAGGTATAAAAAGAACGCCCAAATCTGACTTCGTATGAGGAAGTTATGATTTTTCTAAGTTTCGGCTTAGCATGTAGCACCTGGTTCTTGGTACGTATTTCTTTCTAAGTATTTTGCATTTTTGACCTTGGACTCGGCGAGTTGAAGGACCAACTCGCCGAGTAGAAGCGGGACGGGACGCGAGATTTAAGTGGTGTACTCGGCGAGTCGGGTCCCGGACTCGACGAGTAGACACTGTCTGGACAAAAACCCTAATCCGAGGGTTTGCACCGTATTTAAACAACCTTATGCAGCCTCCAACGCCCCTTTATGCTCCCAAACACCTCTCATTGAAACCCTAGCCGTTATTGAAGCAATATAAGCCTTGTTGGATGATTTTGGTGCTTGTGGTCTTAAGAAGGAAGGAGAAAAGCTTGAGGAAGCAAGTAGAGAGCAAGGGAACCCGAGTTTGTGCACCTTTTGCAGCTCATTGAAGGTAAAAAGCTGTAACCTTGCCCATTCATTTGTTAGATCCCTCTTTTGGGAGATTTAGGGGTTTTATAAGCCATTTTTGGTGGCCAACCATGTTTGCAAACATGGTTGGGGGTTTAAGCTTCTGAATCACATCATTAAAGGAGTCACTAGGCAGATTTGGATTGCTTTTGCACCCATGAAAGGTCCCATGTACCATAGGAGCTTGTTTTATGTCTTTTTGAGCTCAAAGTCCCATGCAAGCACGTAAAGTTCGTAACTTTACGTGCTAGATAGATTGTAGAAGCTTGGATCTATCTTTTGATCAAAGGTTGTACATCAGAAATCGAGGATTGAGAGTGTGGACGTGACCGAATGGGCGAGTCCGTTATTGGACTCGACGAGTCTGAGGCTTTGAGCCCCAGATCTGTTGAGGGTCAAAGGAACCCAGTTGAGTGTTAGAAGGTTTGTAACCGGACACAAAGACTTACCCAATGCATTGGACGTGATTTTAGACCTGGAGTTCATGGGACTCGGCGAGTGCTAGAACAGACTCGGCGAGTCCAAGGCAATCTTCTTAAGGATGAAGATGAACTCGACGAGTTGTTCATCAACTCGGCGAGTCGAGGACAGAACTTGTTCATCAGATGAAGGTGAACTCGACAAGTTGTTCATCAACTCGGCGAGTCGGATGAGTTTTCATGTGACGTTCATATGAGAGAAGAACTCGTCGAGTTGACGACCGAACTCGACGAGTGGGGTCATGGATGAGGACGAGTAAAGGGTGAGGGAGTCGGCGAGTTGACGACCCAACTCGGCGAGTCCGGTCAACTAGAAGTTGACTTTGACTTGGACTTGGTTGGGGGTAAAATGGTCATTTTACCCTAAGAGTAGATATCAGTTTCTAACTGAGTGTTCCCACACAGATTATCAGCAGCTTCTTGTACGAGGTGAGTTACCTTCCAGTAGGGGTGGGTCTAAGGCCACAATGCCGGCCCACCAAAGAGGAGTATTTAGAAGATGATTGTCTTTGTGATAATTATCTTGGTCTGGTTACGTGTGTTGGTTATGAGTTATATCTGTATGATATGTTACGTGTATGATAGGGATAGTTTGCTTGACAGTGGTTCTTAGGACCGATGGGTAGGTCAGTACTCGGATATGCCTGACTGTATGTTTATATCTTGTTGTTGTATGCTAGTGGTAGGGGGTGGAATAGTCCCCAGTTACCGGTTGAAAGATACCGATGAGGATTACCGGTTGAAAGATACCGATGAATGGTTACCGGTTGAAAGATACCGATGATGATTACCGGTTGAAAGATACCGATGATGATTACCGGTTGAAAGATACCGATGAGGTTTACCGGTTGAAAGATACCGACGATGATTACCGGTTGAAAGATACTGAGGACTTTGTATGGTATGTGGTATGATGGGGGAACTCACTAAGCTTTGTGCTTACGGTTTCGGTTTTGGTTTCAGGTACGTCTTCGTCGAAGGGGAAGGAGTCGGCGGCGTAACATCGCATCACACACACACATGGTTTTCCGCATGGAGTTTTCTGGGATTGTACTCTGACATGTTGTTATTTATGACTTGGGTTTTTCAGTCACGATACATTGTTTCATGAGATGACGTGTTTTCACAGTATTTTCTAATGGATGTTTTTATGAGTTGTTTAAATAAAATGAAATTTTTGGGAGTGAATTTTGGGATGCTACATAGCAGTAGACAGCTAAAAACTCGAATTTTAGATCGAGTGATTTTTAGCCGACACGACCTAAATGAGAATCGAAGGTCTCGTAAATAGTAGTGCAACGGTAAAAAGACAGACGAAAACGGACGTCGGATGAAGAAGTTATGAGTTTTTAATGGGTTTCCTATCCCGGTCTGTTAAAAATAATAATATAAAAATTAAAATCAAATATAGCCGACGAAGTCTAAATGAAAGTTGTAGAGCGTAATTTTACCTACACATGCATATAAAGAACATAAAAAACAGAGTCCGTATGCGAAAGTTATGGATTTTAGAAGTTTGGGGCACAAAAATCGAGAAAAATCCCATTACCCGAGAAATTTCGCATGGATAAGTCCGACCCATGACTCATCCGAAGCTGGCTCCGCCGCGTGTCACATACTTGTCGCTGTCTCATTGGACCAAAGTCGAAACCAATCCCCATCCGACGCGCAGCTGCTTCCGACGTCGAGCTGTAGGTCCGAACTCGGACGCGTGGCCTCGCATGCGAGACGTGTCCGACACGTGTTTTCCTCCAGATCCAACCACGTGCCTTCGCCTCCTGATGCCACCTGCCCTCGCTGCTGACTCACCTTCTCGGCCGACCTTCGGACTCGCCTATAAATATAAGGCTTGCGAGACCTCCCGAGTAATTTTGGAAAATTGTCTCTTTTCACCCCTTTTTCAATATTTTTACTATCTTGACATCCCCCGAAGCCCCGGTATCAATTATAGCACCCGAAACACGTCCCGAAGTGCCCGAGAAGTCCGAGAAAATTATATTTTCGGTTTCGAAGCCCGACCCTTGCACAGCCCGGTTTCTCAATAAAACTCCCGGTTTTATTAGAAACGATCGTTTTAGGAAACGAAGTGCTGCCCGATTATCATTAAATCATGTGAGTGTGTAGTTACTTTCACCTTACACATAGATATCAAGTATTTACCTTAAAATACGTGCTATTTGTAATTATATTAATTGTTTATTTGAGGTGACTGTTGAATAGATGTTTTATACAAGTTTTAAACTGTATATGTATTTTTATGTACAAAAATGTTGGGTAAAACATGGGTAGATGAAATAGTGGGTGGGTGATGAAAGATGAGTTGGATAAATGAGATGATCAGTGATATAGATCATGAGTTGAGGGTGAGTGGTGAAATATGAGAGAATCACTTACCCAAACGTGGCCCCCGTCATTTAGCAGAGTATGAATGACAACCATGGACTATTCTAGATGATCTGTGGAACACTAGCAGGCTCGCAACCTGTAAGTGTATGAACTATATGTTCATCAGCTGTACTCTAAAAACCCATTGACATGTATTGAAGGGGGGATTCCCATGAATAATACTGTCGATAAATAAGAGCTATGGACTTAGCACATGTTGTATAAACCCTGGCAGCTATGGACTTAGTGCCTGTTGTATAAACCTCGGGCGACGATGTGACTTCGTGCCTATTCCTTAGGATGAATCCTTAGGAGTGAGTGATAGTTGAATCTTAGGGTAAATCCTTAAGAAATAAATAAGATAATGGGGTTGGGGTAATTTGGTTGATTGTTTGATGTTTAAGTATAATAAATTTATTTATTGTGGGTTGAAAACCCTATATGCTCACCAGGCTTCCAAGCCTAACCCACTCAACTTTTTATATTACAGGTAGTGGACCCCGAACATAGTCGGATGATGATGATGAGTGATTTTTGGATTATAGGCCAGTAGTTGTAAATAACTGTTGTAAGGCTTATAATGTCTTGTTTATGCTTTTGATCTGTATCGGAACATGACATCCCGAGGTTTGATATGAAATGAAAACATACATTTCTTAAAGAAAGGTTTTGATAAACTTTTATCATGTTTTGTTTTGGGAACAAATTCCGCAACATCTTTTAAAAGGATTACTCTGATTTTATTTTAAAAAACATAAATTAAATCGGTCTTTTCTAGCCGAGAAATTAGGAGATGTCACAAAACAAAAGTAGAGTGGCAGGGCGTCGATCATCCAGGTTAGAAGGAAGAGCATTTGAGTGAGCGAGGATGGTGATACCGGAGGTACACCGAAAACTGAATCGAGTTAGAAGAGAGGCGATAGAGGGGTGGGTTTGACGGTGTCAGATGTTGTGTCGAGGAGGCTAGGGTTTAGTGTTTCCAACATGTAGAGATAGAGGTACGCTTTCATTGTAAGCTTAGTAAAATTGTACATTATGTTATAATAAGTATACCTCTTAAATTTCAAGAAATAGGTTTCATTGTAAACTTAATTACTTTTTTTTTTGTTAGACAGTGGCTAGATAGGGTTTCAAAAGCTGAATCTTCATAAGACACAGGTGCGATTGGGGTTTTGAGAAGAGAAACAGAGGTAAACAAAAGTAGAGTTGCAGGGCGTCGATCATCCAGGTTAGAAGGAAGAGCATTTGAGTGAGCGAGGATGGTGATACCGGAGGTACACCGAAAACTGAAGCGAGTTAGAAGAGAGGCGATAGAGGGGTGGGTTTGACGGTGTCAGATGTTGTGTCGAGGAGGCTAGGGTTTAGTGTTTCCAACATGTAGAGATAGAGGTAGGCTTTCATTGTAAGCTTAGTAAAATTGTACATTATTTTGTAATAAGTATACCTCTTAAATTTCAAGAAATAGGTTTCATTGTAAACTTAATTACTTTTTTTTTGTTAGTTAATTGTTTTACAAACTTTTTTAAAACTAATTCAAAGTAAAAGTAAGCATATTACTAAACATTGCGTCAAATAACAAAAAAAATATAAAGTTTCATGAACATATTACAATTTAATGAATTACATAACCCATTTCATGAAAGGCTGAAAGCCTCATCATCGATATTTTATCCCAACTTCAAGGTGTGCAACTACATCAACAATCCCTTAACCAAAGGATCTGTTGGCCCTTTTTGCTTCTTAATATTAAAGACGTGTAGAAGTTTCTTGAGTTTGTAATACCATGGATTCTCTTCCAACTTCTCTATAGCTTCGTCATCACCTTCTAATTCCTTGACTTTAAAAGGACTTTCTTTTAAATCACTTTTTAGTGGTCTCGTCCAGGACCAGGATTGATACAAAGCTTCACTGATGATGATGGATTGTCAAAGAAATGAAAAATCAGCATATATCAAACACGATCAAGAAGCAAATAAGCTACAACTGTTAGTGAGTTTTTATTTGATCTCCACACAATGAGAGAGCTAGCTAGCTTAATGACACTAATGTCCCAATCACGCATTTTGACAAATATGCGAACTAAACCAGTACATTCTCATAAAAGCGTACCAATCAAGGCACAAGTGGGTTGGAAAATTTACATTCAAACGACACCAAACCCTTACCCATGGGTAGATAAAAGCGTACCAATCAAGGCACAAGGGGAGGGTGACTTGTGTCATGGCCCAGGGCAGAAGTGGGTTGGGGGCATCATATTTCTAGTAGCTCTTATGGGTTGGGTAAGTACATTTTAAGACCATTTGGTAGCTTATTTGGCAGTTGGCAGCTCGGTAGAACTGAGAACAAAAAGTCTATAAGTGAGCGGCTAATCTATATATGTATATGTATATGTACATCTATATACGTGAATATATCCTTAAAGGTATATAAATTTAAGTACTCAAATTCATCATACTGCGTCGTTTTGTATCATATATGCATTGTAATCGTCCAAAGTTCTTAAAATTTAACTTCTAACTTGATTTACTTGCAAATGTTTTATAAATTTCACCATTATCTTACTCAGACATAATTTTCATTTTCAACTATAATATACATAGTTTATTAAGTTTTCGACAAAAAGATGTCATGTAACATGAAAATAATAGTGAAATTTCAAAAATCTTAGAAAGTAAATCAAGTTAGAGATTAAATTTTAGAGTAAATTACATGACTGGTCCCTATGGTTTGGGGTAATTTGCACGTTTGGTCCCTAACTTATTTTTTTAACTCGGAAAGTCCCTACTGTTTGTTTTTGTTACGGGCTTGGTCTCTACTGATTGTTTTTGTTACGCGTTTGGTCCCTATATTACCTAAAAAGACTATTATTTAAATACGAAAAAATGGTGGGGTATGTAAGGTAAGGTGACGGGGGTGAGGTTGGGGTGTGTTTATTTAAATAAACTAAAAAATCAAGGGCAAAATAGTTTTTTTTGTAAGACAGGGACCAAACGCGTAACAAAAACAAACAGTAGGGACCTTCCGAGTTAAAAAAATAAGTTAGGGACCTTCCGAGTTTTCTTTTTGTAATATATACGTAAATATAGTTTTTTTTCGTTTTTTTATTTTTAAGGAGCTGTTTTTTTCCAAAAATTATTTTAAATATATCAAAATTCAAATTATTTTATTCTTTATAAAAAGACATCTATATTGATATAATTTTAAGATAAAATAAAATTTTTATTTTTTTATAGTTTCAGCTTTCATTATTCATAATTGAATAAAATGTATCAGACTTTTATTACAACATATTCGTTAATCACTTATGAATAAAAAGTATGCATAACTTTTTCTACAATTTTAGTATCATTCATATATGAGAAAAAAGAAAAATGTTGAGAACGATGGAACAAATTTGTGTCACTCATTTCGAGTCTGCCGTTTAATCACTCTAGTGTATCGAACCGACGGAACAGATCATATTCATATACGAATATGTATATTCATATATGATTATATATGAATAAGTGTATTCATATATATATATATATATATATATATATATATATATATATATATATATATACCCAAAATGATTATTCATATATGAATATGGATGTGTGGGTGGTAGCGGTGATTGGTGGTGCTGGTGGCGGAGATGGCAGTGGTGGTTGGTGGCAGAGGGCAGGTGGTGTATTCATATATGAGTACACTTATATTTATATTTATATATGAATATTACTCATCCTCCGTCACCCTGGTACTCCAAAGCGTTTTGTAGAAAAAATAAATGATTGACTATGAATAATTCTTTATTCTCAACTTTTTTGTATTTTCTCAATTGAACCTCTCTCTCTCTCTATATATATATATATATATATATATATATATATATATATATATATATATATATATATAGGATCTTGGGATTCATCATCAGCCACATATTATACGTATATGCTTAATTATAAATGATTATACATATATGTCTGTTCACAGATTGAGTAATCATATATGATTATGATAGTTGGTGGCAAAAGAGATGATGGTGGTATAAGTGACGGAGGTGATAGTGATGGGGTCGGCTGGTGTCAGAGGTGGTGGTACTGGTGGTGGCGGGGGCGGTTATGGTGTTGGGGATGGTGGTGGAGGATAAAGAAACGGGTGGCACTATATAATCATTTATGATTATAACAGACATGTCGTAACAGTATGCCGGAGGGTTAGAGCGACAGATATGAAACACGTGGCTGAGGTTGAATCTCAAGATTTTTATTTTATTTTTAATCCCAATGGAACCTATATATATATATATATATATATATATATATATATATATATATATATATATATATATATATATATATATATATATATATATAAGAAAACCCATGATTTAATTGATATGTTTTATGTTTATTTTAGTAATGTAAGTTTTAAATTTCTATGATTTTAATTAATGAAATGTGGTTTTATTTTTTTATGTTTTCAAAAATTATTTATGCTATAAGTAATTTTTTTTGATTTAATATAATGGTTAAAAAATCAAAAAATAAAAAAAGAAATATTGTGGAGTGGTAACCACTTCTAATGTCTAGTGAGTTGGTGGTGAAGCTGACACATGACGCAGAGTTGACAACACTTTTTCTTTGGGTTGGTGGTGACGACTCCCCATGGCCTAAGATATACGGAGAATTGTTTATCATATGCGTCGATGTGAGACGCCTTCAAAGGCGTGGAGGTGCTTCTATGCCCAAATATATTACACACACGCGGGATAGGACTTTGGGTAATCCTTTCATATATTTTACTCAAGAAGGTATTAATTATAAGCATGGCGACAGGCTATGTTAACTCACATCCAGGTATGGTTATATATCACGTATATTCATAATAAACTACTGGTCATACTTTCTAGTTTAAGTAAGTATTGTGTTGGTCAAGTGAATTATTTGGTTATATATGTTGAAAATTAAATGTATAGCTTACTAAAATCTAGCTAGTGCATATATGCCATAATGAAAAATATTTATTACTTACGGGGGAACACCCTCATATGGAGGCCGTGGATGAGTTAGGTGTAACTTCGTTTCTTGCCGAGGCCCTACCACCTCTATCCATCCTCCCATCTTGGCGACTTCGGGAGGAATAAAAACCGGTGGATATGAAAGAGCGCTTTCAGGGAAAGCAAGCTTCAGGTGGATCTTACCATTGGGACGACCAGATGGACGGGTAAGATCGAATTTTCGAATGAGGTTGGAATTTTCTGGATCAGGTAGATCTTTAAGCTTGAAAAGGAGGGTTCCAACCAAATGTTTCCGCAAGTGAAGTGGTTGGGCATTATGGCGGATCTCTAGCTTAAGAAAGGTGGAGTAGGGAGGGAATGGTAGACCAATGACGAAGTGTTCATCCCAAACGGGTTTGGTTGAATTAGAGTTGTCGACTTTTGTGGTATTGCGGGGTTTGTCGTAATTGTAGTTGAACCAAAAGGTGGCGTAAGGTCTCAGATCTCCGTTTCTCCAATTAACATTCTTGAGGTGTTTGGCAGAGATGATCGTGATTTCCAGCTCTGGGGCTGAGCCACCCATGCATATAAACAAATCGGACAATTGAAACTTGAAAGGAGTTAGAGTTCCGAGTATTATTCAGTGCTATTTATATGTACTCACCTTGCAAATTTTATGTTATAAATTACTATATTATTATAAATTATCACTGGTGCTGATTGCATTGCTTCCTTTGAAGTTTTAAGCCGTACAAATTACCTGGAGTTTCGCGCGTGTAACTAAAAAGTATAGGATCACATGTACAATAAAACTATGCTGACCACATCATCTCAAATCACGATTACGGTGGTGCATGTTACAAATGGTATTCCACTCATTCCAATTTAATACATCATACAAGAGTAATTGCTTTTATATATATATATATATATATATATATATATATATATATATATATATATATATATATATATATATATATATATATATATATATATATATATATTGGTGCCTGTGCCACAGAGGGTAATTTAGGTATTGTTATGTTATGCTTTTTTATGCTTGGATTTTCAATGTAAAAACATGAATAAAAAAATAAAATAAAAGTATATACTTATAATCAACAATTAAATGAAAGTCTAATATTTCAATTTTTTTTGCATGATCGGTGTAATCATTCATAGGTATGAACATTGTGATATTGATAATTTGCTTGCTTATGTTGTTAAGTGATATGTAGTTTATATACGACACGTTCTTTATATATATATATATATATATATATATATATATATATATATATATATATATATATATATATATATATATATATATATATATATATATATATACTACATTATAATGCATTTATAAATATGGGCTGCATAAATTTTAAGACTTTTGTCTTAAAAACAAGGAGAAGGGATATGAGTCTTTGGATGAAAAATGAAAGGTCTGGATAGTGATCCGTGTGAATACCTATCAACCTATCAAAATTAAAATTAAGAGTGACTTGGTTACACAAAAGTTAAAGTTAAAAAAATGTGCACCAGTTACAAGAAAACACACGGATCACCCCACTGGCCGTTGATCTGTAGCTCATCCAACAATTTAAACTGAAAGGACACGGATCGCTATTCTTGTTGGTCTACATATCTCTTTATAACCCTCTTCAAATTCATCTCCATTTTTGGCATCTCTAAATCCCTTACTCCCTCTCTCAATCAAAACTAAAAGCCGATACGAACACCCTTTGCCCCTACGACCAAGAATTTTGCTCACTTCATATCTCCGCCGTCTCTTCCCATTCAACATTTTCAATCTTATCCAACATCAATACCAGTTGTCGACACACCGATACCTCCCCAATCTGCCATGACGAAGCACCGCCACCTCTTCCACTACCTTCCTCACACCGATCCTCTCTTCGTTCGTTGTTAGAAAAACCCTATCCAAAGTTCCGCATAAATTAGTGAAATCGATGGTCCCTATGGTGTCTGCATATGTTTTGACCTCGAACCTCCTACCTCCAGCCTAGGATTACCTGATGGCCCCTGTCGAAATCTTTGTATGTGGTTTTGTTATTTGGATTTAGATCTACTTATAATATTCGTTTTTCTTCAAGTTTATGATTAAAGGTTTATTTTGAATAGGTTCTTGATCTGATTGATTTTAACACTATTCGATTTTCAGGTATACCACTTATTTAAGTGGTGTTGAATAGATGCATAAACTATGTGGTTTTCAAACTGTGTCTCTGTAAGACCTATTAAACTATGTGTGTGTATGGTGAAAAGTATGTGTATGGATATATGATCTATCTAATGTATATTTTTGTGTAGAATTTAGATATGAACATATGTTTTCTTTGAACTTGCTGTAGAAAAGATTTTGAAACTGCATAAATAGGTGTTCCTAGAAGAAGTGGACAACATAAAAGGAAGATTTCTTTAAAGATAGAGTATGTAGCTGAGTATGGACCAGAAAAATGGAGTACAATTCTCAAAGCATTCCAATATCAACCTAACGTTGAAGTGATTTTTTTTTATGTACACACTGTTGTAAATGGATTATAAGATCCAATTTGATAGGAAACATTGACTAGGATAAATGGAGAAATATGAAGTTAGCGTGTATTGGGTATGGTCTTATGGTACTTACCAAGGATATAATTGTTAATGTGTTAAGTATGGAATATTGGCATTGGCATACTTCTGTTTGGAAGGTACAATAAAATGTAAAAATCACCATTATATAATGTATCATATTGCAATTTTTTTTTTTTGCTTTCTATAGCAGCATACTTTCTTTTTCTTATTTTACAATATTGTAGTTTTTTTGGTATATAATTACTTAAAATCTAACCTTCAAAGTTGTGTTGTTGAGGATTGATTAAATGTACTTCATTTTAACCACGGGGTATGAAATTGAAGTTCAATTTATTAAAATTCAAACAAAACTTGCTCAACCGATGAGTTTATGTTTAACTGCAAAGTTGAGGGTCTATTTTAAATGTTTTAAAGTTGAGGGAACTAATTAAAATTATTGGGTTATTTGCAGTTGTTTCTAGTGAGCAATATGCTCTTAATGGCAGTATATTGCAACCGTGTTTAGGTAATTTGGTGTTCCTTCTTGGTACTGATCCATAAGTATAATTTTAACCCGTGTTGTGTAATAAAAGATGATGAATTTGCGTTATATTGGAAAATTGTGTGCATAATATCTCTAAGTTTTGCTCTTTCTCAAGCCCCTCTGATTAGTTCTTCTTCTATTAGCTCCTTCTAAAGATTGGATTCAATTAGATTCTTAGAGTAGGTATAGGAGAGAGTAGAGTTAGGTTTATGTATTGAGGATTGGTTGTAACTTGGAAAGAAATTGGTCATTAATAATGACTGTTAATGTTGTGACTCAACTTGTTTTACGTATTTGTTCATTAAACCTTCCAAGTTTTGATTAATTTGTTGACATATTACATTGGCTGAAAAAGAAAATCTCATTAATGTTTTTTTAGGTGATGGAACAATTTTTTTTAGCGAAGTACTCAATTTACAAATATGGGGTAGAAATCATGGAAATGCTGCTTTTTTAATTAGTGGTGTATAAATATATTAATGGAAATAAGGAAACCCCTGCAAAAAGCAACCACTATCTTATGTATGAATATTTTTTTTTACATCAAATTCAGTTTATTTTTCTTTATATAAATACTATGATTCTTAGAATTAGGTTCTTGGCGATGAACGAATAGTATCTTCTTAATAAAATTTGATTGTAAACCATGTCAAATGGAGTTTTTAAGATTTATAAATGAGATTATTGTTAAACTATTTTAAATTTTTTTTATTAACAAACAGTTTCGAGTTGGTTTTTAAACATCACATTAAATATTAACATCTTAAAACATTAAGAATATCTAACAAACTTCATGGATGCGAGACTAGACTAAATCTTAGAATATTTGTATTTGTATTTAAGAATATTATTGATTGAGAATTTATAAATTCTCTATTTATAGAAAATAAAAAAAAATATTATTTTTATTAGCGTAAACCTCAAATATGGTCTTTACGGTTAGTAGGCTTCCTTTGGTTAAATTTAAAATATTATGAACTTTGTAAAATGCTTATCAACAAAATCTTGAACTGATTTTCCTTTTCGTAATTATTCTCAAATACCACTTATTGAGTGATAACCGAAGTAAAAGCCTTTTGGTAATTAAGCATCGTAAGGACACTGTTCACCGAACGAAAAACTATTCACCGGTTGCCGAACGAAAATAATCACCAAAATAAAAAAAAATCAATCTTGATTGCATTACTCTCACTTTTTTCACAACCCTATAAAATAATCGCAAAGTAAAAAGCAGGGCATTAGAAGACACCGAAAATGAAACTAATTGACCATAGTGCTTACGTACCTAGCTAGAAATTGTTCGCTGAAAGCAATTGTCCAACACAAAAGAATCTACCAAAAGGGAAAAGGAACTATCCGACACAAAAAGAAAAATAATTGTTGAATGGAAACTATCCGCCGTAAGAAACTATATCACGTCGCTGCATGGCGCGGGTACCCCACTAGTATATATATATATATATATATATATATATATATATATATATATATATATATATATATATTAGTATTTGACAAATCACAAATTGATGGTTTAGTAATATTGGTTAAAAAACAATACAATGTTCAAAGTCAAACAAGAAATATATCATAAACAAATTTAGTAATATAACATACATTTTAATAAGCTACATTGCCAGCTCCTGTAGGTAATACAAATAATGAATGAAATCGCATAGCATGTCAACATCCACCTATAAATGTAATCGATATCCAAAAATTTGGATATCTGAATTTTTGGATAGTCGACCGGATATCCGAATCCGTATCTAAAATTTCGGACACATGATCGATTCAGATATCCAAAATGTTTGTGTTTTTTCATCAATCTAGATAAGTGGAGCAACATTTGACTAATAATCATCTAAAAGCATCTTATATTTACATAAAATTTTCTTACCAAAACATAAAATAGAAAAAAATACGAAAGAAATCGACCAACTTGAGCAATATACCGTAGGAAGAGATGATTGTTTAATGTTTTTATTCTCTTGCTCCATTGCTTAATAGTACCAACCATAAGAATTCTTTATATTTTCCTATATGCAGAATAAACAGTGATAAACTCTGCATACATGAATGAAATGTAATAAATCATCACAAACTGGTCATCCGGGACTTGGTTGAATCAACTGAGCAATAACATATTCCATTTACTTAAGGTGATAAAGTTAAATACATATTTCATTTTGATCGATCATATTCATTAATTAAAGTTACTATGTTAGCATTCAAACAACAAAATACATAATTATTAATTATGTTATTTATATAAAATAATAAACAATAAAATTAACTGATTCCTAATTAGTATAATATAGCCTTTTTGTTTACAAATAACAAATACAACAATAAAAGTACATGTCTTTTTGATTTCCTATATTACTACGAGTTTTGCAGAAAGTACTTTTTTTCGATCAATCATGTTCAAAACAAATTCTTCCATCACACCATCACCACAAGAAAAAACATGAAAAAACACCTTATAAATCTGAACTTCACAATAATTAAACTTCACAACATATTAAAAATTTATTTATCTATTTTCTAATGATATGAGAAAAAGGAATTGAGAAAGTAGGTTGCCATTGTGCACGGATAGTAACCACCTATGGTTAAATAGCAAGACAACATTCTAAAAACGTCCAAAATGTATAACTTTGTAGAAGAATCCAGGGAGACCAGTCAATCCTCAATCCACACAGATAAAATGGTGAGATATTTGGCTACGAAATTGTTTTTTTTTTCTTTGTGGATGACAAGACAAAAGAAAAAAACCATGTTAATAAGATAAGTTCAAGACTAAAAACCTATAATTAGGGCTTCAAGATTCAAGAACCCATGACAGCACTGTCTTAAACAAACACACCAACATATTCTTCGAACGCGGTACCCAATGGCAATTGATGTCATCAAGTGCATTAACATATCCTACATTCCAAAAAGATGAAAAGTTGTAGAAAATCTTCAACTATGGTGTGGGGTACATCATATCTTGACAAAAAAACATAAAGAGGGATATGGAACTGATACCATGTCAAGGGTAATCAATAAGCTCTGATTATTCCATTCAACTCAGTTGGAAAAAAGCCCTACATTTTTCTCTTGTGTGACCAGTGACCACCTTCTTCTTCATCCCCACTTGCAACCTGTAAGAATTTTTTAGAAAAAAACTAAACCATTTAGTAAAACCAGTAGCAAAAATGGAACCATTGAGAGAAATTACAAAAAGAACTCAACTTACTTCCAAATAAGAGGCCAAAGCTCAAATACTCATGAAAGATTGATTATTCAGTTATATGAGCTAGGAAGTAAAAGCTGATGAGATGAAAAAGTTGTGACATCCCCAAATTTCTCGGCCAGAAAAGACCGATTTAAGTTATGCTTTTAAAATAAAATCAGAGTAATCCTTTTAAAAGATGTTGCAGAATTTGTTCCCAAAACAAAACATGATAAAAGTTTATCAAAACCTTTCTTTAAGAAATATATAATTTCTTTTTATATCAAAACCTCGGTATGTCATGTTCCGATACAGATCAAAAGCATAAACAAGACATTATAAGCCTTACAACAGTTATTTACAACTACTGGCCTATAATCCAAAAATCACTCATCATCATCATCCGAATATGCTTGGGGTCCACTACCTGTAATATAAAAAGCTGAGTGGGTCAGGCTTGGAAGCCTGGTGAGCATATAGGGTTTTCAACCCACAATAAATAAATTTATTATGCTTACACATCAAACAATCAACCAAATTACCCCAACCCCATTATCTTATTTATTTCTTAAGGATTTACCCTAAGAATCAACTATCACTCATTCCTAAGGATTCATCCTAAGGAATAGGCACGAAGTCACATCGTCGACGGGGTTTATACAACATGCACTAAGTCCATAGCTGCCAGGGTTTATACAACATGTGCTAAGTCCATAGCTCTTATTTATCGACAGTATTATTCACGGGAATCCCCCCTGCAATACATGTCAATGGGTTTTTAGAGTACAACTGATGAACATATAGTTCACACACCCACATGTTGCGAGCCTGCTAGTGTTTCACAGATCATCTAGAATAATCCATGGTTGTCATCCATACTCTGCTGAATGACGGGGGCCAACGTTTGGGTAAGGGCTTTTCTCATATTTCACCACTCACCCTCAACTCATAATCTATATCACTGATCATCTCATTTATCCAACTCACCTTTCATCACACACCCACTATTTCATCTACCCACGTTTTACCCAACATTTTTGTAGATAAAAATACATATACAGTTTAAATTATTTAAAAACCTGTATAAATCATTCCTTCAACATCCATCTCAAATAAACAAACAATATATATATTCACACTCACTTGATTTAACGATAATCGGCCAACACTTCGTTTCCTAAAACGATCGTTTCTAATAAAACCGGGAGTTTTATTGAGAAACCGGGCTCTGCGAGGGTCGGGCTTCAAAACCGAAAATATAAAATTTTCCGGATCTTCGGGCACTTCGGGGCGTGTTCCGGGCGTTGGAAATAATCTCGGGGCTTCGGGGGACGTCAAAATAGTGAATATATTGAAAATTGGGTGAAAAGGGACAATTTTGAAAATTACCCGGGAAGGCTAGCAGGCCTTCTATTTATAGGGCGAGGTCTGAAGGGTGAGTCAGCAGCGAAGACGCGTGCCAGCAGGAGGCGAAGGCACGCAGATGGCTCGCACGTAAGAGGGTCCAGGTGTGGCCTTCTGATTGGACCGAGGTCTATGGTCCGAGGGGGGTTCGTGGCGCACCATGCGAGGCTCGGATACGACAGAAGAGGCACGCGTCAGACTCCTACTGGACCGCACTTTGGATGCGAGGGAAGGCGACACGCCTCGCCAGCTGGCCTCGGTGATTCAGCATTTTCGGACACGTGGCACGTTATGAGCGAGGGTGACGTGGCCGAAGTCCCACCTTGCAAAATTTCTCGGATTTGACATTTTTTCTCGATTTTTGTGCAAAACTTCTAAAATCCATAACTTTCGCATACGGGCTCCGTTTTTGACGTTCTTTATAAGCAAGCGTTGGTAAAATTACGCTCTACAACTTTCGTTTAGACTTCGTCGGCTAATTTTTAATTTAATTTTTATATTATTATTTTTAACAGACCGGGACAAGAAATCCGTTAAAAATTCTTAACTTCTTCATCCGACGTCCGTTTTCGTTTGTCTTTTTACCGTTGTACTACTATTTATGAGACCTTCGATTCTCGTTTAGGTTGTGTCGGATAAAAATCAATCGATCTAAAATTCGAGTTTTTAGCTGTCTACTGCTAAGCTGAAACTTAGAAAAATCATAACTTGCTCATACGAAGTCAGATTTGGACGTTCTTTTTATACATACTCTCGGTTTAACGAACACTACGACTTTCGTTTAGATCACTAAGGCTAAAAAGTAGTTTATCAAAAACTCACTTTTTACGACATTCGGCACCGTGCCGGTTTTGTCGCGAAACTTCGA
Source organism: Lactuca virosa (assembly GCF_052849685.1). Classification (NCBI taxonomy): domain Eukaryota; kingdom Viridiplantae; phylum Streptophyta; class Magnoliopsida; order Asterales; family Asteraceae; genus Lactuca; species Lactuca virosa. Next base: position 21,662,904 of record NC_136433.1, read on the forward strand.
CATGTCATAACTTCTTCGTTATAACTCGGATTTCGGTATTCTTTATATATCCGTAATGCTTGTCACGCCCACTACAACTTTCTTAATAGATATCGGCTTTATCTAATATTTATTTTCGATGCTCATTTTTATTCTTAATTAATTAAACCCTAATAATTAAACATAAAATACATAATTATCACATAATATTCACATAATTCCTTTTCATTTCTTCAAAATGAGTTACAAAGGTTAACCTAGACTATTACGTCAATATTAATGCCTAGCCTAGAAACACAGGCGTTACAATTCTCTCCCCCATTAGGATGATTCTGTCCCCGGAATCACACATCAACAAACAACTGCGGCTAGCGACTCATCATGTCACTCTCCGTTTCCCAGGTGAGATTTGGCCCATTCGTATGTTTCCAACGCACAAGCACTAAATCGACCATCTTGCGTCACAACTTCTTAGTCTTACAGTCAACGATTGCCTCAGGTTCTACAATTAACCTCTTGTTTTCATCTAACCTTAATTCAGAAATGGGAATTATGTCGGGCACATCTCCCGTGAACTTTCTCAAATAACACACATGAAAGATATTATGAATACCCTCCAGTTCTTCCGGTAATGCTAGCTTGTAAGCTTGATTCCCGATCCTCTGAAGAACTTTAAATGGTCCAATAAACCTTGGACTCAACTGTCCCCTTCTACCAAATCTTATAAGTCCCTTCCACGGCGAGACTTTAAGTAAAACCGAATCTCCAACTTCGAATGATATTGGTTGTCTTTTCTTGTCAGCATAGCTCTTTTGACGATCTTGAGCAGCTAACATCCTTTCCCTAATCACTTTCACCTTTTCAGCAGTCTGATGGACTATTTCAAGTCCCATAAACTTCTTTTCCCCAGCTTCCAGCCAACATGACGGCGTTCGACACTTTTCCCCATACAAAGCGTGATAAGGTGCCATCTTGATGCTTGAGTGGAAACTATTATTATAGGAAAATTGTACTAGAGGTAAGTGTTCACCCCAGTTACCTTGGAATTCCAGGGTACATGCTCTCAGCATATCCTCCAATGTTTGAATTGTTCGTTCGCTCTGACCATCGGTTTGCGGATGGTAAGCTGTATTCAAACACAACTTGGTACCCAATTCCTCTTATAGACTCCTACAAAACCTTGAGGTAAAACGGCTGTCACGATCTGATACAATCGTTAACGGAACACCGTGAAGCCTCACAATTTCCTTCATGTAAGAACTCGCAAGTTTATCCATAGACCATTTCTCGTTGGCTCCTATGAAATGCGCACTCTTAGTGAAGCGATCAACGACCACCCAAATCATGTCGTGACCGTTCCTTGTTCTGGGCAGTTTAGTCATAAAATCCATGGTAATGTCTTCCCATTTACCCATGGGTACAGGTAAAGGTTCTAAACTCCCATACAGTTTCTGATGTTGTGCCTTAACCCTAATACATGCTACACAGTCGGCCACATACTTAGCAACATCGAGCTTCATCGTCGGCCATCAGTAATAGGGTTTTATATCCCTATACATTTTTGTACTGCCGGGATGAATCGAGTACATGGTCTTGTGAGCTTCTTCCATCAGAAGATCTCTTACTCCTCCCGTCTTACGTACCCAAATCCTATCTTTGAATACCTTCAGTCCTTGACCGTTCGTATCAAACACGAACGTTTTACCCAAATGTTCCTCCTTTCGGTCATTTTTCTCTAAAGCTTCCTCTTGAGCTTTCTTTGTACCTTCCACAATTGTCGAGACAACTTCAATTCTTAACGCTCTTGGCCATTTCTTTTCAAGATTTACCTTCCGACTGAGAGCATCAACAACAACATTTGCTTTACCAGGGTGGTAAAGTATCTCACAGTCATAGTCCTTGAGTAATTCTAGCCAGCGCCGTTGCCTCATGTTAAATTCCTTCTGATTAAAGAGATATTGAAGACTCTTATGATCAGTGAAAAGTTTGCGTTTAGTACCATAAAGATAGTGCCTCCATATCTTTAAGGCGAATACTACGGCTGCCAACTCCAGATCATGAGTGGGGTAGTTTTTTTCATGCTCTTTCAATTGCCTCGATGCATACGCTATCACTTTATCCCTTTGGGTCAGAACACAACCTAACCCAACTCCAGAGGCATCACTATAAACTGCAAAGTCATCAACTCCTTCAGGTAACAAAAGAATCGGTGCTTCACACAACTTCTTCTTTAACTTCTCAAAAGCTTCCTTATGCTTCTCATTCCAAGTATAAATAGCTCCTTTGTGGGTCAAAGCTGTTAATGGAGTAGAGATCGAAGAAAAGCTTTGGATAAACCTTCGGTAATATCCAGCTAATCCTAAAAAGCTTCAGATCTCCGTAGGACTTTCAATTGTAACCTTCAAGTTACAAAATAAATCCTTATTGAGGACTCCTTCTTCTTCTTTGAATAAGCACTTTCCTTCATTCATTGTAACAGACCGATGGGTCATGTTCTAATGATCTCTCATCGTATAATGCACTACTTAGACTCAAATCTCCTAGGGACAAATTTCGGAACAAACTATACCTTCCTTCATGTTCTAATGTGATACAATCATAGTTCAACATGTATCATTTCTAACTACCAACTTCTTTAATAATGAGTGCGATAGTTCTATTGATCGCTTTGATCATCTTTCACTTCAATCTTCTGGCTTAAGTCAAATGCTACATCGAATTTGGTTCTCTGAACCACGTGACATACTTATCTTAGTCGGACTCGATTCGATATGACCTCTAAGGTCGGAATAACAATCATCTTCTTAGTCATTACCGAAACGATGGTAACGACAGACTGGAACAAGACGAAATCAATTACTAGCTCCTTGGTAAGCTTGTGACTTTCCCTGATCCAAGTACGAGTCATGTGCTTCCGGTAGTATAGGCCTCTTCTACCATTCACACCTACTCATACTCGTCCCAAGTATTGTCTCGTAGTTCTCCAAATCACCATACAAGAATTTCACATAGTCATTCAATTCATCAGATGACAAAACTAGGGTTTATATTGTTTCCTTGAAACGATTACACAGAGGTTCAAGTTTACCCTATAGTATGCCTCTAATAGGCTAAACCACTTGTTACTATTCACATTACTACTTCATAACTTGATCTTCGGGTATCAAGTCTTTACTTCTAATTCCTAGCGTTGTTATTTGCTTCGTCAAGGATATTCTGAAATTCCCTTGGCGTTGGCGGTGCGATTGGCCTTGTTACTTCATTTTTCTTTGGACAGTCCTTAGAAATATGGCCTTCTTCCTGCCACAATTCCCAGAGTGTTTATTTTTGCACTTCCCGCACCATTTTCCTTTACCTCCTCTTTTGCCAGACTTTGAGAATATGTTGCTCTTGTTGGGCCTTGAAGACCCCTCAAATTTCCTCTTCTTGCCAACTTCAACCTTGTTGGCAGTCCTGTCATTGATCATTTCTTCAATAGACTTAGCAACCCATATATTTGCCTCAAGAACAGATGCCTGACGTACTGGCACAGTAAGTTCATCCTTACTTTGTTGAAGTAAACGTTTTGTTTCTTCCATCTGTTCATCCAACATCGTACGCACCATTGCCTGCACCCCAGCCATCGTGATTGGCTCAGGCTGCGGATTATCGTTTCCGAATTCACTTTGTGTACTCGCCATTTCGATCTATACACCAATCGTAGGTGAATTTAGATCTTTATTTTTGATAGACGTTAAATCTTCGTTATTACTCCGAAACGTTTATATGTTAGTTCTAAGATCGTAGTCATACGTTTAGAATCCTACACACATAAGGTTTCCAGATCCAGTTAGCAACAGACCATAGATCCGAACAATTAATGGCATATGTGGCAAACATATAGCATTTATCACATAAAAGCATTTTAGGCATCTTTCCTAAAATAAACTAGTGCTCGTGTCTAAAATATGGTAGACACTCATCTCACAATCATCACTTAGCATTCTAAGTTTATGTCTAGAAATCCTACAATTTCTTAGTTCGCTCAAACTAATGCTCTGATATCAACTGTGACATCCCCAAATTTCTTGGCCAGAAAAGACCGATTTAAGTTATGCTTTTAAAATAAAATCAGAGTAATCATTTTAAAAGATGTTGCGGAATTTGTTCCCAAAACAAAACATGATAAAAGTTTATCAAAACCTTTCTTTAAGAAATATATAATGTCTTTCTATATCAAAACCTCGGGATGTCATGTTCCGATACAGATCAAAAGCATAAACAAGACATTATAAGCCTTACAACAGTTATTTACAACTACTGGCCTATAATCCAAAAATCACTCATCATCATCATCCAAATATGCTCGGGGTCCACTACCTGTAATATAAAAATCAGAGTGGGTCAGGCTTGGAAGCCTGGTGAGCATATAGGGTTTTCAACCCACAATAAATAAATTTATTATGCTTACACATCAAACAATTAACCAAATTACCCCAACCCCATTATCTTATTTATTTCTTAAGGATTTACCCTAAGAATCAACTATCACTCATTCCTAAGGATTCATCCTAAGGAATAGGCACGAAGTCACATCGTCGCTGGGGTTTATACAACATGCACTAAGTCCATAACTGCCAGGGTTTATACAACATGTGCTAAGTCCATAGCTCTTATTTATCGACAATATTATTCACGGGAATCCCCCCTGCAATACATGCCAATGGGTTTTTAGAGTACAACTGATGAACATATAGTTCACACACCCACAGGTGTCACACCCCAAAACCGGAACGGTGGAAACGTTCGGGGGTGGAGGACGTCATATTTAGTATCACAAGATATGCATTATAGTAAGCAAGTAATGAACAACCATTTCATTAGAAAGAAAGTGTTTACAATGTGTGTGTTCACAAAACATAGAATTCATAAGCAAATAACAAAACAAGACTTGAAGTTATTATGCTCCATCTTCTGAATTCCCAACGCGAGTACCTGTCTACTAGGCTCCTGAGAATACAAGTTATTTGAAAGAGTTGATCAGCAATTAATCTGGTGAGTTCATAAGATTTTAGTGATGTGAGTAAGTTGTAAAATGTAGTTGAAGATGTAATTGAAAGATGTAGTTAGTTGTAAGTTCTGTTTAGAAAAGTTCGCCTGTTCCTCTAGAAAATCCTATATTTCCTACTTTGATGAATGATACGTATAAATGATTCTACAATCCTTTCTATGAGTACTAAATGAATACAAGTTATATAAAACTCAAAGTAAACAAACAATCGACTATGCGCATCTGCCCTAAGCCCACAACCAAACAAGGAACAGGAAGTAAGGCGGATAGCACACATCCCATTGGTTGTTAGATCATCGTTGTATATAACCCTGGTGTATTCACTTGTTACTCATGGAGTTAATTGTAATGGTTCCTTTATATTTAATGAAAATAGTCTTTAAGAAAACCCTTATTTCTTATAATAAAATGGTGACCACAGTGATTACTTCTATAATCACTTAGTTTATACTGGCTATATATGATCTAATATCGAATAGAAAGTTAATTGGGTTAATCTGACCTAAGCCCACAACCAAACAAGGAACAGGAAGTAAGGCGGAAAGCACACATCCAACTACCTATTGGGTATTAATTATATATAACCATGATGTATAAACTAAAGTATTATAGAGTTAATCACTTAAGGTCCTTTAAGTTTATATTGGTTTAATAAAATGGATTAAACCCTTAACTGGTAAGTTTCTAGTTTTGTATACCAAAAGCTCTGATTTGGAAAGTATGTTTTGTACTAGAAAACTGTGCATTGACTATGTGTCTTATGACTTGACCCATACCTGGTACCCTTATGATGTCTTAATGTATACTAAGCATCTATATATCTAGAAGCAAATAGAACATAGATTGGGTGAATTCGTTCCAAGCCCACAACCAAACAAGGAACAGGAAATGAAGCGGAGAGCACACATCCTATTACCTGTCGGATCCTATTGGTATATATATATATATATATATATATATATATATATATATATATATATATATATATATATATACTTTGATGTATACATTAAGGAATCATAAGGATAGCATTATGGTCCTTTCTATTAAACGTAGCCTTCTACCAAGGCATCTACTGTTATGTGCTAGACTCGACTGTTCTGTTTGTTGTTTGTAAAAATGTAAGTTTTCCCTAGTTTATAACTATCTTAACTCGAAAATAGTTTGCATTTGACTTTCTAGTGGTACTGTCACTTTACGAAAGTAATGGGAAATGTAAGTACACAGTTGTCGTTTATAATGACATGCGGATGTACTGATGACCAAAAACATGTTTGTTTTATTATGGTCATAATGTGAAGGCTAGTACCCCTACCAAACGTTCTCCCTGTCTAGAGATTAAGGGAACCAAACGCGACCTCTGCAAAATCTTGCAAGTCGTGTAATTCACATTTAAGTTATATGATCATGTATACCCAATATAACTATCACCTTTTGTTTAAAACAATGAGTTAGTGATTCATTGGTGTAATTAGATCCTGTATGTTCTCACGCTATAGCAACCTAGTTTGTTTGTTCTGTATGGTATTGTTTGTTTCTCATCATAGTATTCTCTCTGTATGTTATCGTTTGTTTCTTATAATAGTATCTCTCTCTGTATGTTATTGTCTCTTTGTATGCTTCATTGTACTAGAAGTAATGCATAGCATCCTCCTAAACTATACCTATTATAGTTTACTAAAGTTTTACTTGAACTGTTATTGAAAAGACTCGTTTATCTACTAAGTTATGCTTGTACTTTAAAAACGGAGTTTTGTATAACTATAAAGTAACATAACTTTAGAAGAGTTTTTGAAATGTTTTGACAACTTATAAATGACATAAGTAAAATTTTGAAAGATGTTTATAACAAACAGTTACACAATTATCATTGTGTTCAACTTCTATTCCCTCCCTTAAAACATTTAAAAGATTCATTACGGGGTATGAACTCACCTGATGTGGGTGATACAACGAATACGCGTGTAAGGATGAGAAGTTCCACGAATGAAGTCCCGAGATACAATAAGTCCTAAATGACATATATTGGCATGAATATAGTGTTTATAAGCAACTATATGAAAGGAAACACCTTCCGCGACTAGGCAACACTTTGACCAAGTGTTGGAATCACATGTGATTCATCAAAGAGGAGTAGAATGGCACTAACTTGAGTTTACTACCATGGTTTTACGGCCAAGGGAGTTTACGGCCGTAAACTCATGGTCAAACATGCCTAAATGTTGGTTTGAAGGCTAGGGAAGCTTTAAGGACTTTTTCTCTACACAAGTATGAGAAAGACCACCTCTATTGAGGCTTTTGATGAGTTTACGGCCCAAAGGAGTTTACAGCCGTAAACTCATGATCATTTATGTATTTGAGAGAAGTTTAAGGTCCTACAATTATCAATGAAGGGTTCTAGTTCACAAGCTTTGCATCTAGAAGGGTTTATGGCCCATACATGCTATAACATTGAGTTTACGGCCAAGGGAGATCTTGGGCCGTAAACTCAAGATGTTCTTGGGAAAATGTATGTTTCAAGGGTGTGATTCAAGGCTTACTAGTAGATATGAAGTATAATGAAGGAATACTTACGATATGGAGGCTTGAAATGGTGATTAAGGTCCAAGAACACTAATGTGTGTTCTTGGTGTTTCTTGAAGATCTAAGAAAACATGATTTCCATGGATGAATCATGAGGACGAAGCTAGTTAAGAAGGATTAACAACAAAATAAAGAAAGAACACTTACGATTTTTGAAGATCAAAGATGAAACTCGGGATGATACTTGAGAGAGAACTCAAGTGTTCTTAAGGTGAAAGTGAAAGAATGAAGAAAAGTTGAAGGATATGAACTTATATGGAGGAGTTTACGACCCACCTTGAGTTTACGGCCGTAAACTCAAGTGTTTGTGGCCGTGAACTCTTTTTGATGAGGTTAAGGCTGGATTTGTTGTACAGTGTCTCTAGCAGGTACATTCTAACACTCATTTCTTAAGTGTACTAGGCTTAAAACTCCTTAGAATGACCTTTAAACAGGCTAGAACTCATTACCAATGAGTCTGACACTCATTTGAGTTGATTGACTGAGCTTTTAAAGCAAAAAAATTTCGGGTTGTCACATCATCCCCCCGTTAGATGGAATTTCGTCCCGAAATTAGCTTTCTTAGCAGTAATACTGGGGTTGCGCTCCTTTGATTGGCAGAATACCTACTCGTAGACCCGACAACTTTGCCCTGGTGTTCATGATAGGATTCATACTTGGTCCATCTATCATTACCTCGTGTATACAAGTCATATATAATTAGGATTAGTAAGACGGTCGGATGTGGGACTCGGCCCCAGGTCCACAACCAAACAAGGAACAGGAGATAGGGCGGAAACACACATACTAAATCTGCATAATCACAATCATATACCACCCTCGCATATACACTGATTAGTGATAGGTGGGCTGTATTCGTCCATAGCCTCTGAGCTCGAACTTGGTCTGTTGGACGGGTGGTATTTCGTGACGGTTTGTGGACATCCGACGATAAGGCTTCGGAGGACAAAGTACTCTTCGAACAAGTACTTCGGGGTTTAGAATACGAAAGATAAAATTGAGGTTTAGGTCGGACTGTCGATACGAATGACGAATGTTTCGAGAACTTGCCGATCGAGGCGATAGAAACATATGAACTTAGTATGGTGAGGACCACGCCAATTCATGACGAATGATAGTAACGGACTCCTTACTGAACAAAGTTTTGGCCAATTTGAAAGCAACGTCTGTTATACGATGATGTATCCCTAGTGTGTTCGATAATGTACTACTAGTATGTTCGACAATGTACTCTTTGTAAATGATTCAGGGCTTCCTGTTTTCCATTTGATGTTAACACTCCTACGTATCGAACCGCTATGTGCGCATACATACAAATGAGAGTGCTTTGATTAACTGGTGATGATACTTTATATCATGATCCTCCTTGGCATCACTGCGATCGCCTGTCATATACAAGTTATAAATATTTAAGACGAATAAGACAGTCGTCTGATTAATTCTGCCTCAAATCCTCAACCAATTAAGGAACAGGGATTAAGGCGGAATCACTCACCCTAAGCCTGCAGCCTCTTAGTTATTCACAACCATGATGTATATGCTATGCTATCATAGCTTCTCTAAACGGATCTTTTAGTTCTCTTGAATACTGTAATCTATCTCAATACGTGAGTTATTATAAATACATTTTAGGTGTATTCCCCAAGTTTTAATCTTATATGAATATAAATTAATTTTCAAAGTAATTTCTATTTCGAAAACGTACTGCTGCTCGTCGACGACTCTAGGGTAGATTCTCATGCGGTGATCATCAGAATGCGTCCATCCGCTCCTGAGTTCTTTGTTATCGGGCAGTCCCTCTGATAGTGTCCAGTCTCACCACAGCCATAACATGCTTGGTTTTCTTCAGCTCCGGGGACTTGGGAGATCAGTTGAGCCGGTGCCCTACAGAAATGGACTGTGTGTCCCTTTCTGTGGCAGTTCAAACACTGCATTTCCCGACATAATCCGGTGTGGTCATAGTTGCACTTTCCACACTTTGGGAG